>NC_054839.1:7752153-8377153 GCF_018345385.1 Vulpes lagopus | reverse complement strand
GTTTATAGCAGCAATGTCCACAATAGCCAAACTGTGGAAGGAGCCTCGGTGTCCATCTAAAGAAGAATGGATAAAGAAGATGTGGACTGGGATCCCTGGGTGGCTCAGTGGTTTGGTGCCTGCCGTTGGCCCAGGGCGTGACCCTGGAGACCCAGGATCGAGTCCCACATCGGGCTGCCTGCATAGAGCCTGCTACTCCCTCTGCCTGTGTCTCTGCCTCTGCCTCGCTCTGTCTCCCTCTCTGTCTCTCAGAATAAATAAATAAAATCTTAAAAAAAAAGAAGCTGTGGTCTATGTACACAATGGAATATTACTCAACCATTAGAAATGATGAGTACCCACCATTTGCTTCAATGTGCATAAAACTGGAGGGTATTATGCTGAGTGAAGTAAGTCAATTGGAGAAGGACAAACATTATATGGTCTCATTCATTTGGGGAATATAAAAAATAGTGAGAGAGAATAAAGGGGAATGGAGAGAAAATGAGTGGGAAATATCAGTGAGGATGACAGAACATGAGAAACTCCTAACTCTGGGAAATGAACAAGAAGTAGTGGAAGGGGAGGTGGGCAGGGGAATGGGTGACTGGGTGACAGGCACTGAGGGACCACTTTACGGGATGAGCACTGGGTGTTAGGCTATATATTGGCAAATTGAACTCCAATAAAAACATACACCAAAAAAAAAAAAAATTCAAAGTGGTTGTGGGAGGAAGAAGTCTGAACTTTCTTAACTTTCTTAAATTTACATTTTTGCACATATTTTTATACAGTCGAAATATATTTAGATAAACATAAATGTTCATAATTTACAGAGTAATAAATGCACAAATATTGATGGGAACATGCTTATCTATTTATTTTGTATATTTACGTGATCACGAAAAGTTAGGAGATTCACTCAGATACTCAAAAGTCAAGTCTCTTAGAAAAACAAAATTAGATTCAAACATTTGTTGGATTTAGCCCATAAACACAATCTTATTGCTACATGGTCTGGTATTTCTTGTATTTCATTCCCAATATCCAGCTGCCTATAGCAGCTCTCTTAGTGTTTGATTGATGAAGGTAATGCTAGTAATACCATCTGCATGTGATTCAATGATGCCAATCCCCCAATTGTTTAAAATTTTGTAAAAGTAGGTAAATTAAAAAAAAAAAAACAGGAAGAAAACAGGAAAGAAAACTTCTTCTCTTCTGAGGGTGTTTCCTCAACTGCTTTTTAAAAATTCTTCTCCCAAGTTTATGTATTTTTAGGACAACTGTACTTCAAAAATTCTGTAGTTTATCTTATAGAAGAAACACCCATGGGAACTGGATCCTTGCAGTGCCAGCAGCGCTCAGATCTCAAGATGAGGTGCCCCCAAATGTGAATATCCTCATCACAGTTGCATCACACACCATATTCCCACCTTTTGTAGGGTAAAGACCTCATCAAATCAGTCTTTTGCTCTGCATGATGACTTTCTGTTCTCAATTTCTATGCTCTTTTACTCATAAACTCTACACTCACGGTGCATGTCTGAGAATTCAATTCTGTCATTATTCGATAAGTACAGTAAAAATATTCTTTTGTTGTACTCTCCAGATTTAAGTGCCTTTTCTGACACTGTGTCGGTCCAGCTGCTACTTGGCCTTCCCTAGACATATTTTGCATAGATAATGCGTTTGCATTTTAAGAATCATCTGTTATTTTGATTCTCCCTTCCTTAGCAATTTGTCTTATCTTGTCTAGTAAAATCATTCTCATCAGAGCTCTTTTTCTTCTAGTTCCTGCATTATTTTACTGGCAATGAAAATTTGCTATTGAGACATCTTGTCACCCTTAGGACAAAAAATGGCTGTAGATTTTTAGGGAGCAGTAGATCAATCATTCTTCCATTTACCAGCATGGAAACCAATTTGGCAGAGATGTAATGTGAGAATATGCCTTGGCTTTTTGAGTTATTACAGCATAATGCCATGTGTAACCGACGCTATTTTCTACATAACAAATTATTTTTATACATTTTTACAATTCATACAACTTAAGAAAGCATGGTATTAACATGGATAAGATAAATTTTATGGATCCTAACAAGTAAAAAAAAAAAAAAAAGGAGGAAAGATAAAGACAGTGAAATACAGGAAGAAAAATAAAAGAGAAAAAAATGCAACAAAAGTGACAATAAAAGCATTGCTGTACTAATTTTACAGTTGGCATGGCCATCATTCATTGAGTTCAGAATTGTCTGTAAAGTTATAACTATTATTTACATAAAATATATTGTAGATTACAAGTTCATGAAGAAAACAATGCATATTTAAATATTAAAGCTTCCCTATCAATGCCCAAACTCTCCATGTTAGATTGTATCATAGTTTTAATAATCTGCACTTTGTCAAAAATACTTAAATATATTTTTTCAACATTTTCATATACCCACAAGTATATATTTTCCTTTTATTTCAAAAAGGTACATCTAAAATATAAATTTTCAAAGATAAATATGTTTATTGTAGCTTCATAATAAGCAATATAGCACATTAAGACAAATGGAAATTAAAATAATATTGTCAGAGCACTTATAATGAAGTAGGACTCACCCTGAATTTTTGCAGTAAATTTAAAATAATACAAATAAAAATAAATAATATCAATGAATTCTTAGTATGGTTTAGGCATTTCACATGAATTCAAGCACTTCTCATGAATTGTCTCATGAAATCCACCTTTGATGATCCATTATGGATTAATTTCAGGTTATTTCATTTAACTGTGACAGATCTGAGACTATTAAAAGTTTAAGTAAGCCATCCAAATCATTTTGGAAAAAAATCAATAATTGATTGTAGTTAATTAAAACTGATCAATTAAAAAAGAGATTATCCAACTTGGTCTAAACAGATAGATCTAGGTGGTACTTAAAGCATAAAAATACAGACAGATGAAATAAAAGGTGGTAAATGATATAGCACATAAAACTAAACACAAAAAAGATGTGGGTTATATTAATATTAGAAAAAAATAAAATTTATATACTGTTAGCAACACTGATCAAATAAAAGACAGAGACCATATAAATTGCCAGAACCTGGAAATTAAAGCAAGAAATAAATCACTGCAAATCCTACAGAGAGCAAGAGAATTTTTACAGGAATATTATAATCTACTTATAAATTTTAAAACTTGGAAGAATAAGACAAATTTCTTAAATTCTTTATCAATACAGCTTATTAAGCTGACATAGTAAAAAATGCAAAATCTTAAACTTAAATCTATTAAAGAAATGGAAATCAAGAAATATTTTCCTACAAAAATATATCTGATGTGCTTCACAGGTGAATCTAACAAATGTTTAAGAAAGAAAGAATACAAAACTCATACAAACATCTTTACAAGTAAAAAAAATGGGGAATGTACCCCAACTTGTTTTATGAGGCCACAATGACCCCAATCCCAATATCAGACAAGGATCTTTCAAGAAAAGAAAATTGTTGAACAATATCCCTGATGAATTTAAACTAAAAAAATTAATAGAATATTAGCAAGTTGAATTTAGAAACATACTAAAAAGAGTAATTGAGTGTGACCAGAGGGTGTTAAGCTAAATAAATTTAATATAACATTAAAAGATTCATCAATGGACTTTACCACATAAGTAAATAAAGGAGAAAAAAAATACATGTTCTTCAACATGAACACAGAAAAGGCATTTGAAAAAAAAATCGGTATTGATCCATTCATAAAGAAACAAATGAATGACGCTGTCTTTGTGACTTATTCTGTGTCTACCAATGTCTATGTGACTCGAACCCAGTGTTTAGTCTCTCCATGTTAGGCTTATGTGTGGGATTTGTGGCTATTAGGTGTATTTGTGTGAGGAGCAGGACACACGCCAAGAGAGCCCTTTGCTGGGTCTTTTCTGACTGGTCTTTGTTCATTGTTCCTGGGAGGGACCCCTGTCTCTGAGAGGCTTCTCCCACCAGCCTTCATTCTTGGTGCACACCCTGCTTCTTAATAATCTCTAGTCATGAGAAACTCACTAAAGACATTGCATTTATGTTGTACTTAGACCTGTGGCTTCCTTGAATCTTAGTTTTGTTTCCTGGAGATCTGGGAAAGGGTCCTGGATATCTACCCGTGAGAGAGTATGAAGGAAGAGAATATGTATAATTCACACAGATGTATCTTTTAATATGCAACTTACAATCTCTGTGTTAAATCCCTTATGTATGTAGAGTATTTAACACAGACTCTGGAAGAATAAAGGTCTTCATTCCTTAAGGCTTATTGTTTTGGGTTGTTATCTTTGGTGTTTGAACAGAAGTGAATTATAGAAGCAAATGGCAAGCTTGAGGTACTATTTGGGAAGCAAGTGAGAAGCTAGAGTCTGATAATCAGGAAGGGCACAGAGGGTCACATGCTTAATAAAGATTTCCACAGAAGAGTGGCCAACTGTTGGTTAATCTGGAAGCAAAACTCAATGATAGAGTGAGCCTACACTTCAAGCCATTCTATTAATAATATAGGATAAATCAGTTGCCCAGCCATAAAAGTAAAAAAAGAAGGAAGCTGCCAGAAAACTGACTATAAGTCAAGGACTTGTTTTTTGTAAGTTTAGATATAAAATAACTATCTGGTTATGGAGTGACTATAGTTAGAGAAGAGACTTCCTCACTAACTAGCCAATTGGGATATGAAATTAGATAAGGACCTGGGTGATCCACCAGACCAGAGGTTCCCTAACTACAGCTGGCAGGCCAATTCTGTTTCTGCCCATAACATTTAGGGGAAATACAGCCATTCTCATTTGTTCTTGTCTTGTCTATGGCTGATTTTGTCTATCATGGCAGAAGTTGAATAGGAGAAACTTTGTACACAAATCCTAAAATACTAACTGGCCCTTTTTAGAAAAAAAAAAAAACTTTTCTGACCATTGCACTAAACGTTGTTAACCTTTGGGGTAACACTTGTAGAACATATTGCACTTCCTCCAAACACCAAAGCAATTGGCTTCATGGACTGAAAAAAAATTAAGTATATTCACTCGTTTGAAGGGTCATGGGATGAGGGAAAGAACCAAAAAATTTTACTCTGAAGCCTGGCTGATGACCCATCACATTTTTTAGATACTTTGTGGACTTGTTCTCTGGTTGCTTAAATCTGTGTGTCTATATTTCTTTTTTTTTTTTTTTTTTTAAATTTTTATTCATTTATGATAGTCACAGAGAGATAGAGAGAGGCAGAGACACAGGCAGAGGGAGAAGCAGGCTCCATGCACCGGGAGCCCGACGTGGGATTCGATCCCGGGTCTCCAGGATCGCGCCCTGGGCCAAAGGCAGGCGCCAAACCGCTGCGCCACCCAGGGATCCCTGTGTGTCTATATTTCTAAGTAGATTGTGTGGTCCTTGAGAGAAAATTAAATATTTCTATGTGTTTTTTTTTTTTTACTACTTCATAGTTCTCTTGACAGGGTAGATATTTTAGCAGGCATGCTTTTTGGAATGAATTAAATAAATATTAGGATAAGTACACAGTGAAATATTAATTTCTTTTATCATAATTTCTTAAACTTATTATGTAATATTACATGCATTAGAGGATCTCAGTGCTGTTTATTATGAATTTCTTCAATTCTTGTACTGTATTATATCTTATTTCAAAATATTTCAATAAAACCAATGCAAATAACATTTGCCTTTACTTCCATTTACATATTAAGAGGCATAGATGGCTGTCTTATGGTAATGACAGTTAAATTATCCTCTAAATTACCATTTTTTCCAACTGGACCATATCCAGAAAAGACATGCAGAATATCAAATTGGTATCACTGAATTATAACTACAGTATAGTAAATTTTGAATATGTTAGTTTATACAACAAAATGAAATACTACATTGTAAAGCATCAATAAATATTAAGCTATGTAAGTTATTGACACTCTTTTTGGCAACTACTAATTCTGGAAGTTAATTAAGAGAGTGTTCTACTGTTCGTATATCATCTGAGAGAACATTCAAGCTATTTTCTTTTAATTTTATCTTCCATATCATAGAGTTCTTCTATAGTGAATATGAATACAAAATATTGAACACAAAATACAAAAAAAAAAATTCTAGGGATTGAGGTGATAGAACTAAATAAAGAAGGAAGAATAGGAGTTTTTGAACAAAAGTCTCCCTGACTTTAGAAGTCATTCTGCTGTAATATTCTTCTCTAAATACTAGTAATAGTGGGAATGTGGACATAGTCACATTTACTATAGAAAACATTCATTATATTGTACTGCTTAATGTAAATATATATCTGTTCTGCCTAAAAATCATAATTCTATATTTTATTGTGTTTCTTATAGTTTTGTAATAACTTATTTTTGAGAATTGTATCAGAATAGGGTACATGAAAAGCACGTCCTGGAAGCCAGTGCCTGCTTCATTCTTGATGGGTAGAATGAACAGCTGGGTGGAGGGAGTCACACACCAAGAAACACACCTGGGTCATTCACCACGGGTTCAGACCTATGCGTTGAAGTTCTAGGAATGCTATTCCACCAGCTAATTAAAAGAGGGATTACTTTTAGAAAAACAATGAAATTGCACTCAATTTTAATATAGTAACGGACAAAATCAATGCTAAAGTGTCTAACAAACAGAGATCTTAACTTTTACTTATTGCTGCAGTTCATTTACATAGCATAGCTATTCTAAGTGGACAAGACTACTTTGGATTAAAAACTACAGGTCTGAAAGGTATGTGGGGAATCCACAATCAGAGCAAAAGGGGTTTGTAAGTATCTTGTGCCATTTTTAAAGACAAATTTCTCCAATCTAGTGACTTTGTTTTTGTTTTTGTTTCTGTAAAGGTTATGGCTGATTAGAAATAGGATTGCACTGAGCTGGTGCTTGAATTATTTGTCATTGTATTTCCTTTCTCCCGACTCCTGTTGTGTGCAACTTTACAGGATGTCTCCATCATCTTGTAAAATTAATATCATCTTCATGGAAACATTCCGGATATTAATTATTTTTATCCCACCAGATGGGCATGCATTTAGATTAACCAAAGATATAAAAAATACGAAGGACAAATGATAGAAGGTAATGTAAAAACTTCATTGTTAAAGAAAACAACAACACTACATTGTTACATGAAAATTGTATCCAACCATGCATGACCTGAATGCAACTATTGATTAAATTATTATTTTTTACTCTTCTTTCTTCCCTAATCCTTGCAATACTTGTTCTCTTTATCTAATTTTTAAAAAATGATACAAATTCAGATTTTCAAAAGGTGTTCTTAAGAATCTAGTGAGGATCTAATATTGCTCTCATTTTGATACAGAAATAAAACCTTTGGGAGGCCCTAACTTCCAAAATATATAGTTATTTTAGCTAATATAATTTAATTTTACTCTGGAGAATGTCTTCCAAATTTTTAAAAAGATAAGCTTCATGTGACTTCCCATTGGACCTGTTTTCTAAGAAAATGAATATTTTTTTGAAGTTTGGTGATACATGGTGTACAAGAGACTATTAAAAATATTTACATGTGCAAGATTCTAAAACCAGAGTGTCATTCTGAGCTTAATTATGTGACCAATTTTATTGTTAATATAATAATGGAAGGGAAATAAATTCTTTTTATTTGTATTAGGGAACTGAATTTATGTAAGTACACCAAAAGAGTGTAGACACAAATCACAAGTGAATGACTTTTTTTTTTACAGTAAAAATTCCCATTAATGCCATTTTACTACTATGTTATATAACTTCATCCTTTTCTTCTAATGGACAGAATTTTTCACTTGTAGAAATAGCTTTTCAGCTGTTATTTCCTAACCTTGATGTATTAAAATGGAACAAAATGTTTCCTCCAGAGCATCTGAAATGCTCCCTCCATTCCTCTCCTACTTTCCCTACTAGCATTTAACCTAAGAGTCCTTTCTATTCAGTGAATTTAATAAATTAGATATTACATTTTACACTTTTACGTATTACTATTATTGGTACTTATAATAGAAATATTTTTACATGAGTAGTGGTGTATTTAGCTCATAGAGATTGATACTGCATTTACAATAACAACAACACAAATGATAATAGTGGAAATGCAAGCTTGTATTAGAGGATGTACATAAAGCAGGATGTATATTCACAAGTCCTATAGCCTCAGATAAAAAAATAAATGATAAACTGAAATCATCAAAAATAGATGATACCATGTTCTAATTTTGTTTATTCTTTCCGTTGAAAATCAACAAATGCTACTGGAACATGGGATTCAGAGGGGAGATTTGCTGCTTTAGTCAAAGCCCTTAAAATTGCTGTGCACATCCAGTGCCCTTTGAGACTTATCTCTATTGACTAAAGTCAAGTATACTCCTGTCAAGGTAATTTTATGGCTCCATTTCTACAAAGGAGAGGCATCATCATGTTCTCCTTTTATTCATATTGAGGCTTATGTTATGTTGGTGATCTAATGTTTAAAACTGATGCTTGAAGTTCCCACACATCTGGATTGGCATAATATCTCTACAACTTATTAGCTATCTAGAGAAAATTACTCAAGTTCTATAAACATCAATTTAAAAAAAGCATTTATAATGTATTATGTAATTATATAATGTATTATTCCTACCTCATGGAATTGTTAAAGGATTTAAACTGGAAATTTAATGTAAAACCTCCTATCAATACAGTTCCACTCACATACAGGTACACAGTAAATGTTAATGGCAATTACTACCTTACCAATGAATATTGGCATTAAACATGCATCACCTTGCCTCATATCAAGCTTGTTTACCATTTTATTTAATGACCATATGTATCTAGAACCGAAATAAAACATATTCATTCTCTTTGGTTATTACCTTGCATGACCTTCCAGTATAATTTAATTGGCCATATTCCCTCCTTTTCAACATTTACCACATTTCCGGGTCCCCAGGTAGATATTTAAGCTCTGGTGAAGGCACATGTGTGCACTGAATATATCAACTATGTGTGTGCATCTGTATGCGTGGGCCTGCATGTGTTTATGTGTATTTTAGGCCTCCAGTAGAGTCAGACAAGTTTAAAATCTTTAGAGGAGGGTTGTATTTTTCCCACCTTCTTATGTACAACCAATACTGTCAGGTTTACTGAACTCATCCTGTGCTTACCAGTCTTGCTGATTTTCTATCTTCCTCTCTGACCACTCCATAATGTTTTTCTTTGAAGATCCTGCCCGAGTCTGACCGTTAGATATTTGAGTTCTTCAGTGCCCTGCATTAGACATCATTCTTTTACAACTCAATTGATAATATTTTCCTAGAGTGACTACACTCATCGTCATGGCTTCAATTACTGCTGACTTGCAAATTGTATTTCTAACACAAATCTCTCTAAAGATCTTCAAGTATATGCATTTAAATATTCATTTGATTGTCTGAAGGTGTATCCAAAGGCCAAAGCTGAACTCACAATCTTACTCCTAAACATGTCCTTGGCACAGCGCTTAGGTAAAATGTGGTCTTTTGCCTGCAGTGTCAGATATTTGACATAATTCCATGCTTTTATACAGCTTATTACACTTGGTCTATGGTTGTTCAAGAAATGGATTAGCAGTGATTATTATTAATTATATAAAAATAACCTTTGCCATAGTAATTGATCTGTGGTAAAAGATAAGTAAATTATTTTAATAACAGTTAGCTATCAGTTCTTCTAATTTGCATAATTCATTTTCATATTTTGAATTCACTTAGTGAACCATATTGCTCATTAAGTATTATTTAGGCAAAGAACAAATATACCACAACAGAACTTGTGTCTAATTTCTTGCCCATTATGACAACATCTACATGTGCAAAATGAAGTGAAAAACTAATTTGATTTTCTACATTATTAGAGAAAAAGCATATTCTCTAACTATATGGATAGTGTATCATTGTCAAATGTAATCTCTCAACAGTCCACACGAGTTGACTTTAAGACACTGGTGTTAAACCAAGCATGTCATACTGAAGTCTGCATGTCATGGATCACAGTGCTTTGTCTAACTTGCATTCTGAGACTATAAACATGCAGAGACTGGAGAAAATGTGAACATTTTTCAGTTTAGCCAGTAAAATAATTTAATCGTGGATTCTTTTAAAATAAAGCATCATTTGTGAGTAGTCCTTGTGAATTCTGACAGTAATCCATGTTCTAATCAGCAAACTTTAACCTATAACATGTAGAAAGCTGGGTTTGAGAGCACTTATTGGATAGCTTCTAGGATTGATTCAACCCAAATCGTTCCTTTTAAAATATCTTTCTAAACTGCCAAGTTTGGCCTTGGAAAATGGCAAATGGCCTTGGCCCTATTCCAAATATATGATTTCAGTGCTGCTTGGAGATATATGTCTGCTGGTCCCTCCCCATCTCCTCGTCCCAGTCCCCTAGTTGCTGTGCTCTACTTCAGCACTTCCTCCCAATGCATATAAGGTGCTGGCTATCCATTTCCGATCTAGATTTTTGCAAGGTCTTAACATGAGTGGAGTAGAGGTGCCCAGGTGGCTAAGTCAGTTAAGCATCTGACTCTTGGCTTTAACCCAGGCCATGATCTGGCCTCAGGTTCTGGGTTCAGTGGGGAGTCTGCTTGAAGATTCTCTCCCTCTCCCTCCTGAGATCTCTCTCTCTCTCTCTCTCTCTCTCTCTCTCTCTTTCTCTGTGTGTGTGTCTTGCAAATAAATAAATAAAGTAAGGAAGGAAGGAAGGAAGGAAGTAAAATCTTCAAAAAAATAAGTGGGGCATATAGAACCTCTCCAAAGTCATTTATCTTCTTTTGCTCAGTTTCCTTATCTGTTAGATGGGAAAGTAGGAATACCCATACTACAGTGTCATTTTGGATAAGGATCAAATGAGCGACAAATGAGGTGCATAGAATACTGTGTGGCCCAGAGTGGGCACTCTATAGCCTCTTATTACTATTTTTTATTATTATCGTTATCTGTAGTAATAGTAGTAAGAACATCAGTGTCAGGACTGATGACCTAGAAGAACATTTACCTTACATTACTTAGTAATTATCTCTTTATAAGTTGAAGTTCAGGTATATGCTCTTACTAGTAATTGCACAATATAATCTCCGTGTGACCTGGTCTTAATATAATTACCAAAAATGGAAGTAGGGACAGCTGCACAAGCTCATTGTATTCTGGAGAGGGAATTATGCCCCTCTACATTTAAGGAATGTTCAGATTCTTTGCCCAAGCCCTTATACAACTGGGATGTGATATAAACACCACCACTTTCCAAGAGCAAGAAGATTTATTGTTATTTACTTATTTTTTTGCCCTTCTTGTTACAGCTCAGATACTGGGTAATGCTTAGAGATTTCCTGATTGACATGAACAGTAATCCTTGTGAAATTTCCTAAGGGCCACAATCCAGGAATATTCAGGTTACATATAATAAAAAATTATTTTTATTTCTTTTGTTGTTGTTGTTGTTAATGGGATGTTGCAAAGGAAAGTTTATATGGGAGGTCCTTAATTTAATAATTAAATTTGGGGTAAGTTGAGAATAGCAGATCAGAATTATTGTAGATGGTTTAAGAACCTGACGTGGTAAGTAGTTATTCTCAAAGGAAGGAATGAAGTGAAAAAAGGGGCTGCATCCTGTTAGAAAGATTGTCAATTTTTCAAGTTCTTTTCCAGAGAAAGAGAGAGAGAGAGAGAGAAGGAATTGCTTTTAATGGCAAAGACCCTGCCCTGTAATCTAAAACTGCTTCTTGCATTGTTAGGCTGCAACTTTGCCTCTTCTGATGGGAGATCTTGATTTAGATAAGAACTTTCTATTTTATTAGCCTATATTTAATTTTTTTACAGTAAGTATATATAAATTTTAAAATTAAATATATTACTATTATTAATTTTTAAACAAAATATTTGGTGAAATAAAATACTCTTAAAAATGCTGAATGTTAGTATTTGATTAACTATCCTATTTCCATCTTCTCCTTCTTCTTTTTTTAAAATATTTTATTTATGTATTCATGAGAGACACAGAGAAAGAGGTAGAGACATAGGCAGAGGGAGGATTCCATCCCAGGACTCTGGGATCACTCCCTGACCAAAGGCAGATGCTCAACCACCGAGCCAGCCACCCATCTTCTTCTTATACTTCACTTTCCAAAAAAATGTTAGTAGTCCTCACATGGAACTCTAATTCTCTCTCTCTTTCTTTATTACAAGTTATTTTTTTTTTTAAAAAGAGTTTTAATTCTAATATAGTTAACATACAGTTTTATATTGGGGAAAACAAAAAAAATTTGGATGTGATGTTTATGACCAAGAAATCCCTCTCCTCTTTACCATTCCAGGTTTCTATTTCTCTGGCCATCTTCTGCCCCCCACCTTGAGTTCCTGATCCAAACCAGGGCCTCTCCTTGAGCCCCAGGAACATTGAACCTCTCAGACTTCTGCTTTCAAAGCTTTGCAAATCTCTCACTATCCAAGAGGAGTGTGAAACCTGATGGCCTCTTTTCTGTTCTCTTTAAGAAACCTCCTTGCCCAAGAGGAAGGGTGGGCTGTGGACTTGAGCAGAGGAAAGGAGCCATGCCCTGCTTTTCTTTCTGTTGCTTTAATCTCTCTTCACTGCCCCCCTCCAGCCTCCACAGGCACACCTACCTCCCTCTGAATGTGTCCCAGAATACCGGTTCTGCACACTAGTGGGGTCAGGCTTTGTTGTGGGGATATACATATTCATGACCGCTTTGAGGAGCTTCATTAAAATGCGGATAGTCTCCCCTCCCAGAGTGATACACAAGCCATTGCTTTATTGGCCCAACTTGATGTCCTTAAGGGCAATAATTATGTGAGGAATGGCTAAAGAAACATTTAGATTATTTGTTTCTGGTAATTTGTGATCATCTTATTAGAATTATAATCAGTTCACTTTTTTTCCCTTTTTTAAAATAAATTAATTTTTATTGGTGATCAATTTACCAACATACAGAATAACACCAAGTGCTCATCCCGTCAAGTGTCCCCCTCAGTGCCCATCCCCCATCCCCCCCCCCCCCCCGCCCTCCTCCCCTTCCACCACCCCTAGTTCATTTCCCAGAGTTAGGAGTCTTTATGTTCTGTCTCCCTTCCTGATATTTCCCACTCATTTCTTCTCCCTTCCTTTATATTCCCTTTCACTATTATTTATATTCCCCAAATGAATGAGAACATACACTGCTTGTCCTTCTCCGATTGACTTACTTCACTCAGCATAATACCCTCCAGTTCCATCCATGTTGAAGCAAATGGTGGGTATTTGTCGTTTCTAATGGCTGAGGAATATTCCATTGTATACATAAACCACATCTTCTTTATCCATTCATCTTTCGATGGACCCCGAGGCTCCTTCCACAGTTTGGCTATTGTGGACATTGCTGCTAGAAACATTGGGGTGCAGGTGTCCCGGCGATTCATTGCATCTGAATCTTTGGGCTAAATCCCCAACAGTGCAATTGCTGGGTCGTAGGGCAGGTCTATTTTTAACTCTTTGAGGAACCTCCACACAGTTTTCCAAGTTTTCCAGAGTGGCTGCACCAGGTCACATTCCCACCAACAGTGTAAGAGGGTTCCCTTTTCTCTGCATCCTCTCCAACATTTGTTGTTTCCTGCCTTGTTAATTTTCCCCATTCTCACTGGTGTGAGGTGGTATCTCATTGTGGTTTTGATTTGTATTTCCCTGATGGCAAGTGATGCAGAGCATTTTCTCATGTGCATGTTGGCCATGTCCATGTCTTCCTCTGTGAGATTTCTCTTCATGTCTTTTGCCCATTTCATGATTGGATTGTTTGTTTCTTTGGTGTTGAGTTTAATAAGTTCTTTATAGATTTTGGAAACTAGCCCTTTAACTGATATGTTGTTTGCAAATATCTTCTCCCATTCTGTAGGTTGTCTTTTAGTTTTGTTGACTATCCTTTGCTGTGCAAAAGCTTCGTATCTTGATGAAGTCCCAATAGTTCATTTTTGCTTTTGTTTCTTTTGCCTTTGTGGACGTATCTTGCAAGAAGTTACTTTGGCCAAGTTCAAAAAGGGTGTTGCCTGTGTTCTCCTCTAGGATTTTGATGGAATCTTGTCTCACATTTATATCTCTCATCCATTTTGAGTTTATCTTTGTGTTTGGTGAAAGAGAGTGGTCCAGTTTCATTCTTCTGCATGTGGATGTCCAATTTTCCCAACACCATTTATTGAAGAGACTGTCTTTCTTCCAATGGATAGTCTTTCCTTCTTTATCGAATATTAGTTGACCATAAAGTTCAGGGTCCACTTCTGGATTCTCTATTCTGTTCCATTGATCTATGTGTCTGTTTTTGTGCCAGTACCACACTGTCTTGATGACCACAGCTTTGTAGTACAACCTGAAATCTGGCATTGTGATGCCCCCAGCTATGGTTTTCTTTTGTAAAATTCCCCTGGCTATTCGGGGTCTTTTCTGATTCCACACAAATCTTAAAATAACTTGTTCTAACTCTCTGAAGAAAGTCCATGGTATTTTGATAGGGATTGCATTAAACGTGTAAATTGCCCTGGGTAACATTGACATATTCACAGTATTAATTTTGCCAATCCATGAGCATGGAATATTTTTCCATCTATTTGTGCCTTCCTCAATTTCTTTCAGAAGTGTTCTATAGTTTTTAGGGTATAGATCCTTTACCTCTTTGGTTAGGTTTATTCCTAGGGATCTTATGCTTTTGGGTGCAATTGTAAATGGGATTGACTCCTTAATTTCTCTTTCTTCAGTCTCATTGTTAGTGTATAGAAATGCCACTGATTTCTGGGCATTGATTTTGTATCCTGCCACGCTACCAAATTTCTGTATGAGTTCTAGCAATCTTGGGGTGGAGGCTTTTGGGTTTTCTATGTAGAGTATCATGTCATCTGCGAAGAGGGAGAGTTTGACTTCTTCTTTGCCAATTTGAATGCCTTTAATGTTGTCTGATTGCTGAGGCGAGGACTTCCAGTACTATGTTGAATAGCAGTGGTGAGAGTGGACATCCCTGTCTTGTTCCTGATCTTAGGGGAAAGGCTCCCAGTGCTTCCCCATTGAGAATGATATTTGCTGTGGGCTTTTCGTAAATGGCTTTTAAGATGTCGAGGAAAGTTCCCTCTATCCCAACACTCTGAAGGGTTTTGATCAGGAATGGATGCTGTATTTTGTCAAATGCTTTCTCTGCATCTAATGAGAGGATCATATGGTTCTTGGTTTTTCTCTTGCTGATATGATGAATCACATTGATGGTTTTACAAGTGTTGAACCAGCCTTGTGTCCCAGGGATAAATCCTACTTGGTCATGGTGAATAATTTTCTTAATGTGTTGTTGGACCCTATTGGCTAGTATCTTGTTGAGAATTTTTGCATCCATGGATGTTCACCAGGGATATTGGTCTGTAATTCTCCTTTTTGGTGGGGTCTTTGTCTGGTTTCGGAATTAAGGTGATGCTGGCCTCATAGAACGAATTTGGAAGTACTCCATCTCTTTCTATCTTTCCAAACAGCTTTAGTAGAATAGGTATGATTTCTTCTTTAAACGTTTGATAGAATTCCCCTGGGAAGCCATCTGGCCCTGGACTCTTGTGTCTTGGGAGGTTTTTGATGACTGCTTCAATTTCCTCCCTGGTTATTGGCCTGTTCGGGTTTTCTATTTCTTCCTGTTCCAGTTTTGGTAGTTTGTGGCTTTCCAGGAATGCGTCCATTTCTTCTAGATTGCCTAATTTATTGGCGTAGAGCTGTTCATAATATGTTTTTAAAATCGTTTGTATTTCCTTGGTGTTGGTAGTGATCTCTCCTTTCTCATTCATGATTTTATTAATTTGAGTCTTCTCTCTCTTCTTTTTAATAAGGCTGGCTAATGGTTTATCTATCTTATTAATTCTTTCAAAGAACCAACTCCTGGTTCTGTTGATCTGTTCCACAGTTCTTTTGGTCTCGATTTCATTTAGTTCTGCTCGAATTTTAATTAACTCTCTTCTTCTGCTGGGCGTGGGGTCCATTAGCCCTTTTTTCTCTAGCTCCTTTATGTGTAAGATGAGCTTTTGTATTTGAGTTCTTTCCAGTTTTTGAATGGATGCTTGTATTGCGATGTATTTCCCCCTCAGGACTGCTTTTGCTGCATCCCAAAGATTTTGAACAGTTGTATCTTCCTTCTCATTAGTTTCCATGAATCTTTTTAATTGTTCCTTAATTTCCTGGTTGACCTTTTCATCTTTTAGCAGGATGCTCCTTAACCTCCACATGTTTGTGGTCCTTCCAAACTTCTTGTTGTGATTAAGTTCTAATTTCAAGGCATTATGGTCTGAGAATATACAGGGGGCTATCCCCATCTTTTGGTATCGGTTCAGACCCAATTTGTGACCCAGTATGTGGTCTATTCTGGAGAAAGTTCCATGTGCACTTGAGAAGAATGTGTATTCAGTTGAGTTTGGATGTAAAGTTCTGTAGATATCTGTGAAATCCATCTGGTCCAGTGTATCATTTAAAGCTCTCGTTTCTTTGGAGATGTTGTGCTTAGAAGACCTATCGAGGGTAGAAAGAGCTAGATTGAAGTCACCAAGTATAAGTGTATTATTATCTAAGTATTTCTTCAGTTTGGTTATTAATTGGTTTAAATATTTGGCAGCTCCCACATTCGGGGCATATATATTGAGGATTGTTAAGTCCTCTTGTTGGATGGATCCTTTGAGTATGATATAGTGTCCCTCTTCATCTCTCACTAAAGTCTTCGGGGTAAATTTTAATTTATCTGATATGAGGATGGCAACCCCTGCTTTCTTTTGAGGGCCATTTGAATGGTAAATGGTTCTCCAACCTTTTATTTTCAGGTTGTACGTGTCCTTCTGTCTAAAATGAGTCTCTTGTAGACAGCAAATAGATGGGTCCTGCTTTTTTATCCAGTCTGAAACCCTGCGCCTTTTGATGGGGTCATTAAGCCCGTTCACGTTCAGAGTTACTATTGACAGATATGAGTTTAGTGTCATCATATCTATTCAGTCCTTGTTTTTGTGGATTGTTCCACCGAACTTCTTCTTAAAGGGGATTTTAAGAGTCCCCCTTAAAATTTCTTGCAGAGCTGGTTTAGAGGTCACATATTCTTTCAGTTCCTGCCTGTCTTGGAAGCTCTTTATCTCTCCTTCCATTTTGAATGAGAACCTTGCTGGATAAAGTATTCTTGGTTGCATGTTCTTTTCATTTAGGACCCTGAATATATCCTGCCAGCCCTTTCTGGCCTGCCAGGTCTCTGTGGAGAGGTCTGCTGTTACCCTAATATTCCTCCCCATAAAAGTCAGGGACTTTTTCTCTTGCTGTTTTAAGTATCTTCTCCTTATCTTTGGAATTAGCAAGCTTCACTATTAAATGTCCAGGTGTTGAACGGTTTTTATTGATTTTAGGGGGGGGAATCTCTCTATTTCCTGGATCTGAATGCCAGTTTTTCTTCCCAGATTAGGAACGTTTTCAGCTAGGATTTGTTCAATTACATATTCTGGCCCTCTGGCCCTTTCGGGGCCCTTGGGAACCCCAATTAAATGTAGGTTTTTCTTTCTCAGGCTGTCGTTTATTTCCCTTAATCTGTCTTCATGGTCTCTTAATTGTCTGTCTCTTTTGTCCTCAGTTTCCCTCTTTGCCATCAACTTGTCTTCTATGTCACTCACTTGTTCTTCCACCTCGTTAAGCCTCGTCCTTAGGACTTCTAGCTTGGATTGCATCTCATTTAATTATTTTTAATTTCTGCCTGATTGGATCTAAATTCTGCAGTCATGAAGTCTCTTGAGTCCTTTATGGTTTTTTCTAGAGCCACCAGTAGCTGTATAATACTGCTTCTGAATTGGCTTTCTGACATTGAATTGTAACCCAGATTTTGTAACTCTGTGGGAGAGAGGACTGTTTCTGATTCTTTCTTTTGAGGTGAGGTTTTCCTTCTAGTCATTTTTCTCAGTGCAGAGTGGCCAAAAACAAGTTGTATTAGGAAAAGGAGAAAAAGAGAGAGAGAGAGAGAGAAGGAAAGAAAAGAGAAAAAGAAAAAAGAGAAAGAATAAAAAAGGGAAAAAAGAGAAGAAAAAGAGAAAGAAAAAGAAAGAAATGTGAAAAAGGGGGGGGGGGTGGGGGAAGCAATCAGAAATCAAAAAGAAAGAAAAAAAATAACACACAAGAAAACAAAACAAAACAAAAAAAACACGGGGGAGTATCTTCCGATTCTGTATACTTTACGTCCCTTGACTTCCCCTGGAACTGGTCCTTCTCGCTGGTCACCTGATTCTCAGGTGTTAGCACTTGGGGGAGCTGCTCTGCCCCTGCCTGGTGCAGGGCCCAGTGGGGGTTGTTCACCCAGTGAGGCCCCGGGAGGAAGCCACAGTGGCGGGGGCAGCTCTGGGACCCTGGAGTCAGCTCCCGCAGTAGCTCCGGGGCTCTCCGTCTGCAGGGCCTGGGGGCTCCGGGGCGGGGCCGCTGATCTGCTCAGTTCCAAGCAGGAGCGTCCTCGCTGTCCTGGGCCCTCCCGGCCTCTGCCTGTCCCGGGGGGAGGCCGGATCCTGGGCTGTGTCCCGGCGCCCTGTGCTCCGGGGCCTGCGCTGTTGGATTCGCGCTCCCGCCCCGCAGCCCCCTCCGCGGAGCCGCCGCCCGAGCCCGACGGAGCTGCTCCGGGTCCCAGGTCCCGCCGTGCGCGCTGCAGCCCTTATGGAGCTCGGCGCATCTCCCGGGGTGCAGGTGCCTGTTAGTGTCCCCGGGAGCCGGAGGGCATCCCCGCCCTCCTGGGTCCTGCTCCACCTCCCTGCGAGCCCCTTTCCGCCCGGGAAGGTTGGTGCAGCTCCTGCTCCTCCGGGACGGGGCTCTCCTGTCCTGGGGACACTCGCCCCGGCCTCAGCCCGGCTCCTTGCGGGGCCCCTCCCCCTTGGAGGCCTTTTGTTTCTTTATTTCTTTTTCCCCGTCTTCCTACCTTGATAGAAGCGCGAACTCTTCTCACTGTAGCGTTCCAGCTGGTCTCTTTAAATCTCAGGCCGAATTCGTAGGTTTTCAGGATGATTTGAAGGTTATCTAGGTAATTCGGTGGAACAGGTGATTTGGAGACCCTACTCTTCCGCCATCGTGCCCCTCCTCCTCTATTACAAGTTGAAATGATGTTAATAACTTGCACAGTTTTCAGAAAATGTATTCCATGTCCCAGGTTCCATTCTTAAATACCAAGCATCTTAGTTCAATGATACCTATACACAAATTTTTCTAAATAATAAAATAATCAGTATTTCACACTCCCTACCATGTATGATTAGAGAAATATCACCTGCTCAAGAATTTTCCTGAGGTTGCATCTTTCACATACCCTGTGTTCATATCTAGTCAATTCAGTTGTGTTAAGGGTAGTAAGTGTTGATGAGGATGTAGGGAAAAAGGAGCCCTTATGTGCTGTTGTTGGGAACACAAACTGGTGCGGCCACTGTGGAAAATAGTATGGAGTTTCCTCAATAAATTAAAAATAGAATTACCATATGATTCATTTATTCTACTCCTGGTTATCTAAAGAAAATGAAAACATTAATTCAAAAAGATATATGTGCCCTTACATTTACTGAAGCATTATTTCCAATGGCCAAGATATGAAGAGCAAACCGAGTGTCCATCCATAGATGAATGGATAAAGGAGATGTTGTGTATACACACACACACACACAACACATACAAGAATATTACTTAGCCATGAAAAAGAATGATATCTTGCCATTTATAACAACTTGGATGGACCTAGAGGGTATAACATAAGTACAATAAGCCGGAAAGAGAAAGAAAAATGCCACTTGATTGCACTCACATGTCGAATTTAAGAAAAAAAAAATAGCAAATTAACAAAGAAAAGAGAGGTGAACAAAAACCTAGACTCTTAAATACAGAGAACAATTTAATGGTTGCTAGAAGGAAGGTAGGTGGGGGGATTGATGAAATAGACAAAGGGGATTAAGAGTACACTTACCATGATGAACACTGAGTAATGTACAGAATTTTTCAATTATTACCACACTTGAAACTATTGTAACACTGCATATTAATTATACTTCAATATAAAACAGCATAAATTATAGTATGCTAATTAGGCTATGGCTGAGTTGCTATAACAAAGACCCAACATGCAGTAGTTCAGATAAAATTAAAGGTAATTTCTTTATAGAGTAAAACCTAGATGGGACTCTCCTATTACAAGTATTCCAAGAAACTATGTTAGAGGGCAGCTCTGTACTCTTCAACATGTAGCTTCCAAGATTATTGCAGTTCTCACTTTTCACATTCCACTGGTAAGAACATAGTAGCATCACCACATCTAAGAGCAAGAAGATTAAAAAATGTAACTCCCTGGGCACTCCAACATTTAAGAGGAAAGCAGAAATGGATCTTGGGGGAAAGTTAGCAGGCCCTAAAATACATCACAATGGTAGGCTACTGATGTCTACAAACAGTGCAAATAATATTGTGGGCATTGCAGGTACCCGATCATCCTGATCAATCCAGGGCCAGAAGTTAGAGAACAAGTTCGGGTCCATATAATAAAAGGGGACATAGTATTGGAGATACCACTGAAAAGCAAAACAAACAAACACACTAAAACAGGGAGATCACATGTATCCTTTTGTTTAACAAAATTAAGACATTTATTAAAAGAAACACTTCTCTAACCACCCCATGATGGTGTATTGGGAAACAAGCAGGATTGAGATAGGCAGAGCCAATATGAGCAGTACCAGTAATCTCCAAAACAAGTGTCCATCTTGTTTAATGGTAGAGATAAGCACAGAGTAAGGCCACTGGATGGTGATGATCATATCTGAAGATGATGGTCGAAAGCACATGTCGGAGCACATCTGTGACCCCTTGTATTCTGAATAAATGAGTTGGGTGCCTGGCTGGCTAGTCAGTTGAGTGTCTGACTTGATTTCAGCTCAGGTCATGATCGCAAGGTTGTGGGATCAAGCTCCTCATCCCTCATCATTAGGCTCCATGCTGGATATGGAGCCTACTTAAGATTCTTTCTCTCCCTCCTCCTCTGTTGCCCTCTCTCTCAAAAAAAAAAAAAAAAAAAAAGAAAAGAAAAGAAATGAGTAATACCAATATACTTCTCACCTACTCACCTACTCAAGATTCAAAAGACTGAGTGTTTTTCTACTGTTATTATCATTCATCTTCCTTGGATATTATTGCTTGTTAATTCTTGTGGTCTGAGGTAGGAGGGGTAAAAAGTTATGCTCTCATACATCACAAGTATTCAGAAGAAAGAAATGGGTGGAAGTTCACCATGGAAAATAATTGGAATCCTAGGCATTAGGTCCCCCTTATAGTGAGATAAACTTTAGGGAACTTTCCCATCACAGAAAATTCTTTTTTTAAGCCCATGAGGTCTATTCTACACATAAGAGTCTCCACCTGCAAATCCCATTTTGGAATCCAAAATTCAGAGCCAGGTTCCTCAAAAACATGCGCTAGAGGTCACAGATATCACATGAGAAAGTGATCAATTATCAGCATTAGTTCCTGACCATAATGGGAAAAGTCATTCAAACACTATTTTACTGAGGGTGGATAGATAAGGAGGAGCAACTTTGCATTTAGAAGACAGAGCTCTCTTCCTGTTTTTGCCTAACAAAACATTTTCCTTAAGGGCTCAACTAATTCTCGTGCTTTGCCTTTGTTATTCTGCAGCTTTATGCTTTTACCACTAATACTAGGAAGTTTGCAATTCTTTCACAATTTACTTTTCCTAGTGGGGATGTTTTCCCCCATACTTCATCCTGGAAAGCCAAAACTTTCCCATGACGTGTCCATCCACTAGCCCTTTCTCCTGTGTCATCAATCATGGGAAAAATGTTTAATGCTGGATATCTTTAGCTTAATTTAGGAAAGCAAGAGGCCCTAAGCACTTCTACCTCTAGGCAGAAATAAGCTGCTGTTTCAGCCTTTGGCTTTTGTTTTTGTCAGGGATTTGAAGCATAAAGATGTGCAAGCTCTTTAAAATATCTTAAACATAAACTACTGATGACAGGATCGTTTTCTTTTTTTAATATCAAAAACACAGCTGCATCATATTTTTTTTTCCTTAAAGCCTTCTGGGACACTTCTGTTTTCAGTCTGGAATTTTGAACAATAGGGACATGACCATAATTCCTCAAGGACTGAGCCATGTGACTTCTTTATGCCAGTGTATTAGCACATGGAATTGATTTGAGAATTAAGATGACACTTGAATAAGAAAAAAGTGAAATATGTAAAAGTACAGAGTTTTGTGATTTCTATGATTATATTGATTGACAAGATTATTATAAAGTCCTTGATTCTCCCCTCTAAGTCCACAATTCTAGTTTTAGATTTTAAAAATTAGATTTTTAAAAAGCTAGATAAAAAATCTAGTTTCAGATTTTTTAGATAATTTTTAGATTTAAGGGAGGAAAAGCCCTATATTTTGATATTCTTCTCCCTTAACTTGCTAAACAAACAAATCAACAAAATCTATGTCCTTCTGTATTAGATGTTACCATTTAATTCTGTTACTTTACCACTGTTAGGAAAATAACCAGTGAGTGTGTGTGTGAGAGACTGTACGTGTGTATTGCATAGTGCATGTTTTTTTTTTTTTAAGATTGTATTTATTTATTCATGAGAGACAGAGAGAGAGAGAGAGAGAGAGAGAGAGGCAGAGACACAGGCAGAGGGAGAAGCAGGCTCCATGCAGGGAGCCCGATGTGGAATTCGATCCCGGGACTCCAGGATCACGCCCTGGGCCGAAGGCAGGCGCTAAACTGCTGAGCCACCCAGGGATCCCCAGTACATGTGTGTTTGATGAACAAAAAGAAATCAATGGATCCAAGGAACAGTCATAGGTATTAGAGGATACGCACTAACATAAGAATCATCCCTGCTCAGAAGACATACAGACAGCCAACAAACACATGAAAAGATGCTCAATATCCCTAATCACCAGGGAAATGCAAATTAAAACCACAATAAGATATCACTATACACTATCAAATTGGCTAAACTCAAACACAAGAAATAACAAGTATTAGCGAGGATGTGGAGAAAAAAGGACCTTCGGGCACTGCTGGTGAGAATGCAAGTTGGTGTAGCCACTGTGGAAAACAATATGGAGGTTCCTCAAAAAGTTAAAAATAGAATTACTATATGATCCAATAATTCCATTACTGGATATTTAGTCAAAGAAAACAAAACACTAATTCAAAAAGATGTATGCATTCCTATGTTTATTGCATCATTATTTATAATAACCAAGACACAAAAGCAACCCAAGTGCCCAGATGAATGGAATAAAACGATGTGTATATAAACATATAGTATGGAATATTACTCAGCCATAAAAAAGAATGAGATCTTACTGTTTGCAACAACATGGATGGATCTAGAGAGTGTTATGCTAAGTGAAATAAGTCTGACAGAGAAAGACAAATACCACATGGTTTCACTCATATGAGGAATTTAAGAAACAAAACAAATGAACAAACAGAAAAAAAGACTCAACTCTAGAGAACAAAGTAGTGGTTGCCAGAGGGGAGGGGAGGACGGGAAGATAGATGAAGGGGATTAAGAGTGCACTTATCTTGATGAGCACTGAGAAAAAAAATCTTGTTTTAAGAACATTGCAGTTGAGGATGTGTAAAAACTTTGTCTTTTTTTTTTTTTTTTTTAAACTTTGTCTTGGAATTTAGGACTTTCATATCTACTTGATGTTATAGTCAAGAACAAAGCCATAAAATATTGAATATTGCAATTTTGCTCATTTGAAGAAGCAAAATTACCTTCTCTCCTAGGTGATTCTCCACTTGTCTGCAGGACAAGAAGTTGAGAGAGGTCTCACCCAGAGTCTTGCTGGGCTACATATGGTTAATAGATCCTGGCAGCCTAGTTAAGGGTAAAGTCCCAGAAAGAAAGCCAGTGGGGATCTGGGAGTCTACATTAGGACCAGATGTCAAAGAATAATAGCAGAGACTAAGAGATCAAGGATGATAAAAAGGGGAGGGTTGTCTTAGTGCCCACAGAATGATGTCTGATCTACTGTACCTGCTGTCCATACACATCTCTTTAGAAGCATTTCATGAAATATTTCCTTTGTGAATTTTTCCTTAGCTATGCACATCTCTCATTTGAGTGGAGTACTCTGTTTTCTTTTCTTCCTCAGATATTTAAAGGTACATTCCATTTTATTAGGGTTACTTTACCTGTCTTTTGTTTTTTGTGTCCATCAAACAATGAATCTTTGTGAACATTTGCCATGCCTTGTTCAGCATTGTCTTAAGTTGCCCAGTTAACAACAACAACCACAATAAAAACCCCACAAAAACCACAACAAGCAAACAAAAGCAAGCATCTAATGGATTCTTAGGGAATGTTGAAATGACAGGTTGAAAGAATTCAAGCAGATCCTGGAATCAGTCTCTAGAATGACTTTGATTGGTGAACCGGACCAAGGTCAGCATTTAGCTAGACCTGAGCCCATAGTCGGGGACAATTAGGACCTAAGTGGAGAGCAGAGATGCAGAAGAAAGCTGTCAGGCAGTCCTTCCTTGTCTGTGGATTTCAATGTTTTAATGCACACTGTTAGCATTCGAAACCAAGGATATAATACAAAGTCATTATTTTTTTAAAGATTTTATTTATTTATTCATGAGAGACAGAGAGAGAGAGAGAGAAAGAGAGAGAGGGAGAGAGAGAGAGAGAGAGAGAGAGAGAAAGAGAGGCAGAGACACAGGTAGAGGGAGAAGCAGGCTCCATGCGGGGAGCCCAACATGGGACTTGATCCCAGGTCTCCAAGATCACGCCCTGGGCTGAAGGTGGTGCTAAACTGCTGAGCCACCTAGGCTGCGCCTAAAGTCATTATTGAACCCATTCTAATAAATCATTAAAATGATTCACAAAAAATTAGGTTATAAACCAGTTACAAGTAATAGTAGCATTATGTTTTGGAACATTACATTTTGAAATACATAGCTGAACTTAAACATGTAACTCAGGAGAAAATATTTCATTCCATCTTAACCTATTTCACCAATAATCAAGAGATTGTGATTAACTATTGAAGAAGCAAAATATAAGATAATATAAAATATTACAGCAGCATTACTGAAATTAAGTTGATTGAATAATTTCTTAAAATGTGCCTTTTATCTTATATTTCACATTACAATTTGCTGTAAAATAGCAAACAGATCACTTTAATTTGTAATTTATATATTTGAATAAAGGCATACATTATTACTTTCCAAAAAAACCTTTTTATTTATTTATTTATTTATTTATTTATTTATTTATTTATTTATTGTTTTAAAGATTCCATTTATCTATTAATGAGAGAGACACACACACAGAGAGGCAGAGACACAGGCAGAGGGAGAAGCAGGCTCCATGCAGGGAGCCTGATGTGGGACTTGATCCCAGGACCCCGGGATCACACCCTGGGCTGAAGGCAGACGCTCAAACACTGAGCCACCCACGCGTCCCCAAAAAACCCTTTTTAAAACAAGACATGTCTTTTTCTCATTGATAAACATTAACTTTTACTTATGTGTTACTCGAATATGTAGTCAATAAAGCTTTAGAGCCAACATAGCAAACTGACACAGAAAATGTACTTTCATTATTAGGTATTTATTGTCAATTTTTTAAAAAGTATAACTGACATAATATAAAATTAACCACTTAAAGTATAAATTCAGTGATATTTAATATACTCAGAATGTTGTGTAACCATCACCTCTACCTAATTTCAAGGCATATTCATCACCTTAAAAGGAAACCTCCTTCCCATTAAGCAGTCACTACCTCCACATCCCTCTTCGCCTCAGCCCTGGCAACAACTAGTCAGCTCTCTGTCTCTATGGATTTACCTGCTTTGGATATTTTATATTAATGGAATAATACAGTATATGGTCTTTTGCATCTGGCCTCTTTCACAGGGAAGAATGTTTTGCAGGTTTATAATGGCTATCGCATGTTTCACAACTCATTGCTTTTTTTTTGGTTGATTGATATTCCATTGTGTGGTCATATCACATGTTGTTTATCCATCATCTACTTATGGACATTTGTGTCATTTTCACCTTTTGGCTATTGGAAATAGTGTGTTATTGTATAGTATAGTATTTGTTGGGATATCTGTTTTCAATTCAATTCAATTTGTTTCTACGACCTGTTTGGGGTATATATGCATAGGAGTAGATTTGCTGGGTCATGTGGCAATTCTATGTTTGACTTATCAAGGAAACAACCAAGTTGCTTTCTATACAGCAGCTACACCCTTTTATATTTCTACCAATAAGGTATGAGTGATCTTATTTCTTCACAAATTCACTGCTACTTGTTCTTTTCCATTGTAGTGTTATGTTTATTTTAGCCAGCTTAGTACATTCAATTGTTATTACATCGCAGCTTTGATTTGCAATTCCCTAATGATTAATTTTATTGAGTATTTTTTCATATGTTTGTTAATTATTTACATTATCTTCTTTATATATAAATGAGAAGGAATGTCTATTCAATTCCTTTGCCTGCTTTTAAATTGGATCATTTATATTTTCATTATTGAGTTGTAAGGGATCTTTGTATATGCTAGATACTCAACTCTTGTCAGATTTATAATGTGAAAATATTGTCTCCCACTCTGTAGGTTGTCTTTTCATTTTCTTGATGTTGTCTCTTGTCACACAATAGTTTTAATTTTTATAAGGTCCCGTTTATCTATTTTGGATCTTATTTCATGCATTTCTGGTGTTATTTCTATGAATTTGCTTCCAAATTCAAAGCCACGGAGATTTACTGAGTTAGTTTATTTTAAGATTTTGTGTATATTTAGTTTTTACATTTAGGTCTTTGATTTATTTTCATTTAACTTCTGTATTTGTTGTTAATAAGAGGTGCAACTCCAATCATTTATGTGTGGATATCCTGTGGTCCTAGCACCAACATTTGAAGAGGTTATTCATTCCCGATTGAATAGACTTGGCATCCTTGTCAAAATCAACTGACCAGAGATGTATGGGTTTATTTCTGGACAATCTGATATTTGAGTTTCCAAAATCTGAGAAATCTCATGCATAGTCTGAAATTATTAAACAGTATTATTTGAGAAACATACATTTTTAGAACTGAAAGCAATGACATAACACCCTCTCAAAATCAACTTATTGCCTGTAACAACATCCTTGACCCTAGCAACTGAGTTACACCATGGTACTACCCATAAATGGCAGCCCATCCAAGACATCAAATTCCATTAATTGACATCATTAATACTTGTAAAATTATATTTTCCTTTCTCTTGAAATAATAAACTTTAAGTTTCTGTAACTCTTGATCATTGGCTATCAAGTCTCTTCCCTGGAACAGAATAGAAATTGAGGGGAAAGAATGAAAGAAGGAAGAAAGGAAGGAAAAAAAAAAGAAGATACCAAAAAGGGAAGAGAAAGGGGAGAAAAAGAAGAGAAAGGAAGATGACAGACAAGGAAAGCTAACTCCTTGCATCACTGGGTTCCTAGAAGAAAACAGATGGCACATCAAATTAAGAAATTTGAAGACGGGGATGTCTGGGTAGCTCAGCAGTTGAGCATCTGCCTTTGGCTCAGGGTGTGATCCTGGGTCCAGGGATTGAGTCCCACATCAGGCTGCTTGCAAGGAGCCTGCTTCTCCCTCTGCCTATGTCTCTGCTTCTCTCTCTGTGTCTCTCATGAATAAATAAATAAAATCTTTTTTTAAAAAAGAAATTTGAAGCCGGTTTGATACAGTGACTATTTCAGTAGGGTATTGAGTAGAGCTTTGGGAAACATAAAAGATTTTGGAGTACCTTGGACCTGCACCAGTGAAGCTCATTACCAGAATAAGAATGCAGGGGCAAGGAAAGAGCAATTAAGGAAAAGCTGAGAGTCTTGTAAATGATAATGGCAGAAGAGGTGGCTGTTAATTAAAGGAATCAGGAACCCTGTGAAGAGATCTTTGATCTCTCTTGGGCTTTCCCATTGACCAAACTACCAGAAGCCAGAGGCAAGAAATTCATTTAAATTGGTCTATAGCAGTTAGATTTCTGAGAATACACCAGGATGTAGAAAGTAGGTACCTCCAGTTTGTATAGTATTTTCTGGTTGCAAGTTTCTTTAATATTTATTATCTCACCCAATCCTTAAGAAACAGCCAAAAATCTAAGAATAATACCAGAGACTAGTAGGGTAGGCTACAAGAGGCACAAAATACCTAACCTGAAGAAATTAGGTAAGAAGAGGCCAGAGAAATTCTGAGTTGGAATAGGAAGAAATGCCAAAGTCTGGCTTTATCAGTAACTCAAAGTACAGCCCCTTTGGTGAATGAAGACCAGACAAAATAGCCAGCCCACGGAGGAATCAGAAACTCAAGTACAGCAGTAATGGTCTTTTGAGTTTTGGAAGGAGGAGGTATCTATTTAGAGATATAAGCACTGGCTTCAGGAAAGGGACATTAGTGAAAGACTTATTTTCTTATTCCTTTAGTGTACCTGTTGTGACACACATTTTACAAGGTGTTATTCCTAGAGCATAAAAAATCTCTTCTTTAACAGTGGGAGTATCTGTGTGATATAATATTATTTGATAAATTAAATTTGACAAATACTAAAGAAGTTTTCGTTTTAGCTTTGAAAGTATTTAAGTTGTATTGTAGTCATTTTATATAAATCACTTAAACTTCACGGAGATGATATGGATACCAAAACGTTCATTGGATAGGTGCTTATATTATTTCATGCCTAATTCTTTTCCCTTCTGCCCATACATGGACTTGTGTTAGCATTACTATTTGATATCAGTATTCCATCTTGTAAGAAAATCACTCTGAAAAGGGACTGAGCTAAGGGTTTGACATAAAAGAAACAGAAGTCTTGAGCCACATTTTAGTTTCAAAAGTACACCATTCCACCTAAGCCTTGTGCCTTATTTTCAGTCTAAAGCCAAATTTATTGGGGTGCCTGGGTGGCTCAATTGGTGAAGCGTATGACTCTTGACCTTGACTCAGGTCATGATCTCAGGGTCATGAGATTGAATCCTGCATCAGGCTGCATGGTCAGCAGAGAGTCTGCCTGAGATTCTCTCTCTCCCTTTCTCTCTGCTCCTCCTCCCACACTTGCAGTTTCCTTCTCTTTCTCCCAAAATAAATGAATAAAATATTTATGAAAATAAAACCAAATTGATTTTATTTTCTTCAAATCTACACCACCTTCTGCAATTTCCATCTCAGTTTATTTCATCACTACCAGCATACTTAGCCAAGATGCAATTCTGTTATCTCACCTATTCCCTCCTCTGATTTTTGATGCCTTCAAATATGGGTTACCATCTTTTATAGTGAATTTTTCAATATATTTTATATTTGCTTCCTTACTTACTGCCTTAGTTCTGTTCTGTATTTCTACTAATTCCTACTAATGATTGCTTGTTTTTTCAGGTCTATATCAATTAATTCCTTGAAAACCATGAAATTACTTAAAATTTATATTGAATAAATTTGTATAAGGGTAGTAGTATAGATAAATAAATTACAGTTCATAAACAGGAGATACAAACAGGATATGTAATCTATCTTCTAGAAAGTAATTTTATCATCCCATTCATACTTCGAATTTTAAGAACAAATGTGGATTTGTTCTGCACAGATTAATCTAGAAGTCATGAACATTATACTTGGTTAAGCAATAAGGTCATGGAAGATTTACCTAGCTTGAATCAAATCAATATCATTTTGTTATTCTTTATTCTAGGCCCAAAAGACCATATAAAAATCAACAATATATTGATGTAACTAAATCTTATTCAGTGAGATTTATGAAGCTCTGATAAAAGAGGTTGGCTCAGCAATAACCAGGGATATAAAATCTTCATTTAA
The DNA here is from genome assembly GCF_018345385.1 of Vulpes lagopus. Lineage (NCBI taxonomy): Eukaryota > Metazoa > Chordata > Mammalia > Carnivora > Canidae > Vulpes > Vulpes lagopus. Next base: position 8,347,252 of record NC_054839.1, on the reverse strand, counting down.
ACTTGCAAAACACATACAAGCGTTTTCTTTGTTAACATTCCCATACATGTACCAAAACTAAATAGTATTTAATAATGTATTGTAAATAATATCTAAAAATTTTTTATTAATCATACATATATCACATATTAATGCTGTTTTGTCTTTCAGGTTTATATGGAAGCCAAAACTCATTTTACAGGCACAACAAATTCATATATGGAACAATGGCAGGTTACATATAAAATAAATATGTGACATCATCTTACTAGATAATAAATGGGGAAAATAATTTACTAAGGCAGATAATCAGTTCACAAGTATTATTAAAATTTTTCCATCCCAGTTTATTTTTGCTCTGTAAGAAAGGACTTCTTTGAGTTTTTTGGTATATATTAAATATGCACTATAAAAGAGCTTCATATCTAGTGTCTCACAAATTTGGCTAGAGAGCTCCATCATATTTTGTCAGCTAAATTCTTGGTCCATTTTTTTATCTTTTCAGTTTAATCATTTCATGGACATTGGAGATGCAAAATAAAAATGGAAATTATGATTGGTTTAAAGGATATTTGAAGCCACTTTTTAGAATTATCTTTTCTTAATCAAAGTGCATTATTTATTCCACAAGTTTACCATTTGTCTGTAGTTAGTAGAAACCTACTGTAGAAACCCTTTTATGTTTTTTTATTTGGACATTTATTTATTTGGAACAAGATTGAGAAGTTTGATAATTATTATCCCATCAAACCTGAGTTAAATATCCTTTGTAAAGTCTTGCAGTAAACATTAGACAGGTTCTTCAAATTTGATGCAGGTGAATTAATTATCTAATTATCCCTAAATGCACTACAGGCAAAAGGCTAAGTGACAGACAAAGACATGATAGTTGCCTAGGACTGCATGTTTTGGGGTCACTTTGAGTCACTGCAAATGCAGTGATTTGTACACATGCTTCCTGCCCAATGCTCATGTCATTAAGTAGTTTCCATTTTTGACTTCTGCCAAACACTTTATAGTTCAACTGTAAGTCTATTGTATTGGTTATAGGAAGGGGTACCATTTATTTATTTATTTATTTATTTATTTATTTATTTATTTATTTTCTTTTATTATTATTTTTTTTTTTTCCAACAAGGACGGTTGTGAGTCTGAGGCATCTTGTTCTGAGTTTACACCAGGTCTGATCTACAAACCCACATAGGGTGGCTGGAGTAGGTTTCATTAAAACAGGAAGCACTTGAGTTAGGACTTGAAGGAGGTGAGGAGGTTGGTCGTGGGACAGGCTGAATACAACGCAGGAGCAGTATACTGAACTGGGACGATGGATGGTGTGGGGAAGTAAAAGGCCTGTGGTCAGTGCACTGGGCTTTGGACACTGAGGCAGGGGCAGCAGATGAAGTTACAGGATTAAGAGGGAAAGTAGGGGGGAGGTAGTGCTGAAAGAAAAGACAATGAAAGATCCTGTAGGTCTTTAGCTTTCATTCTCAGAGCTAGAAAAGTATTCAACGACTTTGGGCTAAGAAAGGATATCTAATTCAAAGGTTGCTCTGATGCTGTGTGTATGTGAACATCTTTGTCCACCTCTCCCCCCATTAGCACTTTCAATTTGTTTTAAAAAATGAAAGTGATATAAGGTAAAAATTGGTAAAGACTTAAGTGCCATTATTTCAGTGAAAATCTGAGACTTTTCAATAACTGACATTCTTCATCTAATTCTTCAAAAAAGAAATATCTACTTACAAATAAAATGAATGATAAATAATCCTATTTTTATTTAAACATGATTTTTTTCCAAAAGCAAATGTAATTATCAGTATTTATTTACAGACATTTCTAAAGTGTTGTTTCAGGCAGCCTGGGTGGCTCAGTGGTTTAGCGCCACCTTCAGCCAAGGGCCTGATTCTGGAGACCTGGGATCGAGTCCTGCATCTGACTTCCTGCATGGAGTCTGCTTCTCTCCCTCTGCGTGTGTCTCTGCCTCTCTCTCTCTCTCTCTCTGTCTCTCATGAATAAATAAATAAAATCCTTTCTTTTTAAGTGTCGTTTCTTTTTTGATGTACATCATAAAATGTATGCTTTGGTATTTGTGGTATGGGAGAAAGAGCTTGCTTGCTCTTTCTTGCTCTTTCCTTCTTTCCCACTAACATCTCCACTTTGCTCCAAGGTAAAAAAGGATTTTTTTTTTTTAAGGTAAAAAAGGATTGAGGGCAACTTCCCACTTAGGGTTTAATGGCAAATATTGAGAAGATCCAAATGTGCAAAAGTTACTAAGAGAGAGACAATAGTCAATTTTCCCAAGAAGTGGAGGAGCAAGATAAGAGAAAAGATAAAAGGAGGTGAAGCCTAGAAATGCCAGCCCTTCTGTCTCTTACCTGAGTCATTTATTTCTTACTGAGAAACTGAGTCATGACTTAGCACTCAACGAGGTAAGGAAGGAGGAAACTACGCCGCAGGAATCTTGGTTTCTTTGTCTGCCTGAGATGGCCAGCCCTTCACAAAGAGAAGGCTCTCCACCTTTGGTATTCAAAACATAAAGCAAGACAGCACTGGTTCTATTGGTGGAAAAGTCTCACACATTGATAAGTATGGTGATTCTAGAGATCAGATCTAGTGTTTAGTTATTTCTTCAGTATTTACTTTTTATTTTTTTAAATATTTTATTTATTTGAGAGAGAGAAAGAGGAAAAGGAGAGAGAGCATAAGCAGGGGAGGGGCACAGAGAGGGAGAGGGAGAAGCAGACTCCCTACTAAGCAGGGAGTCCCACTGGGGGTTCCATCCTGGACCTTGAGGTCATGACGAGAGCCAAAGGCAGATTGTTTAACTGACTGAGCCATCCAGGAGCCCCGTCAGTATTTTTTTTTTAAAGATTTTATTTATTTATTTATGAGAGACACAGAGAGGGAGAAACAGTCTCTATGCAAGGAGCCTGACATAGGACTCGATCCCAGGACTCCAGGATTATGATCTGAGCTGAAGGCAGATGTTCAACTGCTGAGCCACCCAGGCATCTCATCCCCTTCGGTATTTTTAAAATTGTTTTTATTTGTGGTAAATAGTAGCACCAGTTCTCTTGAGGCTGTTTTCTGGATCAAAAAAAAAAAAAAAGTGAAAGTCTAATGTTATTACACATGACAACTGTATGGGTATTTTGTGGATTCTCCATGAATTAGAGTTCACTTGCAGTTTCTCAGTAAGAAATAAAAACATGTTCATCAATGTAATGGTGTGCATCAGTAAAAATAGACAAGGAAAGACTGAATCATCTCCTCAAAGTCACACAGCATGTAGCAATGTCAAAGTCTAAAAGTCGACCTTGAAGACTGCTGGCTTCCCTCCTGTGTGCCCTGTCCATCTCATTAATTTTTGCTAATTTAAGAAATATTGTTGATCAAACTATACATTTTATCTGGCAAGAAGCAGTGTGACATATCAAACTCATCCTATTTTGTCTTGAGATTATCCATTTTTCTATTATCTTCTTTTTTCAATCCATCAGAAAACAACCTGTCTCATATCTGTCATTTTTAACAATGTGCTGATTTTTCACTTGAGTGTATCCTATACCATTTTGTAACATAAAACTTGAGTTTTGACTCAATTTAGATAAGGTTATATTTAGCATGGACTCAAGAGGTTTGAATTATTGCAGTGTTGCAATCAATAAGGTAAAAAAAAAAGCTTCCTAAATAATAACATCCAGCCCACTGTTACACCTGGGGAACTTACAGTAATTTTCATACAGAAATTCAACTTACAGAAATCTAAATTAGCTTATGGACCCAGTGGGGGTCCAGAGAGTCTCTAGTGTAAACATTTTGTACAACATTTAAGGGAAGAGCAGGTGGCCTGTGAAGTGACCTGACACAGGGTGGCTGTGGTCCAGATTATGTATTTATGAATAGCACTTATATTGCTCCTTAGAATTCTCAGCATTTAGAGTCAAATTCAGAATGGAGAAATTGGGGAATTTCACTTCATGGAAGATGAGATGAGTAAATAAAACATACTACACATTTTAGATTAATTTATGATAGATTATGACAGCAATATTAACTGTCAAGAAAAAGTTTTCTTTGAGTTTGTGACTTATAACATAAATTTCAAGAAGATATAAATACACTATTCTGAAATATAAATAGGCTATATTCTATATTAAATCTGTCATGAATTATTCTTTATTAAACTTACTATTTTGTGCAATTGCAGAAATATCTCCTCTTGGTGTCATTAAGATCAATCTTCAGAAACACTTCAGCATCATATATAAAACCTTTCCATATTTTTGTGATGAGGTAAAATGCTTTCAAATATTGATTTCCGATAAATAGATTAGTATTTGATGTATCACATCAAATTTTATATAACTACAGATCCAAGTTTAATTGTAGGTTGAGTTAATCTTGATAGAAAGGTGTGGGGATTTCCATTAAGAGGGAAAAAAACATATTTAAGAAATGGATACACTTTGTTTTTATTGAGGAAAATGAAGTATGTTATTTTGCAAATGCATGAACTTGTAATGTAGAAGGTTCAGTTTGGACTTTTTTGAGCCATAGAGATCTTGGGAAACTATATCATAGTGATATCTCTAAAATTCATTCTCTTTGCGATTTGAAGTTTCCTAAATGAAAAGGAAGTCATAGGTTTGTAGTATTTACCTCCTGGCACTATTCTGCAGTTTCCTACTTCACTTCACCAAAAGAAGAAGCAGAAGGAGGAGGAGGAAGGAAGAGGATGAGGAGGAGGAGGAGGAGACAAGACAAATAACATTTCTTTTTGAGCTGATGAGAAATGACTCTATGTTTGCAGAGACTTCTCTGTCTTCCTGTCTTTGCAAAGTAACCTGAAACAGAGAGGGCTCAGAGAACACAGTCAAATTATGGTACAGGGCTGCAGCATGAGCCACGGCATCTGTTGAAATCATAAACAACAAAAGCACAGTAAGAGTAGGGTATGCACCAGAGGTAGTCAAAGGGTGTGAATTATAACAATATCACAATTACATTATAGAACAGGGCTTGACATTATCAACCCAGCCACAGTGATTGTTACATGAAGCTTGATCAATATGCTTTTAAAGTGTAAGACCAATTATTTCATGAGGTGAGAAATATTTATAGCAAGGAAAGATAACATCAGAAAGGAAATGAGGAGGAATGCATGTGTATCAGAAATGAATGGTGGGCTCCTTTAACTCTGTTTTTCTTAATCCAACATAGGTTACTTTTCACTATACTGAGATTGAGGCATCACTGGGGAAGAAACAAAATGGAATGGGGACAAATAAAATTATGGCCAAGTTTGTCAATGACTGAGTATGGCTGCAGTGAAGGAGTGGACACAGAGCCAAAATCCTTGAAAAGCAACTTTTAAAAGAGCACTATATATCTTTCCTTATCAACATGAAAGCTGTGTTAATGATATGGGCGAAAAACTTGGAATGATTGGCCATCATGGAGAATTGTGTCAAGACAATTTTATTCCAGACACCATGCTACTGACTGGACCATCTGTTTGAATCAGGGGATATTTATTTGCTCACACTAGCATTTTGTCTCTTAAAAAACTACATGGCTCAGATGGATTTCATAAAGATAGGAAGAGATGTAACCTAAAATAATTATAGCTTGTATCTATCATATAGAAGAATATCAGAAGAGTATATAAAAAGAATACTAATTCTCATTGACAAATTGGATGGGGTGAGCTAGGATTGTATCTCAGTACCAGCAGTAGAAATCCTGACTAGAAGTAGGTTTCAAGGTATGGGACAATTTTTTTTTTTTTTTTCTAATCAGAGGCCCTGCAGTAGATAGACCAAGGAAGGTACAACTAGTTAAGAATGTTGTCTTAGAGCCAGACTGCTGCTGTTTTCTATTGCTATCTTTAGTGTCCTTCCAAATCTCTGGGAGTCATCCCCAAGTACCTGACAGAGGGGGCATGATAGGACCAGATGTCATTTTCCCTTGACTTTCAATCTGTAGAGGGACATTCCTTCCAGCAAATTTCCATTTACAAATTCTGGGCAAGAATTTAATCATGTGGCCACCCTGTCCAGAAGGTGGTTAGAAATGGTATCTAGATTTTAGTTTCTAAGTAGTGAAGGTTCTAGAAGAATGCACTTGTGAACAGATACTGTGTAAGGGACCTTACAATATCAGCCACTATTTGAATAGGACCTTGAAAAGTCAAACCAAATGAACAACTTCTAGTAAACTATTCTAGTATACAATACATTCCCTATGTCAGAATATAAGGAATATGACTTAAAAGTTCTACAGAATATACCATAGGAAAAAAAGATACCAATGAGAGCTGAAATCCTTGGCTTCAAGGTTAACCTTATAAAGGTAATATGTTTTCCACAATTCTCTTTTTGTATCCCCTCTTTCCGTATAGCAAGGGGTATTTATACAGTCTGTTTATGTACATCAGGAAAATAATGTGGCCTTGGAAAAAACAAATGGAAAAAAATCGAGGTGACCCGCTTGGGAACGCCAAACTAGTAGTACAGATTGGTACAGAAATTATAAGAATCAAAATAACAACTTATATTCTTAAATAAGATTGCTTGTAAAATTCAGCTGCTACCAAAACTATAAAATGGACATAAATTGGAGGTTTTAGAACAGATAAACATTTGGATTATCTGTTGGGCCTGCTTAATACCTAAATATGATTGATGTCATACATGTATAGGTTTTTCCCACTATTGCACAGTAGGGCATTCCTATGAAACATTCTGCAAGCTGACATGCCATAAAGTGAAGAAGCAATTACCATTACTTTACCTGGGAAAAATTCCCAGACCCAAACAAAAACCTCCGTTAGGATTTTCTGAGACCTGAGGACATATCTCACTACTGGATACACAAAATAAATAAACAGCCCAGATGCTCACAGATAGATTTTGGGGCTCTGGAGGCTGGACGCAGAGATCCCGCATGCTGTTCTTGGGGAAGGAGCTTCAGTGTACAATTCTCATTGTGTGCAGTGTGCCCTGCCTCTGAGAGGGCTTGCTGCGAACAAATATTGAATGCTATTTTTACTTCCCCCTTATATCATAAAAGTAAAATTCCTCCCTGGATGGTTTTCCAGTTAGCAAAAATAGGTACCAGTGTAGGTCTTTAATAAAAGCAACCTTTCAAAAAGTGGGATGCCTGCATATAGAAAGATAATGTAAATACATGCATTATACATTATTAGATAACATTTACTATCTATTGTTGTGCCCAAGATTGCGAATCCGAGAAACCACCAAGGAGCCAACACCGATGCAAACACACGAGGGTTTATTTACAAGCTCGAGCTTGGGTCCAAGTATACCCGACACAGCGGAGCAGGGGCTTGGACCCCGAGGTGGGTTTCAGCATAGTTTTATGGGCCGGTATATGGGACCTCCAGAAGGGGTGGAGGAATTTCTCAAGTTCTGTTTACATTCTGATATGGGGCTTTCTAGGGCATTAAGCTGTAAGCTGTTTTTTTGTTTTTTTTTTTTTTCCCCCTGTAACTGAAGTAATGTAAATTTCAGCTCTTATTCACAGGGGCCTGGGATGGCTGTATTTGTGCTAACGCTGAACTTAAAGTGGAATGGCCTTAATTTTCTCGGCCTCCACATCTATGTTTGTCTATCATATAGTGACTTCATTGCAACATCTAAATACATGTTATAAATTGTTACCCATTGTAACAAAACTAGAAGAAGAAATTCTATCTCACATCATGACTGGCAAGATGGTCATGTCAATGGTCATTAGTCTTGTTTTAAGTATTTATAGAATACACATTTTAAATATTTATAGAGATGACAGAGTTATGGTCCGTCCAGCTACGATCTACCAAGAGCTTTTCAGTTGATTTTGGACTCTATGATTGGAAGAGGTGGACATGGCAGTTGTGCATAGGCCATGCCCTGTGCAGGTCTCATGGCACCAGCTATTCTTAACATAATAGAAGTTATGAACGATGAGCATCCTGCTCAACCATGATGGACCATGATTCACAGCGTGCCCCTTACAACGACAGATTCCTAGCACAAAAAGTTAGACACCTCTATGTTTCAAGTCTTTTTTCTATAAAAGTTATTTCTATTCTACAAATAGTTTTGAGGATAGTGTCAGCCTGAAACAACTAAAATTCCCACTTGGGGTAAACATAAGCAGATACATCGATCATGTTTATTATGTACAAAAAAATGAAGTGAGAGTATTTCCTTTAAGAAATCAGTTGTATAGAGGAGTTTTAAAATGATTACTTTTCAAATCTTTATGACTTATAGCTTGGGAAAAGGCCACTGTCCAGAGCAGTTTTCATTAGGTAACTCTGCATTTAAAATAAAAGTCTTGGGGCAAAATATTGGGTTAATTATTCCAGCACTCAGAACAAGACATTTGCTAGATGGTCTACAGTGTTATTTTGTTTTAAGATCTGAAGTAACTTAGGAAACTATTGTGTCATTGTCAAATCATTTTTTTTTCCTTTTATCATCATCATACCAGGTAGACTTGTTCTCTCTGGGAAGTAGCCTGATTGACTTGCAACCCAGTTGTTAAAAGGTCACAGGGCATGGGAGGAGAGTCACCATAATGGAAGGCCTTTCTCAAAGGCACAATGCAGAGTGCCGAGGTAAGCTCTGTGGTGGTTTGACAGAGCTGCAAGATTTGTAACTTGGTGCACCTGCACCAATTATGTTGATTTTCATACAGAAAACAAAAGGAAACACATGGAGAATTTCGGTTGAATTTACAGTATGTGCGGAATTGACTTCTCCTTTTATTGCACTTACTGTAAACAGATGCTTCTCCTGAATGTGGCCTTCCCTACAGGATGCTCTTGTGAGATATGGGATAAAACTCTCACCGCAAACATTGAAGAAAGCTAAACTGATACTTCAAAGTTAATATTGAATTAATTTTAGCTGTACATTTTTAAAGTTTTATAGAATGAATTTATTTTTATTGCTAGCTCTCTCAAACATATAGAAAAGCAGACAGACGAGTGTAGCAGATGTCCAGAGTTTTAGCTCAGATGAAATAAAGGTAGAATTTTTAAGGCTATTATTTCAGCTTTTTGAATGCAGTTAACTGTCCTGCAGGTTTATTCTCTTCCACTTCACTTTTCTGGATGTAGCCTCTATCTTTAAGTTGATTTTACTTTAGCCTATACTGGCTATTGCTATCTATAAAAATATGTAGTATTTTTTAGACTTTATATAAATGCTATCATGATATCAATATCTTTTTGCAACTTGCTTTTGCAGTCAATATTGTTTTCCAGGTTTGTTCATTTTGATATGAAGATCAAATTTGCTCATTTTAATTTATTTTCTTTGTTTGAATTTATGAATCAGTATTCATTTATTCCCCTAATGAGATACAAGGTGAAATTTCCAAGTCTTTTTTTGTTATTGCATGTAATACTGCAAGGAAAGCACTTCTATAGTTCTCATTTTGCATACGTGGGTTTGGTTTTCTAGAATATGTTCCTAAACGTGGAGTTGTTTGGAGTTCCTGAGTGACTCATTCAGTGAAGAGTCGGCCTTCGGCTCAGGTCATGATCCCAGGGTCCTGGGATCAAGCCCCAGTCGGGCTCCCTGCTCCTCTGGGAAACCTGCTTCTCCCTCCCCGATTGTGCTTTCTGCTCTCTTTCGTGCGCTCTCTGTCTCAAATAAATAAATAAAATCTTTTTAAAAAAGTGAAGTTGTTGAATATTCAACTTGGCCAAATATTGTCAAATTTCTCTTCCAAAAGGTTTTAGCAAATTATACTTGAACTAGCAGTAGAAGAGTTTCTATATCCCTGCATCATCTCCATCCACACTTGGAATCATCAGCCTCAATTAATACTGTACCTCTCAGATTGTATCACAGCATTGTTTTAAGAAACACTTGTCTAATTATCCATGAGGTTGCATAACATTTTAGATTCACTTTGTTAGCCTTATATTTTGTGGGAAAATAGAATTATATACATACCTTGCATGCAAAACTATTGGGGACTTTAAAATTTAAATGTGTATTACTTTGATTATGAAGTCATCTCACAATAAATAACACTATAAATTGCAATACACTTGGAAATAAAATACTTTTAATATGTGTAAGCAAGTTGAATAGTCCATTATGTTACCACACAAGGGTTTGCTTTTAAATAGGTTGATGTATTTTTATCCTTATATGCATTATTTTACGATGCTGACACCATATTATTTTTAGTTTTAGTTTCACCTTAACTCTATATTATAAGTATCCTGAAAGTATAACTGACATGCAATATCCTATTAGTTTCAGGTGTACATCATAGTGATTGGATATTTTTATTCCTTCATTGTATTTAATGGCTACATAGATTCCATTAAGAAGATGCAAGGTAATTCTTAACCATTGCTGTAAATCTTCACCTATTGTTGAATAGGGGTGAGTCTAGGATTTTATATTAGAGGCTTTTTCCTGATACCAAAAGTTATGCTTATTTCACTTTACGTTTTTTTAAAAAAGGAAAACAGAACAAAACAAGACAAAACAGTAATACCGGGGGAATTCACTCCTGTGAAATCCAACTGTTTACAATGTCATCTCTGACTGAAGATTTGTAGGATTCTTTCATCATTACAGCCACAACCACAATAATTCACAGCTCGAAAATAGGTTGTGGCTAAAACACATATGGGCACGTGTGTGTGTGTGTGTGTGTGTGTGTGTGTGTATGTCTATGTCTGTGTGGCTTTGTCTTTATTTTTGAACATTCCTAAATAAGAATGAATGGCAAGATTTTAGGTCTTTCACTCATTATTTATCAGTAATAATGAAGTATCTAGATTGGCTCACTGTCCTATTTCATAAATTAAAGCATTACATTTATGTTTTTACTTCCATTACTGATGCCAAGGTAGAGAAATAGATAATAATCACATGAGGTGTTTCCTCATCTCCATAATTCACTTTCGTTCAAATCTGAGGAACTGTGAAAGACTCCAGTTCTTATCACTTCAGTGGATGTCCCAAGATAACCAGTGAGTTGTAAGGAGAAAAGTGTAAGTAGCCAAAAAGAATAAGCAAGGTTTGATAACGTCTTACTAAATTATGCCCATAGTATTTACTTCTCTGTGTGAGGCTGAGTAGTAGAACTGAGTGCTCACAGTCTCAGAGTGGTTGTGCAAGTCCTCATTGCTCACATGTAGCCATGTTTACTAGCTAATCTCACTACCAAACTCCTATGAATTCCAACTGTTTACAACAATCATATCTGACGGAAGATTTGTAGGATTCTTTCATCATTACAGCCACAACCACAGTCAGGATGTTAGTTGGGAACTGGTTTCTTTCATCTCCTCTGTTTTTGTTGTTGCCATCTGATAGGAGGAAACTGGCCACCATTAAATGTGTCTCTTTGACACGTGGACTAATTTAAGGCTGATTATATTTTAGAGACAAAGTCTCATGAAATTGTTCTTTTTACCTTCCTCCTAAATGCTTAAAAAATTTAGATACAGGACCTGCTCCAGCAAGGGAGGTATTATCATAGATAAGTACAGTATATGAACTAAGCCTAGTAAACAGGGGGGAACCTAGCACAGTGTGTTGAAATTCCTCTTTGAGTCCTGTTGTTTCTCATGGCCCAGCAAACATTTGTTTACCAAACATTTGGGCTTTTCATCTCTTGTCAATTCTCTTTCTTCTCTTTGAAGTTCCAGACTCCTACCCCTTTCTTTTTAGCTCTGAGTGGCATATAAACTCAATTATTTGACTGCCTGGGGGCTGCTGCTTACAGAGTCCTCACATAGTATCTGAATTTGGTTTTCTCCTGTTAATCTATCTCATGTCAGTTTAATTCTTAGACTAGCCAAAAGAACATTGAAGAGTATACTAAAATTTTTCCTCCCCAACACATGTTAAGGACATATTACTCTATACATAGGGATTTTTCACCTATGGTTTTGCTTATGAAATATGAGTTCCATTTTCAACATAAAGAGAAACACTATAAAATTTATTGTCTTGCCCAAAGATATTTCCATTTTGGCAGATGATTGAGACACTAAAAACATCTTTTTGTTGGCATCTATATTTTGGAAAAATCTAAGATTAGGATTATATTTTTTTTAAAATCATACTTAGACTTCACTGCTTAGATATGATCCCATTTCTTATTTCTTGACAGTTTTTATTTTTTTATAATGTTAAAGAAGGAAAAAGAACTGATAGAGTAGCTTATATGCACATGAATAAAGTCAGAGTGTTCTGAATTTAAGAACAAACCCATTAATTAAGGCTCCAGAAATCCTTCAGGCTGAGGCGACCACAAATAAATTCTAGGATCTCACCCCACCCAGCCGAAGAGAATGAGTTTCTGTGCAGGACATCCAGAAAGGTGGACTTCAATGGCTTCTTTTACCTGCAGGCTGAGGTCCCTCAGGATAGCCAGCCCAACTACAGCTTTTTCCTAGGTCAGCCAGGGAGACAAAGAAAGGTATCCACAGCAAATGGTTACAAACTGACAGCACTCTTTGACACATTTTGTCCTCTACCAGGGAAAGCTGATCCCTTTCAACAATTCTCCCTGTCAATTCTGCCCTTACAATAACTTTCAAAACTGTTGTGCAATCTCAGTATAATTCTGGAATACTTTAAAAGTCCTTTTAAAAGTTGGATTTTAGCAAAATGGGGAAAATCATTCAGCTGGTACCTACTCACATTCTAGGTTCCTTTGTATCTTGATTTTACATGGCATCCATTATCACTTATCTAACATTTATTTGTATGAGGGTTGCCAAGGACACTGAGAAATTATCGTTTCATATTCTAGTTACATAAGTGAGAAGTGCTTAGAAAACAATGCACAGATACACTTAAGGATACTGGTCATACACTGTGATGTTTCCTTCCTCTTTATGCTTTCCACCATGCCCTTCATACTCAGGGAAGCAGTCAACGATATCGTCATAATATACTTTTGCTTCTTCATTGAACTGTTAAATCCCCTCTGAGGATCAGTATTTAAATGCTTAAAATATTCTTTGGAAATTTCCTTTTTGTATTTACTTCCTTGTTTCTGGAATACTATGTTTCAAACTGTGGTTTCTGACTATTGAGGGAGTGGCAAAATCAATTTAGTGAGTTGTGACTAGCATTTGTTTTTAATATGAGGGAGGAGAGAACAGAATACAAACAGAGCTCATCACACCAGGGAAAATAAGTATTATTTCAGAATTTATTTTGATAGATCTATATGGATTTGTGTCCCAGTGTTCCCAGGTCTTCCTGGAAAATATTTATCTATTATGAATAACAGACAGAAAGGGTTTGTAATCCACTGCTCTAGGCCATTTTATCTTCTCTGTTTGAATCAAGACTATCTTTTTCACATAAAATACATTTATTTTTAGCTTAACTCTAATAACACAATACATTTTATCTGACAGCTTGATATTCTTTTGTGCTCCCTCCATGGCTATCTTTCACACTACCAAAATTTCAATAGCAATTATTTGACATCAAAATGTCATTATCACTGCTCATCCTTCTAATTGTATTTGAAGAGTCCTCTCTTTCATAGTTTTTACATTCCATCGGCTCTTTCTTCCGCTTCCCCACATTTCCTTCTCTAAGTGCCATTTTTGTCTACCATTCAAGAATGGGTCAAGTTTAGAATGAAGGGAGTTTATTTAGGATTCATTCTAATTGACAATAAATAGCCTGGGGACTTAGCTGCCACAGCTGTCCCTTATTAGATCATAGTGCAGGTCATCAAATTAAAATAAGCTGTCCTAAATTCTACACTGTATAAGGGAAGAAAGAAAAAGCATTAGGCCCTCTCAGAGAGCCCTTTAGAGTGAATTATGTTGATGGTTTGTGTAGAAAATGGGCCAGATGACAGCCAAGTTAGAGCAGCCTGTCACCACAGCTAATGCTCACATGTCAGCTTTTGGACTGGAGCACAACTGAAGGCTTACGATTGACTGGCCGTCAGCTTTGGTTCAGGAGGTCAAGGTGCACAGGATAAGGGCTTTCTCCAAACTTCCAGCATGCTGTCTGGAGCCTTTCGTTCCCAAAGTCTGGGGTTGTGAATTATGGGACGTTACAGGTCCTTGTGTAGTGTTTTAAATCACTATCTGGTATAGAAGCTTTGCTGGAAACATGTTTCCTTTTACCCAAAGTTTCATAGGCACTGGCTTGAGAGATATAGTTAATTAATATTGAGAAATGAAGGTAAGCAATTGCCAGTAAAAGTTGGGTGCTAGTGGTGAAAACCACTTACCTTGCTGCCATTTTTACTAATAAATTTACATTTGTTTCTAAAACAGGAAAAGCTGTGCAGATTGACATCACAGTGTATGTTTTTAAAATGAACTAAGTATGCTTCCCTTCTTTTGTTTCCAATACCAATGCCACCTAAAGAAAAAGTGGTTAAGATGGAGACTATGGTGAGGGTAGGATGGGTGGAGCAATAAGCTTAAAATCATGTCTGATTTTTGTCTTTGGTTTAACTTGCAGATGACCAGCAGGGGAAAGAACATTGAAGCTGACTCAAGCAGCTCTCCAAGTTCATCAAACAATTATCTCTGGCAGGTTTGGCAACCACCTCTGCTGCATGCACTGCAGGTTAGGACATATGGGCCATGGCTGGGTTGAGCATTCTCCTACCCCTGCCCATATTTTCTTAGGATGTGCAGCCCTCTGCTAAAATATGTCCTCTATCAGAGGACCTAGCACCAGCCCTAATACAGCAAAGGACATAGAATACCATCATCTCATAACTCCAAAATGGCTGGGAGTGCAAAATTAAGCTTCATTTTCTCAGCACGCAATGAACCATTTCTGTCAAAGAACAATGTGAGCCATGGGAAAATATTGCGATTTTTATTTATATGGAGCTTTCATTTTATCTACTGTGTAGAAAGCCATAGAAAAAAATTATCTCTCTCCCCCCCATCCCAATGCCCCCCTTTCCCAGGGAAGGTGAAAATAAACTAATCTTTGTAGAATGCATGCTATGTATGGCTCTTTTGATTAATAGTGCATGTGTATTATTTCATTTAAGATTTTAATATTAAAATTTAGTGAATCTCAAAATGTTTCAAGGCGTATTGTTCAAAATTACACAATTGAAAATCATGGACATGAGATTATTTCATATGTGCATATATTTTTTCTACTTATTCAAAATGAAACTATGTGTGTAATCTGTGTGTATAAATTGAGTCTAATAGACTACGCTAAGTTTAAAATCTGAAATATCATGATGGCAAATTGTCTTTCATTCCTTCATACATCTTTCCCTATGAAATCCACTTAACATAAGGGAGAAGAACAGAAACAAGCATTTCTACTTTGGCAAATGATGCTCCTGGTGATTTAAAAATATATCTTTATCTTCTCATCTTGCAACATGAATATATTATTCCTTTAGTAAATTTTTCTTGGGATATTAATTTTGGTAGATTTGTTGCTTGAGATCTCCAAAAAAGGGCATCACATCAGCTGAGAACAATATTGTTACTGGGAACAATAAGCATTTTCATTTGCCGTAATTATCTATATGCTTTTTTTTAAAGACCAAACAAAGGTAAAGTTGATGCTAAAAGAAACAGTTTCACAACTACTTTTCCCTTGAGTGTGTTCTTCAGTTACCTGTATTTTAGTTACTAGTGGCATCTATGCCTGGTGGCTCAATTCATGAAATAAAGCAACAGTGTAATTTTGTGCTGAATAATAAATATGTTCTAAGACTACCAAATATAATGCAAAATCAAAACATATTACTTATTAATCAGTCCTGTTTTAATGTGATTAAAGTCTATTAGATTATAGTTTAAGGAATATATCTTGAGCGTGAATTTGCTTTGTACATGATAAGATTCTGAAGAGAATTTCCATTTGTATAATAAAGACAAAGTGTAGACTGGCATATTACAAACAATAAAGCCACTGACCATGGAACTGGAGCACAGGCTTCTGTGAAGTATAATTGACATCATTATATTTGAACCAATTTGACTGAATTTATTATAGCTTTCATACTCCCTGAAATGTAATACTCAATCTATCACATAATTGTTACACACATAATATTTTAGTTCCTATTTCACATGCACTGAATTTATTTATTTTTTTCAGAATATGAAAGACCTCTTTTGCCCTTGCTTTTAATCTGGTGGGGGAAGGGGCTGGTCTATGTTTGAACTCTAAATAACCCCCTTTCTCCACATTTCGATGAGGTGCTGCTAACATGCATGGACTTGAGCTTTATCTCCACTTGTTAAATATTTGCCAGTCTGCAGCAAAAGTACAGTTAAAAATGCTGTGTAAATTTTATTAATTTGGGGATCTAAACCATTTCTCTCTCAGTAAGTGACAATTGCCTTTTTATTTGATACAAAAATGCTGTATATTTAAAGGGCACCTGATAGTGGGAAGAAAGCTATTCTAAGAATTTTAAAGAGTGGGAACAAATATTCCGTTTTCATGTGAGAGAAAAATAGACATTCGTTTATTTTGCAAAACCCAGATAACCCAGTAGCAGATTTTATACTATTTCAAGGTATGCACTTGTCACTTGAATTATAATAGATTTTCATATAATCAGAAAACTACTCGTGATTCTGGTGTATTTTATTTTTTAAATTTGTTTTACATTTATTTTTTATTTTTTAAAGATTTTATTTATTTATTCATGAGGGGCACAGATAGAGAGCCAGAGAGAGAGGCAGAGACATAGGCAGAGGGAGAAGCAGGCTCCATGCAGGGAGCCTGATGCGGGACTCCATCCTGGGAACCAGGATCACGCCCTGGGCAGCAGGCAGGCGCTAAACCACTGAGCCACCCAGGGATCCCCTGGTGTATTTTAAATTGTAAATATATTTGTAGTAACAGTGGTTATTTTTAATTGTTATGATTGTAAAAATGTTTCTGCTATCATTGCCTCTGACCTCACTGCATTTCATCAAAAGTGGATACTAGTGAAGTTGGCCTCAGCAAATTTAATGCTAAAACTTTTGAATGTCAATCAAATGTTTGGAGACAGAGCTACCTCTTCAAACATTTTCTCAGATGTCGTTTTTATACCTTAGGTCTCAGTGACAAAATTACGTTCCCCTGAAAAACCTTTCTGGGTGCAGAAAAGAGTCAAATATTGATAAGAGCATATATTTAAAACATAATCACATCTTGCTTTGATGCTATAGTTTGATCCAAAATTTTGTAATAACTAATAAAAATTATATCCACCCAGAAATGAATGGACATCCTATTCCATATGTAAAGATGAAAGAATGGGAAGCCATCAATATCCATCCTTTCATTAAAAAAAAAGCAATAATAATGCTTAGTAATAGGTTTTATTTACTAAGCATTTCAGAAATGTCATATATTTTTTTGAATTTATTCCACTTATTTTATTCACAGTTAGAGACATGGATAGTTCCCAGATTTTAAAGTTGAGGAAAGTGGTGCTTAGAATGTTTTAAGTTTCTTAATTCAAAGTGCTAATAAATGTCAGAGATGGATCAGGAACCCAAAGAGGTCCAACTTAAAAGCTAATGTTCATTATCATTCAATGACACTCTTATTTAGAATGTTGTCTATATTGTAGTTTAAAATGGATAATGTTGAGGGACGCTTGGGTGGCCCAGCGGTTGAGCCTCTGCCTCCTGCTCAGGTCATGATTCCGGAGTTCTGGGATCAAGTCCTGCATCTGGCTCCCTGCATGGAGCCTGCTTCTCCCTCTGCCTGTGTCTCTGTCTCTGTCTCTCTCTCTCTCTCTCTCTCTGTGTCTTTCATGCATAAATAAATAAAATCTTAAAAAAAATAAATCAAACATTTTTGGACAGCCATCTTGGAATATTACTGTTCTCTTAATTGTTTAGGTGATGTAAATTTTCAGAAATGCATTTCCAAATGTTTTCTATAGAAGCATGAGGATTTCAGTCCATAATCATACATTGCCATTATGTTGTGATACATATTTTTACAACAAAGTTTTTTGGGATATGTATGTAACTGGAAGTTTACAAAAGCTTGTGATTAAATTGATGTAGCTTGTTACACACTTAAGAAGACATGCCTTTCAAGAAAGAGAAGGGGGAAAAAGGGTTTCTGAGTTTTAAGGAAGTATAAATTTTTAAAAAGTAAAAAAAAAAAAAAAAAAAACAAGCCTAAAACTTGGAATTAATCTTCTTTTTCCTTTTTTAAAAGATTTTTATTTATCCATTCATGACAGAGAGAGAGAGAGAAAGAGAGAGGCAGAGACACAGGCAGAGGGAGAAGCAGGCTCCATGCAGGGAGCCAGATGTGGGACTCTATCCTGGGTCTCAAGGATCAGGCCCTGGGCGGAAGGTGGTGCTAAACCACTGAGCTACCTGGCTGCCTGGAATTAATCTTCTGAATGGGTTTTTTGCTTTTGAAAATTTCAGTAGAATATTCAGATCCATGTTAGTCTTACTCATTGAATTCTGCTTTCACATGGTCCTTAATGAAAAGTGTCATAACTACATAACCCAAAAGATTCTGATGGTTCAAGGAGTCCTCAAAATAAGTATAATACAAAGGATCAAGAGCCTAAGGAGAATGTGCAGATTTTTATTTAGGTATTAAAAAATCTTTCTTCATATTTTCAGATAAAAAATGTCCTTTCCTCATTAGTCTCTGCCAAACATTGTCATAAAAATAATTTTCAGTTATGAAAGTACTTGTCCACAAATACACCCACAACCACATACCAGGATCAGAAGAGGTGAAGATTTTAGTGTGTTGGCATCATTTTACAGAAGTCAGTGTGTGAGCCTACCTGTTTCCCTCTGGTCTGATGCTGGTTTCTAATCTTAAAAAGGGCTGGGAAAATCCTGTTTTATGGGAAATAAAGGAATGCTACAAAGTAATTTGGTATTGTGAGCAGTGACAAAAGTAGACAAGGCATCATCGTAATAAATACAAAAGGGAAAACTAAACATACACTTAGCAAAAAAACAAACAAACATAAAACCAAAAAACAAAACCAAAAAACCCAATTTGATGAAATACAAATTAATAAATTGCCTTAAAAATAATCTAAGTCTACCAGTCTTTTTTTAAAATATTTTATTTATTTATTCATGAGAGACACAGAGAGAGAGAAAGGCAGAGACACAGGCAGAAGGAGAAGCAGGTTCCATGCAAGGAGCCTGATGTGGGTCTCAATCCCTGGATTCCAGGATCACGCCCTGGGCTGAAGGCAGACACTTAACTGCTGAGCCACCCAGGTGTTCTGGTCTACCAGTCTTTTGAATTATCTTGTATCTCATAAAAAATTTCAAATTTTCTACTAAAGAAATTTATGCATCATAAGCTCAAATATTTTTAGCAATATGAAGAGTGAAGTATAATGGCACCGAGATAGTCTTAAGTATTTTCTATTAACCACATCTTACTTAAAAGTTGTTATAACAGTCAGATTCCAATTTTGAGAAATCATACCTGATTTTTTGTGTGTGTGCAATAATACAAATTTAAGCCTCTTTTCAAATTTCCTAAATACATTTTGGCAGTTTGAGTTTAAAAAATTTGATTTTCACTCATACATGGAGCCTCCCAACTACTGCTTTAGCAAGTCATTGTAAAAGTGTTGGCTGTTAAATTACTTATGTTACATAAAAGAACACTTGCAAGCATTTATTTACAGTAACTTTGCTGTGTTTCAACAAACCCAATTAGCATAATGGCTCAGGCTGCTATTTCCCCATTCCTGATGATGATTAGAGACTTTAGAGTTCTCTTAACTATCATCATCCGTTCCAGTGTTTTACCTTAAGTCTATAAAAGAGATTATACACAAAATTAAACATATATTAACAAGATTAACATCCACAGCAATGGACAAATACTCCTAATTCAGAGGGAGATGTGTTGTGAATAGTCTTAATACCATTATAACCCAGGATCTTTAGTGTGTTACCATGATGGCATGCTGCGGAAAACCATGGATCCAAAGGGAAGGGAGAATCAACTGGATTTCATAGAATTTAAGTAAACATAGGGATGCGTTTTGGCTCAGTGGTTGATTGTCATGATACCAGGGTCCTGGCATTGAATCCTGCATCAGGCTCCTTGCAGGGATCCTGCTTCTCCCTCTGCCTATGTCTCTGCTTCTCTCTGTGTCTCTCATAAATAAATAAATAAATAATATCTTTTTTTAAAAAAGAATAAACATAAAGTTAGATCCAGTTGCAAGGAAAGGGGCCACCAATAATAATAACTGCATCCGATGGAGCATGGGCCATCCTGCTCTAGCAAACCGCTGCTCTAATCCAGGGGGCCGATTTTATAGTCACAACACAGAGGATGGATTTGGGCAGCTGTGCACTCAAGTCCATCCTCCCCTCCCACTCCCGCTGTCCTACAGCAAGCCTCCACCATCTTTAGTCTTGATCACAGCAGTGTCCTCCTACCCTTTTCCCTCGTCACCAGAGTAACCTCAGCTCTCACCTGCAATCTGCAGCCCCATATATTGGACAACAAATCCAAAAATGTCATCTCACAAATAATGAATTGAAGGTGTTAAGTGAATGGGAAAAAAAATCTTTAAAAACTTTGGATATCCTGTAGTTTTGCAGGAGTTCTCTGAAAATAGGAGGAGAAAACCCATACAGTAATTTACTGGAGACATTAGGAATCTACTAGGATTTAGTTCTTCACTCCTCCTCAATTCCTCCTCACAGAAGGTAGAAGATGGACTATGGTATGTTTCCAATGATACAGCTAATTGTGATAACAGCAACACACCAATGTTTTTTAAGTTACAGCTACTGTGACTCACAACAGTTGTAATTGGATAAGATAATATGGGAAAATCTATACAAAAGATTACAGTTTGGGGCAGCCCAGTGGCTCAGCGGTTTAGCGCCACCTTCAGCCCGGGGTGTGATCTGGAGTCCCTGGATGGAGTCCCACATCAGGCTCCCTACATGGAGCCTGCTTCTCCCTCTGCCTCTCTCTCTCTCTGTGTCTCTCATGAATAAATAAATAAAATCTTAAAAAAAGATTACAGTTTATAATTTATTCAAATAAATATGTTAATGTATCACGTTAGAAAATAGATATTTGGTAAATATTTTGAGGCAAATAGCTTATCTAAATTTTTAAAAATATTTTATTTTTTTTATTCCTGAGAGACACACACAGAGAGGCAGAGACATAGGCAGAGGGAGAAGCAGGGTCCCTGGAGGGAGCCTCATGTGAGACTCGGTCCCAGGACCTCAGAATCATGCCCTGAGCCTAAGGCACATGCTCAACCACTGAGCCATCCACGTGCCCCACTTATCTAAATGTATTTTAAAAAAACTTAAGGTAGATCAGATAACATTCAAAAAATTATATTACAATATAGGGAAAAATTAAGAATATTGTGTAACATATGGTCTGGAAAGCTTTTCTGAACAAGTAAAGAAATGTAGAAGCTATTAAAACAGATGTTGTCAAATGACATTCACAAGAAGTTAAGACATTTTAATGGCAGAAAGGCAAAAGACAAAAGAAGTTTTCAGCTAATATTTGTGACACATGTAGAGTGGTGAAATTAGATGATGTACTACATACACACAAAGTTCAAGCAAATAGTAGAAGAAGATAAATAAACCCACACAAGATCTGTCAAAAATATAAACATGCAATTCACAGAAAGTGTGCAAATGGCTAATGCATTAGCATTTAGGGCATAACTATTCAAAATGAAACACTGGAGTTTTTTTGAAAGTTATTAAGGTATCATATTAAATTTAAAGGATATATAATCTGATAATCTACTACCCAAAATAACATGTGTCTAGAATTCTATTTTACATAAATAAAAACAATATGAAAATGCATTCGTTAAAATTAAAAGAAGAAGAGGAGGAAGAGAAGGAGAAGGAGGAAGGAAATAAAGATAAGTCACTCATATCTGGAATTCAAAAGTGCATAAGGAAAAGAGACAGAGAGAGACAAACCAAGAAACAGACTCCTAACTGCAGAACACACACTTATGGTCACTGGAGGAAATGTGGGAGGGGGTTGGGGGAACTAGATGATGGGGATTCAGGAGGGCACTTGTCATGATGAGCACTGGGTATTGTATGGAAGGGTTGAATAAAAAATTATTCACCTGAAACTAATATTACACTGTACACTAACAAACCAGAATTTAAATAATAAACAAACAAACTAACTAACAAATAAAATAACTACAAACAAATTAAGCATCCATCTGTGGAGGGGGAAGGATGGATGGAAGAATACATTAAAATGTGGTACAGTCATAAAATCATACGAGGAATACTATGGAATCTTCTACTATGTAAAGAAGAGTTGTAAGTGGGTATGTCTCTTAACCAATCAAAGCTGAGCGATAATGTACATGACATACATGGAGAAAATAAAAGGTAATGTTGCAATTGGGAGCACATACATTATGCCATAACCCTGGTTATCTCAGGGCATTCAGGCTAGCACAGCATAGAAAGAAACTAGAAGAATGGATAATTTAAAAAGTCTTTAAGCAAGAAATTCTGTTCTAAACATGCCACAAAAAAGTAGGCTATCTAATTTGAGATATTAATCAATTTAACTACTTGATCACTTGAACTATATCAAAATGGAGGGTGGCAAAAATATCATAGCAAAAGTAAAAAGAAAAAAATAACAAACACTGAAAATTATTTGTAACCCTTAAGACAGGGAAAGGTTTAGGTGCCTGGGTGGCTCAGTGGTTGAGCATCTACCTTTGTCTCAGGTCATGATCCCAGGGCCCTGGGATCAAATCCCACATCTGGCTTCCTGCATGGAGCCTGCTTCTCCCTCTGCCTGTGTCTCTGCTTCTCTCTCTCTCTCTGTGTCTCTCATGAATAAATAAATAAAATCTTAAAAATAAAATAAAATAAATAAATAAATTTTAAAAAATTGCCTGAAGCTAACAAGCTCTTTTATTTTAAAGAAAGGACTAAAAGGGCTTTTTACATAAATTTTATTAAAAAGAAGATGTAATACTTTCAATAGTTTGTGAATGAATAAATGAAATTATGTTTCATTTTGCTATAGTGTTATGCAAAGACCATCATTTTAATCCAATTCAATTTCAAAAAAATGTCCATGAATTTTCTTACTGTGGGAAGTTTCCTGGGAAAGCATCATTGGTAAGATAAAAATAAATAAAACACAAGACCTGCCTTCTAAGAATGTAATTTACTCAGAGTTGCAAATCATTATATAACTATAATGTAAGGTTGATTTGGGTAAATGAGTCAGCAGAAGTAGAGAGAGAGGGTCCTACTGCGTTTAGGAGAGGGAGAAAGATCCTAACTTGGAGTGGGGGATTTAGCAACTCATGAAGGAGGCAAAGCACCCTCCATAGCCTTTCACAGGCTGATCTTGAGAGTAAAAAGTTTTTCCCAATAAAGTTGCCCATTTCCCAATTTATTCCTTTTTTTTTTTTTTTTGTACCCAGCAGACCTTCTGGGTGGCCTTGGGCAGGTCCACTGACTGTGCTAACTCCACTTCATCACCGGGAGTGATAGCAGTTCCTTCCCCTGTGCTTTCTGCAAGGATTGGGTAGAACATGGAACATCAAGACTGGATGCAGTGAGCAGATGGCCAATCCACCTGATGGGCAGCCATGTCCTTACCATGTCCTATTTGCTAGTTCAAAAATGGGAAACATCTTGTCAAGTGGGATGAATATGATTGAGGACCAAGGAAGAAAAAACTTAGAAAATTTGTGTCATCAATGTTGTCTTCATACTTTCATAAATTATATTGTGCCTCCCATGGCTGAAAGATTGTGGTTAAAAACATGAATAATGGAATCAGGGCTGTTTAGGTCTTATTCCAAGCCCTGAATTAAATGTGAAATCCTAGGGAAGTAATTTAATTCCCATCTATATTTCAATTTCTTTATATGCAGATAAAGTATCATAATAATATCTACCTTATGGTTTCTCAGGACGGTTCATCAGTATGATGCAAGAAAGATATTTAACAGAATGACTGGTGTGAAATCAGTGTTTAGTGAATGATCGCTATCATCCTCATTATCCTCACTTTCATTGTTAATTCACCTCAACATATCTTTTAATTTTTTAAAAAGGTTATTTACAGTATAACATACATACAAAAAAAGCACATAAATTGTAACTGTAGAAATTGATGAATGTTCTCAGAGAAACACATCTATGTAACCATGACCCCAATCAAGAAACTGACTATCTATCACCCGCAAGTCAGAAATCCACCCCCCTCTCCGTCACTACCCTCTACATACAGCACTGGCAGACTATCTTCTTCACTCAGTATCTCCAAGCTCTGAACTTTTTAGAAATGCATCCTTTTGTCTGTATTTTAATAAACTCTTCTAAGAATTGAATCTAAGTAACTTCTGAAAGGGAAAAGAGAACTATGAAAAATTTGGATTTATTTTTCATAAAGATGTTTTGAGTTGATATGCTCAGAAAACAAAAATTAAAGAAGAGAATGATTCAGATTATTTCTCTCTAACTCTGGCTACTCATAAAAAATTCCCTGAGGGAACTTTTGAAAATAATTTTTGTGTTGGTCCCACTCAGTCTGTCTCCAGCCAATTGCAGCAGGTCCCTAGAGATGGGTCTTGATGACTGTTTTGAACACATTACCTCATTTTAAAATGAAACCAGACTGGAAGATCACTGACGTCAATCTCATTTATGTGATCTTCTCTCCCCAGATTTCAAACGGAAGGAAAATGGCCCATGATCTTGTGACAATAAAGTGAGAATGTTGTCAGGAAACATGGTGCTGCTAGCTGCATCACTGCCATTAATTGTTTCGTCCACATGAGTTACAACATCCCCACTTCTCAGTTTGGAATGATGTACAGTAAATTACTTGGAAAGCTCTAAGCAGAAAGAAAAAAACATTATAGATTTGTAATTGCATGACTCTGGGAAACTAAATGGAACTTTGTGGGAATGCTGAAGACAGAAATTCTACAGACACTTAGGGTAGGTGAGGGAATTTAGCTCTTTATTATTTTAAATTATTCAGATGTTTCCCTATTCTTTTTTTTTTTCTTGATACATATTGTGGAAGCCCAGCCTCTGTTACAGAAGGTTTGCTCTTTAAAGACATAGTAACAACAAGCTGAACTCAATTTGCTGAGTAAATCTGGAAAAGGGCTCTCACAGTATTTTATGCCCCATTGTTATTGGAACATCACCTCATAAAGGACCTGGGTAAAAATCACTAACAATGGTATTTGCATTTTATTCTAATTGAAGAATACAATGTTGGTTCCCACCTAGAATAAATGGCTATTTCAGAAAACCAGTGAGAGGAGAGATCCTCTGGATCTGCACCTTCTGAAATCGTAGTGTGGGGACATTATCTTATCCTTCATGTATACATTGTCTTTTTCTTGTAGATAAATTTCTCATCATGGTCAACCCAGGCTTGGTTCCCTTAAATAATCCTATCAGCATAATTAGTCAGAAATAATGGATGTCATATTGTTTAATACAAATGTTTCTGAGTAAGAGAGTACATATATATAAAATATATAAAACATTTAATATATATAATATATAAAACATTTATAATATATAAATATATAATATATAAAAACATCTAGCAGGTATTCAGATTTTTTTTCCATCATTTTGGTCAGTGGATTCCCAGGATCTAAGATAAATACATGTGACATAAAAAATGAAATATAAATAAAATTAGAAAATACTGACACAAAATTTTGAAATTATTTATAATTTTACTATATATCTATATCTATTATATAGACCTATCTCTTTATATAGCTAACTATATTACATATAGGTAGATAGATATGTATAGATATTTATGTAGATATCTATACATTTGTGAAGATCTATTGACATACAGGGTAGATATAGATAGATATTTTTATAGATATGTAGATTCATATTTACCTACCTATCTATGCCTTGCAGACCTTAAATATTGTAAATAATGGGCACTTACTACTTTCTTTAGTCCCTGTTATTGATAACTACCTAAATGTTTAAAATCAGCGTAAGAACAAGGAGGAACGAATGACCAAATGAAGCATAGTACAGTGCCCCTGTCACCTCATCGCTCTGCCTGGATTCCTATTTGAAGGTCTCCCTCCCTCTCTTTACCTCCCCACCCTTGCCCTCCTCCCTCACCCCCTTCACTTCCTCATCCCCTATACTTTACTTTCTCCTTCATGGCATCTCATGAGGCTCCTGGGGTTCCTGTCCTCAGAAGGCCATGATGCAGTGTAGGGACCCAAAAAGGTCTAAACTAAATAAAGTTTTCTCTGGTACTTCTCCTTCCTTTGCCTGTCTCTCCAATGGAATTAGAAATATCTTCCGTTACTGATTTCTCCTATGTCTGGAGAAAATTCTACCTATTACTCATATTTCTCATTGAAACTTGTTACTTCCTAAAATGGATTTTCTATGATTTAAAAAAAATTCTCTAAACTTACAACTTGCAACATAGTCACAAAATAAACCATCTAATGCAGACAAGTAATCATTACATTTTGGTCCAGTTACACAGGAAACTTTCTTCCCTCATCCTCATAAATCAGAGAATATTCATTCTGATATTGTTAAACCTCAACTAACAAAATGGAAAGAAGGTCAGAGACTTAATTTGGATAATGAAGGTTTCAGATAAGAATGGGAAGTCTTAAATATAAATGATGTATGTAGAGAAACATGGCCTAGTTCAGATGGCAGAGCTTTTCAGACAAGTTCACAGAATCAACTTTTCAGGAAATTGAATACAAATGTGGACAAAAATGCATTAAAAAAACAGTTAAGGGGATCCCTGGGTGGCGCAGCGGTTTGGCGCCTGCCTTTGGCCCAGGGCGCGATCCTGGAGACCCGGGATCGAATCCCACGTCGGGCTCCCGGTGCATGGAGCCTGCTTCTCCCTCTGCCTGTGTCTCTGCCTCTCTCTCTCTCTCTCTGTGACTATCATAAATAAATAAAAAATTAAAAAAAAAACAGTTAAGGATAGATTAGTGAAACACATAGATAAGTTAGAAACAGAGAGAGCCTCAGCCAGATATATGGTGGCATATTTCTTTTAATGAACGAACATCCCATTTTTTTACCTACGTATTTTTATTTGTAAAAGAAAGGCCATGTGCTTTATAAAATATGAAAGAATCTCTCAGGGGAAAGACCATTCTGTCACATAAGTGACCTGGTATCAAAACATACTATTATATTAAATACTGAAACCCTCTCTTGCCATTAGGTCCTCATAGACCTTAGTAAAGTTGTTCTTGGTCTTCTTCCAAACCCTTTACACTTCTATAATATTCTACAACATTCTTACATATCCTGTCTTCAAATTCAATCACCTTGGGGTTTTGGAATGAAAAATTGAAGACAGCTACAAATAGGGTTGCAGGGAGATGAGAGAGTTTCATTTGAAGTTTGAAGTAAGGTAATCATTTTGATAAGACCTATAGTGGAGGAGAACCTCAGAGGTAGTGGAAACAAATACTTAGAGAGTCAGAGAGATGTCATGATAAATATTCAGTTAAAAATCTCACTATCTTTAAATGTATTTTTAGGAAATGAAATGTCAAAACAGCTTGAGAGAAATTAGTTGTAGCACTTAAAACAATCAATAGTCATTATTCGCAAAGAGTTCCTAGAAAAAAGAAACAATATATTTGGATAAAGGATGTGGAAAGGCAAATCATGGAGGAAAAAAAAAAACTTGTTAATAAACATGTGAAAATATACTCCACTTCATGACTGCTCAGAGGAATGTGAATTAAAACCCTAAGACACTATTTCTCTCTTATTGAAGCAATTGACACAATATATAATTCTGGTATAATTATGGACAAAACAATATTCTCATTTAATGCCAATGAAAATGCAAATTGCTAAATGTTTGCAAAGTAAATTGTATCTATTAATGTTTTACTGCACATAGCAGTGCCCAGCAATCCAGCTTATAACCACTCACACATCTCTCCTGAATAATAATTATCTATATATTGCAATGTATATATTTATATATTACATATATATCAGACCCACACAGTGATTTAAACAGGGGAGGCTTAATCAGAGTTATACCATAATAAAAAGTGATACTAAGATATAAGTTAAGCTAGGACAGATGGAGTGTAGCCAAGGGTGGACAGTCTTGGCCATGACCCTCCTCAGAAAAGCTAGGGCTCTGGCTTCATTGAAGGAATTGGAATTGCAGGCCAGTAAATGGCATGAAATCTTGTTGATTTTCCAAGAGCAGAGCTGTAGGTGCTGAGCAAGCAGGGAGGAATCTTTGTAGCACCAGTGAGCAACACACAGAGTCTAGGTGCGTTGCTGTGGAAAGAGTTGGGGTTCAGTGCGGGTAGTGGGCAGTGTTCACTTCAGGATGGTATGAAGTCAGTTGGACTGTGGAATACACACTAGGAGGAGGGCAGGTAAATGGAGCAGGGCATCAACACTAGCAGAAGCCTGGAGCACACAATGTAGAAAGTCTGCAATACCTGGTATTCAAGTGAGCCCTGGCAAGGTAATCAGCATGCTGGTCTGGGGCTACAAGTTGATTTTATTTCTTATTTATTTTTTATTGAATTACAGTTGATATATAATACCATATTAGCTTTGAGTGTACGATGTAGTGATTCCACATTTATATACAGAATTTATACACAAAATGATCACCACAATAAGTGTAGTTACCATCTGTCACCATATAAAGTCATTACAATACTATTGACTATATTCCCAATGCTGTACTTTACATCCCTGGGACTTATTTATTTCATAACTGGTACTTTGTGCCTCTTTATCTCCTTCACCTATTCTGCTCAACTCCCGCCCCTCCCCTCTGGCAACTGCCAGCTTATTCTCTGTTTATATGTCTGTTTCTGTGGTCTTGTTTGTTCATTTGTTTTGTATTTCTAGATCACACACTGAAGTGAAATCATATAGTATTGGTCTTTCTCTGTCTGACTTGTTTCAGGTAGATTATCTCTTTAGGTCCATCCATGACTTCACACCTGTTAGAATGACTAGCATCAAAAAGATAAGAAATAACAAGTGTTGGAGAGGACATGGAGAAAAGAGAATGCTTATACGCTATTTGCGGGAATGTAATTTGGGGCAGCCACTATGAAAAACAGTATGGAACTTCACCCCACAAGTAAAAATAGAATCACCATACAATCCAGCAATTCCACTTCCAATTTACCCAAACAAAACAGAAACACTAATTCAAAAAGATATATGCAGCCCTATGTTCATTGCAGCATTATTTGTAATAGCCAAGACATGGAAACATCCTATGTCCATTGATGGATGAATGGATAAAGAAAATATGGTTCTAGATACAACTGTACATCGATGAATTCGACAATCTAGAAGGAATGGATTAATTCTTAGAAACATGCATTCTTCCAGGATGGAATCAGGAAGAAATTAAAAAAAAAAAAAAAAAAATCTCATCAGACTGAATACTAGGAATGAAATTGAATCAGTAATCCAAAAACTATCAACAGACAAAAGTCTGAGGCTGGGGGCTGTTGAAGTTCAGGTATTCCAGCTAAGATTGGGGCAGGGCATCCTCCATGACTTCCTATCCATACAACAGCAGGTGGTGCAGCTACCAGAACTAGCAGGAGAGACCTCTTCTTATGCAATATCCCTCCAGCGCCCTCTACCGAGGAAGCTTATTATCATGCATGCTGTAAAGGAAAAAATCTTAAAGGGATCCCATCATACTCCGAACCCAATTCTGGAAGGGTGCTTTGGAGAGGAGAGCCAATAAATTGATAACTACACAGTTAAGTGTGAGGTAACAATTTCCTCACTTGAATAATTAATAGTTAGAATTTCTTGCTACTCTCATCTGAAAGCTTACTATTTAATACAGAGATGTCCTGAGTAATATGATATTCTGTGTCCCTCAAATATAATACTCAGATGCATATTTGATTTTAAGAGAGGGAGAAGTATTTAAATTATTTTATTTATATATTTTGGATGTATTTGTATTTCAGGTAAAATTTAAATATATTTTTACCATTATTAATACATGTATTCAAAATTCCAAGTACAAATATAAAAACATAAAGTGAATTTTGGGGAACATTATTCAGGCACAATGTCATAAAAAGTTTGAAAACTTTAGTTTTAGTCATGATTGTCATATGCAGTTATAAATTATAATTTTATCATGATCTCTGTATCATTTGATTCTTACAGAATGTTTGCTTTTAGTCTATTCTGGTATTTTTTTGTTACATATTTTTGTCACAAAGCCAAAAGGAACAAAAAAATAAAATCTTGAGCATTATATCAAATTCAAAAATTGTGATAATGGATGCTTTTTTTTTTTAAAGACCTTAAGATATTTTACCTAAAGATAAAATTATCAAAGCTCACATATCATGCTGACTGGTTTTGAGTGCCTCCACCCAACAGAAATATGTCAACTTTCTCTTACTTTATATTATCAAAGATGTCCAACAAAAGTTGATAAGACACATTCCAAAATTTCATAATAGTAAGAACTCAAGCTCAGAATATATCTTATATATCTCTTATCACTGCAAATAGGGACAATGAAACTTCCTCAGAAGGAAAATGGGCATAATATGTTACTTAGATGATCACGATAGAAATACTTTAAATAATATTTCAGTGAATGAAGCATTGGAGAGTTCAAGTATTCTTTAAAATATCAAATTTCTAAAGCTGCTAATCACGATCAAAGAAAATGTAGTATCAGTATCAATGCTAGGCTTAGGAGTAATATATATCTAATATGACTGTGTCCATTTAGGAAACATAATGGTGTGATTTTATGCTTTATCATTTCATGTTTTAAGGACATTCTCTCTTTGAAGTCTAGATGAGTATCAAATAGAATATGATTTTTGTCAGTTTAATGTAAATGAAAAATGAATGCATGATTTAAAGAAGATGTAATATTTTATTTCCAGTTATAGTTTTACATAAAGATTTCTAATGACAAAAAGAATGAAGCACATGAAAATTTTAAAATAATGTAGCTCATCCTTGAATTCCAGCTATCCAATACTGTTAGAGATTGTATTTTTCTCCAAAAATGAGTTCATAGTTACACTATTTTTATTGATCATCAGGACACCCTTGTGTATTAGGATTCTCAGAAGAGAAACAGAACCAATGGGATATATAGAAAGAGTTACTTTTATTTTTATACGTTATTTATTATAGAAATTGACTCACTCAATTATGAAGACTGAGAAGTCCCATGTTCTGCTGTCTGCAAACTGGAAAGAAGGAAAACTAAAATTAGTCTAAAACTGAGGCCTGAAAACCTGGAGCACTGATGTCTGAGGGCAGAAGGGGATGGAGGTCTCAGGAGAGGAAGAGCAAATTTACCTTTTCTCTGCCTTTTTGTTCAATCCACGCCCTGAAAGGGTTGAGTGGCACCCATCTGCACTGGTGAGGGTGATTTTCTTTATTCAGTCTACAAATTCACATGCTAATCACTTCTAGATGAACCATCATGGACACAACCAGGAATAATGTTCTACCAACTATTTGGGCATCCCTCAGCTCAGTCAACTTGACCTCTAGAATTAGCCATCACACTTTGCAGTTATATGGTTTCTTTCTAGTAAATGTCTGACATTAGGACTCTTAGGTGATGTTAATCTCCCAGCACAAAAGGTAAAAGGAACAATTGAATATGTAAATATGATATTTAAAACCACTTTAAAATCACTTTTCATTTATTTTTAAAAAATTTTCATTAAATTATAATTGATACACATTATATTATTTTCAAGTGCACGACATCATGACTTGATATTTGTGTATATTGTAAAGTTATCATCCCAGTAAGTGTAATTAACATCAGTCACCACACATAATTACAGAACTTTTTTCCTCTGATGAGAATGTTTAAGATCTATTTTCTTAGTAAATTTCAAATACACAATACAGCATTATTAGTTACTGTTGCCATGCTGCACATTACATTCCTCTGACTTATTTATTTTATAACTGGAAGTTTGTACCTTTAACCTCCTTCACCCATTTTCTTCACCTCCTACTATTAACCTCTGGCAACCACCATTCTGTTTCTTGTAGCTCTGGACATTTTTTTTTTTGTCTTTCTCTTCATTTTTAGATTCCACATAGAAGTGAGATTATAGAGACACCTGGGTGGTTCAGCAGTTGAGCACCTGCCTTCAGCTCAGGGTGTGATCCCAGGATCCTGGATGAGACCCACTTTGGCCTCCTTGCAGAAGCCTGCTTCTCCCTCTGTCTGTGTCTCTGCCTCTCTCTCTCTCTTTCTCTCTCTGTGTGTGTGTGTGTGTCTCATGAATAAATAAATAAAATCTTAAAAAAAAGAAGCGAGATTATACAGTATTTGTCTTTCTTTGTCTGACTTATTTCACTTAATATAAGGCCCTCAAGTTCCATCCAATTTGTCACAAACGGCAATTCATACTCTTATGGCTGAATAATATTCTATTGTATGTATACAATGGAATTAGTGAGTTAGTGTTTTTGTTTTCTTTGGATAAATACTCATAAGTTAAATTGTTGAATCATATAGTAGTTCTAATTTTAGTCTTCTAAGAAATTGCCATTTACTTGTCCTATTGTTTGTTCGCTTATGAGTCATTGTTATCAGAGTTTACCAATCTTTCCAAATACCCTTTGGACCTCACCCCTGCCACCTCACTCATTCTCAGATATGTCTCTGTAGTGAAGTTAATAACAGGATCAAAGAGTTCATTATGAAGGCCTCTTAAAAATCAGATTCTGAAGAATATATTATAACAGTAATGTAAGGAAAGTCTTTTATGCTGTGAATGAACATTTGAATTCTTAGACTCCACCCCATATAAATAATAGTATATTAGGATGGAATTTCTGATTTTCACCTTGGTTTCCATGACAACTTTTCTTGGTCAATAAAATCTATTAGTCAACAAAATTTCATTGTCATCATTCTGTCATCCTTGGTTCATGGCTGTTGCAACTTTCAACAAATTGTCAGCAATGTCAGCATCGTGCCTCGACTCATTTGAGCAACCACCTTCCTGATTGACATTTTTGACAGTTGCTTATGGCTTTTTAAAATTTAGCAATAAAAAAAAATCCTGTGGATTGAAAACAAGACACCAGAAAGTCATTTTAAAGTTGTAAGTAGAGAAATGACGTAAACCCTTCACCAAGTAAGTCATGGATGCTCAAGCACCATAAGATGGAGAGGTTCAAGTGAAGAGCCCATTGCTGGAAACCATAGTTGGAAATATAGACTGCAAATGGAATTAAGAGAAGCAGAAAATACTGTCACACCACCAATGACAAACTCAGAATTGGACCACAAACCTTCTAATGAAGAATATGTATTCTTAATCCCATAACTATAAATGAGTTTGCACACTTAAACTATATTCCATCACAGTCTTGCATCATTTGTGTATGTGTTCATATATGTGCTCATATGTGTTCATATATGAACTCCCTAATTGGTGGGACTAAGCAATAGCTATGCTGGTCCATCAGTCCCTGAGGATCCAGAATGGCCCTTTTGGCAAAAGAATGAACTAGAATTTCTTTGCAAGAATGGGATACTAATGGGGGTCAATGATAACATACATGCACTTTGAAATGATTAGACAGTCTATATTGTTGACCAATGGCTGGAAGTAAGAATAGAGTTTTCTTTATGTATTGGGATTGAGATGTGGGAAACCAAACTAAATTAAATGGAAAGCACAAGCAAACAAAGAAAAATAAACTGTGTGACACTCAGTGTTTGGGTGTAGTAGGCCTCCTTTGGATTAGTAATAACCATTAATAATCACTATTAATAGTCATTAAGTAATAACTGAGGTGTTCACTAAAATAAAAACCAGTGAAGTATCAAGTGGAAATGACTCTACAAGATGCAGGAATACAGAATTTTCTTGAACTATGTATGGTGGATGATCCACATTTCTTTTTGTGTATGTTTCAGGGTACCTGAGAGAGGCCTCAAAATGTGGAAATATGGACAAGTCAAAAAACGTCAAAGGTCTAGGAATTATGCAGGCAGGCTAACAGTACTTATAAAATCCATGGGAGTGATGCCAGCAGGGAAGGTTTATTTCAAAGGATCAATCCACTAGATGACATGTAGTCTATTAACGAGTGGGCAGAGAAAATGGCATGCTGTAAGTTAACTTTTCTGGATATAAAATTGCTAATGTCCAGTTCTGATATGCAATCAAAATAATCTTGGAAGTCTCAAACAATGGAAGAAAAGTAGAACATATGCAGTTTTTCTGTGTGGGCTTAAGGAATCACTGTACAGCTACTTAAATGAAAGGTTTTTCATGATAACAGTTTAAGTGATTTCAAGAGATAGTATACAACACTGTATTTCCTCAGGCTTAACAGTTTTTTCCTAAGAAAGAGGAAATTAGGCAGTAATCACTTTGGCACTAGAATTATAGAATGTTTATAACAAAGATACAGGTACCTGCTATAATTGAAGTTGACAAAAGAGTTAATTTCCAAGGTATCTTCCCCAAGTCATTTTGGGGCAGATGAATTTTCCATCCCAGTGACCCTCCAGTAAGAAGAAATGAAAAGAGAACAGCTTCAACTTCTAATAACTAATATATTATACCTGTAGAGTGGCTAAAAGTTTAAAAGACACCTTCATTTTTTAAATTTTATACTCATCCAAATCATTCATTATAAGTGAGAAAAGAATCATTGTCTTCATTATCATCATCATTATGACCATCAGCGTCATCCCCTTCATTTTCAAAAGAGTAAAGTAATTATTAACAAGTTAAAGATGTCTTTGAGTTTAATAAAAATGGTGGTGTTATTAATGCAGGAGTAGATAAATAAGAAGCCTTACAAAGAGGCTGTTTTTTTAATACACAAATATTGTATCTGATTTTAATGTAGCGGTTATCACTGAGAACAGAATTACAAATTTTGCCTTCAGGAATCTAAGTGGCTCGATAAGTAGGTAATGATTTTTCCTGTGGTTCCAACATTAAAATGAAAAAAACCCTGCTGTTAATATACACAGAGATTATTTTAATTAAAATTGCATTGAATACTGAAAGTACACTGGAGTTGTATCTTCTTTGAGTAACATAATCTATGTGAAGAATAATTGTTAATAATACTGATAACTTCGTGTGTATAGTTTCATCATAATTTTTTATAAAACTATTACCAATGTCCATTTAAATCCAAGGTTTGCAAATGTTTCTTCTTCACTTCTCCTATTTAAACAAGAAAATACTGCCTTTAAACAGTCTTTAATTTACCTATTTCACAATCAAGTCTTCACCAATTATATAATAATCAAAGAGGACATTTTATTACACAAAACTTCCTATGATCATCTTGATTGAATCATGCCTTGCTGTTTATGATTACACTTTTTAAATGCTCTGTTTCTTTAACTCTTCAATCTAAAACCATTGACTTAGGAGGGGACATACATTATGAAGCAGAGGAGTGAAGACAAATATTCCAAAACCTCAGTTTGCATCAATACAGTTAAACACTGAGAACTTTGAGTGGAATATGAACAAACCTCCAAATGTGTAATAAATGTCTCATATTTATTTCCCTATAAACTGCAATAGTAACATATATCACTTCAAAGGTTGTGAAAATGAACTGAGATCATGTGTTCAAGGAGAGCATGGGCTGCTCTTGAAATGTGAAGCCCTCACACTGAAGGAGATTCATTTCCTGGTGAAAGACTTACTTCCATTGAGTGATACCATAGCGCTGAGCATTCAAATGAGATGATTGAGTTGCCTTTACTCCTTGCAAGATAGAATATTTTTAAAGAACTGTATTCCATGCCTGACCTTGCTTTTGGTGAGACAGACACAATTATTCCAATAAGGACTGAACCATTCCTCTTGTGAGCAAGCTTTTCTCCTTACTTAAGCAAAGACTTACAGAAGAGAAGTCGGCCTCATACGATTCTCTCTCACAGCACTGGAAAAGGCTGTTAGTATTTACTGTTTACTGAGGTGAATATTGTTTAAATTTGCAATAGACAATCCATTTAAAAAACAACTAAATGCTGGTGATTACAATGTCTGCATTGCATTAAAACTGTTAATTTGCAGCAGTAATAATTTAGGATTTTAATTATAAGCTTGAAAAGCAGATTTAGAAATTTAGCTGGCACGACTAATGTTAATTTGTCCTTTAATGTTTATTGAAAGCAATATATCCAATGTAATTACAGTGCATGTCAAATAACCTACTATTTTATTTTTTAAATGTATGATCCCTTAATTTGCTTGATTAAGATGATTTGCCATCTGTTAAGATTTTTGTTGTGTCATTTTTTTGTGAGTTTCATATTTCTTATCAATAATAAGTGATTATCTAGGAATTTTTTCATCGATTCCATAATCATTTTCCTATTAAATTTCTCACCCTGTTTATCATCATTTTCTCTATGCACAGCACATCAAGGGTCATGTAATGTCTGCATCGCTAAATACTACAAATATTGTTGGGAATCAGATGTCTACTATCATAACAGACCTGAAATAAATGCCAAGCACACAGTGCTGGAGTTCTTCTTAGTAAAAACTAGCACAATGTTTCAAGCATCCTCAATTCTAAAATAACAATATTCTTTCTAGCCAAGTTTGTTCAGTATTAACCTTTTTCTTTCCACCCCTTCATTACTGCTTCACGAGGTTCTAAAAGCATTGCTAAAGCAATGTGTATTCAATTTTATGAGATTATATTCTTATAATGTTCTTGGCTGGAGATTCAGTAGAATCTGTGGATGTAATTGAGCATTTCTATGCTCCCTGTAAAGGTCTCATTAAGGCTTAAAAATGTTGTTCATGTTATTTGTATGGACTCTTTTATTCTATTTTTAATTATTAATTTTAATTATTAACTATTTTTTATTTATTAATTATTTATTATTATTATTTTTTTAATGATTATAAAATCACTGATGTGTCTATAAAGTCCCCCCTTTATTGCAAATGAAATATGGACACATTCTAACAAGTGTAAGTCAGTAAGCTTTAAAGTGTGTCAAACGCTTCCATTTAAAAATGTGCCTTCCAATTTATTTGTTTTGCTCACAAGGTTTTTTAATAATAATATTTCTTAATAGTTTTCAGTGTCAAATAAAAATACATGGTTACTCATCTTACTATTACTCACAAGAGAAATAGTCTGTAATACCAGTATTAATATTTTTATTTTTATTGGGAAATTTAGATAACTTGTAAGTGTTCTATAGTCTTTGGAGTGAACTTTAACAAGAACTTATTGATCAGAGAGGATCACGAAAGATCAAATGGCTAGGGGCACCTGGGTGGCTCAGTGGGTTAAGCATCTGCCTTTGGCTCAGGTAATGATTCCAGGGTCCTTGGATCAAGCTTCATGTCAGGCTCCTGGCTCAGCAGGGAACCTGCTTCTCCATTTCCCCCTGCTCATGCTCTTTCTTGCATGCTCTTGCATCCCTCTCTCTCAATAAATAATAAAATCTTAAAAGATAAAAAAATGAAAAATCAGATATCCAAAGAAATTATATAACAAAATCATTGAATTAATTGAGCTTGAATAACTATTTAGAAGAAGAAATTTTTAAAACCAGAGGCTATGACATGGAGTTCTTTAAAATGCATTCGTATTTGGAATAAAATCAGTTTGCAGAAAAGATTAGTATATATCTCCAACAATTATATCATAAAAAATTTTAAAAACCTTATTTATTTAAAATTATGAAACTGCTTTATAGAACATAGCGTTGTCCAAGTACTCTATCCAAGTAGTGATTCTCAGTTGAGTTGCCACTCAATTAGCCCCTTTAAAAATGTGTTCTAGAAAATTATACTTTAGATCTGTCCTGAAATAGCAAGGGCCTACTATTTAGCATAAAATGCAATTATGTTTATGTGACCATTTTTGCAAAGCATCATGAGAGCTGCTACATATGGCAAGGTGATACTTGGTTCAGCTGTCTTATCTGTCTCTTACAAAGACAGAAGAATACCCTACACCTATCTGAAGCCAGGTACAAACAAAAGGAGATATTCATAACAGCTTATAAGATTTGCTGCTACTGTTTGCTCTAAGGAGAGAGCGTAGAGTTTGTCTACTTTAACCTAGGAAAAAGAGTTATTTCTCTGAAAACACAGGTAGGTTTTTCTTAAATACTGTAAATCTTCCCATTTATTCATCATTTAATTTATTGTATGCACACACACACATGCACCTGTGCACATACATAAGCACACACTTTTCTCTTTTGTTTTTTTTTTTAATTTTTTAAATTTATTTATGATAGTCACACAGAGAGAGAGAGAGAGAGAGAGAGAGAGAGGCAGAGACATAGGCAGAGGGAGAAGCAGGCTCCATGCACCGGGAGCCCGATGTGGGATTCGATCCCGGGTCTCCAGGATCGCGCCCTGGGCCAAAGGCAGGCGCCAAATCGCTGCGCCACCCAGGGATCCCCACTTTTCTCTTTTGGTTTACGTAGCCTTAGTATGAAAAAAATAATAGTGCTGATATCATATTGTAAGACTATTGGATATACTATAGAGAAGGCATAGTATTGGATAATTCATGAGTATTAATTCCAGTGATGGCAATAATCTTTCAAGATAGTTATCATTAGTCACATTTTAAATGTCAAGAAACTAAGATTTAAAGAGCTGTGGGACTTGCCTTCATCAAAGTAATAGAGATCATGTTGGCTTTAGTTCAAATTTCACATTTTCTTCATTTCTATAGATTTTACAGGACTATGTTAAATTTAATCAAGTATTTTTTAACTAGTTGTCATGGCAGTGTTTTCTGAGCTTAACTAGGATCCATTTCAATTACTCATGTGAATATACTAAATAATAAATTTTTCATAGAAGCAAAAATAGATATTACTGTTACTCTAAAAAATGCTATTACATTCACAATCTGTATTTCCTAATACAGATGTAAACTATTTTTTTTAAGGATTTTATTTATTTATTTGTGAGAGACACAGAGAGAGAGAGGCAGAGACACAGGAGGAGGGAGAAGCAGGCTCCATGCAGGGAGCCTGAAGTGGGACTCGATCCTGGGACTCCGGGATCATGCCCCGGCCGAAGGCGGGCCCTCAACGACTGAGCCACCCAGGTGACCCCAGATGTAAACTTTTTTTAAAAGTAAAATATTTTAGATGTAAAATATTCTAGATGTAAAATATTCTTAAAGCTAAAGAAATAGAACACTTAGTGCTTCTCTTGAAGTACAATTATGTACACATTGGAAATGCTAATTAGGGGCAGCCCCGGGTGGCTCTGCGGTTTAGCGTCTCCTTCAGCCCAGGACCTGAGCCTGAGGACCCGGGATCGAGTCGCACGTCGGGCTCCCTACATGGAGCCTGCCTCTCCCTCTGCGTGTGTCTCTGCCTCTCTCCCTCTCATGAATAAATAAAGTCTTTTTTTTTTTTTAAAGGAAATACTCATTAGGTAAAGTTGGTGTCCATGCATGTAATATGGAAATTCACACATGTGGAACTAGATGTCACATCCTCAAACTCTAAATTTTTATTGACTCTTGGATGTTCACTAAAGCATATTAGATTCCCTCTGCTAATATTAATATAATAAGCTATCCCTGTTTGTATACACATTCACTGAGATGGTACAGGCGATAATTAGCACACATTTACCTGTGAAGAAGCAAGACTATTGGAAGTTCTGTCATATTCTCTTATGTGAATAACATTTAGAGCTCAGATTTAAATAGAGGCATTTTGCAGACACAGATCACCTCCTTGTAAATTATCTCAGGAGACACTTTAAAAGGGAAAAAATAAATTTGGCACAGGAAAGGACATTTAACTAAAAGGATTCTTTTTTAAAAATGAGCATTAACAAATTAGCAGGGAATGCATCATTCCCATCTTATCCTCTCAAGCACTTACTGCGGATGGACCTACAAATCACATTATCATCACTTTCCTTACCTTCATCAAATGTCATAGCAACAGCTGCCCTAGTAACTTGGAGGATGCCTTAGGCTAAAGGAGACATCTGTTTGCTGACAACCTCAGATCAAATGACAAATGGGAGACAGAGATGTCGGTGCTTGGCAAGGTCAGAGGCCTTACCTATTTGTTATTGTCAGTTGTACACACAGGACTTTTTCTTCATTTGATGGACAGACAGGAAAATGACTCACATAAAGGCAGTTAATGATGATACTAATTATTCTTCAATCAAAATTAAGTATGGTTTGGAAAGGAAAACTATTCTTTTGTGATGGACAGGTGTTTGCTGACACTTCTTTCACTTTGTGTTGACATTCATTATACTTTGAAAATAATCCCAGATGTTTCTTTTAGTTTGATCAATGTCGATTGGGGACTACAGATTTCATTTACTTTGAGGTT
Source organism: Vulpes lagopus (assembly GCF_018345385.1). Taxonomy (NCBI): domain Eukaryota; kingdom Metazoa; phylum Chordata; class Mammalia; order Carnivora; family Canidae; genus Vulpes; species Vulpes lagopus. Next base: position 8,306,870 of record NC_054839.1, on the reverse strand, counting down.
TAAAGAGTGGCCCTTTATTCTAATTTTAGAAGGCTTATTTAAAATATGTTTATTTTCTTCAAGCTAAGAAAAAGACAATATTGTTTATAGTTTATAGTCAGTAAATGTGAACACTATTTTTAAGTAAAGATAATAAATGTAAATGTCAAGTATTTTCATTTCTTAGTCACATTTTTATCAACTTATTTAAGTTCAGTTGAGAGTTTGATTTCTGTGCAAAATCATTTTGAAGAATATTGTGCTATTTCTCAACATATTGTTTCCTCCCAAAATGGCAGAGACAGATGCTGTGCAAAGGAAAAGTTCTCAGTACTCAAAGAAAGATGCCAGAAGCCCTTCCACATGGAGTTTTGATTTCGTTAGGTTTTATCAAGCCAGCTTGAGATGCCAACCTTTAGTGAGAGAGCTTTTATGATAAAGAAAGATTACATAGAGTTCTTGGAGAGATGTGGTTTATCTTTGACAATCTCTGTGTTATTTTTGTAATATTTCTTGGTTACTTTATGTTTTATTTACACATGCGTCTATGTTATTTCTATTGCTTTTTTTGCTTGGGTCTTGCTTAACCAATATTATTTAATGATTTATTAGCACCACTAAATATTGATTAATTTTGAAATCTAAATAGGGATTCCAGTGACTTTATTATGTGCCAATAAACTTGTCAATTAGACGCATATAAAAATTTAGTCCCTTTAAGAACACATTTTACTTTTTCATATATGATAGTAAGATCTAGGAATATAAGTAAGATTGAAAAACAAAACTATCCATGACGATCCCAACACTCAGTTTAAGAAGTAACTATTTAAACAACACGTATATTTTGTTAGAGAACAGTAATAAACATAAAATATTAGTCAAAACCAATTAAATTTGAGTGAACAATTTATGAAGAATTCATTTCTGACCCCTTTTCTTAAAGACTTTGCTTTTTCTCTTTATGATATTCTAATTCATTCCCTTTCATTTTATATACTCTGTTTTAGAAATTCTATTAAGATATTCGAAGTGCTATTGTCTTTAACCTAAGATTGTTTCTGGTCTTCTTGTTTGGTTCAGGTATACATACTAAGTTTCCTTAACTGCTTCCCCACTCTGCTGGCAACAAGATCATATAGTATTAGGTACCTATATTTAAACAAACTCTTCCAAGTCCTTAAAATGTGAAGCATGAGATAAAATGAAAAGCTTAAGAGGTTTACTGACTAATTAAAATAGAGTGCAATCTGTATTTCTCTTATTTTGGATGTAAGAGTCCTATTAGTGCTGCCTAAAATCTACTAATTTCTTTTAGATGAATTTATCTAACTCTACCATTGAATATAGATTTTGTTTTTCATCCACAGCAAGCACTTCGACTAATCTGTGTTTCTTGCTTGATAGAACAACCAAGACTTTCTTCCAGGAGAGAAAATTGGGGGAAACATTGTCTGTCAGTGGTCAAGGGTAGCCGTTAGGGGTTTAACCAATCCCCACGTCCAGGTTGCTTATGCATGCATGATCTCTAAGCCCGAAGGCAGAAGAGAAAGAATTAAGCACACATTTGAAGCAGAATGCCATCAAGTTGTACCTGTAGGAAGCAGAGATAGTTGCTTAAGCAGTGGATGGAATGAGAGGTGAAGTCTGTCCCCGCCCCCTACCACTCCCCATTGCTTTTGCACCCCTCTCCTCCCCATACACACACGTACACCATTTTTATTTTTTGGGCCATTACCCCACACCCCTTATTGCTGCCAAAACCACATGGGCTGGGGGCTGGGGCTGGATGGACAGACACCTCCCCCTACCCGAACCCCTCCTGTCTGTGGTTGGAAAACTTTTTTGTTTTTTGGTTTTCTTTTTTTCTGAATAAAAAAGATTCTACTAACAAAATAAAAAAAACAGGGGGACAGACTTGAAATGGTGCATATGAAATGTGTGATAAAATATTCAATAGTCACTCAAAAATGAACAAGGCAAAAGAGAAGAAGGCACAGGATAGGCCGTTCCAACAAAATAATAAGATGACAGTAAATAATTATGTGATAGATTTAATAGAAACATATTAGTACTTAATTATAAAAAGTCTAAATATTCTAATTTACAGCAGAGATTGTGAGACCAGAGGAAAACAAGACAAAACAAAAACAACTATTTAGCTTACAAGAGAGATGTGCAGTATAAAAATGCAGAACACTTGGAATCATAAGGAACAACAACAACAAATAGTGTACAAACGTATAAATAAAGGGGTGTATTTCTAATAACCACTTAGAACTATATATAGAACAAATATAATTTAAGGCAAAGAAAGTATTATTAGAGATAAAGGGGATGGATATGTCTTAAGGGTGAAGAATCAACTCAACAGGAATATGTAATAATATAAGTAGTGTGTGCGAAATATGTATGTAATAATAATCAAAATAAATAAAGCAATTGCAAGGAGAAATAGACAAATCATTTTTATAGTGAGGCGTTTTAACACTCTACCTCGGTTATCGATAAACTATTCAGATTAACAATTGGTGAGATTATGGGACCTTTGAATAATTCTATTAACACAACTAGACCTAAATGACAGAAAAAGATCAGTTCTATTCAGTGATGTGCAGTTTCATTTGACAAAACTTAATATAAACTGGGCCCTTCAGAAAATCTTATCCTAAGAATAATGAGGCACAGTTAGGACTTCCTTCTCTGGGGTCTCTGTGAAGCCTGGAGAGTATTACAGTCTCTTTCCAGTTCCACTTTCAAGCAGGGTGGGACATCTCTAGAAACATCTGTACAATGTTTTTGGTGGCTGTTCACTTACAAGAAGTGTTGGTCCTTTACCGGCTTACAACTAGAAATATACATTAGCAGATTTCAGGATCAGGTAAAAATCCTAAAATAATCTCATTAAATTGATAAGTAAAAATAGAGAATCCATCCAAATAAAAGTATCTCCATTTGAAGAACTCTTCCCATGTTTCAAAGCAATAATGCTTGCTAATATTTAAGGACCTTTACTAGCCAGTTGTCTTCTCACAAAAAAATTTTATCTTTTCACTAATATAGAAATGGAAATCTTCCAGAATCATACTGAAAAATAAATTTAATTATAAAAATAGACACACTAATATATACTAGATGCTAACTACTAACACAGTCTATATTAAAAATCACTAAATATTATAAGCAAAAGATGGAATGCTATTAATGCTATTATGATAATATTGAACATTCAAAGAAATAACTACATTTTAATCTTCAGTAAACATTTTCAGTGTAGGAATCGTGTGAACCAAAATGGTACATGCTCGGCAGCCCGGGTGGCTCAGTGGTTTAGTGCCGCCTTCAGCCCAGGGCCTGATCTTGGAGACCCCGGATAGAGTCCCACATCAGGCTCCCCGCATGGAGCCTACTTCTCCCTCTACCTGTGCCTCTACCTCTCTCTCTCTGTGTCTCTAATAAATAAATAAATAAATAAATAAATAAATAAATAAATAAAATCTTTAAAACAAACAAACAAAAAAACAGTAACAACAAAACCCAAAATGGTACATGCTGCATCTGTACTTTCCCTATTGGGAAATAAAATGAAATAAAATAAAATAATAAAATAAATCTATAGCGACATTAAATATCTATAATGACATCAATTTAATCACTAGCACTCCTCAAATGATAAAAAAAATTACTTTCAGATTGCTAGACTAACTTTGACTAAGTATAATGTTTATAAGGCCGATTTAAAAAGGATTAAGTGACCTACATATGACAGTATGACACAATAAGTGAGGTAAGGAGATGGTTCACTCTAACTCCATCCTCAATTTCTTGCTCAGAAAAGTAAAATTATTGCAAAATGTTTAGTTTTCCTACTGCAGCTGTTTGAATTTGTCAAACTAACCTCACACTTTCCTCAACACATTACATAACTTAAAAGGAGTAGTAGAGAGTAAGGGGAAAATATTCTTAGATAAGTAAATCAGCAATATTTTTTAATAATGATATACAAAGGCATTTTGAAAACAAAGACCAACCACTGAAAAAATCAGAGTACATTTAAGGAAAAAAAAAGGAAAATGGAAGATAAGTTTGAGGAAACAGTACAGAAAGCGTAATATAAAGGCCAAAGAGATGAAATAAGAAAGAAATGATTGAATTTTTAAAGAATCAATCAAGTAGACCAAAAAAAATTGGAGTTTCACAAAAAGAATAGAGAAAATTGAGGTGAAGAAATTATTGAAGCAATAAGTCTAGGAAATTTCTCCAAATTGAAGAACATGAGATGTCTGAGTGCTAGGGTCACCTAGTTCCCAGTCAATTAATGAAAATAGATCTGTAAAAGGACACATCATTCCACATTTCAGTTCCTAGTGAACAAAGACCATCCCAAAAGGTGTGTATGGGGTGCATTAATATGACTAATTATCAATGTCTCAAAAGCAAAACTATAAAACCAGGTAGGAGGGAAGTAATAGAATAGTTCAAAAGAACAGTTCTTACTTTTAAAAAGTTTTTCTACCACTGATTCTATACTCAATTAAGTATGAGCCTAAAATAAAGAAAATATCATATACACATTTCTTAAATTGTTATCTTTTTTCTCAAAATGATCTTTATTTTTTTTTTTTTTAAAAAAGGAGGGGATCCCTGCGTGGCTCAGCGTTTTAGCGCCTGCCTTTGGCCCAGGGCGCGATCCTGGAGACCCAGGATCGAATCCCACGTCGGGCTCCGGGTATGGAGCCTGCTTCTCCCTCTGCCTGTGTCTCTGCCTCTCTCTCTCTCTCTCTCTCTCTCTCTGTGTCTATCATAAATAAATAAACCTTAAAAAAAAAAAAAAGGAGCAGACCAAGATCGGGAAGATGTGAGATCCATTTTGGAGAGGGTTTTATGTAGGAGACAGAAGAAATTGTCCATGTGTCTGAAATTATTCAAAGGAGGTTAATGTTTCCGGTGGAGTGCTAGGGAATGAATTAATGAAGAGTGTATAAAAGTTAAGCAAATTATATATAGAAATAAGTCGTTATTAATTCCAGGGAAAACTAAGTAATGCAAGAGACATGTGTCTCAGAATAATCCAGTCTTACTGGATATGATGCCTTCCTTGTAATAATTATGTCAACACTGAATATTCTGGAGCCTAAATTATGAGAACTCTTGTGACGGTGGGACAAGAGCAAGTGCTGTTCATTTGTGGATGAGAATACGAAATAGAGCCAAATTCTCATTTTTCTGTAGTTTGAAATCAATGGGTTGTGCTGAAATCTGAAAAATCAAGAGCTAGTGGCAAACAAACAATATTAAGAGATAGGGAGCTAAGTGGCTGACAAAAGATTGGAAAATTTTTCAAAGTGATGACTTTCGCACTTTGAGACAAGCTGGGAGGAGGGAGACAGGATTCTTGTTTCCATAATCACGTAAAATAATTTGACTTTTGAAGCTCAAGGCTTATATAACTGCTTGAAAAAAACAATGAATAATTAAAAGGAAGATTAAAGGAAGGTAATAGTATATTTAAAGAAAATTTAGTGAGATACTTGAGTGCATAAATACACACAAAATATGATAGCAAAGACCAAGAGATGTGAGGATAAAAATAATCTCAACGTCAAAAAATTAAGAGTCTGGATATTTGGAAACATTGTTAGTGGCTTTGTGGACCTTGTATTAAAAAAATTTCCTCAAGTCTTCTATAAAAATACTGTTAGTTTTACTTGGAAATGTAAATTTTGTAATTTTATTGGGAAAAAATTGAAAATGAGGAGTGCTGTCCTTGAATTCATGGTCAAATAATACGCTGATCACCACTGAGAGTCTATCCTTTCATTGCTGTGAAGAAATCATACGTGTACCACACACAAACACTTGAATCTGGAAATAATGTCTATAGTATATTTTTAAGATTTTGTTTATTTATTCATGAGAGACGGAGAGAGAGGCAGAGACACAGACAGAGGGAGACATAAGCTCCCACAGGGAGCCCGACGTGGGACTCAGTCCCTGGATTGGGGATTCATGCCCTGAGCCGAGGGCTGACACTCAACTGCTGAGCCACTCAGGTGACCCATAATGTCTATAGTTATAACAATGGCCATCTCTAACTAGAGAAATAATAGATACTTCTTGTTTTATTAATATCATTCTATATTTTATGGACTCTAATATTTTAACAGATATTATAAATAATGGAAAAGCTAAAGTAATTTCTCTTACAATAATGCGTTCAGATATGTTTTTGGTGTTGCATTGATGTCAACTACCAATAAATGTCCATTAAATATAAACTCTAAAACAGCTTATATTTCTCTTTTTTAAATTAAAAAAAATAGCACCTTGGTGTAAAGGAGGATCTTGATTTAATGAATAAAAAGAAGCAAAAATGCATCTTCAATGCAGGCCTATAGTAGAGAGTGCTGTGAGTTTTACATAAAGGGATAATTTAAAATGCAGTTGACATCAAAATGCCATCATGTTAGCTTGATTCACTGTTTCTTATTGATTTGAAAAATCTTTTTGTTTCTTCATTTGGTTCCCCAACAGAGATTGTATGCTAATATTCATAATTTTTACAGTCAGTAGCCATGAAAATTATGGCATTCCTTTGTGTGAGGTGGAACTATAAACTATTTACTGGTTTGTTGCTTCTTACTTTTACATTCATTTCTTAATATGTAGATTGCTTGATCCATTGAAATTACCTTCCATAGATGTGATTTCTATTACCTAGCATAATGTGACCATCACAAAATGTCATTTCATGTGATAAAGTTATGAGTAGGTTACCGAAATAAATATACATGCACTTATGAAGAACATAAATAATGGATTTTCCAATGCAAATTTGGATGCTAGCAGCTGAATCCTTAGACATTTTTATTTGTAGCCTCTTTTTTTATTGTGTCTTAGAAGGTAAATATATCAGAAAATGTTTGGCATCACCATAGATGTCAGTTGTAAAATATCATCTAAATCTAGGTATTATAACATCAAAAAAATAACATAGACTAAAATTTGACCATTTTTCAAATATGTACTACTGTTTTCTTCTTATCTGGCAATTTGAATTGATTCTTTGACAGTAGCCAATTACCTACTGTATATAAGGCATTGAATTAACTGCTGAATGGATATGCATAGACCAAGGAGGCCCAGTTTATGGCTTCCAATAGCCTAGTCTAGTAGGTGATGCCAATGAATACAAAATAATCATAATGCAAAAAAAAATAAGTCTACGTTAAATGTGATAAAGAAGTACAAAACACAATAAGGAGGAAGTAGAAATAAATCAATCTATTGTAGAGGATCTGGGTAATCTGTGGGGTTTTGACTGGGGCAGAGGTCCTTCAAAATTTGGATTTGGTGATGCTAGATACTCCATCAAGAAGGAGCATGAATAACCAGTTATGGTTACTTTTGGCAGTAAAGATTAAGTCCTATTTAGACAATGATAAAATAATGCATCCAGTGTGGTGGTTACCAGCCAGATGCGACTATTTAGAACTTGAAATGAAACTTGGGTAATGAGCTTAACTGGTACACTTTTGGGTATAATAAGCTGAATAAAAGACAGCAAATTTATAAGTATGTATAATTGAATTTGGCTCTACCACTTAAGGACACTGTGGACTTGGATCAGTCATTGAAACTTTATGAATTTGATTTATTTCTTCTGTAAAATGGGGAAAATAGGCCAAACTTTCATTAGTTAAAAGAGTAAAAGATAAGTAAAGATCAAGCATAATGATGGGACCACGGAAAATAGTGGATATGTGGAAGCTATTATAGTGACTGTAAAAGTGAAGGAATATTGAAGTTCTTCAGTGACTTGCTCAAGGCAATGCTACTGAAAAGTGGGACATGAAGCCCTAACAGAGCCATCAAACAACTCTGTGAGCATTTCAGGAAGGTCACTCCCTAACTTCTCAAAGCAGTAGTTTCTGAAATGTTGACCTCTCCCATTCCCATGCTTTGACCTGTTCGGAGTTCCTGTGTCACATCACCCTGATGCTTGATTTCCTATCATATCAATCCTCCATGTTACAATGTTACAATGGTTTCCAATTTTGGTCAGGGTAGAGGGGCAGGTACTGCAGCCCTGGCCTGAATTCCCTCACATCCAAGATTTCTGGACCCTCCTACTCTGAAATCACTTTATCATGAAGGAGGGGCTATTGCTGTTAAGGATAAGGCCGGATAGTTATATTTTCCATGGGGTGAAGGAAGTAAAGAAAATACTACCCCTTGCCACATGAACAATGTATATAAAACTGTAGATGTTCTCATGCAAAAGATTTATGGCCGCTCATTTTTAATCTCTGTTTTTTAAAAGCAGGAATTTTATAAACTACTGGTTGTGTTCACATCTCACATCAAACAAGCCTTAGTTAAATATATCAAAATTTATGTACATACATATATGTGTAAATGATAAAAATACCTTTGTATTTTTCTATTAAAATTGTAAAATTTAGGGGCACCTGGATGGCTCAGTTGCTTGATCAACTGGCTCTTGGTTTCAGTTCAGGTTGTGATCTTCAGGTTCTTGTATGGAACCCCATGTCAGGCTCCATGCTCAGCTCAGAGTCAGCCTGAGATTCTCTCTCCGGGACGCCTGGGTGGCTCAGGGGTTGGGCGCCTGCCTTCAGCTTGGGTCGTGATTCCAGGACCCAGGATCCAGTCCCGAGTTGGTCTCCCTGCGAGGAGCCTGCTTCTACCTCTACCTGTGTCTCTGCCTCTCTCTCTCAGTCTGTGTCTCTCATGAAAAAATAAATAAATCTTAAAAAAAAAAAAAGATTCTCTCTCCATCTCCCTCTGCCCCTCCTTTCATGCTTTTATGCTCTCTTTCTAAAATAAATAAATAAATCTTTAAAAATATATAAAATTTTAGAAATACTGTGTTATACCTGTGGAGTGGATAGTAGACCTTTAGATCTTTTGCCCAATTTTCCTTTATAATATTTCTTTGTTTCCACAATGAAGTTTTTAGTAGCAGTGCATGTGTTCTTTGGAATATATTCTTCTATCCATACCAAAGATCTTTGCCTGATCTCTACTTCTACACAGTTTCAGTTGTTCAGCACGGTTTAATTATAGCATATTTCCCAAAATCAAATATAGATATTGTAGAGGATGTTTATTCAGTAGACAGTGTATTCTCTCCTTCTTGGTGCTATGTTTCTTTAAAATTAACCTTAAGTACCTATAATCAAAGGGACATGTTCAATTGGAAAGATCCTAGGGAAGAGTGAATGGGAGTGGTCATGTGCTTAACTTAATTCTATTCATTGAGGTGAAGTATCCCAGGCCCAAATCTCTCCCATCTAAAATGCTCACAGACCGGGGGCTGTGGGGTTTCTTCTAGCCTGGGATATGCATTTCCTTTCTCCTAGCTGGCACATATACTGGTTATACTGGGCAAACTGGCAAGTAGGATCTGAGGCTTCAGTTTCTCCCCCAGAACCTGTGTGCATAATTTCAGAAATCTGCCTCTAGATGTCCTGATGGAAGGATTGCTGCTGTGTGCTGTTTGCTGGTGGTTTGAACACTGCCTAATAAACTCTTCTCAGTTGACAATGCTGCTTTCATTTGCCCCGTGGTGAGCCGAGAGAAAATGTTAAAGTGCCTGAAGCAACCAGGTAGCAAGTGGATGCTCCAGTTTAATTTCCACGGGCATGCCTCATGCTGCAGCCCTGTTGTGAATACCAATAACTTGGATTAAAGAACAACAGCCTGCAAAGCAAAGCTCAACCTCAGGGTGAGGAAAAGGTGAGCTGAGAAAATGTGGACTTTGAAGATATTCAAATATCTTCAGTCTATCATTTCCACATTGTGAGGCTGTAATCACCTGCAAGCTCCAAGGAAACCGGCCGTTTGCTCACATTTTTCACCTTTGTCCTTTTCAAATAAGAGTGGCTGCCACTTAGAGTAAATGGGTTCAAAAGCTACCGCTTTCAGAAAACCTTTAAAATACTTGCATCACCTACACAGGGTTAGTGCAGTTCCTAGGAACTTTACATGCCCTAGACCCACACATGCAACTCTCCATTCTGGAGGCAGGTGCTTCAGTGGCTGCTCAGAGGACCCAGGGAAGTAGAGGGTCCCAGTTTCAGTCCAGAGTTCCAGGATGGGGGCACAGAGCACAGGAGGCAAAGCTGGATGAGCAGTGAAGAAAAGGTTTCCCCACGTTGCATTTTTCTCTAGATCGTGGCTATGTGATTCCAAACTGAGAAGGGCTGCCATGGGAAGTTGCACACTGGATTCCGAAGTGCAAAAACTCATACGTGAAATATCTAATGAATACTTTCGCATTGATTACATATTGAAATGATACTACTTTAGCCATATTGCATAAAATAAAATGCATTGTTAGAATTAATTTTGTCTATTTCATTTTACTTTTTTGGTGTGGCCACTGGACCATTTAAGGTCACCTACAGAGCTTGCAGTGTTTCCATGGGGAGGGTGCTCCAGGGTGGGTTCTGGGAGCCATGGAAGCGCTCTGGCTGACAAGAACAGAAATCATTCTTTTCCTCTCAGTGGCCCTCACCATCTATATGGCACTTCTCTCTTTTTTGTTTTCTTTTAAGATTTATTTATTCATTTTTAGAGAGAGAGAGAGAGAGAGTGAGTGTGTGTGTGTGTGTGTGCAGGGGGACGGGCAGAGGGAGAGACAGAATCCCAAGCAGACTCCTTGCTGGAGAGGAGCCAATGTGGGGCTGGATCTCACAATCCTGCCATCATGATCTGAGCAGAAATCAAGAGTCAAATTCTTAACTGGCTGAGCCACCCAGGTGCCCCTTTACAGTACTTCATTGTAAAGAAAATTGACTGCTAGCAGGTAAGGACAGCCAGAACAAGAAGTGTCTTATTTCTCTTAGGATAGAGATTTAGATTGTCTTTTGAAGAATGAGGGTTCCAACAGGAAGGCTGGCCTCAGTTGGCTGAGGATCTCACCAGAGGGTGGAGGAAACCTGCAGGTTGAGTGTCCAAGACAAGATGGAATCCACACTGACATCTAGGAGAGCGAATTGCTCTCACCATACACATCTATGACCCACACTTCCCTGGTGGGGAAGGTAGGGAGACATGGCCCAGTGTAATGGGAGTTTGCACTTAAATCCAAGGGTGACCTTAAAAAATCAATAAAAGTGACTTTACAACTATTTTGCTTAAATATACATCATGCCTAGTCAGTGGCGGTGTTCTGTGATTAACATCTTCACCTCAGATTAACTCTGGAAAAGAGACTTAGGGATTGATAAGGGCTAATGACAAGAGTCTAGAAATCAGTTTGGATCCTGTGGTCAGTTAGCTTTTGCCTGCTGAGCTGTGCATTATTTTATTGCAAAGAAAGGCATGCTTGGTAGCCCACTGCCTGACTTTTGGGGCCATGAGACCATGGCATTATCACAGCCACTTCTTTTTCTGTGTATTGGGCTTTACTTCTCTCCAAAAATAAGTGCAAAGGAGTGTTGATTTCTAAGGAGGACACTCAACCAGAAAGCAAGCTAACCTGATACTTCTCTTAGCATTCACACCCTCATCTTTTGAGAGCTTTTCTCCACGTGCTACTATAATTGTCATTGTTTCCATTTCCCCCCTAATTAAAAGCAATGAATGTCCTGCCACATTCTAGATTCCCAAAGCAGAGCGTGAATGGTTATGTTACCAGCTAGCTCTCACCTGCCCCCCTAAACACAATTATTTTACCTATAGCCCTGTGGCCCACCATATTTCCTAAAATGCTTGGCTCTATCAAACTTCTATAGCTCTGTGAGTGATGCTGTGTTTTTCTATCATAAATTTCTTCATTCTTCACTGTGTTTGACCTGGCTAACTACTATCAGTTGAGAAGGACACCCTTTTGGGAAGCCCTCTTTGACCTCCACTACCCGTCACTCCAAGCTCCTTTTGGTATCCATGTTTGCTTCCTCAGCATCATGTACCGTTATAGAATTATAGAATTGACTACCATGTCGGGTGAGTCTCTTTATATATCTGTCTATCCTAGGTAACTCCCAGATCCTAGAGGTAAGACATTGTTGTTCAATACTGTATCTTTATTACCTATCACTGAACCCCATGTATCTTTTACTAACTGCCCAGTAAAAGATTACTAAGAAGAAGAAATTTAGAAGAATGTACTCCTCCTGTAAACTCTAATCAGGCATCTGAATCAAAGCAAATGGCAGAGATTCCTTTAGGATTTACCAATTGAAGCAAGTTACTTTAATTGCAGAACATTGTTCTTAACAAAAATGGTAATTCTTGTTTTCTGTTGCACGAGACTATAAATGAAAGGGTTGATCTCAGACAGACACATATATGTGGAGAACTAAATATACAAATGGACCCTGACATCCAAAACATCGCAAAATAGCTCTATGTGTAGGAATACATGAATCACACTGTGTCAGCCCTTAAATGGCACTGCTTTGGCAGAGAAATGTCATGAAATACACATTGTATAATAAATGAAAAGAAAAAAAACTATGAACTCAAGCTAAGGTCTCTGATTTTAGTTCTTTGCAAATCTACTTAACTTCTGTTTCTAATTTACTTTAGCTCATTTCTTTCTTCAGCTTCCATTTGAGCTACCCTTCTCCCAATATAGATCCATATGGCGCTGTCTCTAAGAAAGCCTTCATAGCTCAGAACAGCCAAGTGGCTTCCCTCCCAGACTCTGTAGTCCACTTAATACCTTGAGCATACCCACCAGATGCTTACTCTTAGCTTTAAGAGGGTTGCTGAGAGGCAAATTCGTCAACCACTGCCTTATATAACAACTGGCCATCTGTCCCACCATTGCTCTAAGAGGCTAGAGATTCAGTTTCCAGAAATTTCACATTCACAACATGCACATTCAATAAAAGTTTCAAAGATGTTTAGATTAACTGCATTCTGCCAAGTGATATTTACTAAAGATGTTTTGAGACTTAGTGATCAAATCACAATAGAAAGCACAAAAATTGGTGCTGCCATTCATGCATGCATTCAGCTAAACCTGTATTAATAGCTTCCTAATAGGTACAGGGCGCAATGTGTGTTTATATATACTGACACAAAATCAGCATAGCTATGGCTACTATTGGATATGTAGCTTGATAGAGGATATTTTTGTGTAAAATTCATTATTTTTCCACTGGTGTATAGGGATTCAAAAAAATTACAAGATGTGGTCTTAGATCCATTTTGAAAGACAAAGTGTGGATTATTTTTTGAAGCACATTGACTAGAAATCAACCCTAAAAAGTATTATCACACTTAAGGAAGCATTATAATTCTTCTAATCAGGAATCTGAGATGCAGATAATTTGAATTGACTGAGACAGTGAAATCTGGCACATCCTGAATTTATTATATATTAGATGCTAATATATCAAATATGAGATGAGTATTGTTTTGCTAATTCTGCTGATGAGAAAACGAGTGCATATACAGCAAATGACTTGACCAGTCACAAGTTTACCAGGAGAATTAGTAGACTCTCAATTAGAATACTCATTTCAAGCACTCATTCAAACTTCTTTTTTTATTCTGGTAAATAGCTTTATTTAAGTAGAATTGATATCCAAGGAACTACAATTACTTAAGGTATAAAATTCAATGTTTTGGCATAAATAATCAAGTGTAAAAATATCACCATGGTAAAAGTTAGGAGCATAGCAATTCTCCACACCGTCCAAGTCATAAGACTTTTTGATTAATCTGTCCTGCCCTCTGCACCTGTACCACTGATGTGCAGTCACTAAACACATTTGTATTTTCTAGAATTTCACATAAATGGCACCAAACACCAATTACTCTTGCTTGTCCAACACTGGAATAATTATTTTGAAATTCATCCACTTTGCAGTGTGTACCAATAGTCTACTCTTAAAAAAAACCCTATTTCTGGGAAGTATTCTATTATATAGATCTACAACAATTTGTTTATCTCTGCACCCTGCCAATGGACATTTGGATGATGTATAGATTTTGAATGTTACATATAAAGTTTTCGTGAACATTCAGGTATATGTCTTTATATGGGCATGTGCTTATTTGCTTTTCCTGAATTACAGAAGTGAAGTTAACATAATAGGTGTCTGTTTTACTTCTTAATAAATTAAAAAAATATTTTTCAAAGTTATTGTACCATCTCATAATCTCATACCTCCAAATCTCACTAATATTTAGCATGGCCAATTTTTAAAATTTAGATATTATAGTAGATATCTATTTGTACTTTTTATGGATATAATTTGTTTTATCCTACTATCCAATAATGTTAAGCATCCTTCCATGTGCTTATTTGCCAACTTTATATTTTTTGTGTAATGTCTATTCCTACCTCTGCTCACTTTTTTTGGTCACATATTATTGAGTTTTGAAAATTCTTTATATAACCTGGGTACAAGTCATTTATCAGAAAAGAGATTTGCAGCCTTTTAGAGTGGCCAAATTTTCATATGTTATTTTCATTCAGTTCCAAATCATTTTTAGTTTCCCCTTAGTCTTCTCTTTATTATCTCATGAGTTATTTAGAAGTGTGCTGCTTAATTACCAAGTATTTGGGGATTTTCTAGAAATCTGTCTGTAATTTATTTATAATTTAATTCCACTGTGGTTAGAAATGTGCTTTGTATCACTTGAGTTCTTTTAGTATTTGGTCTATCTTGGCCAACATTTCATGTGCAATAAAAAAATACATGTATTTTCTACTGCTGTTTGATGGATTGTTCTAAAATATCACTTTAGTCAAATTGGTTGACAGTCTCCTTAAATCTACGTCCTTACTGATTTTTAGTTGTTCTATGAAATATTTAAAATAGATATTGAAATATTCAACTGTAGTCATGGATTTTTTTGTTCCTCCATGATGTTCCATCTATTTATACTTCATGCATTTTGAGATCTATGTGCAAACATTTTGAAGCATAAACTTTTAGAATGTCCTTTAGATTGTTACCTTTATCATTATAAACTGACCCACATTGCCATGATGATAAAATTTTTTTCTCAAATCTACTTTGTGTAATATATTATATCCTATTACTGTATCCTTTCCAGTTATCTTTTGATTTGTGTTTGTATTGCATGTATTTTTTTCTATTTCTGCTCACTTTATTGCTATATTTGCCTTCATAAGAAAAGTGATTTTATCGTAGACAGCAGATAATTGAGTCATGATTTGCTTTCAATCCAACAACTTCTTAATTTTATTAATGGTATTTAGGCCATTCATATGTAATGTGATTGTTGACATGGTTAGGTTTAAGACTATCATTCGTTCTTATTTTCTACTTGCTGCTCTTTGTTTATCTTTTTTTTTTTTATTTTCCACTGCTTTTGTTTTGATTAATTAAATATTTCTTCGATAGTATTTTATTTCCTCTGTTGGATTTTAGCTATCACTTTGTTATGTTGTTTCAGTGACTGCTATTTAAGGTTTATAGTACACATTTTTAACTTATCACAGCTTACTTTCAAGTGATTTTATAACCACTTTATGTGTAGTAAAACAACCTTGCTATAGAATATATCTCTCTTCCTGAACTTTGTGCTATTAAAATCATACCTTTAAACTTTATACATCATAAACCCCATATTACACTGCAAGTGTTTTATTAAGGTAGCAAATTATCCTGTTAAGAAATTTAAATAATAAAAAAATCATAAATGTTTATCCAAGTGATTATTTCCTAGGTCCAGGATGAGGGTTAATGGATAAATCATTTGCCCAAGGAATATGATGGTAGAGGGGGAGATGCCAAAAAACTTAGGAAGATGGGTAATATTTAATGAAGTAAAATATTTAATATTAAGTTAATGCAAAATATGCTTAGTGAATGTAATATCAACAGTTTAAATAAACATCGAAATTGAACCTTCATGATCCTGAGAATCTTGCAGTGTGAAGGCATACAAAGCAAACAAATCTCATACTTGTGATTTCTTCAGAGAATTCTTGCTCAATTGTGAGAGAATGTGACAAGTTGTGTATGTTGTTTATAGAGGTAATCTACAATACTGATCGGTAAGGAAGAGAGTTTCTATTATATTACAAATACATGTTTATGTGATTTAAAATATAAGAGAATATTGCTAAGTAAATTAAATTTATTAATATTTTTGGCTTTTATTAATAACATTCCTGAAAAAAGTTTTTAATCATGAAAATAACTTATTAGGAGTAGGCACACCCATTGACCTAAAGCTGTAATAAATAGCTCATTTCTATTCACTTCTTTATATTTAAATAAATATTTTTCAGTAACATTTTTTTTCCTCCTTAAATATTCCTGGAAACTCTATGCATAATTTTCTAGTATTTTATTTTATTTTTTTTTCTAGTATTTTAAATTGCTGGGTTTTTTGTCATTTTATAGAAATTTTATGTTTACCAGTTTGATTGTTATGTATATAATGTGTACAAAATAATTTAATAAAATATTGTATATATGCTTACTATAATTAAATATGCATTAAGATAGATATATTCTAAACCCATGCTAAAATTAGTCCACAAGTATAGCATCTAAAAAACCAAGTAGTGCAGTGTTCAGGAAAAGAAGATAAATAGACACAGAAGTGGATCAGAATTCTAAAAAATAATAAAAAGTTTCGGAAAAAAAACATAACATCCCATCTACCATGATGAAAATGACCTGAAAATAAATGAGTTTCTAACATTTGCTATTATTAAAATAGAATAACCAAATTCATAATTAAGGAATTATGATTCATGAATTAAAGAATTAATTATTAAAGATCTTCTTTAAAGTACAGAATTTTCTTTGAAGTATATAAAAAGAATTCCAGAAAGTAAAATGTTAAGAATTATAGAAACTGGTGAAAATGTGAGCAAGAAAATAAGACAAGGTATAATTTTAAATAATATATTTTATCAAAAAAAATAATTTTAAATAATATATTTTATCAAATAGATGAAGGTAATTAAAAGACTGGCTTATTTATTACAGATAATTCTCTTTGTTTTCTTTTTTCTGTTTTAAGTTTTTATTTTGTTTTATTTTATTTTTTTAAGACTATTTGAGAGAGAGTGAGCATGAGAGAGAAAGAGCATGAGCAGGGGGAGGGGTAGAAGGAAGAGCAGAGGGAGAGGGGGGAAAAGCAGACTCCCCACTGAGCAAGGAGCCTGACACAGGGCTCAATCCTATTACCCTGGGACCATGACCTGAGCCAAAGGCAGACATTTGGCTGACTGAGCCACTCAGGTGCCCTGAAGTTTTATTTTAATTCGGGTTAGTAAAAAACAGTGTTATATTAGTTTCAGATGTACAATATAGTGATTTATCTCTATTTGTTTTCAATGCATACTTTTTTGCAGAAATAAAAGAGTAAAATATTAACAACCAAAGAAGGAAGTCTTTATTTATTGGAAAAATTAAGATTTGTGAGTATAAAAATTAAGAAATTTGTATTTTATTTTAATGCTTTTATAAAATGGAAGTATTTTTTAAAATAATCAAACTGGTAGCTTAATAGATAGTTTTTAATAGATATTGTCCTTTGCAGAGGACAATAAAATTAGAGAAACAAAAATGACAGAATATTTTGTGAGTGATTTTAAATATTACATTTTGTGCAAAATATAGTTTACTACTAAGAACAAATAGTCTCCGCATTTTCATGTAACATGCCCATACTGAAAGATATTTTGGATCATGTAGGTAGGAAATGTTAATAAAGCTTGGCAAAAAGAAAAAAAAAAACCAATTCCCAAAACATGATTATATATAAAGCTCCATGATTAATCGGCCTGTCACTTTGCTTGCAACAAATGAAAGTAACTGTGAAAGAAGATTCGACAAATCTAAAGCTTTAGCAAGAGACATAAATATACTACCTGAATTAGAAAATAAATGAAAATGAAAATAAACAGAGTGGAAATGTGTAACTTGCCAAATATAGGTATTAAACATTGTGGGAACATCAAGTAGAAATTAGAAAGATCATAGATTTTAATATTATCAAATTAATAATTACTATTAGAGATAACAGTAATATCAATAATTTGTCATTTAAAATCCAAATTGTGTCTAAATCTCCTAAAATTTATTCATGAAATTTTCTTAGTGCAATCTTATGCACATTTCAAAGTACCTCAAGAATTTTTTAGCAGCTGGTCGCAGAGGCATCCTGTGATAGATGTTTCATTAAGATGAAGTTAATCAAAATTTAAGATCATCACTTGGTTAAGAGAAATTGGCAAACACGGCAATTCCCATATTGGAAAATGAGATAATCAAAGCAGTAGATTTTTAAACAGCTTTATTGAAGGGCAATTGACATGTAAAAATACTGTACATATTTAATGTATGCAATTTGATGATTTGGGACATCTGTTTATGTTAGTGAAACTATCACCACAATCAAGGCAATAAAATCTTATGGATGAGTTTGCTTCAGTTAAAGCCTAGTAGTATAGGTGAGCTGCTGATGGACTGTTTCTGCTTTGGTATGTCTTAAAAGTTCTTTATTTCGTCTTGGTTTTTGCAAGATGGTATTTTTGCTGTGTTTAGGGCACTCAGAGATAGCTCTTGCTGTACTTTAAGAATGGCACTCCACTGTCTTACATTTTTTTCCAGAGAAATCTATTATCACCCTTACTTCTTCTACATAAAATATCTCACCTGCCCCCTTCCCTTCACCCCTGCCTTTAACATTTCTCTTTATATATTTGGTTTTTAGTAATTTGATTATGGCATGCCTGGTATAGTTTTCTACATTTTTCTTGATTTGATGTTCATAAAGTCTCTAAGATTTGTAGATTAATAGCCTTTTTATTTGTTATTTTTTTATTTTTTATTTTTTAATTTTTTTGATTAATAGCCTTTTAATTTGAAAATTTTTCAGTAATTATTTCTTCAAATAGTTGTTCAGTCTTCCTTCCTGGTCTCTTCTTTGAAGACTTGAATTACAAGCATATTAGGACATGCGAAAGTGTTTCCCTGCTTATTGGTACCTCATATAGTTTATCTAATTACCTTCTTTCTTTCTCACTTTATTTAATTGTACTGAACTGCCTTCAAATTCACTTAAATTTTTAGCTCTAATTTCTAACCTGACATAAATTCTTCATAATGTATATATATTCAAAATATATATTTCATAACATACAAAATATATCTAATCACATGTATGTGATGTTTAATATGATATATATGATATATATATATATATAATCTTGAACATTACAATTTCACTTCTTCTAGGTTTCTTTTGTGTCTTATTGATATCTTCTGTGTCTTTACTTAACTTTTTTGAATATATGGCATATTGTTATAATAGCTATCTTAATGCACTAACCTGGTAATTCCTACATCTCTGGCAGCTTGGGTTTGGTTTAAAATGATTGATATGTTTTCTCATTATTGGGTGGATTTTCCTGCTCCTTTGCTTGCTGGCAATTTTTAATTGAATGCCAATTATTGTGAATTTTATCTTGTTGAATGCTATATACATCTTTGAATTCTTCTAATATTCTTCTATTCTTAGACTCTGTTCTGGGGTCGCATTTTTATAAAACGATGTATCTGCTTGTTTCTTGCTTTTGAGATATTAAAGTAGGATGAATGTACGCTCTTCTTAAGTGTAAGTATTTACCAGTGCTGAGGCAAGACCCCTGTGTACTTCACTCAATGTCCAAGGAGTCATAAGATCTTCCAGTCTGGAAGAGATAGATGCTGTTCTGTGCCCTTGTGAGAATGATAGACACCTTTCCCCTTAAGCATTTTGGAAGGTTCTTTTCCTCCTTCCACCACGTTCTCAGCTTGATGCACAAAGAGGCTCTCTGCCTATTTCTGGAGTTCTCTCCCTGGGCAACAATCTCCTCTTCTGCACACTGTCCTATAACCTCTAGTTTACTTGGTTTCTGAGTCTCAGCTCCATCTCCCCCGAGCCTGGGATGCCTACAAGTCTACCTCTGGGTTCAGCTCCTCTGC
Organism: Vulpes lagopus; assembly: GCF_018345385.1. Lineage (NCBI taxonomy): Eukaryota > Metazoa > Chordata > Mammalia > Carnivora > Canidae > Vulpes > Vulpes lagopus. The sequence goes on along the minus strand of NC_054839.1, from coordinate 8,286,948 downwards.
ACCATGACCTGCAGGCTCTGGACTGCAAGCTGGGGCAATTGTAGGACCCACTGTTTGTACCCCATCTCTTAGGAACCATTGTCCTTCATTGCCTGAAGTCCAGTGTCTTAGCACTGTTCAGTGTTTTAAATGCTATTTGGTGTTATGTTGTTTCAGTTCCTTTTACTCCATCTTACCTGGAAGTGAATATACAATCTCAGTGTTTTTCCCACACAACCCTAAACATCAACAAGAGTGACATCAGCAAATTATAACAAAAGGATTGTATTAGTTACTTCAGAGTAGGGGAGTTATGGATGAGGTAATTCTCTTCTACAATGCATTTTCTTCCTTTACAAATAATATGTAATGATTGTGGCTGTATTATATTACTGATTTTAAAAAGTCATCCTCTCTTTAATCTTTCTCCTTTTTTTATTCATCAAATGAGATGCAAATACCTAGCACAGCAGATGTTCAGAGAGTATCATTTATCTTCTCTTAGCCTTCCCTTCTACCCACTTAAGGATATTTACCATGAATGCATAACTCTTCCTGTGGCTGTTCTAACTAGGCAACAGGACACATTTGGCCCATGCTGTAAGTCAGGCATGATGGAGAATTTTTGGATAAATTCACTGGATTCCTGGCCTCTCTGTTGTAATGATGGCGACCTATGTCCTATATGTTCTCACCTACTTCTCCAGTGGGGCTGAACTTTAATAGTCCACAGTGATTACTTGTTTATCAACACAGATTTTATTAACTCTTGTGTCTTCCTTGTCTCACCTCCCTTCTCTTAACTGTTGTTTCCTAGGATCACATCTGAAATAAACTACTCTCTCTGGAATATTCATCTCAAGATAGACTTCTTGGAAGTAAACATATTTTTTTTAAGATTTTATTTATTTATTCATGAGAGACACAGAGAGAGACAGAGACAGAGACATAGGCAGAGGGAGAAGCAGGCTCTTTGCAGGAAGCCTGTTGTGGGGCTCAATCCCTGAACTCCGGGATCATGCCCTGATCCAAAGGCAGACACTCAATCGCTGAGCCACCCAGGTGTCCTGACTACAGCGTATTTCTGATTGGTAGTTATAGTCATATGATATATTTTCTAATTGTGGAAACATAAGAAGAGCAGACTATGGTAAAGATTGTCTATAATTTCTATAAATGTTCTGATTTTTTTAAAAAAATTGTATTCTTTATAGGTATTCAAAATATAAAAAAATAATAAAAATATTTTATTCTTTTTTCTTCATAACATATAAAATAAATTAGTATTTTTAATAGTTTAATAAAATATAAATCTTAGTAGTCTATATTAGAAAAAATAATAGCTGTTGTATTGAAAAAATGTGTAGTTCACCCCTGGAAATGTTCCAGATTTTGTTGGTCTACATTGGGAGGGTTGAGGGGTGGGGAGGTCATTCTGAGACTCAGGCTGATGGAATACCTGCCCTCTCCAACACATGATTCCAAAGCTGGACATTGGCATCCAGCTGACAGATGGAGGATTCCAGAAAGCACACTGGCCTCTAAAATACTGTGGCCTGGGGCACTTGGGGGGTTCAGTTAGTTATGCCTCTGCCTTCAGCTCAGGTCATGATCCCAGGGTCCTGAGATGGAGCCCCACATTGGGCTCTTTGCTCAGTGGGGAGTCTGCTTTTCCCTCTACTCTTTCCCCTGCTTGTGCTCTCTATCTCAAATAAATAAATAACATATTAAAAATAAATAACACAAATAAAATAAGCCACTGTGACCTGGAATTAACACATATTACTTGAGTTCCATCTCCTTTGGTAAAAAGTAGGATATGACCTCATGTCAAATAAGAGGGATAGTCAATGAACATCTTAGCTGGTGAGCTGTTTTCCAGCAACAACTATCATGAAAGGGAAGCATAAGCATTGTTCCACTAATCATTTTTGCCTAATATCTAGAGGACAAAAACTCTCATTTTTATGTGAAAACTGGATATTATATATTTTTTTTAAAAACTATTCTCCATCTTTGCATCTTTTTTCTCTAAAATGAAAACCACTCTAGCCTTTGCTTCCTTGCAATGATACTGAGGTTGTCTTTCAATTATTAGCTAGTCAAGCCCAGTTTTTTTCATTGCCTGAATGTTAGCTACTAGGGAGAAGGGTGCTGCAAAGGAGAACATTAACCAAGGAAGCTGGCGACAGTGAATGCTTTCTAGATGCTATTGCCTCTTAAAAGGATTAGCTTCCATCCAGGTTAGAAAACACATTTCTTGCAAATATTCTGGGCAAATATTGTGTCAAATAGTTGGGATAGTTTTGAGGGACATAACTATTATTAATTTTAATTTGTTACAGACATGTTATTTTAAATGCAGTGGAACAAGTTTAAAGAATATTTGCCTTTGTACACAAAAAATCTCATGTATCTTTACAATAAAGGAAAATTTCATTTTCTGTGTTCAAACCTTTGTCCTTCTGGAGCAAATATTTAATTTTACTTTTATACACAAGGGCAATTAACAACATGTGCTAGGCGCCACATAAAAACTAATATTTTCTCATATTTAACACATTTAATGGCTCCTTTCCTTTATGTGAGTTCAAGACAAGGCTTAAATACACGAGTGTTGCAATTTGCTGAATTACAGGAAAAACATTATTGACATTTTCTTATAAAAATAAGATTTCTACTATAAAAATCACATGTTCACATGAACTAGAATATTTTATGTAAAATTTAATCCTGTGAAGCTATTAAAAGTATATTTTAATAACTATTAGGTGGCTATCTGATTTCTTTTTTTTTTTTTTTTTTTTTTTTTTTTATTTATGATAGTCACAGAGAGAGAGAGAGAGGCAGAGACACAGGCGGAGGAAGAAGCAGGCTCCATGCACCGGGAGCCTGATGTGGGATTCGATCCCGGGTCTCCAGGATCGCGCCCTGGGCCAAAGGCAGGCGCCAAACCGCTGCGCCACCCAGGGATCCCCGGCTATCTGATTTCATAGTGAAATCTATTTAATGTTTTAATGTTTATCTTTATTTTAAATTAAAAAATATTTTGTTTATTTGAGAGAGAGAGAGATCACAAGTGGGAGGAGGGGCTGAGGGAGAAGCAGACTCCCCAATGAGCAGGGAGCCTGATGTGGGGTGTGATCCCAGGACTCTGGGATCATGAACTGAAGTCAAATACTCAACCAATTGAGCCACCCAGGCTCCCCTTTATTTTAAAATTTTAAATCCTTCTTTCATTGTATCACTTTCTTTCATTTGTCTTTGCCATTTGTGTCTGGATTTAGAAACCACTTGCAGGGTGATCTATCATCTCTCGTGCCTCTGAGGCTCTATCATTGACGTTTCTAAGGACAGTCGTGATGAGTACTGGATCAGGATTATCTTATTAATCAGTAAAATGTTCTTGTTTTTCCTACTGGTTGTCAAAAGAGATTTCATATTTCTGAAATTGTATGCCTATTCTCACCCTGTTATTTATCTTATGGCTAGCTCAACTTACTATGATTTTTATTGCTTTCCAAAACCATTTGAATGTATTTTCTGCAGGTTCAGAAGGAAAATGTAGACAAACCAGAACACATGAAACACAAAAAATAAAATAAAATAAAATAAAATAAAATAAAATAAAATAAAATAAAATAAATGTACATCAGGTAAGGCAAAAATATTTGCAATAAAATTTTTAACACTTTATTACTTTCTTCAAATTTATAATGCACGTAAGCATGCACAAATAATATATACTTTAGAGAAGCATCTCTACCCATTTTCCAGCCAAAATTGTATTTATTTTAATAAAAGGTGCATGTTTTCAACGTTGAAAATCTTAATAGGGTGTCATGGTGTCTCATCATGATCATTACGTTCCCTTAATGAATAATGATGAGGAACATATTTTCATAAGCTTATTTGCCATCTGCACTTTCTTTTTGGTGAAGCGTCTGTTCAAGTTTTTGCTCCTTTTTAAATGGATTGTTCATGTTTTTAATGCTGAGTATTGAGAGTTCTTCATAAATTCTGAATGAAATTCCCTCTCAGATATGTAATTTGCAAGTATCTATCTGTGCACAGCCTATTTTTTCATTCTCTTAACAATGCCTTTCTCATAACAAAAGCTCTATTTTTATTCTATCAAATTATCGTTATGCCCATTGTATCATATCCAGAACCCCCTTGCCTAACCACAGTTGACAAATATTTTCTTCTACAAGTTTTATGTTTTACATTTAGACTTGTATTCCACTATGAATTACTTTTCTGTATGATGTGAGGTTCAAGTGCAGATTTATTTTTTTATGTGTGGGTATCCAGTTATTCTAATACCATTTGTTGGAAAGGCTATTTTTCCACCATTTAATTATTTTTGACCCTCTGTCTAAAAATCAATTCTTTACATTTGTTTGGATATCTGGTTCTGTAATCCATTCCCTTGATACATTTGTCTGACTTGCCTGCAGTAGCACACTGTCTTGATAACTATAACTTTTTAAGAAAGTCTTAATATTGGCATAATTTCTTCAACTTTTTTTTTCTATCCAAATCATTTTAGGTCTTCTAGTTCCTTGACCTTTGCATTCACAGAATGGACTGATCCCTTGAAGATGAACCAATTCGGTTCCGTCACTGACTTCCTCTTATTTACTTACACAAAGTTTCTCCTGAACATCAGGTGAAAAGAAAAGGCCCCCATGGTTCAGTGGAAGGATTGATGTTTGCAGCTAAGTGAGAAGAAACCAGAGATGCTGTTTCAGATCACCTGAAGGGTTTTTGCTATTACTACAGTTGTTTGTCTGTTTTAAAATTCATACCATTATAGTGTTGTATATGGTAGCTACCACATGTGGTGAGCACAGCATAAAGTATAGAGTTCTTGAATCACTATGTTGCACACCTGAAACTAGTGTAACATTGTGTATCAACTATAGTCATATATATAGTGTGTGTATAAGAAAAAATAAAAATAAAAATAAATGAATACTATTGCTTAGGCTTGAATCCCAATCAATACAAACCACACCTCTATGGACAGGAACTAAGCATCTGTACCTTTTAACACCCTCCAAGATGGTTCTGATGTCACGTGATGGGGCAGCCCTCCTAGAGAAGGACATTGTGCAGAAAAGACAGAGGCTGCCGTATCTTCCAAAGAACATTACCGAGGAGTACCACCCAAATTATCAGGGCTCATGCTTGTCACACACGTGCAGCATCACAGCATCTGTGTCAACTGGCTCTGCAAAACACAGGTCTTTCCTCCTCTTAATTGCTTACAGGAGCAATTATCTCAACTGTCAAAGGTTAACAAAAGATTTTTCCTTAAAAGCTCTTAAGAAGACTTTTCCTTTCTTAATCATTAACTAAACTGACAATTTTATTCACAAGTAAATCATGTGACAGGGATATTTTCAGATTCGTTTTTGGTTCAATAAGTGGATACGTCTCAGTAAAATGAAAGGACGTGGAAGCATAATGACAGGAAAAAATAAAGCTTTATAAAGTTATCACGGTAAAGTATGCCATCTCAAAATTGCCCATCTTACTTCCAGAAACCTGCTCTGAAGCCTGCTCTGCTTTTTTTTTTTTTTTGAAGTTTTTTGAATTTTTTTATTTTTATTTTTTGAGGGACAGAGAGCAAGAGTGTGAGTGGCAGGGGTGACAGGGATGGGAAAGGGGAGAGGGGGAAGGAGAGAGAGAGAATCTCAGGCAGGCTCCACACAAAGCACACAACCTGAACTAAGGCTCTATCTCAGAATCCTGAGATTATGCCCGAGCTGATATCGAAGAGTCCAATGCTTATCCAACTGAGCCACCCAGAAGCCTAATCGTGTTCTGTTTTAGCATGAATGCAAGTTTCACCTCTTTTATAATCCCTACAATATTTATTTCAAAGTCAGAATGAAAGAGTCAACTGACTCTCATCAAAAAGTCAGAAGGAAAATCTTTTTATGTCCAGTTCTAATATGTTTCAGGCCATTCATGGTTCACAGCTAAGTAAATCATGGTGAATGTGACATGGTCCATTTACTGTCTGGTTAAATGCTCATATTTGAGTACTCATACATATATTTTTAATCAGGCAAGCTTTCGTTCATATTATAATAATGCACTTCAGTTATAAATATAAATTTTGACTATTCTGCTTCTTCCAAAATGCTCTTAAAAAGGAAAACCTTAAACTTATAATTTAATGTATTTGGTTTTTCTTTTTTTTTTTTTTTAAGTTCGAAACCACTGGGTTTCAAAAAATGTTTACTCCATAAACACAAATACATTATTCAAAAAGATCCTTTTGAAACCTCCTGGGTGAAAATTATCATCCCAAAGTTTTTCTCTTGTTGGTGGTAAATATGTTTTCACATGCAATATATTGAATGTAGCAGTAATTTAGCTATAAAAAGTTCTACAACTGAGTGATCATGAGACACAGATTGAATTAACTGGGATTTTTTTAAAGGGGTATAAATTAATTTTCGTACAAACATTGTATACTGTTTGCTCATAAAAGCACTATTTGGGTGTTCATAATTAAAGAGACCATCGTTGTAAAGGGAATCACCTTTGCAGATAGAATAAAGCAGACTTTAGATAGTTTCACTCATAAACTTTGTCATCTAGATTTATGTAAATCCACTAAACTCATCTCCATGTGAAAGTATATGGCATTCTAGTTTCCATAAGAATATCACTTGTCTTACTGCAGCAGAAAAATGGCAATAGAAATTATTAGGCCAGCATCATTTGTCATAGATAGTTCCCTATCTTCAAAGAAATAAAGTGCTTCCATGTGTAATATTTCATCTATTTTGTCAAATTAGCAATGTTCCTATAAAGGAAAATATTATTTTCCCCAATTTATTGAAAGAAAGTAACAGAGGCATTAAAGACATTAAGTGAAAAAATACAGGTTAGAATTTGAGGGCAAAGCAACCAAGACCCAGGATTTTTTCTTAACTTTTTAATTATCTATAGATTCATACAAAACTGCAAAATTATCTAGATGGTGGTCCCACATACCCTCCCCACAATTTCCTTCAGTAGTAAATTCCTGAAGAGTGATAGCATAATTTCAATTTCAGCAAATTGATATTGGTACAATATGCAAAGCCCATTCAGATTTTGCCAGTTCTGTATATACTCATTTTTGTGTGGGGTGTGTGCGTATGTGTGGGTGTGTGTAGTTCTGAGAAGTAGATAAAGCTGAGTGGGGTAAGGATGTGGTCGACACATCTATATATGTTGGTTTTATGTACAAGCTTCATCATTTATTACCCATGTGACCTTCATTGGAAATTATAATGATAATGATGCTCTTTCAGTAATTTTAGTGTGATGATTGAATTAGTTGATTCATGCCAACTTCTTAGAATCATGTCTGACACCCAATATCCTTTCAAGAAGTGTCTGCTATTATAATAATGTGCATTACTTTGGCTACTAGTAAGATTAAACATTGTTCATTAACTTGTTGAATTTCTTCTCTTGTGGATTAAATAGTGTTGCTTAACCATAACTAATATTATCTAATAATTTTTATTGCTTTGTTTTATTTTTATATCCTTTTAGGTACATGTAAAATCAAATGCTTGAATTAATATTTAGAATAGATAATTTATTCTAATAATCAACAATGAAATGTAAAGGTTCCTGAGGATCTTGTCTATTATAAAACTCACTAATTTTATGTTTGGAAGTGTTCCTAGACACATAGAGGAATGCTTTAATGAGCTTGCTGATATGGAGATGAAAAACGTGGTACCTAATTTTCCTTATATCTGCACAATGTAATGGCAATCTGTCAAAATTAGCCAAACTTTTTTTCTATTCAATACATTGGTGGTATTCAAATAATTTAAATTATGGTTTCAAATAGAATATAAAAGTGTGTTGAATATAAGGAAAAAGGAAACCTCAGAACCACCTTCAAAATATATTTAAATTTTAGAACATTTCTAAACTTTTAAAGGGTCCCAAGAGCAGGGAACAAAGTCTAGGGATAGTGTCTTAAAATGAACAGACAAGAGCAGTCTCTGGCCACAGTCCCTCAGGCCAAATATACTTTCTGATTTGGCCTACAGCACTTATCCACTTTCAGTTTTGCTTAACTCCAGAGTGTTTAACAAAATGCAATAAAGAGTAAATATTTGCTTTGGTGAGCTTATTTTTCTAACAGCTGCCCAGCTCATTAAGTCTATGTACACATGGTAAAACCTTTCTTAGTATCATACAATTGTTTTAAATATGGGGTGTCTAATTCATTCGTTAAATACATATCGTGAATGCCTACTATATACAGGGCTACTGATCTGGCCAATGAGATCACAAGGTTGACCAAGACAGACAAGGAGAATTTCATGAGATTACACCACTGGGGAGACTTGCATCTCCCATAAGCAAGCAAATGACTAGGAGGCATAATTTCAGGTAAGGCTATGGGTACCATAGAACGAGGCAAGGCAGGGTGAGGAGAGATGTACTGTTATAGAAGGTGATCAGCGAAGGTCTTGATGTCCAAGTAATGAGAGAGGAGCTCAACTAAACAAGGTAAATAAGGTTGAAATAATTTATGGAAGAGTGTTTCAATGGAAAGAGCAGAAAGTTCTGAGGCACTGAAGTAAGATGAAGGAGTGCTCTATCTATTTTAGTGCAGTCAGGCTACTATAACAAAATTACCACAGACTTGGTTACTTATGAAAAACAGAAACTCATCTCTCAGAGTTCTTGGGGCTGGGAAGTCCAAGGCCCTGGCAGATTGGGGGTATGTTGAGGACCTTCTTCCTCCTTCATAAATAGCCATCTTCCCATCATAACCTCATGTGTTGGAAGGGGTGAGGAGTTCTCTGGAGCCTCCTTTATGAGGGCATTACTCTCTTTTGTAAGGACTCCACCCTCGTGATCCAATCACTGGCCAAAGGACTTACTTTCAAATATCATCACATAGGGGTTGGGGTTAGGTTTCAACATATGAAATCTGGGAGACACAAACATTCACTCTATATAGTAGGTTTAAGGCCATGTGCAAAACCCAGAGTTGTGCCAAGAACAATTTTGTAAAACATCTCAGAAACCTTTCTGAGCTCCTGATTAATTGTCTGCGGAACTCATGGTTGCAAAGTTCAAAGCACTGAGAACTACTGAAATCACTGTTTAAGTGCCAACCTTTCCTCCCAGCATATGCATACCTCAGAGTCAAACATAGTGTCTTGCTCATCTCTAAGTCCAAAAGATCATAGACTGTGTGGGATAGGTCAGGCATGAAGTCAATATTTGATGGAATATTTAAAATCCCTGAGATTAATTTTGTTCCAAAGAACATGATAGAATTTGTGTTTTAGCTAATTGTTATATATAGACTACCTGGCCACTGTAAGAAAGGGAACAAATTATGTTTGTAACATTTTTCCCCTCCTGTTTATTTCTCCTCAATGACCATATTAACTGCCACCAAACTACATAAACCAGTGTTCTGATTTTGTTTACCTGGAATTGGAAGGAAGAGAAAAATGTATTTGCTGTTCAATTCTGTATGATACCACTTAATGAAGCCAAACATTATTTCCTTAAAAAAAAAATTAAGGGCACCTGGGTGGCTCAGTGGTTGAGCGTCTAGATGCCTCTGGCTCAAGGCATGATCCCAGAGTCCCAGGATGGTTCCATATTGGCTCCCTGCATGGAGCCTGCTTCTCCTTCTGCCCGTGCCTCTGCATCTCTCTCTGTGTGTGTCTCTCATGAATAAATTAATAAACTCTTTAAAAAATATATTTATTTGACAGAAGGAGAGCACAAGCAGAGGGAGTAGCAGACAGAAGGAGAGGGAGAAGCAATCTCCCCGATGAGCATGGAATCTGACATGGGGCTCAATTCCAGAACCCTGGGATCATGACCTGAGCCAAAGGTAGACTCTTCACTGACAGAGCGATCCAGGCACCCCTATTTCCTAAGTACTATTTAAAATCTACCTCTTTAGGTACCCACAATATCCCAAGCAATGTCAAAGCACTGGGGATATATAATGTAATGACAAACAAAATTCCTTAACTTACTGCTAGTAGAATGAAATAAATGATGAACAGAAAAAATTAATATAGCATGAGATGGCCTTAGGAAGGAAAGTTATGTATGCTAAAAGAATAGTTAGTGGAGGGATCCCTGGGTGGTGCAGCGGTTTGGCGCCTGCCTTTGGCCCAGGGCGCGATCCTGGAGACCCGGGATCGAATCCCACATCGGGCTCCCGGTGCATGGAGCCTGCTTCTCCCTCTGCCTGTGTCTCTGCCTCTCTCTATCTCTCTGTGACTATCATAAATAAAAAAAAAATTAAAAAAAAATTAAAAAAAAAAGAATAGTTAGTGGAGATTGGACCACTTGTGTGCAAACAAATTTTCCTTGAATAAGGTTTTATTAAATCAAGATGCACATAGACAGCTTAGGGTAACCATTAAAAGAACAATTATAGAATATCTAATTTTCAGATAGTAGGGACACTAAATGGAAATAAGTAAAAATTGGTCGGTTGAATAGAAAACAGACAATGACAAAAATAATCACATAAAGCAAGGATGTTAAATAGAAAATGCCAAATAACATATTTAACTAAAACTCAGGGGGGGCAGGGCAAGATGGTGGAGGAGTAGGGTCCCCAAGTCACCTGTCCTCACCAACTTACCTAGATAACTTTCAAATCATCTTGAAACTAACACGAATTTGACCTGAGATGTAAAGAGAGAACAGCTGGAACGCTACAGAGAGAAGAGTTTTCACTTCTAACAAGGCAGGAAGGCAGAAAAAAAATAAAATAAAAAAGAATCGGGGCGGGGGGTGGTGCGGGCCCACGAGGAGCCGGGCTAAGGCCCTGGGGCGAGAGCCTCCGGGACAGGAAAGCCCAGCCTCACAGAAATGGGAACTTTAAAAATCCACTCCGGATTCTTCCTCAGACAGGCGCTCAGCAGGGAATTCCGGCAGGTCCTCAGGAGGGGCAGTGGAGCCTCCAGTCTCCCGGAGTCACCAACAGAGGAGGTGTGCCTGGGGGAGAGCGAGCCGCATGTGCAAGTTAGCACCCTGCCCCCGGGAGCATCCAGGCCAGTGTGGACTGGGAGCTTCAGTAGTTACAGCGGGAGCTGACTCCAGGGCTAGAGAGCTGGCCACTGCCAGTCGAGTGTCCCTCCTGGTGTCACCCTGTGCCTGGGAGAGGCGGGGCTGCCAGGGGGCAGGGGCCTCATGGGGTAAACAGCTCCCACTGAGCCCGGCACCCGGCGGGGGGGTGGGCAGCTCCCCCAGATGCACACACCTGAGAACCAGCACAGAAGCCCCTCTCCCAGAAGACCAGCTGGAAGGATAGGAGAACAGCAGATTCTTGACCCAGCTGTGCTGGAAAGCTCCAGGGGAAGATGAGGGATTTACAGTACATAGAACCAGAGGGTACCCCTCCTTTGTCTTTTTCTTCCTTTTCCAGTATAAATCATTTTTATATCAGACTGTAAATTTCCAATTTTTTTCTCTTTTCCCACCTTAACCAAAATATTTTACCACCTCTTCACTTTTCAGATTCTTCCTCTTTGACTTTCATATTTCTACATTACAGGTCCTAGATATATTTTCCACTTCTAGATTCCTTTCAACATACTCAACTTAATTTGATATACAAGATAAGTGGTTTTTGTTTTTGTTTTTTGTTTTCTCTGCCTCATTTTGTTCTACAATGGTGGAAGTTAATACCTTCTAAAACATGACCAGTATGCACCCAGAACCAAGTGGTATGCCATGCTGGTTCATTCTGTGAGATGTCTCATTGCCATTCTTCCCCCCTCTTTTATCTCATTTATGTTTTGGTGCTCAATGTTGGGGCCCTCTACAAGTATTTCTGGTTTATATAAATTCGGGACTGAGTGTCTTCTAATACAAAGAACTTAATATAATCAGAAACAAGAGGATGACCCTCTAGAACCTCTCAGGTAGACTACATTCTCTCTCCACTACAACTTCTTCACCACCACCATCTCCTAGTCCCCATACCTTTTTTTTTTATTCTCCGTTTTTTCTTTTTACTTTTTCTTTTCTTTTTCCGCCTCCTCTTTAGGATTCCTGGCCATTTATTTTTTACTACTTTGTTTTAAAACGTGTTTTTAACTTTAGTGGTCCTTTTGTTTTATTTCGTTCTGATCTTTGTTTTTAATTTCTGATCTCTAACTTTGGTAGAATTATCTAGGGTGAAATTTACTTAGGTTGTGGTTGATATTCATGATGCAGCCTGCTCATAGAGCCACTCTGCATTGACCAAAATGACTAGAAAGAAGAATTCACCACAAAAGGAAGAATCAGAAACAGTACTCTTTGCCACAGAGTTACAGAATTTGGATTACAATTCAATGTTAGAAAGCCAATTCAGAAACACAATTATAAAGCTACTGGTGGCTCTGGAAAAAAGCATAAAGGATTCTAGAGACTTCATGACTGCAGAATTTAGATCTAATTAGGCCAAAACTAAAAATGAATTAAATGAGATGCAATCCAAACTGGAAGTCCTAAGATGAGGGTTAATGAGGTAGAAGAAAGAGTGAGTGACATAGAAGACAAGTTGATGGCAAGGAAGGAAGCTGAGGGAAAAAATAGAAAAACAAAAGACCATGAGGAAAGGTTAAGGGAAATAAATGACAGCTTCAGAAGGAAAAAAATCTACATATAATGGGGGTTCCAGAGAGCCCCAAGAGGGACAGAGGAACAGAAAACATATTTGAACAAATCATAGTTGAGAACATCCCTAATTTGGGGAGGAAAATAGGCATTCAGATCCAGGAGATTGAGAGGTTCCCCCCCCCCCCGCTAAAATCAATAAAAACCATTCATAGTGAAACTTGCAAATTCCAAAAGGTAAAGAGAAAATCCTTAAAGCAGCAAGAGACAAGAGATCCCTAAATTATATGGGGAGAGGTATTAGATTAACAGCAGACCTCTCCACAGAGACCTGGCAGGCCATAAAGGGCTGGCAGGATATATTCAGGGTCCTAAATGAGACAAACCTGCAGCCAAGAATACTTTATCCAGCAAGTCTCTCATTCAGAATAGAAGAGCTTCCATGATAGGTAGAAGCTGAAAGAATATGTGACCACCAAACCAGCTCTGCAAGAAATATTAAGGGGGACTCTGTAAAAGAAAGAGGAATCCCAAAGAAATAATCCACAAAAACAGGGACTGAATAGGTATTATGATGACACTAAGTTCATATCTTTCAACAGTAACTCTGAATGTGAGTGGGCTAAATTATCCCATCAAAAGGTGCAGGGTTTCAGACTGGATAAAAAAGCAAGACCCATCTATTTGCTGTCTACAAGAGACTCATTTTAGACCTCAGGACACCTACAGCCTGAAAATGAAAGGTTGGAGAACCATTTACCATTCAAATGGTCCTCAAAAGAAAGCAGGGGTAGCAATCCTCATATCAGATAAAATTTATCCCAAAGACTGTAGTGAGAGATGAAGAGGGACACTATATCGTACTTAAAGGATCTATCCAACAAGAGGACCTAACAATCATGAATATTTATGCCCTTGATGTGGGAGCTGCCAAGTATATCAATCAATTAATAACCAAAGTAAAGACATATAGATAATAATACACTAATACTGGGAGACTTCAGCACAGCACTTTCTGAAAATGACAGATTTTCTAAGCACAACATCTCCAAAGAAACAAGAGCTTTAAATGATACACTGGGCCAGATGGATTTCACATTTATTTACAGAACTTTACATCCAAACGCAACTGAATACACATTCTCTCAAGTGCACATGGAATCTTCTCCAGAATAGATCACATAGTGGGTCACCTGATTGGTCTCAACTGATGCCAAAAGACTGGGATTGTCCCCTGTATATTTTCAGACCATAATGCTTTGAAACTTGAACTCAATCAGAAGAAGAGATTTGGAAGAACTTCAAACAAATGAAGGTTAAAGAACATCCTGCTAAAAGATGAAGGGGTCAGCCAGGAAATTAGAGAAAAATTAAAAAGATTTATGGAAACTAATGAGAATGAAGATACAACCATTCAAAATATTTGGGATACAGCAAAAGCAGTCCTGAGAGGGCAATACATCACAATACAAGCATCCCTCAAAAAAATTAGAAAAATTCAAATACATCAGCTAACCTTGCACCTAAAGGAACTGGAGAAAGAATAGCAAATAAAACCTACACCCAGCAGAAGTGAATTAATAAAGATTCGAGCAGAACTCAATGAAATAGAGACCAGAAGAATTGTGGAACAGATCGACAAAACCAGGAGTCAGTCAGTTCTTTGAAAGAATTTAAAAGATAGATAAACCATCAGTCAGCCTTATTAAAAAGAAAAGTGAAAAGACTCTAATTAATAAAATCATGAATGACAAAGGAGAGATCACAACCAATACCAAGGAAATACAAACGATTTTAAAAACATATTAAAAGCAGCTATATGCCAATAAATTAGGCAATCTAGAAGAAATGGATGCATTTCTGGAAAACCACAAACTATCAAAACTAGAACAGGAAGAAATAGAAAACCTGACAGGCCAATAACCAGGGAGGAAATTGAAGCAGTCATCAATAACCCCCCAAGACACAAAAGTCCAGGGCCAGGTGGCTTCCCAGAGGAATTCTATCAAGCGTTTAGAGAAGAAACAATATCTATTCTACTAAAGCTGTTCTGAATGATAGAAAGGGATGATATACTTCCAAACTCATTCTATGAGGCCAGCATCACCTTGATTCCAAAACCAAAGACTCCACCAAAAAGGAGAATTATAGACCAGTGTCCCTGATGAACCCCGATGCAAAAATTCTCAACAAGGTACTAGCCAAAAGGATCCAGTAGTACATTAAGAAGATTATTCACCATGACCCAGTGGGATTTATCCCCGGGATGCAAGGCTGGTTCAACACTCATAAAGCAGTCAACAAGAAAAAAAAACAAGAACCATATGATCCTCTCAATAGATGCCGAGAAAGCATTTGACAAAATACAGCATCCATTCCTGATCAAAACTCTTCAGAGTATAGGGATAGAGGGAACATTCCTCAGCATATCAGCATCGGAAAGTGACACAAGATGGCAGCCACCACGGCTGCCATCATGGTTGTAAAAGTCCCTCGCAATTTTCGACTGTTGGCAGAACTGGAAGAAGGCCAGAAAGGAGTAGGAGATGACACAGTTAGCTGGGGTCTAGAGGATGATGAAGACATGACATTTACAAGATGGACAGGGATGATAATTGGGCCTCCAAGAACAATTTATGAAAACCGAATATACAGCCTTAAAATAGAATGTGGACCTAAATACCCAGAAGCACCCCCCCTTTGTAAGATTTGTAACAAAAATTAATATGAACAGAGTTAATAGTTCTAATGGAGTGGTGGACCCAAGAGCCGTATCCATGCTAGCAAAATGGCAGAATTCATATAGCATCAAAGTTGTCCTGCAAGAGCTCCTGAGCCTAATGATGTCTAAAGAAAACATGAAACTCCCTCAGCTGCCGGAAGGACAGTGTTACAACAATGAATCAAAAAGAGAAACCACAGGCCCTCCCCCTCCCCCCCATTCGATTTAAGCAGTCATTTTCCACAGTAGTATATTTTCTAGATACGTCTTGTAGACCTCAGAAGTACTGGAAAAGAGGCTCCCATTCAAAGGCAGTTTATCTTAAGATACTGTAAACGATACTAATTTTTTGTCCATTTGAAATACATTAGTTGTGCTATAACAAATCATCCTGTCGAGTGTAACCACTGTCCACATAGTTGAACTTCTGGGATCAAGAAAGTCTATTTAAATTGATTCCCATAATAACCGGTGGGGCACATCTAACTCAACTGTGAAAAAACACATCATGCAATCACCTTGCTGCTAATTACATGGCCTGGAGTCTCTGCCTTCTCCCCTTTTCCTCTTGCTGGCTCCCTTCCTCCCTCTCTCCACCCACCCCTCTATCCCTACAACAACCCTCCAGCTTGGGGTGGCTTGCTAGAATAGGCGTGAAGGTTTCAGGTCGCAGCCTGTGGGACTACTGCTGGGTGTGCAGGGCTGCTCCAGCTGCACCCCTGGTTTCTTTTTTCAAGTCTTAAATGATGCCCTCCCGCCTCCAAGCCATCATCCTTTCTCCACTTCCCATGACCACCCTCGGCCGAAGCACAGATTGTAACCCTCTCTGCTCCCCTCTGAAATTGGCCTTTGGTGAGGAATTCAGGGCTTTCCCCATATCTTCTCCCCCATTTTAATCGAGGGATGCTGCTTTTTCCTTCCTCAAGTCCCTTTTTGCACCATCACCACCCAATACTTCCTTGCTTTGGCCAGAAGCCATCAGGTAAGGTTGGAAAGAGTCTCTGACTCCCCTCGTTTAGTTTGGAACCACATTTACTCACTCTCCATCAGCCTAGGAATGAATATTGGGTCCTCAGCTCTGCCACCCTCTGCTGTCATTGTCAGCTGATGCCATTTTTTAGCTCAGGTTTTGATAAAGTGAAAAGAATAGTCACCAGGGATACCCAGACCTGCTAGCTCTCAAAGTGCTTGGTGGTAAAACTTGGAGAAAGGCCACAGAAGACACTTGTAAGCACACACGATCCCTCTGAATGAATTGCTTTCTTTTTCCGTAATTGTTTTTGCCTTTAACAATTGAAGAAGTTTCAAACAGGGTTCTCATGTGGTCATCTTACAATCCATTTGGGTCTAGTTTGGAATCTGACAACTGGAACGAAAAGAACCTTGGATTCGGTGCATACTTTGGCTTTGGGGGACCCGCATCTCATGGTCCTCAGTAGGGATCGAGAAAGAACTCAGTGTGCACAGCAGATCTCCAAAATTGGCGGGCTTGACTTCCTGGCAAATTGCTGCGTTTTTCCACTTTTCTGTTCAGGACCACTAAATGCTGAGATGTGGATGCATACCGAAATAAAAGCGATTCATTGTGTTCTAAAGGTTTTTTGTTATGTTTTGTTTTTAATTTAGTGTTTGTGTACAACCATCTTTTGAAGCAGCAACTATCAAGTCTGAAAAGCAATCGATGTTTTCATTAACCTTTTTCTGGGGGGTACCTTAGTTCTAAGGATTTAACATCCTGTAAGTAAAGTTGAACATAACAGTATTCCATAAGCAGCCTTTTTATTGTCAGACCATTGCCTGATTTTAATATAATAAAAAAGAAAGTGCGTTAATATTTAACAAAAATATTCCTCAGCATCTTAAAAGCCATCTACAAGAAGATTGCAGCAAATATCATTCTCAATGGGGAAACACTGGGAGCCTTTTCCCTAGATCAGGAACAAGACAGGGATGTCCACTCTCACCACTGCTATTCAACATAGTACTAGAAGTCCTAGCCTCAGCAATCAGACAACAAAAAGACATTAGAGGCATTCATATTGGCAAAGAAGAAGTCAAACTCTCCCTCTTCGCAGATGACATACTGTGACTAGAAACCCAAAAGACTCCACCCCAAGATTGCTAGAACTCATACAGCAATTCGGCAGTGTGGCAGGATACAAAACCAATGCCCAGAAATCAGTGGCATTTCTATACACTAGCAATGAGACTGAGAAAAGAGAAATTAAGGAGGCAATCCCACTTACAATTGCACCCAAAAGCATAAGGTACCTAGGAATAAACCTAAATAGAACTACCCTATAACTTGGAAATGCAATGCTGGCGATTTACCCCAAAGATACAGATGCAGTGAAACGCCGGGACACCTGCACCCCGATGTTTCTAGCAGCAATGTCCACAATAGCCAAACTGTGGAAGGAGCCTCGGTGTCCATCAAAAGATGAATGGATAAAGAAGCTGTGGTCTATGTATACAATGGAATATTCCTCAGCCATTAGAAATGACAAATACCCACCATTTGCTTCGACGTGGATGGAACTGGAGGGTATTATGCTGAGTGAAGTAAGTCAACTGGAGAAGGACAAACATTGTATGCCATTCATTTGGGGAATATAAAAAATAGTGAAAGGGAATAAAGGAGAAAGGAGATAAAATGAGTGAGAAATATCAGTGAGTGTGACAGAACATGAGAGACTCCTAACTCTGGGAAACAAACAAGGGGTAGTGGAAAGGGAGGTGGGTGAGGAGTTGGGGTGACTGGGTGATGGGCACTGAGGGGGGCACTTGGCAGGATGAGCACTGGGTGTTATGCTATATGTTGGCCAATCGAACTCCAATAAAAATATACAAAAAAATAAAAATAAAACTCATATACTTCAAACATACTTCAGAAGACATACATATTCAGGTAGAATTAAAATAAACTCTAGATTGTTTAAATAGAAAATATTTAAATAAAGAGAATAAACATATTGTTCTAGGGAAATAAATAAATTCAGCACGGCAATATTAATATTAGGAAAGAGTATGCTTTACTGAAAAAAAAAAAAGTTATCCGAGGAAAACAAGGGATATTACATAGTGGTTCAATAAAACTCTGAGGTTGGGGATCCCTGGATAGTTCAGCAGTTAAACATCTGCCTTTGGCCCAGGGCATGGTCCTGGAGTCCCAGGATCAATTCCCACATCAGGCTCCCTGCATGGAGCCTGCTTCTCTGTCTCTGCCTATGTCTCTGCCTCTCTCTCTCTCTCTCTCTCTCTCTCTCTCTCTGTGTGTGTGTGTGTCTCATGAATAAATACAATCTTTTAAAAAATAAAATAAAATAAAACTCTAAGGCCTAGAGACCACAGTGCTTTGTGGTCAGTTACATAGGGAATAAAGTAAAAAGGGGATTTGAAGATGAATTGATTGGGAGATTTGTCATTTGGGTCATTGGGTACTTTTACTTGGAATGGAGGATCTAGAGAAATCCCACAGCCTAGCCTAGGATTCTAACACCAACCCAAAAGGTCCAGGGAGCAACCTCTGAGTAACCCACCCCAACACCCTGTGGTATTAGGACTTAGCACTACAGAGCCACCCCTCCCAGAAGGTATGGATGCAGGAGAACCACCATGCAGTCCTGTCAAAGGGGGCCCTTCACTTCCAGTCTCCTGTGCCCTTGATCTCTCCTGGGTGGGGTCAGGAATAGAAACTACCCACGTGGCAGGACAGAATGTGCCATATGGACTTTAATGCTTGAGAGGGAGCCAAGGAGTTTTAACCTTGTGAAAGCAACTATAAAACCTGTGCATCTATCAGAGACATCCTTGAGCAGAGAATGGATGGTGCCATGGAGGAGATGTACAGGCAGCTGGGGGTAGAAAAAGCAAGGGCTTATTTTATGCACAAACTCATTTAATACAATATTTTTAGTTAATGAGTTGAAAAGTTTAAATAAATATTAGAGCATTAAATATAATGACAGAAATTTTGTTTTATGAACTTCTCTGGTATTTTTCATGGCAAAACCAAAAAGCCTGAATAGAGCAGATAGGACTCTTGGATGTTCTATTGGATGTTCTCACCTTCTAGTTGCTCTCTACTAAAATAAAGACATATTGGTCTTGATAGAGACATTAAATTTTGAAATCAGCACTTTGGAATTTCATTTATTCATTAAAGCAATATACCTTGAGTGCCTCCTAGGTTTTAGGCAAAAGCAGAGACACCTCAGAGACACTAGCAGAGAATGCCAACAGCCTCTTTGTCCTCACAGTGCACTTATAGTATAGTAGATTTATCTATTGATATCCATGAACTGTGCATCTTGGATATGGATATCCATATCCATGTAACTCTTCACACCTACTTAATAATACGGCCCAAAATTCTATTTTTGTGATATTCTCTTTTCAGCTATTTTATATTTGTTCCTTTTTAAAATGCTTCCAATATATTTGCTCTTCTTTTTTTACATGAGGGAAAAAATACCGAAATGTTGATTCAGTTGTGTCTCATAAACTAATATAAATGAGTCAGAGTTGGAAATTATTAGGCATGCTAATGCAGGGAATCTTTAATCTCAATTGGATGCTCAACCAACTTAAGCCAATAAATCATGTACTTAATTATGAATAAGAGAGCCAAATTTACAGAACATGAAAAAAATGTCAGAAGATTTTTGTCAGTCCATGTGTCATAGGGAGTTTGACTTTTGACTTTATGTAGATAGGATTAGCCTTATAACGCATGCAATATGTTTTCTATTTCACATACTTTTAAATATTTCTTAGGAACTCAATAAGTTGTATTTGTCCCACATGAGTTAAACTGAATTAAGAAACCAAAATTTACACTTCCATGACTTGATGGCAGCAAATGGTAAGGGTTCCTGTGGTGCTCTAGGCTCTACTTTCTTTCCTATGTCTGATTTTCCAACTGGTAGCTTTATCTTTAGAGCAAATCAGGCCACACATCTAGAAGAGGAACCATCTAGTCAAGGTGAGACAGGGCTGCCTCTGGAAGTGTTAATAGAACAGCAAGCTTGAACTTTCCCAGAAGTCCACAGGAAAATTGTGTTTGCTCTCATTGGTCTGAATTAAGATACATACGTTGAGTCATTCACTCTTAAAAGTGTTATGATTGCCCTTAGATCTGTATTTCCAGGAGTAGGAGTGAAATCCGATCCCGAAAAGTAGATATCTTAAAAATCAGGAAATCTTAGACGAGAGAAATGTGGGAGTAGATGCTTAGCACAAAGAATGTCTGCCACCATAAGAAAATAAACAGCCTTCATTTTAATCATACATACATCTGACTTTGCCATTCATTTCCATGGTATCAATAATTAAGCTTTTAAATAGGTGGACAGTGAATTCTCAAATCTTGGAATGTTTAAAAATAGTGTTGAGGAGATCTACACTAAAAATTAGAAGGTAAAATACGATCTTTGCAACCCTCAAATCCTGAGATTCTAAAAAGTCTAATAATTGCAGTGTTTTGTTTTGTTAGTATTTTAAGGTTTCACAGATGAAACACTATTGAGACACTGGTTCTGCTGTCATAGTTTTTTAAAAGTTATTTATTTATTTATTATTTATTTATTTATTTCAGACACAGAGAGAAAGGCATAGGCAGAGGGGGAAGCAGGGTCCCCCTGTCGGGATCCTGTTGCAGGACTCGATCCCAGGACCCCAGGATCATGACCTGAGCCAAAGGCAGATGCTCAAACACGGAGCCGCCCTGTGGTTCCCTACTACTACAATTTAAGTTCATGGTTTCCCTGTTTTCTTTCTTCTTTTTTCCTTCCTTCCCCCCCCCCCTTTTCTCTTCTTTTCTTAGAGGACAGATTAAACAAGTGGCATAGAAGTAAAGGCTATGCGGAAGTTATTATCTCGCATGTCTTTAAAGGTAGAAAGTGAGAGAGTGGTACTAAAAACATGACCGTTCTGCCAAACGGTCACTTGGAAATCCCCAGGTTACCTCTGGGAATTCTGCTCATCAGACTGGAGTATCAGACTTCTCAGTTGCGTAATATTATCTATAGAGTCTCAAAGCTACATAGAACATTTTCATCATAATTAACATGCACAGATACCAATCTTTAAGCTACTATTGATGGATTCAAGCAAATATCAAAACTTACATACATCTAGAAAGAATTATAAACTCTTAGAATAAAGGAGGGCACAAACTGAATCAGCAATTGGCCAATGTTAGCATTTTTAAAAATACTTACCTCTGAAATAAATTGCATAGAAAGAAATTTAAAATTAAACACTTGTAGGGGCACCTGCCTGGTTCAGTCGGTAGAGCATGTGACTCTTGATCTCCCAGTCTTGGTTTCAGCTCCACGTTGGGTAAGAGATTATCTAAAAATAAAACTTTTAACAAAATTAAATATTTTTAAGGTTACAATGATGAAACAATTTACAAAGGTGAGAGTTACACCAACATTAAGAAGACAAAACTGAGGTCTGCATTGCCGACCTCCTCCTGTGGATCTAAGTGCCATGTTGCCCTGAAGTGTTACTCAATAAATGTCTCCTAATGATATGTTCTCTATGTCACGCTACATCTTGCAGCTGACATCTGTATCGCTTTCACTACTGATTTCAGGTTTGTGGTTTCCGCAATCCACTGCCTCAGTAGGTTTTCCATTCAAATAAAAATTTTGTGTGCTCACAAACATATATTATTTTTTTAATTCAGCAAATATTTTTCAGCTGTCTATCATGTAGAATTTTGAACATTGATCACATGGTATTGGAGGAGCCAAATAAACCCGAGTGTGACTTTTTCCCTGCAGTCGCCTCATCTGCTAAGTAAGGATATTTCTTACAGGATTGTGTGTGGTTCAGATTCAGTTACACAGTGTAAAGCAAGCATTCTTTAAACAATGTTTACTCTTGTCATTACTGCTGCTACAAAGTAGATGACACAACTCATCAACCAGAACAACTGAGCTCCGCCATGGCAAGTGGTTCCCACGTGATGTTGGTGAGCCAAGGAAGGACAAGGGGCAGCACCTTTTCAGTGCTCAGAAAATCCTTATGCTTGGGAAGGCTTCCAGTCCTTGTCATTGTTTTACATTTGTCATGCTTAAACACACACCCTAAATAAATAAATAAATGCATACATATACACATAAAAAATACACAAAAACTGGTCTATGTTGAATTGAAAACTATGATAATAAAAGAGAAATAATGAAGTTAAAACTGATTTCAGAGGAAATGATTTCACATAAAGGTCAGTACAGTGTAGTGTGGATTTTCTCAAGTCTGGATGCCTGATTTCAATTTCCAATATATTTTATTTTATTTTATTTTATTTTATTTTATTATTTTATTTTTTTAAAGATTTTATTTTATTTATTCATGAGAGACACACACACACAGAGAGGCAGAGACATAAGCAGAGGGAGAAGCGGGCTCCATAAAGGGAGCCCAATGTGGGACTCGATTCCAGGACTCCAGGATCATGACCTGAACCAAAGCCAGACACTTAACTGCTGAGCAGTTGGCGTCCCTCCAATATATTTTATTGTGGCATACATCTGTACTTTGTCTTTAGGTACAACCATTTTTTCCCTAATTATGTATTGCATCTATTACATATTTGCATTGTAAATTAAATGCAATAGGAGAAGCAATAGGAGAAATAAAAGTGTCCCCTATCCTGGACCTATGAGATATATCTATAGATTATAGCATTTAGCATTTTTAAAAGAACTTACCTTAGCATTTTAAACATACTTATTTAAAAATGCATATGAATATGTTCATATTCATATATATTTATATTATATATTCAAATTCATATATTTTTATGTTCAGTTAATTAACCACTTAGGTTAGATGACCACTGTGCTAGAGAGAAAATAAACTTATATTGAAGATATATATCTAATATATATTTTATATTGAATATATATTCAACCTATTGACTATAAATATTGAAGATATGGAATATATATCCTCTTATGTTGGAATATATTGAATATATACATATTGAATATTGAAATGGCTAAGAACAATTCCAGAGGAATGTTATTAAGCAACCAAGCTGTGTAATAGAATACAGAATGCCATGGACTGACTGTATATCTGTGGTGGAGAAATTTCACTCTTTAGAGGAAATGTTTTAAATCAATTTGGAAAATCACAGAGACTTTAAACTCTAGCAAGATCTCTGGTACTCCCTGGATCAGCAGCGTCGGTCCCCAGGGAGCACGCCACAAATGCAGATTCTTGGGGCTCCTGGGGGGCTCAGTCGGGCTCTCTCTGCTCAGTGGGGAGCCTGCTTCTCTCTCTGCCTCCGCTGCATCTCCTGCTTATGTTCTCTTGCTGTCAAATAAATACATAAAATCTTTTTTAAAAAAAGGAAATGCAGATTCTTGTGCTGGGGCTCCAAAGGTCTGAATCTGAGTCGGCAGCTCTGTGGGTGGGGCCCCGATGCTGCCTTTCACAGTGGATTCTGGAGGCCACGTAAGCGGGTCAGAAAACCTCGGAGAAAGGCTGTGGGCGACCCACCAAGAAAAGCTTTGATCCGACGCGCGCTGCACCCGGGCCTGAGCCGGAGGAGCAGCCGGCGGTCACCGGTGAGCAGGTCAGCACCAGCAGCGCGCGGCCGAGCCCGTCCTGGCCTCCGCCCGCCTGTCCTGTCCTCCCTGCCGGCCCTTCTGCTTCACCCACTCCTCTGGCTCCCAGCGAAGTTCCACGTTTGTTTCCTCTTTTGTATTTCATTCTGCATAACAAAGGAAGTCTCTTGTCAGGTAGGCTTTCAATTAGAGCTGATCAAAGTGACCAATCAAGGTGTGCACTTAAAAGGCAGTCTTCTTCCCAAGAAATTGTCCCATCTCTATTAAATTTCTTCTTCTTCTTCTTCTTCTTCTTCTTCTTCTTCTTCTTCTTCTTCTTCTTCTTCTTCTTCTTCTTCTTCTTCTTCTTCTCCTCCTCCTCCTCCTCCTCCTCCTCCTCCTCCTCCTCCTCCCCCTCCTACTTCTTTCCTTCCTTCCTTCCTTCCTTCCTTCCTTCCTTCCTTCCTTCCTTCCTCCCTTCCTCCTTCTTCTTTCTTCTTTTATTTTTCTTAAATCACTGCTCCTTGCCTATCTACCCCTCTGGGATGTGAGCTACTCTGGGCAGAAACGGTTTCTACACGTTTTTCTAAATCGTTGGAGTCTCACAATGCTTGCTGTAGAGTAGGTACCACTGCTGTTGAGATGACAAATTCATGCTCCAATGACAAGGGTCTGAAATGGGAATTTGTTGTTCTGCACAAGTTCTTGATGACAGTCATTTATTTATACATACATATGTGTGAGAGAGATGCACACATTGGAAACATTATGCTTTTCTATATCAATAAAATGTGCAATTTAATCTTGATACATTTGTTCTAACACACACACACACACACTATAAAAAAGGCTTCCTGAAGCATCTATTGAACACAACTTATCCTGGTCTCCATAACATTTATTTTTATTTATTTTTGTTAAAATAAATAAAATATTTACTTATCCATTGACTGTTTTTCCCTATGAAATAGAAGTTCAATCAGAGCATAAATATTGCCTATATGCTTTCCTACTCTGTGCCTAAGGCCCAGAACAGTACATGGCAGTTAGTAAATGTTCAATATTTGTAAATGGAAACTTCATGAGTGAATTGAATAAACTTATTAATAAATAAATGAATTTTAAATAAATCTGGCCCTATCTTTGTGAATACATGCATGCTCGTATAATGCTATATTACTTGAAATGTTATTTGGAATGCTGCACATTTTATTCATTTCCAAAAAATACTTGAATTCATTGGTATAATAAACAAAATAGACTATAATATTAGGGCTTGACACCCTCTAATTTGGAGGAATTCAGTTGTTCAATTTTTCTCCAATTACTTTTCTCTTCCTTCTCCTGTTTTAATTCTTTCATCCCTTGGATTGGTCAGAATATTTGGTTGCTTCCTCAGCAATTTTCAGATGTTTTAACACTTCTGGGGAGTAACTATAATATTTTTCATATTTCATATGTATCTCCAATAGTCATTTTATTATCATTTTTGATGCAATGCTGTGATGTCCTAGCACCTCTTCTCCATTCCATCTTGATAATAAAGAAATGAGCATTCCTAAGGCCCAAATTACTAAGTAACCATATGTTGAGAATTTTATCAAAGTAGCCTAATCATTATTGTTTAGAAAAACAGAAAACTTCAGGGATTGTGGCTTAACCAGACAGGGGTTCTGAGACCTCACCAAGTATCCAGAAGTATGAAGACTATTCATATAGAAGTGTCCACTGGTCCAGACCCTTCTCATATCCTCCTCAGACATCTCTAGGGCCACTTATGGCTATTTTGTCTTCATGGTTGCCATATGGCCAACCCATCTTTAGTTTTCTGTCCAAAAGGCAGTAAAACGGGAAAAGGACAAAAAATAAAGGTGTATGCTGAGTTTCGTTTTATTTTTTTGAAATGCAATAAACCTATGACTCTACCTTGCTAAATTTCACTTAACATCCTTTGGCCAGAACTGGGTCACATAATTATTCCTAGCCCTTAAGCAAATCTGGGAAGAGATGTGTCATGTGTACCAGACACATCATCATTTTGAATAAAATTAAGGTCCTCTTAGAAAAGAAGAATGAAAAAAAAAAAAAGAAAGAAAAGAAGAATGGAGGTAACCATTATCTATAAAGGGCGTCAACAAAGAGGTTCCCTTACTGTGACTAACAAGTAGTACAATTCATTAGATTTTTTATGAAACTTTTGTAAAAACATTCACTTCCCTCCTTTTAAAAATCCTCTACTTGGGGCAGCCCGGGTGGCTCAGCGGTTTACCACTGCCTTCACCCCAGGGTGTGATCCTGGAGACCTGGGATGGAGTCCCATGTAGGGCTCCCTACATGAAGCCATCTTCTCCCTCTACCTCTCTCTCCCTCTCTCTCTCTCTGTGTATCTCATGAATAAATAAATAAAATCTTAAAAAAATAAAAATAAAAATCCTCTACTTGGACCACATATTCACATTTTTGCCTCATCAGTATTAACAGTCTTTTCTTTAAACACAGTTATATGTCAATTTCATGAACAGAACAATGAGAACTTCCAAAAACAATTTAAAAATAAAAATGAGGGTAATAAGAGATCTCAAAGCAAGCCAAACTATTTCACTAGCCTTTCATAGCAGTGTTTCCAAGTTCATGTGGCACAACAGAGATTTCAAATTCTGATTTTACAGACGTCTTGGTTCTTCTCTCCTTAATAGAGTTTTCAGGCAGTTTTAGGTCCTTCCAACAGACATCGTAGGCACCGACATGGGAGCAGAGCTGGACTGACCACACTGCTTTTCCCATGCTTTAGAAAGACTGTGCTGATATCCATCTCACAGTTATGTGTGCAGAAGCAGACAACGCAGGAGCCATTTCCTATTTCCAAAGTAGTTTACCTTTTGACATTGAGAAGAGTCCAACAATATATTCGTCTGAGCACTGACACATGAAGGAATTGTGAAAGACTAGAAAGTGGATTTTTTCTCGTCCCCGATTAAAATTAGCTTTCAGTTAAATTACTGAAATTCCCCAAAGCGAAATGTTTAATGTTAATTTTGTGTCTATTTCTCAGTATGAATGTATTATTTTTAAAATTATTTCGTTTTTTTTTCTTTTGTATTTTTAAATAGAGGAAAGTTAACTGAATCAGGTTGGTTATGATACTTGCAATTGTTTTTATTTAGCACGGGTATCAATGTATCCTGATCACTTATAGAAGATCTTCATCTTTTCAATATAAAAAATTAAAATCATTTCAATGTGGAAATTCAGTGTATTTTTGTTTGCTCCCTTAGGATTATCCATTTTGTTTCCTTTATTTCGTTATTGTTATTTAATTGAAAATATTCCATGCAGGATGACAAACCATGCACTTAGAAAAAGAAAATTAGTGCATTTCAGTGAGATGCATTCAATATGGTAACACCCAAATAGCCTCAAGGCCTTATAAGTTTATCTGGGTAGTATGATAATCAATTCATAAATTATGTATGCCTAAGCCCTTTGCACCTTAGGCAGTTTCAGGATGTCCAAAAAACATCAAACTTAGTGCACTCAAATCAATGGTTTAAGTCGTCTTAATGGCCAATTAAGACCACTGCAGACATAGTCTAATCCATTATGCATAGTTGACTAACAGTAAAAAAACTTCAAGGATTTTACCCTAGATTTATAGACACACTCCTTGTCTTTCTAACTTTAACCTCTTACTCCCTTGCTAATATCATGTGTATTTTTACCAAAGGTGGGAGGGAATTCATTCTCTCAATGAAAAGAGAAATGGATATTTGGCCCCATAACCCGTGTGCTAACAGAACAATAGACTGGCACATTTTAAAGACACAGCAAATGAAGCTTTGTTGAATAGTGCTGATGAGATTATTGATAATCATAATTAAAAACTTCAGTGACCTCACCCATATTGATTGTTACGTGCACACACACACACACAAAATCAGGAAATTTTCACATGAAATGGATTATCCCATTGCTAAGGTATAAATATGGTTGATAAATAATTAGGGATACTTCTTTTTCTTTCTTTTTAAAGTTTTACCTATTTATTCACTAGAGATATAGAAAGAGAGAGGCAGAGACACAGGCAGAGGGAGAAGCAGGCTTCATGTAGGGAGCCCAATGTAGGACTCCATCCTGGGACTCCAGGATCATGCCCTGGGCTGAAGGCAGGCTCCAAACCTCTGAGCCACCCAGGCTTCCTGGGTACCTCTTTTTCTTAACTGGGAATATTTTATAATAAAGAATACTTGGTTTTTAATTGTCTTAGCTGTGGTACAATTACTAGTCACTAAGAATCTTTTATTTGAAGTCACTTATTTTTTTCCATTGTACACATACCTCCTAAGACTCTTCAAGAAATGGAAACAAACATGAATTTACATAAAGCTAATTTTCAGTGAAAAATGAAAAAAATAGAGATTGAAGAGAATGTCAGAGGAAATAAGGAAGGATACTGGAATAACCCATTGACCGAATCAACAAAATTTGTGATATTAGTATAGCTTATACTTGAACGCCATCTGTGAATGAAAACTCACTGTCCTATTAAGGCAGCCTATTTTATTGTTACATAAACTAAAGTGTGACAAAATTCTTTGATCAATTTATTCAGCAATTTCTAAGTGAGCATTTACTCTGTACTAAGTAATGAAATCTACTCTTTAATTTGATTACTAATTTTTAGTCCTGTTCTTTTGAGCACTAGAACAAAGATATTCCTTTGCAAAGGGAAGCACTTAAATACTTATGTTTCCTTCTTAAATGTTTTTTTCTTTTTAATTTTTATTTATTTATGATAGGCACAGAGAGAGAGAGAGAGAGAGAGAGAGAGGCAGAGACACAGGCAGAGGGAGAAGCAGGCTCCATGCACCGGGAGCCCGATGTGGGATTCGATCCCGGGTCTCCAGGATCGCGCCCTGGGCCAAAGGCAGGCGCTAAACCACTGCGCCACCCAGGGATCCCATGTTTTCTTCTTCAAAAAAGTTTTTTCTTCCAAGTTAATTATTTAATGTGTTCCATTGTTTTCCTATAAAATACTATCTTTACTCATTAAAATTTTGTTCAAATATCAAACTGGGAATTTCAGATCCATATATCTTAACATTCCATAAAGAGGTCCTTGCTTTCCCAGTTCTGTTTCCTCATTTTCCACTAAGGCAACATATGCTTTTGTTTTTAGCAGCCTCTTGGCACTACTGGTGATCCTTGAGTTATAGCCAAGTCAGATCTTGTAACCACGGACTACTGTCTGCACTATCCGCTACTTTGCCTTTCCTTTTCTCTTTCTTTAAAACCCAAGGCATGACTTGAGATTCATCTTTTCAAATTTCATATTCTTGGTACTCATCCAGCATTCCAGTCTTTGAGGATAACCTGAATCTCAATCTTGTTATCAACTGTTATGTTGCTTATTCCTCCCAGTTTGGTATTATCTCGAATTTGGAAAGTGACACATTCAGCCTTCTTCATAATCTGCATCCTGTCTTCTCCTTACAGCTGGGGCCAGTTGATCCATGTCAGTAAGATAGACTATTGTCTAATTTCGAGAGTGATCTTTCCCAAAAAAGGAAGTATTTCAAACAAGTTCCAGTTTTACTCTTGATAGGAATCTTCCATGGTATCATATGGATATTATATAGACACCCAGACTGAGTTTTGATGCTATAATGTAGATCTTAATGTTATTTAATATCTACAGATAAATTGTAATGTGTGTTGCAAGTATAAGTCCTTTCTGGCTTTGTCTATTATGGATTTGAAATAATTTCCCACAATATTTATGGGATTTTTTTTTTTACAATGAAATGTTTATGGCATAGTAACTTTGGCCAGATTTAAAGAAAAGGTATGGTACTTTCAAGAATTGTGTTCTTTTCATTTCAACTTGAGAATGTTATTGTTTGTTGTTAAGGGTGGGGGAGAGGGCAGTGCTTCTTTTCTTTCCAATCATGAGGCAGGAGCTCCTTTAGAGCAATATCCCTGGTTTCTTTCCATTGCTTTTCATTCATTTATTCTACTGGGGGAGATATGACATGTCACACTCACAAGTGAGAGAGAAGTTTCAGCTGCTGCATCTCTTTGGTATGTGCCTACCTACACGGGGTGTTCTCTCTGCTTTTCTCTTGTGTTACTTTGGAGGGGGAACACCTCAATCCTCAAGTGATTATTAGCAAACTTACCATCTCCAACACAGACTTTTTTTTTTGGTAATAAAGGTAATACCTCATCTCCATCTGTCTAACTCTTATGATTTTCTTTAATTGAAAAATAACTTTGTCATGTATTTATCCCCCAAATGACAATATTTTATTGATGAAAATAGGAATAGAAAATCAAGTAGATACATATGATCTTTTAAAATATATACATTTAAATAAATGAAAAGAGTATACGTATATTAAAAATTCTATATGATTTTGAAGTTTCCTCTCCATCCATCATCAATCAACTCACTGATGTAACATTTTGTTGAAGTGGGGAAGATAAAAGTCAGACATTAAATGCAAGTAACAAATTTGACTTCTTTCTGGACAGATAGACATTTTATTCATTAAGAGTATTTTCTGTAGGTTTCCCTTAAGTTTTGCCTCACAATCACTAATCCCTAGAACCAAGAGCTAGAACTGAAAGTGATCTCATTCAATAACTTCCTGTTCACAGACTTTTAATGATGTTTACATACAATGGTTGTCTTAATGTTGATAGATTCAAAAATAGTATCAATTTTATTGATCTCAAGATAATACTAGCTTAGTTCTGTCTACACTCACACTGTTACATAATGTGCAGTTGTTTGTTGTTTAACAAGTGTTGAGATGCTGTTGTAAATTCCCAAGGCTAGTGAGCTTTTATAAATTACCAGATAAATGATTCTGAGAGCTAAAGACAGAAATTGCAGACACTCCTAATATCCCATTCTAATATTTGACAAGTAAATATTAGTAATTTTTTCTACTTGCTATATCCACCTTAAGTGTAGAAAATCCTATATTGATGTATTTCTTTATCTTTCCCCCCGGGGCCTTGCACAAAGTAGGATTAACCACAGGAACCCAGTAGAATTTTATTTCAATTTCATTCCTACATTTGTCATTTTTAGCACATGATTCTCCCAAATATTAAACTCTCCAGATGCTATTTAATGGTTTAGATAGCAGAAATTATTATCAGATTCCTATAAATCATTCATTTAACCTAGAACCAATTTTCTCTTCATTTTATAACAGCAATGATCTTTCTAATCTTCATACATTATGAAGTATTTGACATCACATTTACATTTAGATTCCGTAAATAATGGTTTGAGCATATGTCCTGGGAGAAACATATTTGTTAAAGGATCTTGGGGAATAGTGAGGTTTGTTACTCTGACTTTTAAGAGATGACTATCAAATCATTAAAATGCTTAATAGTTGATTACTAGTGACCTTTAAAATATATTCTTAACCTTTTTTTGAATGTTGTTTTAAGTACTATTTTGTTTTTGTTTTTGTTTTTTAAATATCAACACTAGTGACATGATGTTGGAGTGTAGAAGAAAATTTTTGAAGTGTAAACCTGGAACTCCATAATCAAACTAGTCGATAGCAAAGTGCATATGTGTAGGTGCATGAAAGAATAAATATCTCCAATATATTTATTTAAAAGAACATTGAAAAGAACCTGAAGCATCAAGACTAATTTTCTTCTAAGGAAAAATAAAATAAAAATTCACTTCTAGGAGCTGTATTCTGCAATTATTCTAGCAAAATAAATCTTTCAGTGAAAATACTTTGAATTAAATAGCTTTTAAGTAGAAAAATAGTGGAGCGTACACTTCACTTTTGCCTCTTAAAGACTATCTTTCTTACTAATAATGACAGCTTTCATTTGCATATAATTAAAACATTATTTACAAAAAGTTGCAATGCAACAAAAGAAAAGCATTGATTTCTTATATGGAAAGATAAATGGAAAGGATAGTCTTTTACTTCCACACTATGGATATATAATTGTAAAGCAGGTAAGGAAGAAGGAAAATAAGTTGGGATTTTCATTTTGGGGTCATAAGTGGAGTAATTCTTAATGTTTTTTACAAAGATGTTAACCTACTTGAAAAACTATCAAATGACTTAACATGCAGGTGATTTCTGGAGAGCATGTGAAAATTAGATGTATATCCTTTTGTTTGCAAAAAAATGTCAAATCTGCAACACAACTAGTTGGAAGGATGAGGAGCCTCGCGGCTACACAAGGGATGTGAAGTTTTGAGAAATGAACATCCACCTTCTTTCTGTCTGGTCAGTTGGAACTCTTTAGCCATTAAGCTGCTCTTAACACTAGGGAGCACACTTTCCCCAGAAATTATCCTGGGAAGACAGGAGGCTTCCCTTTTGCAAATCAGCATCCGGCAGGATGCCAGCCTCTGCCCCGCTATAGAGAATGACAAGGCCCACAGCTATGACAGTGCTCATGGTAAACAATGACAGTTCTGTCAGGAATCTGAGAGGCTTTTCATACTTCTGCATGTGCTGAAAAAGAAGCAGAGTTATTTTATTTGTGGCATATAAAAATGACGGCATGAACTCTTCACCCCTTTTTTCCTTTAAACAAATCAAAATTAGAAGAGTGTTAGCAGCTTTATGATGGTGGGAATGGAAAGTAAGCGGCTGTAAGAATTTGAAAGTGAGGAAATTTTTTCCTTCAGTAAAATTATAAACACATATTGGTTAAATTTTGTTTTAAATATAATGATCTTGGATTTGTAATGATCTCACCACGAAGCTCTTAGTTATTCTTAAAGGCATGTTAATGGCACTTGGAGAGGGCACGGAACTAAGCATAGGCCAGAGGATGTCTGAAGGGATACATCCTCTGTAAACTGGGACTATAAGTATTCCCATTAGGGCTCTAGAGAAGCAAGATTGGCATGATCATTGCCTCCCCCAGAATGTTATATATCACCATATTTTCACTTGAGTTTATGCAAAAGTTGATTATGTATCTCAAGTATGGAAAGTATGGCCTCAACTCTTCTAAGAGATAAAAGGGATGAGGTAAAAGTTATTGCTTCTGGGAAGCTGGCCATTTTTCAGGGGAAAAGGTGGACTTGTGCACAGCATGGTTTATGAAAAGGTAAAGTACAATTGGGAGTTATGTAGTGAGTGCCTGGCTTGTGCTAGGTGTGGGCATAACAAGATGTGAAAAGATATGGACACAGACTGTAAGAAGCTCATAGCATAATGAAACAAATAAGAAAAAGCACAATATGATCAATGATCCAAGAGGAAGATGTGGTGATCAGTAGTAATAAAGGTGGTTAAACTCAGTTGTTGAAGAAATTCTCTCATATATCCAAGCAACAAAGTTTACAGATAAAGCTTAGAGAGGTAGCTGGCAAGGCATAGAGTGAAGATTCAAGCACATATAGCCAAACACAAAGATTTGTTATTAATCTGTAACTATTGGCTCCCCTGGCTCTTTTCATTTGGCTTGTCCAAAAATCTGTTCACATTTCTGCTGTAATCCTTCCTTGATTGTAGTTCTGGTGGAGACCAGTTATGGTCCTTCTGAAAACAAGGGTGCAAATATGACTTGGGTCTCTCGGCCACCACGATTAGCCCAGAAAGATACAGAAGGCTAGAGCCAAGTCTATAAAATTCCTTCTTTATAGCCTTGTGTACAAATGTTGGGAGGAGGATCATGTGTCTTTTCTCCTGGATTTCCAGTTGCCATAATAAAGGCTGTTACCTCTTAAAGCCATGCCTCTCCTCTCCTTGTTACATAAAAAACCCAGCCACAGCTGGAAGAGGGAAGGCTGAGCTCAGGGAGGCGGGACACACAACCCACTCATGCCTGAGTCTCCTTTCACCTCTGGACTCCTTGGTAAAATAATCTGGTTGGGCTTTTGTGAGTTTTCCTGCCATTTGCAACCTAAAAAGGCCTAACTAGTATACTTAAAGCCTGGAGGATGAAAAATACAAGGAAAGTTACATTTATGCTAGGATTTAAAATATAAATTGAATTTCAGTGAGGATGATTCCAATGGGAGGATGGATACATTGAGCACAAGTAGAAAATTACAAAGCAAGACAAAGATTACATGTCAGGTTGACTGAACATTCCAGTATGTCTGGGCTCCATTTGATTTATGCTTGTCATCTCTATGTTCTGCCCCTGTTTTTCTCGATAGTTTCTTAGTTTCTATATTAAACTGTATGGGATAGCCAGCCTACTTATACATGAGAACTGAAGCCAAGAATGCATACATAATATCTATAATTTAGAATTTAGGTTTGAGCCAGATTACAAACCCCCCAAAACATTATAGTAAAGACTTAGATATTAAATTAAATGGTATGGATCGGAGAAGGGGCATGGTCACAACCTCCAGAAACCATTGTAGCTAGCAATGTTAAATTTGTATTAGGTAAAGTGTGAGATTAATAAATTGTTATTATAGTCTATGTGAGAGATGATGAAGCTCTGAAAATTGCATAAAAAAAACAAGGTGGTGACTTTTGAATTCAGTGTTTTAAACAGTATAGGCTGTCTGTTTAGATTAGAATGTCAATAGTAAACAATATACCGAATAGCCATACTACCTTTTCCTCTAGTGTGGAGAACAGGTTGAAAGAGCTAGAAAGAGGTTTGGAGCTTTGGGTGTATTATTATTATTATTATTATTATTATTATTATTATTAGAGAAAGAGAGAGTGGTAGGGATAGAGGGAGAGAGAAAGAATCCCAAACAGCCTCTGTGCTGAGCTCAGAGACCATGACCCAAGCCAAAATCAAGAGTCAGAAACTTAATCAACTGAGCCACCCAGGTGTCCCTAAATGGTCCTGTATAAAGTTAGATTTATATTCAGCAAATTAAGTATACACTTTATACAAATAGTGTGTTGTGTACCCATGGGAATTAGTGAAGATCATGGTTTTTTGATGACTAGTTCAGTTTTTAGAGACATTATGTTCTAAGCTTACAAGACCAACTAGTTAAAAATGCAATGGCTCTTGTATTTAATCTTACTGCCTGTTTTAATTCAAATTGCTTGGAGGTCTGAGCAGAGCTACTACCACAGCCTTCCCTGAGTGGAGTTGGAGAAAGCAGAAATTGATGTGGTAAAATGTAGATCTGTTGGGAGATCTATGGGCAGGTAGCATTCTATGGATGTAGAATTCATGTGATATATGCCATTGATGTAGGGTATGGGGTTCACAAGACAAGTTGATGTAAATAATCCTAGTTTTAAAGTCTAGATGAATGAGTATATGTTAATTCCTTCAAAACAGATGGGAAGTTAGAACATATACACTTAAAGGAAAATGTTGGGAAAATGTAAGCTTAGTGTCAGACATATGAGTTTGAGGTAATGGCCAAATAGTCTAGCAGAGTTTTTCACTATTTATTTTATAGGTAGATATCAAACTTAAGAGAATGAGGCCACATACAAAATAAAGGACAGGCATTATTTTTGTAAAGAAAGAGGGAAAATGAAACTAACATCAGGTCTTTATGGAAAGATCTGCATTTCTATGTTGAAAGAACAGGGTAAGTGCAGCTTTAAAGACCAAGAAAACTAGCAGAGCGTGCCATGTAATTGAAGCTAGAAATATCTTTAATGGAGAAGGTGCTCAAAAATGTCAACGGAACTTGCCAGATACGGAGGATGAAATAGATTTCATAATTATGAGATAATGTTTGAATAAAAATAATATCAATTAAATAAATATACTGGAAACAGAACACTGAGACTTGAAAGGGGTTGAGGATTGAGTGACACTGCAAACAAAGCAATTTACTGTAGGAAAAGTCTGGTGATGAAAGACAAGTAGAGAGAAATAGCAGCTCAAGGGATTGGAAAGGAAGATTTTGTAGAGTAAGTTAGTCTCTATGGTGAAAGTTATACAGCTACATTAATGTAATCAATGAATCACAGAAATTTTATATGTATTGTTGGTTCATGCAAAGTTGGAAGGAAGTTGGGTGATTCCCCAAGAAAGTCCTTCTCCATAAAGTGGCATAGTGTCACAGTCTGCTTTCAAT
Organism: Vulpes lagopus; assembly: GCF_018345385.1. Classification (NCBI taxonomy): domain Eukaryota; kingdom Metazoa; phylum Chordata; class Mammalia; order Carnivora; family Canidae; genus Vulpes; species Vulpes lagopus. The sequence continues at coordinate 8,251,031 of NC_054839.1, read as the reverse complement.
TCCCTCTACCTTATCATGTGACTTCCAAGATCACCATAGCGGGACAACAGGGCTCAAAGGCAGTGTATCTTGCTCTTCTCTGCTTCAGCTTAGAAACAGCAAATGTCTCTTCCATGTATCACTTATTTGTCAAAATTAAGTGGTCACATTAGTATTTTTTTAAAGATTTTATCTATTTATTTGAAAGAGAGACAGAGTGCACATGAGCAGGGGGAAAGGCACAGGGAGAAGCAGACTCCCTGCTGAGTAGGGAGGCCCACTCCAGTCTCCATCCATCCTGGGACTCTAGGATCATGACCCCAGCCAAAGGCAGCCGCTTAACCAACTGAGCCACCCAGGCACCTGCACATTCATATTTGAAAGCAAAAAATAGAGTTAAGGAAGAGTGGCATTAGATACAAGAAAAAAATATAATCCAAGTGCTATTCCTTTAAGAAATAAGGGAATTTTTACACAAAATACCTGTTTCAAGTTACGGATTATTTAGATGTCAAATTCCATTGCTTGCCACAAAAATCAGTCACTTCCTTCATCTCATCTCATAGAGTAGATACCTCTTCTATAAAATTCAACTGTAAAATTCTATAATTCAAAGATATTTATGGCCAGAGATTGATAAAATAATGTATCTTCAATAACCATTTAATCTTCAAATAATTATTTACCTCTACACTTTTTTTTTTCATTATTATTTTTTTTTATTTTTTTTTAATTAACTTTTATTGGTGTTTAATTTACCGACATACAGAAAAACACCCAGTGCTCATCCCGTCAAGTGACCACCTCAGTGCCCGTCACCCATTCCCCTCCAACACCCGCCCTCCTCCCCTTCCACCACCCCTAGTTCGTTTCCCCGAGTTAGGAGTCTTTATGTTCTGTCTCCCTTCCTGATATTTCCCAACATTTCTTTTCCCTTCCTTTATATTCCCTTTCACTATTATTCATATTCCCCAAATGAATGAGAACATACACTGTTTGTCCTTCTCCGATTGACTTATTTCACTCAGCATAATACCCTCCAGTTCCATCCACGTTGAAGCAAATGGTGGGTATTTGTCGTTTCTAATTGCTGAGTAATATTCCATTGTATACATAAACCACATCTTCTTTATCCATTCATCTTTCGATGGACACCGGGGCTCCTTCCACAGTTTGGCTATTGTGGACATTGCTGATAGAAACATCGGGGTGCAGGTGTCCCGACGTTTCATTGCATCTGAATCTTTGGGGTAAATCCCCAACAGTGCAATTGCTGGGTCGTAGGGCAGGTCTATTTTTAACTCTTTGAGGAACCTCCACACAGTTTTCCAGAGTGGCTGCACCAGTTCACATTCCCACCAACAGTGTAAGAGGGTTCCCTTTTCTCCGCATCCTCTCCAACATTTGTTGTTTCCTGTCTTGTTAATTTTCCCCATTCTCACTGGTGTGAGGTGGTATCTCATTGTGGTTTTGATTTGTATCTCCCTGATGGCAAGTGATGCAGAGCATTTTCTCATGTGCATGTTGGCCATGTCCATGTCTTCCTCTGTGAGATTTCTCTTCATGTCTTTTGCCCATTTCATGATTGGATTGTTTGTTTCTTTGGTGTTGAGTTTAATAAGTTCTTTATAGATTTTGGAAACTAGCCCTTTATCTGATATGTCATTTGCAAATATCTTCTCCCATTCTGTAGGTTGTCTTTTAGTTTTGTTGACTGTATCCTTTGCTGTGCAAAAGCTTCTTATCTTGATGAAGTCCCAATAGTTCATTTTTGCTTTTGTTTCTTTTGCCTTCGTGGATGTATCTTGCAAGAAGTTACTGTGGCCAAGTTCAAAAAGGGTGTTGCCTGTGTTCTCCTCTAGGATTTTGATGGAATCTTGTCTCACATTTAGATCTCTCATCCATTTTGAGTTTATCTTTGTGTATGGTGAAAGAGAGTGGTCCAGTTTCATTCTTCTGCATGTGGATGTCCAATTTTCCCAGCACCATTTATTGAAGAGACTGTCTTTCTTCCAATGGATAGTCTTTCCTCCTTTATCGAATATTAGATGGCCGTACATTTCAGGGTCCACTTCTGGGTTCTCTATTCTGTTCCATTGATCTATGTGTCTGTTTTTGTGCCAGTACCACACTGTCTTGATGACCACAGCTTTGTAATACAACCTGAAATCTGGCATTGTGATGCCCCCAGCTAAGGTTTTCTTTTTTAAAATTCCCCCGGCTATTCGGGGTCTTTTCTGATTCCACACAAATCTTAAAATAATTTGTTCTAACTCTCTGAAGAAAGTCCATGGTATTTTGATAGGGATTGCATTAAACGTATAAATTGCCCTGGGTAACATTGACATTTTTACAATATTAATTCTGCCAATCCATGAGCATGGAATATTTTTCCATCTCTTTGTGTCTTCCTCAATTTCTTTCAGAAGTGTTCTATAGTTTTTAGGGTATAGATCTTTTACCTCTTTGGTTAGGTTTATTCCTAGGTATCTTATGCTTTTGGGTGCAATTGTAAATGGGATTGACTCCTTAATTTCTCTTTCTTCAGTCTCATTGTTAGTGTATAGAAATGCCATTGATTTCTGGGCATTGATTTTGTATCCTGCCACGCTACCAAATTGCTGTATGAGTTCTAGCAATCTGGGGGTGGAGGCTTTTGGGTTTTCTATGTAGAGTATCATGTCATCGGCGAAGAGGGAGAGTTTGACTTCTTCTTTGCCAATTTGAATGCCTTTAATGTCTTTTTGTTGTCTGATTGCTGAGGCGAGGACTTCCAGAACTATGTTGAACAGCAGTGGTGAGAGTGGACATCCCTGTCTTGTTCCTGATCTTAGGGGAAAGGCTCCCAGTGCTTCCCCATTGAAAATGATATTTGCTGTGGGCTTTTCATAGATGGCTTTTAAGATGTCGAGGAAAGTTCCCTCTATCCCAACACTCTGAAGTGTTTTGATCAGGAATGGATGCTGTATTTTGTCAAATGCTTTCTCTGCATCCAATGAGAGGATCATATGGTTCTTGGTTTTTCTCTTGCTGATATGATGAATCACATTGATTGTTTTACGAGTGTTGAACCAGCCTTGTGTCCCGGGGATAAATCCTACTTGGTCATGGTGAATAATTTTCTTAATGTGTTGTTGGATCCTATTGGCTAGTATCTTGTTGAGAATTTTTGCATCCATGTTCATCAGGGATATTGGTCTGTAATTCTCCTTTTTGGTGGGGTCTTTGTCTGGTTTCGGAATTAAGGTGATGCTGGCCTCATAGAACGAATTTGGAAGTACTCCATCTCTTTCTATCTTTCCAAACAGCTTTAGTAGAATAGGTATGATTTCTTCTTTAAACGTTTGATAGAATTCTCCTGGGAAGCCATCTGGCCCTGGACTCTTGTGTCTTGGGAGGTTTTTGAGGACTGCTTCAATTTCCTCCCTGGTTATTGGCCTGTTCAGGTTTTCTATTTCTTCCTGCTCCAGTTTTGGTAGTTTGTGGCTTTCCAGGAATGCGTCCATTTCTTCTAGATTTCCTAATTTATTGGCGTACAGCTGTTCATAATATGTTTTTAAAATCGTTTGTATTTCCTTGGTGTTGGTAGTGATGTCCCCTTTCTCATTCATGATTTTATTAATTTGAGTCTTCTCTCTCTTCTTTTTAATAAGGTTGGCTAATGGTTTATCTATCTTATTAATTCTTTCAAAGAACCAACTCCTGGTTCTGTTGATCTGTTCCACAGTTCTTTTGGTCTCGATATCATTGAGTTCTGCTCGAATTTTAATTAACTCTCTTCTTCTGCTGGGGGTGGGGTCTATTTGTTGCTTTTTCTCTAGTTCCTTTATGTGTAAGGTGAGCTTTTGAATTTGAGATCTTTCCAGTTTTTGAATGTATGCTTGTATTGCGATGTATTTCCCCCTCAGGACTGCTTTTGCTGCATCCCAAAGATTTTGAATGGTTGTATCTTCATTTTCATTAGTTTCCATGAATCTTTTTAATTCTTCCTTAATTTCCTGGTTGACCTTTTCATCTTTTAGCAGGATGGTCCTTAACCTCCACGTGTTTGTGGTCCTTCCATATTTCTTGTTGTGATTAAGTTCTAATTTCAAGGCATTATGGTCTGAGAATATACAGGGGACTATCCCGATCTTTTGGTATCGGTTCAGACCCGATTTGTGACCCAGTATGTGGTCTATTCTGGAGAAAGTTCCATGTGCACTTGAGAAGAATGTGTATTCAGTTGAGTTTGGATGTAAAGTTCTGTAGATATCTGTGAAATCCATCTGGTCCAGTGTATCATTTAAAGCTCTCGTTTCTTTGGAGATGTTGTGCTTAGAAGACCTATCCAGGGTAGAAAGAGCTAGATTGAAGTCACCAAGTATAAGTGTATTATTATCAAGGTATTTCTTGAGTTTGGTTATTAATTGGTTTAAATATTTGGCAGCTCCCACATTCGGGGCATATATATTGAGGAGTGTTAAGTCCTCTTATTGGATAGATCCTTTGAGTATGAGATAGTGTCCCTCTTCATCTCTCACTAAAGTCTTCAGGGTAAATTTTAATTTATCTGATATAAGGATGGCAACCCCTGCTTTCTTTTGAGGACCATTTGAATGGTAAATGGTTCTCCAACCTTTTATTTTCAGGTTGTAGGTGTCCTTCTGTCTAAAATGAGTCTCTTGTAGACAGCAAATAGATGGGTCCTGCTTTTTTATCCAGTCTGAAACCCTGCGCCTTTTGATGGGGTCATTAAGCCCGTTCACATTCAGAGTTACTATTGATAGATATGAGTTCAGTGTCATCATATCTATTCAGTCCTTGTTTTTGTGGATTTTTCCACTGAACTTCTTCTTAAAGGGGAATTTTAAGAGTCCCCCTTAAAATTTCTTGCAGAGCTGGTTTGGAGGTTACATATTCTTTCAGTTCCTGCCTGTCTTGGAAGCTCTTTATCTCTCCTTCCATTTTGAATGAAAGCCTTGCGGGGTAAAGTATTCTTGGTTGCATGTTCTTTTCATTTAGGACCCTGAATATATCCTGCCAGCCCTTTCTGGCCTGCCAGGTCTCTGTGGAGAGGTCTGCTGTTACCCTAATATTCCTCCCCATAAAAGTCAGGGACTTTTTTTCTCTTGCTGCTTTAAGGATCTTCTCCTTATCTTTGGAATTTGCAAGCTTCACTATTAAATGTCGAGGTGTTGAACGGTTTTTGTTGATTTTAGGGGGGGATCTCTCTATTTCCTGGATCTGAATGCCTGTTTCCCTTCCCAGATTCGGAAAGTTTTCAGCTAGGATTTGTTCAAATACATATTCTGGCCCTCTGTCCCTTTCCGCGCCCTCGGGAACCCCAATTAAACGTAGGTTTTTCTTCCTCAGGCTATCATTTATTTCCCTTAATCTATCCTCATGGTCTTTTAATTGCCTGTCTCTTTTTTCCTCAGTTTCCCTCTTTGCCATCAACTTGTCTTCTATGTCACTCACTCGTTCTTCCACCTCGTCAAGCCTCGTCGTTAGGACTTCTAGCTTGGATTGCATCTCATTTAATTGATTTTTAATTTCTGCCTGATTGGATCTAAATTCTGCAGTCATGAAGTCTCTTGAGTCCTTTATGGTTTTTTCTAGAGCCACCAGTAGCTGTAAAATAGTGCTTCTGAATTGGCTTTCTGACATTGAATTGTAATCCATATTTTGTAACTCTGTGGGAGAGTGGGCTGTTTCTGATTCTTTTTTTTGAGGGGTTTTCCTTCTAGTCATTTTGCTCAGTGCAGAGTGGCCAAAAACAAGTTGTATTGGGAAAAGGAGAAAAAGAGAGAGAAGGAAAGAAAAGAGAAAAAGAAAAAAGAGAAAGAAGAAAAAAATAGGGGAAAAAGAGAAGAAAAAGAAAGAAAAAGAAAGGAGAAAAAAGAAAAAAGGGGGGGTAGGGGAAGCAATCAGAAATCAAGAAGAAAGAGAGAAAAAAAAAGCACAAAACAAAACAAAAACAAAAACAAAAAAAAAACAAAAACAAAAACAAAAAAACAAAAAACAAAAAAAACCACGGGGGAGTATCTTCCGATTCTGTGTAGTTTAAGTCCCTTGATTTCCCTTGGAACTGGTCCGTCTCGCTGGTCTTCTGGGGGAGGGGCCTGCTGTGCTGATTCTCAGGTGTTAGCACTTGGGGGAGCTGCTCTGCCCCTGCCTGGTGCAGGGCTCGGTGGGGGTTGTTCACCCCGTGAGGCCCCGGGAGGAAGCCACAGTGGCGGGGGCAGCTCTGGGACCCTGGAGTCAGCCCCCGCAGTAGCTCCGGGGCTCTCCTTCTGCAGGGCCTGGGGGCTCCGGGGCGGGGCCGCTGATCTGCTCAGTTCCAGGCAGGAGCGTCCTTGCTGTCCTGGGCCCTCCCGGCCTCGGCCTGTCCCGGGGGAGGCCGGATCCTGGGCTGTGTCCCGGCGCCCTGTGCTCCGGGGCCTGCGCTGTTGGATTCGCGCTCCCGGCGGTGCAGCCCCCTCCGCGGAGCCGCCGCCCGAGCCTCTCTGAGCTGTTCCCGGAGCCGCGCAGCCCCCTCCGCGCGGAGCTTCTTCCTCTGCGCGAGCTGCCGCCGCTGAGCTGTTCCCGGAGCCGCGCAGCCCCCTCCGCGGAGCCGCCGCCCGAGCCCCTCCGAGCTGTTCCCGGAGCCGTGCAGCCCCCTCCGCGCGGAGCTTCTTCCTCCGCCCGAGCCGCCGCCGCTGAGCTGTTCCCGGAGCCCCGCAGCCCCCTCCGCGGAGCCGCCCCCGAGCCCCTCCGAGCTGCTCCGGGTCCCGCCGAGCGCTGCAGCCCTTAGGGAGCTCGGCGCACTCTCCGGGGCGCGGTTCCTCTGTTACTGTCCCAGGGAGCCCGAGGGCGTCCCCGCCTTTCTGGGGATCCTGCTCCAATTCCCCGGGAGGCCTTTCCGCGGGGAAGGTCGGTGCAGCTCCTGCTCCTCCGGGACGGGGCTCTCCTGTCCTGGGGACACTCGCCCCGGCCTCAGCCCGGCTCCTCGCGGGGCCCCTCCCCCTCGGAGGCCTTTTGTGTCTTTATTTCTTTTTCCCCGTCTTCCTACCTTGATAGAAGCGCGAACTCTTCTCACTGTAGCGTTCCAGCTGGTCTCTCTTTAAATCTCAGGCCGAATTCGTAGGTTTTCAGGATGATTGGATGGTTTTCTAGGTAATTTGCTGAGGACAGGTGACCTGGAGACCCTACTCCTCCGCCATCTTGCCTACCTCTACACTTAGTCAAGGTCTGTGTGGGCTCTGTATAGAAAGTAGAGTACAAAATTAATTATGAGAAAATATATGGATCCTGTCAGCTTTTTTACTAAATGTATATGAGTGTCAACAAAGGCATTTTCATTGCCTTATATGCAATGACATTGACATTTCACTGCTATCCCTAAATTCTACAGGTAGGGGTTGAGTTTTCCTGTTTATTTTTTCTCTGAAAATTATTTATATCCTTTTATTTCTGAAGAAATTGGCAATGAAATAGATAAAGTAGGAAAGAGAATCACCTGGTAGTAAGGCAGACAGAGGAATGAACACTTCAGCATTTACTTTTCATGGCCTAGTTAGCCTCAGTGGATTTACATAGCTGCCAGAGTTTAACCTCTTTTACTGCTGATATGAATTGAAATTTATTCTATAAACTACAGAATTGATTACTTAAATAACAACAACAGCAACAACAACAACACAGGAAGAAAAAGCAGCAAGATTTGATCTGATACTAGTGTATATGACACACTAAATTTTATATATATATATATATATATATATATATATAAAGACTTATTTATTTATTCTTGAGAGAGAGAGAGATAGAGAGAGAGGCAGAGACATAGGCAGAGGGAGAAGCAGGCTCCTTGCAGGGAGCCTGATGTGGGACTAGATCCCAGGACTCCAGGATTACACCCTGAGCCGAAGGCAGGAGCTCAACCGCTGAGCCACGCAGGTGTCCCTAAATTTATAAATATATTGAATAAACAAACAAACACAGGGTCAAATAATCCCATCCGTGTAGGAACATTGAATAAATCCAAGTTACCAAAATTATTATCTGGAAAAGAAATGTATTTCAATCAGAACAACAAAAAAATTAACTGTCTCATGTGGGATGAAATTTGAGTCAGAAAAGCAAAAACCATTTAATCAGAGGAGTAAAAACTTAATTTTGATTGGTTTAAAATTGCAACATTAAAAAATTTTCTCATTAGGAAGTCATAAAGGGTAGACGTTTTATGAGTCTAAGGGGTAAATAATATTCACTTCATAAACCAAGAGATGAATCTAGAATCAGTCAGCTTGTATAATATTTTGTTGTGTTTTTTAAATCAGATATCAAAGAAGTAAAGGAAATATATCAAAATGTCACTAGGGACTCACTCACAGGCCACAATAACCCAGTTTTCACTACTGGAAACTAAGGGCAGGTGCCAGAAGCCATGAATTCCAAAAAGCCCCCCAAAACCCAGTTTTTGACCAGTTTGATCCAGCTCAGATATGGTGCTAACCCTCCCGATGACCTTCAGATTATTATCATCTGATTAATAACAATAACAACACCCTCCAGGGCCTTAATAGATCCATCTGTGCCCATTTAAGGGAGGAAAAAAGGTGACACAGATTCAGAGCAACCTTTTCCCCCTTCTCAGAGAAACCCCATATCAACTTGTTCACCAGGTTAATTACCTTAACCTCATAAAACCCTGACTATAAGACCAAATTCGGGTGAGGATACCTTTAGAGCATGAACTCTCCTTCTCCATTCTCTGGCCATTGAGTAAATTACTTGCTTGCCATCAAATATTGTCTTGTTATTTGGTTATTTGGTGAACAGTGAAAAAAATCTACAACTTTGATAACAAAAATCTAATTTAAACATTTTTAATTTATATAAAAAAAAACATTGTTGGCCTCTAGCTATTATTGAATATGTAATCATGGGTTGGTTTAAAGAAATATTCTTTATGATAATAGGTTAGGTGGAATATGACAAGTTTGCTCTATAAATTCAATTCTGGATTAATAAAATACATTGGTTGCTACTATTATGACACTATCTCATACAACTAAATAACATAATTATACTCCTCTTATTTTAGTTTTTGAATAGCACTTATAAGACTGTAGAATCTCTCAGGAACAATTTAAAGATTTTTAAAAATCTCATAGTGAAAGCAGGAATGAAGATAATCTATACAGGATAAGAATTATTCATGTCATTGGTTATCTTTTTTGGTTGTTGGTGTTTTACTTTGTTACTCTGGGAACCATCAATATAAATAGAAACAACCTTATTAGCTCCTACTGGTTCTTTTTGCTTTTGAGGAAAATATCTATGTACAGCTTTTAACTAGTTGATTTTTCAATAAAATGTCAATAGCAAGTGTTAAAATATGTTCAGTGACTCTTGACAATTAGAGAATTGGAAATGGAATTGAGGATAAGACATAGAATAGTTTAGACCTGAATGATGATCAGTTAGATCATTAAGATTTTTAGCAAATGGAAAGACTATTCTTGGTGTGCCTTTGCAAATATTATTCTTGACTTGATTTATTCTTTTAAAATTCTTGCTTAAGACATTTCTTCCATTCATGAGTCCTTTCCCAAAGATAATATAATGATGAGATCTGTTTCCTGCATCGTATAATCCTTACTACAGTAATTACAAGCTAAAAATACCAAACACATAATGAAGTGCTTGCTATATGGCACTGTTTGTAGTCCATAATCATATCAGTATGGTTCTAATAGCTAACAGAGACATTTTCACATTTCCTTCTGTTTTTATAAATCTTAAGTCGAACAATAATCCTAGGTTAAACTCTATCTCTGTCACCTAATGGATGATAAAATATAGGAATGAATTTTATGGCAGATTAGCCCTTAACTGTCTCAGAAGAGAATTGCCCTGGTTGTCAGTACAGAGCATTTTTGTAGCTGAGTTATAAGCATGTCAGGTTAGTAGTTGTGTCCTAATGGAGGAAAAATTACTGCAGCGATAAGTACTTATCTAAATTTTGCCCTCTTTTCCACCTAATTTTAAGTTCATGAAAACTCATTTCCTAACAAACGAGTCAAAGGCAGTGATTGTTATTCATAGGCAGGTTGTTAGTATTTAAATAAATTATTTTGGCCTGATCATTTATTTTAGTTATGTTACCATAATGCATAAGATAATCATTGCATTTACTTATGCTGTGCTGGCATTTTAAATGTAAATTAAGCTTTTGTTTGTAGGGTAACTTATTGCATCATATAGCAGACTCTGAGACTCACTAGTACATTATAAACAATTTTAGTAAGTTTTGCCTTTTGTGTTTTTTTTAACGAGAACTGGTCTTGTTTTTTTGGGGGGAAATATTAAATTTGTCTAGAAGGATTATAATAAAGTGAAATAAGCATTAGATTTTAGATGTGGTTAGGATGATCAACATGGATGTTTCTCCTAGGTTTGGTTAGTTATAGTCATTAAAATATGTATGTACCATACATACATTTCAACCTCTCCAACGATTCAAGATGGTGCCCTTAGATAAGAAGCTAAATTTACTATGAATTTCAAAAGTCAATCCATCTACTTTTGACCAGTTAAACTTTTAACCACATACAAAGGACTGCTTTTTACTTTCTCTATGATTATGTCTTAAACTTGAGTTATTTCTCTTGCTTGACTTATAAACTACAGATTAATAACAAAGGGGAGAGAAAAGAGAAATTGAGACTTTCTCTTCTTTATCTTATCCTTGTGATCTTTTAAGTATTGTAAACTTAGAGAAAAAGTCATTTGTTGAAAGCTTTCAACTCAGATTTATATAAATTATAATGTAGTCAAGGTCAAACATTTAATCGCACAAATTTAATATACAAAGTCAACTTAAAAAAATTCTAGGAGTCATTTAATCTTCCTTATAAGTCCCCAGTCCATTTAATAGAGGAGAAATTTAGATTTATCCTTTACTTTTATCTTGATTTTATCTTGTTTAAAATGCTTCTTTTGGTCAAATCTCAGTTCATTCTAAGTCCAACTTAGTTTTTACATTTTCTTATATTCAAGATGATGTCTGATTACATTTCCCAGCATCAAGGTAATGGTAGATAGTCTTAGTGCTGTCCTTCTTGACTGGTCCTTGCCATTGGACGTTGGGCTGCTTGGTCTTTTTGTACAAACTAAGATTGCTACATTCATCTGTCTCTTGATATTACATAGTAACCACTGCTGCTGACATGTTGGACATGGAGGCGGATAAAGCAAGAAAAGCTTTCTTGGTTTGTCTCATGCTTATTTGTGCATTTCTATTTCCACCTACTCCCCACACAGATTTCAACTTGGATCTCACCAGACCCAGAATGGGCAGGCTTTCTGCTTTTTTCCTTCTTATTTGAACAGGATTTCCTTTGGTGATACCGTAAGTATTCCTTGAGTCACTAAGCATCAAGACTTGGCTTAAAGATATAAGGATACTCTTTGATGACCTGTGAAAGAGGATCTGTGACTTAAATCCAACATGAGTTGACTGACATTACAGGAAAGTCAGAACAACTTGGACCCATGGATTCTATGAACTGAAATGAATATTTTTCTTTCAATTCTCCCAACATTAATCATTTTACAGAAACTAGAAGGAAATATCCTGACTCTTCCTTATTAGGTATCTGGATTTAGATCTGATTTATTTAAGCCATGTAGAGAACTACAAGGTTAAACCCAAAGAAATTGTCATTGTTGTATGTTTAAGTAGCCAAATATTGTCAATGCAGGTCCAATTATTTCAAATCTTGCCTTATCTTGTGATAATTAATCTGGGTAATCTCTAACCCAATGAATGCACACAGATACACATACATGCATGCATGCAAACACACACAGAGACACAGCATTTTCTTTGTTAGTTTGGGCTTTACCAAAAGAAGAGATTTACTGTAAAATATTAAGTTATGAACTGTCAATTTGATAGATAAGAACTTCTATACTTAAATAATTACATCATCATGTCTCTCCCCTTATGTTATAATTAAAGCAGTAAATACACCTATATATATATAAATACAAATATATACATATATTTGCATAATATCATGTGAATTCTGTTCAGTTACATAGCCAAAGAGTATATTATAAATCCACCTGACTTCTTGCTCTGCATCTATTCTGAGAGGTTTTATTTGTCATTTGCTTTGTTCTTTTCACTATCAAAGTATCCAATTTCAACTTTTTAAAAAACATATCAAGCATACTAACAAACCTATTTTTTTCTCCAGAGACTTTCATTTGGATGGTCTCCATCCTTTGAAATCTAGACTGGTTGTTTCCTTAATCTACGCAACTATCCTCTTGAGATTTCTCAACATTTGCTTCCTCAATATGCTATATTATTTTCTAGACATTATATTTACCATTTCATGATTTAATTCTTCATTTGCTTGAAGTACATCCTCAAGTAAGAAATAGTATAGAGGGTTAAATATTATGAATCACTGATTTTCTAAAAATCATCCTTATTCAATACGCCTAACTTGTCTCTCTGAATAATTATTTAAAAATTTTTTATTTAAATTCAATTACTTAACATATAATGTACTATTGGTTTCAGAGGTAGAAGTCAGTGATTCATCAACCTTATATAATACCCAGTGCTTATTACATCCTTAATGTCCATCACGCTGTTACCCCATCCCCTCCTCTCCAGTGTATAATTCTAGGTAGAAAAGCATTATGCTAGAACTTGAAGACATTTTCTCTTTATATCACACCAATCCAGCACTGCTGACTAAAAACCTGATTCCAGTTTTATTCTCTAGTTGAGATTGCCTTGTTTCCCAACTCTTGACACCTTGTGTATTAGTTTCCTAGGGCTGTCAAAACAAAGTACTACAAACTGAGTAGCTTAAAACAAGAGAAGTTTGTTCTGGAGACCAGAAGGCTGAAATCAAGGTGTTGGCAGGGCTGTGTTCCCTCTGCAAGGTCTAGGGAGGCATCCTTCACTGCTTCCTTCCAGCCTCTAGTGTTGTCTACAATCTTTGGTATTACTTGTCTTGTAGGCATCAGTCCAAACATCACCTCTGTTGTCAGACATGTCCTCATTATGTGTCTATGTCTCGATCCAAATTCCCGACTTCCTAAAAAGAAACTTGTCATCAGATTAGGGTCCACCCTAATGCAATAAGATCTCATCTGAGCTAGATAAGGACCCTAGATCTGAGTAAGATCACTTTCTTAAGTACTGGAGTTAGGACTCTAAAAATTTTAGGAAGAAATTGGTTCAACTCACAGCATCCTAAATTAGATGACATTTTTCTTTTTTATTCCTAGGTATTCTGATATTTTGAAATTATGAATCTAAGTATGGTTTCTTTATAATTTTTTTGGTTTCTTTATAATTTTTAATAAATGTTATGTAATTTGAAAATGTCTATGCCACTTTAAATTGTAGAAAGTTTCTTATCTTATCTCCAATAATTTCATCTCTATTTTTGCTAGATTTGTCTATGGATATTTTTTGTCTTAGACATACTCTTTCTTGTTTCAGATTTTCCTTAAATGCATAACCAACTTTGTTTTTCCTGTAGATATTTTAAAATGTGGCCATAGAATGCTGTAAACTAGTTACTCTGTAAATATGGACAAGGCTAATCATCTGTTCACATTTGCTTTAGAATAGAACCAGGCATTCTTCTGAAGACCATTCACACGCAAGCATAGAAACACTTCGTTGTGGATGTCTAACTAGATACTCCAGTCTTCTCTTGACATTTTCTTCAGTTTGCTTGGAAAGCAAACCTCTCTTTTTGCCTTGGGGATGATCACATGGCTACATTACTTCTGCTTAGTAAAATATGATCAGATTTGTTAAGTGTTCTGTACATAGTCCTTCACTTACATGTTAAGTCACACCTCTTTGTGTGTGTGTGGGGGGGGGAGTCTGTGCTGAGAACCTTCGGATCATATTAAGATCAACTTAACCTCAATAGTAATAATTACCCATCAGCTTTCCTTCTTACTGAAATTTTAGAAATATCTTTTGCTGAAGTCTGTTCTTTTGCTGTTATGGGATTATACATTTCTTTAAAAAAACTTTTAACTTGATTTCAGAAAGAACATTGTAAGTATCTGTGGCAAATCTGCCATATGTCTTCTAAGCAGTTTTGTTGTTGTTTTTAATTTCAAGCAAGATGACCTCATCTCCTTGAAGAATTGTTGTAGGGAATTGATTTCAAAGTGAAAATATTCAAAGACAGTAACTCAGAAAAAGTTAAAAAAAAAAACAAATGAACACGCAAACAAAATTCTATTTCATCAAGGTAAACAAGACTTTCCAAGACTTGCTGTGAAATTAAGAAGCAATGACCACAAAGCAAAGAAAAATTTAAAAAGTTCAGAGATAATACTTATAGACAACTATTTGGAGTAGCCAAAATGTAAATATAAATTATTTATTCTGCTCCACTTTTTTCCTTGCTTTTTCTATTTATTCATGTCCTTTCTCCTTTTCCCCCCTCTATCTTTCCAAATGACCTCCAGTATGCCACCAACAAAGTTCCTTTTGTCCTTCCTCTCACTTGTACAGGGCCAGAGGGTATGCTGTTGTTCTTACGGAGTTCCCACACCTTTCCTAGTGAAAATAGCTTCACAATGTTTGGCTTCTCCAGCTGGGTCTTTCAAAACACTGCTTTGTGTTACCCAGACTAAAAAAATCTGTCTAAAATATTGTCATGATACATATTTATAGCACGTGAAGGATACATAAACATCGAAATAAATGTACAGCTAGTATTTGATTGATTTATGGGCAGGTAAACTTACTCATTCACAAATACTGAGGTAGAATGTACATGAAGGAAATGCATAGATTAATGGTTTTTGAAGTGCTATTTGTTCATTCTGCTTGTGCATAGTCTTATTTTTCACATTTCACCTTCCATTTTTCCTATCACCATATTCTTAAGTGTTTATCTTTATGATCCATGAGCTTATTTGTAAGCTACCTCAAATATTTTTTGGGGTGTGTGTTAGGGTTCTTCAAAGGAACATAACCAGCAGGACATATTATTCCCCAGCAGAGGAACTATTATAGGAATTGGCTCATGCTTATGGGGGCCAGGAAATATCATGATCTGCCCTCTGCAAGCAAGACACCAGAAAAGGTGGTGATATGATTAAGCCCGAATACTAAGACCTGAGAATTAGGGGATTGATAGTACAATTCCCAGCCTGAGTCCAAAGGCTCAAGAACCAGGAGAGCCTATGTCTGAGGATAGGAGAAAATGACTATATCTGTCAGTGTATTTTCCTCGGCAATTTTGTTGTATTTAGTTCCTCAATGCATTGCATGAGCCCCCCAAATTGGGGAAGGTGATCTTTACTTGGCCTGCTGATTCAAATGCTAATATCTTCAGGAAGACTCCCACAGATATACCCAGAAGCACTGTTTTGCCAACTATAAGCTTATCCTTTATCGAGGTCAAATTGACACATAAAATCAGCCATCACAGGGGTCTAGGCATAAAATAAATAAAGATATATCTCATCTTATAGAAGCATTTATTGCATAATTACTATGGGGTGAAACCTAATTAAGTTGACTTATAGGTCATTTTTTCTGCATAAATAAGTAGCTTAGTAGAAAATACTAAAGTTAACAATCAGCAGGAATGGTATATGTTAATGCCTACTGTAGTTGTATGCATAAATTACAGGATTGAACATGTCCTTCTAAAATAGCTCATCTTCCCTAAACCAAAGACACAGAAGAGTGGGAGTATAGGTGAGGATGGGAGATCTCTTATGATGTTCTTTCAAAGAATTTAATTCTCTGTCTGGACACCCTACCCTTGTTCACTTTCAAATCAACTAATCCTACTCTTTATTCATGGGTCGGCTCAATTTCCCTCCTTTCAGGAACCTCCATCACTGTTCCCATTACCAGTATCATTATCCACATTGGTATATTAATACCTCTCAGTAACCACCAATAATAGCCCTATTCCCTCTTCTTTTAGGCTTGAATAGTGTATTCTGTATTCTGTCATAAAAGTAGGAAATTTTCTTTGCTACATAAAACATATCTGTCTTATTTATTTCTTTATACTGCACAGGACATAGTGTAGCATTGTATTCCAGGCAGGCCATAGCACATGGTTGGCATACAAAGTGTAGTTCTCCATTGAATTGTTTTCCCCCATTTATAAAAAAAATAAACCTTCACAAAAGAGAGAGAGTGCTTGTTTGGCAAGTAGTAGGATATAGATTGGAAAAACTGGACACATTTTAAAATCAGCGTGTCTGCTTTATATTATAATTTATCCATTGGTTTGGTTTTACAGTAATGTTGGACTATTAACCTATTAAGGCCAGATATTATTCTTTAACAATAATTCATTAGGGCAGCCTGGGGGATCAGCGGTTTAGCGCCGCCTTCAGCTCAGGGTGTGATCCTGGAGTCCCTGGATCGAGTCCCACATTGGGCTCCCTGTATGGAGCCTGCTTCTGCCTCTCTCTCTCTCTCTCTCTCTCTCTGTCTCTCATGAATAAATAAATAAAATCTAAAAAAAAACCACAATAATTCATTATACGAATAATGAATTTTTATTAAATGATTAATGTTTAGTGAATGTTACATCAACACTGTGGAAATGGGGAAATTCAGAATACTTTTAATGCATAACTGAAATTTGATTTTTTTTTTTTTTTTAGAATAGAAGAACCTGAACTAGTAGTCAAAAAATAGGGTCTCTGAATATAGGTTTCACTTTCTAGGCAGTCATTTCTCATTGAAACACACACACATAAACATGTATGTATAGTCTTTGCTTATAGCAAATAGTTTATAGTATTCTGCATGTGACTTACAATTTCCTGGATTTGAGAAATAATGAGGAAATTTTACAATGATCAAATACTATAAGACATATTATTCTTTTATATATGTTAAATTATATACATTCATCAATAGAGGAAGTGTAAGACTAATGCCTGATTTAAATGTATATAAGTTAGACAAATGACACATTGCCAGATAAATCTTGCAGATGCCAAGAATTTAAGCAGAAATTTTAGAGGAAAACTAACAGTTGGATTTTTCAAATCCCTTTGGGAACATATGAGGAAAGAAATATTGAGACTTTTAATGAAACAGTATGAGCATACATGAAAGACTCAGCAGGCTGAGATGATGGTAGACTAATTCCCCACCCCCAGCAAAGGAAAATGAATGAGCAGACACTTGCTGTAACCCACCCACTGGGTTGGCAGTGCCCACAACTCCAAGTAACCTCTGTTTGACTTGTCACTTGCAAGACAAATTTGTTCATATATCATGACTGTCAGAATACCTTTACAGCAACTATATCAGTAATTAGCTATGCCTTGTTAATGCTCAAGGCATATGTATCTGTCACATTGATAAAAAAGATCTTTTTTAAAAATTTTCATTTCAACTAACATGTTAGCCTCTCAGCATTATAATGCCAGCAAAGAGCCATAATATTGATCAAACCCTCATTGATGACCTTTAAAAACACACTGTTTGAGAAAAAGAACCAGTATGTTATTCCACCCTAAAGAGTATTAAAATTTGAAAAGTAAACTCTGAAGCTAATATTTAGAATAAGTTGCGAACATATACTTAAATTCCTTAGATAAGTTTTCTGAACCAAGCAATATGAACTATTTTATGCAAAATTATCTGCGAAAAATTTTAATTAATAAAACGTATTCATACATTGTTTTTTATAAAACACTAAGAGTATTGCAAGAGTTTCAGTTTCATTGGAGGGGAATATAATTTCAGATGTATATTTGAGTTTAGGACAAATAAAAAGGCAGACATAGAATTACATAAATTATAGATTCTCAAATTTGGATCAGCAACAAAATGAAATTTAGTGATTTTTTTAAAAATAAAAATTCACAGGCCTAAGCTCATTGTACCAAAATATCTTAAAAGAATAACATAAAGTGAAAAGGCAAGAAATAGTCACAGATAAACTATTTTTAAAAATTATATAGGGTGATATTATCATTAACATTTCAGAGATATTTTATTGAAACAAAATAAAATTGATCTGCTATAAATCAATTAGAACAAATTAAAAATGAACATGATAGATAAACGGGAAGTATGAAAGGAAATAAAAATGCCCAATAAGTACATAAAACTAATTTGAACATCATTTATGTTCAGGAGAAATCAAAACAAAATAATGTTTCTCTCTTTACCTATCAGATTTGCAAAATCAAATAAAAATTTTTAAAAGATAACTACTAATTATGGCCATGGCACAAGGAATTTATTTATTTTATTTTATTTTTTTAAGATTTTATTTATTTATTCATGAGAGACACACAGAGAGACAGAGAGAAAGAGAGGCAGAGACACAGGCAGAGGGAGAAGCAGGCTCCATGCAGGGCTCCCGGGTCTCCAGGATTACACCCCGGGGCTGCAGGCAGCGCTAAACCTCTGCACCACTGTGGTTACCCGGGACAAGGAATTTAACAATAGCAACTGTGAGTGAGATTGTTTGTTCATTCTGTCAACTTTGAAGAGAGCCATACAAATATCTACCCACATAGTCTCATCATAAAGCAAACGTATCTGCCATGTCTTCTAGTGCGTCCTCGAACCATAGCAAATAATGGCTAAGACTAACTAGCATTTGATCCTCAAATGTAATTAGTTCAATTAATTATTAACTGTGCATCTTCTCTGACTCATTTATCTTACTTGCAAAGTCAGTCCTATAGACAACATTATATGAATGGTTAAGAGTGTACAAGGATGTTCCTTGCAATGCTGCCTCCTGCAGAAGAAAAACCATCTTAATGTATTTCAGTTAACAAGGAAAAGAAAAGAACTAGATTTCAGATGCTTTGCTAAGATATCTAAACTAACAAGTTTAAGAACAAAGCAAATTTTAAATGTAAATACAGTGTCATGTATTCTCTAGAATGTTTAATTGCTTGGTAATAATAGCCCAGAGTTTGAGAGATCTGTTGGTGTCATTTAGAATTTGGAGGCAAAGAACTAAATTCAGACACATGGAATACCAATCAAATGAAAACACATGAATGAATTATTAAATGTGAAAAAAACATATGCAAAGAAATCTCATCTTTGTATACTACATTTGAATTGGTCCTGGAAATATTCAAGGAGTTACAATACATCAATATTTACCTTTTATTCAAAAGTTTTGATTTCTTTAAAACACATTATTCCAGGGAGAGTGTCGTAGATGGGGAAGATACTGAGCCCTCAGGCACAGGTAGTTGAAAGCTCTTGTCTGTAATAATCGAATCAGGAAATCGCTACCTACATATTATTATGGGAAATGCAGGCAAATACTGGAGGAACGACTCCTAGGAACCTCTCCTAACGGAAGAGCAAGGGTCTATAAAAAAAAGAATAGTGCAAGGGTGTCTGGGTGGCTCAGTCTGTTAAGCATCTGCCTTCAGCTCAGGTCATGACCCAGGGTCCTGGGATCCAGCCGGCATTGGGCTCCCGGCCCCCATCCCCATGCCTCCCTCTGATTGGAGGAGCTGACCAAAGCAGCCCTAAAGGGCCATAACACTTGACCAATCCAGCTGCTGGCAGAGGGGGGAACCAAGCGTTTTCCCAAGTGGCATTTTCATCTCGCTTTCACCCTAAGATTGTCTTAAGCAGCAACCCAGCTTGCCCAGCCCCTGGTGGGTGGTGGGGGAGAAGGAGAGCTGGCATTCCTCTAGGTGGCAAGCGGCGACTCTACACCCTCCACCTGCCCCAGGACTGGGTTGGATTAGAAAAATGCCTATTTTTCTTGTATCGATGTAGAAACTCTATTTTCTCCCAAAGACACTATTTTTGCAGCTATTTGAAGCTTGTATATTTTCCGTACTGCAGAGCTTACACAAAATTGAAGAAGAATGTTAATGTTCAAGTTTTCTTATCCTGTGTTTAGAAGTTGTTTTTTGCAGATCTTGGTGTTAATAGACCAAATAAATAAATATTCCCAGCAAAAAAAAAAAAAAAAAATGTTCAGGGGAGAGTCTGGTTCTCTCTCTGTTCCTCCCCCTGCTCATGCTCTCTCTCTCTCTCCCTTTCAAATAAATAGATAAAACCTTAGAAAAAAAATGAAAGAAAGAAAGTCTCAACAGGCTGTATGCACTGCTGATTTCAAATTTGAATTTTCAATCCAACCAATTTTAATATTCTTTTCAGTTTGAAAAATAAGATTTTTGTTTCTGTATTTGTTTGCTTTTTATGTGGTGGTAGGACCTGGGTGACACAAACTGCCAATATTTTGTTAGAAAATCCAAATGGCTCAACTATTTGCCCTGGATTTTCAATATTTTCTCTATCATGTTTACATGTGAAAACAGGAGTTGGTAAATATGTGTGTGTGGGGGGAGGGGTACATGAAAGAAAAGATTATAGAAAGAGAAGTATATGTCACTGCAGCATAGTAGAAAATATAAAAATTTCTCTTTAAAGTCAGAAAATACAAAATTTAACACCCGGACAGTGTTAAATGTAATATTTTATATAGATAAGATTTGAGAAAGAAACATGTTCAATATCTTCTATGTATTTTAACCTCCTATCATATGAAAATAATGCTAGCAATAGTTTAGGTTCTAAGTTCCCATTCTCTTACTGTTTGAAAAGTAACAAGGTATCTTTTTTAGTTCAGCATCAAGAAGGAAGTTTTCTGAGCCAAGATATCCTTTTCTTAAGGGAAATTACACTTTCAGCCAGAATGCATTTAATACCAACCGACAAGTAGTTTTATTTTTAGCATAGATTTTATGAATAATTCCTTATGAGTTACATAAACTTGTGTGATTTTACTAATCAATGTGAACCTCAATTAAACATCTAAAAATGGGAATTATATTAGGAAAATTTGAGTTGATTCTTTCATCTGAGTTTGTCATTTCACCATAAATTAACACACAAATATATCTAGGCTGTAACTATAATGACATTGGTGTATTAAAAATACAAAAAATAACATTATGATTTGGCCTAACTGGGCTATAAAATCAACTTTTAAAAAATTATGAAAAGTGATCTGCAACAATGATCTTCATTTGCCTGGTAACATCAGAAGCAAAAAATCTTCAAGTATTTATTCTCTGGGGGCATTGCTACAATACTGTTTTTCTTTTTGTTTCAAATGGAGGAACCAAAAAGACCATCTCATCCAAATCAATTCATTCTGACAGGGTGGCATCATTAGCCGTGCCATATGCCTGGCTATAAAATGGATAATTAATATGTGCCCCCTGAACAGTAGATTGTTAATTTACTATGAATGCATTCATACACATTAAATGAGGAATTACAGAAATCTGCAAATACATGAACCCATCTTTTTGAATGATAATATCCATCATGCCCATTAGCTTTCTCTTATCCTTTTGTAATTCTGCAGTTGCCTGGCCATCCAGCCATCCTTAGGCATTGATCTGCATTCTTTCATATAGATTTGGTTGTATTTTCTAGAGTTTCACATAAATAGAATCATACAGTATGCATTCTTATTTTTGGCTTCTTTCACTCAGCATAATTATTTTAAGATTTATCCATGTTATGTGCATCAATCATGCATCTTTTATTGCTGAATATTATCTAATCCTACCACTAGTTTTCCAATTCATCTGATGACAGATAATAGGAATATTTCCAGTTTGGAGACGATCCTACTTAAAGCTGCTAGGAACATTGATGTACAAGTCTTTATATCAACATAAGGTTTTATTTATCTTAGGGAAATCCCTAGAAGTAAAATGGTTGCATCATGTGGCAGGACAATGTTTAATTTCTTTAAAAAATAAAGCCTAAGAACTACCAAACTATATTCCATAGTGGTTCTACCATTTTATATCTCCCTCAGTTGTGTATGAATGTTCCAGTTACTCAATAGGAGGACAAAAACTTAAGGTGGTCAGACTTTTTTTTAGCATAAAGACATTCTAGGGATCCCTGGGTGGCGCAGCGGTTTGGCGCCTGCCTTTGGCCCAGGGCGCGATCCTGGAGACCCAGGATCGAATCCCACGTCAGGCTCCCGGTGCATGGAGCCTGCTTCTCCCTCTGCCTGTATCTCTGCCTCTCTCTCTCTCTCTGTGACTATCATAAATAAAATAAAAAAATTCAAAAAAAAATTCAAAAAAAAAAAAAGACATTCTAAAAGGTGGTCAGTGGTATTTCACTGTGGTTTTAGTATATTTGTAAATTACTAAAGAATAATCATAGTGGGCATCTCCTCATATGCTTTTTATTCTTTGTTTAAATATCTGTTTGCACCTTTGTTTATGATTAATTGGATCTCTTGTTTTATTATTGAACTTGTGAGTTCTCTATATACTCTGCTGTATAAATTGCACTATTGCAACTATTTTTCCTTAGTGAATAACTAGTTCATTCAATCTTAAACTGTCTTTCAAGGAGCAGAAGTTCTTAATTTTGGTAAAGTCCAAAATAAATAAAATATACTAAACATGATATGGATGCTTTTAAATATATTGAAACCTGTCTTGCCTTACTATATAATTTATCTTAGTAAACATTCTGTATTAGCTCAAAAATGTGTAATCTGATGTGCTGCCATACTTTCTCTATAAATGCTAATTAGGTTATATTAGTCCAGAGTATTTTCAAACTATTATGTGGTTAATGATTTATTGTCCACTTCTTCTACCAATTCTTGTGAAAGAGTGTTAAAAATCTTCAAGAATAATTAGTAATTTTTCTATTCACTATTCAGTTTTATCAGTTTTTACTTCATGTATTTTAATAGCTTTATTATAATATCATAAAATTCACCCATTTAAATTGTAAATTGCAGTTTTTAGTATATTCACAGAGTTGGACAAAGATTCTCACAATCTCATTTTAGTATTTTCTTCACTATAGAAGAAATCCTACAAACATTAGCTGTCTCCTCTGCTCCCTAGATCTGTAATTTATGATCTACTTTCTGTCCCCATAGCTTTGCATATTCAGACATTTTGTGAAAATGGATGATACTGTACGGGGTCTTTGAGAATGTGTTTTTTGCCTTTGCACGGTGTTCCCAAGGTTCATGCATGCTGTAGCTTCCATCTGTGCTTCATTTCTATTTGTTGTTGAATTATATTCTATGGTATGCATATTCTTGGTTCATCCATTTGTCAGTTAACAAATATTTGAGTTGTTTCCACTTTGGGATTATTTTGAACAATGCCACTATGAACATTCCTATACAAGTTTTAAGTGGACATATATTTTTACTGGTAGATACCAAGAATTGTAATTGCTGGCTTATCTTGTAATGATGTCTATTCTTTCG
This sequence comes from Vulpes lagopus, assembly GCF_018345385.1. Lineage (NCBI taxonomy): Eukaryota > Metazoa > Chordata > Mammalia > Carnivora > Canidae > Vulpes > Vulpes lagopus. The sequence goes on along the minus strand of NC_054839.1, from coordinate 8,227,773 downwards.
AGAAATTTGTAGTTATTTTGCAAAGTAGCTTCAACATTTTGCATTCTCGACAGCATTGTATGAGGCCGTTAATTTCTCCACATCCTAGTCAACACTTGTTTCTGTCCATTTTTTTTTTTATTTTAGAGATCTTGTTAGATAGGAAGTGAGATCTCATTGTGGTTTTGATTTACATTTCTGTATCATCTAATGATGTTGAACATACTTTCATGTGCCTAATGGCCATTTGTATATCTTCTTTGGAGAAATATCTACTCAAACATTTTATCCTTATTTAAAAGGCATTATTTATTGTTATGATGATGATGATGATGTCTTAAAACCTTTTATATTTTCTGGATACAAGTCCCTTATCATATATATGTTTTAAAAATATTCTATTGTAATGGTTGTCTTTTCATGTTCTTAATGTTTAAATTTATAATGCAGAAGTTTTTAATTTTGTTAAAATCTGAGTTCTCAATTTCATCTTTAGTTGCTTGTGCTTTTGGCATAATACCTAAGAAAACATTATCTAAGATCATCAATATTTATTCTTATATTTTCTTCTAAGAGTTTTTGAGTTTCAGTTTATACATTTATGTCTTTAATCAGTTTGAGTTAAATGTGTTTACTATGTAACATAGGGGTCAGACTTCATTCTTTTGGATGTGTATATCCATTTGTCCAGGATCATTTTTTTAAAAAGTTTATTCTTTCAATTGAACTTCTTAGTGCCCTTGTAAAAAATCAATTGACCATAAACATAGTGTTTTATTACAGTACTTTCAATTCTATTCCATTGATCTATATGCTTAACATTATACCAATGCCACGTAATCTTGATTACTATAGTTTTGTATTACGTTTAAAATCAGGAAATATGAGTTTTGCAAATTTGTTCTTTTTTCAAAATCATTCACTATTGGGGTCACTTGTAGTTCTTTGTGTATTTTAAGATCAATTAGTCAATTTCTGCAAAGAAACAACCTAGGATTTTGAAAGATATTGTGTTTAATCTGTAGATGAATTTTGAAGAGTATTGTCATCTTGACAATATTAAGTCTTCCTATCCATAAACATGAAATACCTTTCCATACATGAAAATATTTAATATCTTTCATGAGTATTTTGTGGATTCCAGTGTAGAAGTCTTACACTTTTTTACTAAATTTTACTTTATGTATTTTTTGATGTGATAATAAATGAAATGGTTTTCTTAATTTTATTTTCAGATAACTTACATGTACTATATAGAAATAAAGTTGCTGGGGTGCCTGAGTGACTCAGTTGGCAGAGTACTGGACTCTTGATTTCTGCTCAGATCATGATCTTAGGGTCAAGATCAACCCCTGGGGCAGCTCCAGTGGCATAGCAGTTTAGCACTGCCTTCAGCCCAGGGTGTGATCCTGGAGACCCGGATCAAGTCCCATGTTGGGGTCCCTGCATGGAGCCTACTTCTCCCTCTGCCTGTGTCTCTGCCTCTCTCTTTCTCTCTGTATCAATCATGAATGAATAAATAAAATCTTTAAAAAAAATCAACCCCTGCATCTGACTTTATGTTCAGTGTGGGGTCTGCTTGAGATTCTCTCTCCCTTTGCCCTACCCCATTCATTTTTTTCTCTATCTAAAAATAAATTAAATAAAAGCTTTAAATAAAGAAATTCCTTTTTCAAAATGTTAATCTTGAATCCTGCAGCCTCCTGAACTTGTCTATTAGAGTGTAATATATTTTTAAGTGGATTCATTGTGATTATCTTTATGCAGGATTATGTCCTGTGTAAATACAGATAGTTTTACTTATTTTCTTTACCAATCTGGATGATTTCTACTTTTTTTCCTTGACTGATTTCCCTGGTTAGAACCTCCAGTAATGTTGAATGAAAGTGTTGAGAATGGACATTCTTGTCTTGTTCTTGATTAGTGGGAAAGCTCTTGGATTTTCACCATTAAAGAGTTCATCAAAAAAAAAAAAAAAAAAAAAGAGTTCATCATTAAGCATGTGGGTCTCCCACTGATACCTTTTATCAGGTTGAAGAAATTCTTTTATATTTCTTTTTCTATGAAGGCAGAAAAATTCCACATAGAAAGTTTTGGTTTTAGCCATTCTAAAACATAATGTCCTGCAATAATAATTAACCATTTAAAGAAATAAAAGTGTGTGCACATATTATATAAAATGCGTGTGTATATATAGTGTATATATGTATACACACTATATATAACTTTATATACATTATAATAATTCCTTTTTTTTTTAATTTATGATAGTCACAGAGAGAGAGAGAGAGAGAGAGAGAGAGAGAGAGAGGCAGAGACACAGGCAGAGGGAGAAGCAGGCTCCATGCACCGGGAGCCCGATGTGGGATTCGATCCCGGGTCTCCAGGATCGCGCCCTGGGCCAAGGACAGGCGCCAAACCGCTGCGCCACCCAGGGATCCCTATATACATTATAATAATACTAAAAAAAGACCTGTTTAATTTTTGGAGCTTAAAAAAATAACATCACTAAGTATCATGCATAATTTATTGAGCATAATAAATTCAGAAATAAGAAATAATAAATGGCATCAAAATAAATCAAATTAAAATATACATTTGGAAATAAAGCAGTATAATAGTTTGGATATAAAATTCATACACAAATAAATGCAAGGGACCAAGAATAGCAATAGAAATCTTAAAGGGAACACAAAGCTGTAATATGTACATTTCCAGATATTAAAAATCAGTGTACATTTATAATTATTAAGACGATGTGGTATTGTAACATGAGTAGAAAAAAATGATCTATGGCATAAAAAAGAGAGACCAGACCCAAGCCAATTCATATATAATATCTATAAATATTTGCCTGGATTTTATATAAGTTTAGCACTCCAACTCAGTGGGAATAATGCAATCTTTTATATAATGGTACTGAGTCAATCAGATATACCTCAATCATACTAAAGATCACTTCCAGATGGCATACAGATATTAATGTAAAAGGTAAACCCCAAAAGACAAAAATGTGAAACATCCTCCAATATCAAAGTTGGCAAGGATTTCTTCAATAAAACTCAAAATCACTTACTGTAAAGGAAAATATGATGAACTGAATTATATTAAAATTCAAATTTTCTATCCATTAGAAATCCCCAACAGGAGATTGAAAAAGCAACCCACAGTGAAAGAAAACATTCCCAATGCATTTATTCAACAAATATAAATGCCCAGAATATATAGTAAAATTCTACAAATCAATAAGGGCAGACAACCTTATAGAAAAGTATCAAAGACTTAAGCACACATGTTATAAAAGATAACCATATGATCGGTAAATGTATGAAAGTAGATCCTTAGTTTTTAAAATCACTTAATGGAGGTATTATTGACATACATTTAATGTATACAACTTGATGAGTTTAGAACTAACTGTACATCCATGAAACCATCACTACAGTCTATGTCACAAACATATCCGTCAACTTGTAGTAATACATACAATGGAATAAAATTTAGCCTTTAAAAACAAAAAAGAAATCATGTAATTTATAACAGCATTGGGTGGACCCAGAGAACATGTGATAAATGTAATAAGACAGACATAGAAAATCAAATACTACATCCCACTACTTGTCTGAGGAACCTAAATAGTCCAAACTCCTAGAAGCAGAGGACGGATGGTGGTTGTTAGGGGCTGTGCGGAGGGGAAAACAGGGAAGTATGTCAAATAGACTATTATTCATCAGTGAAATGCAAACTAGAATCAGAATGCAATTCTATTATGTACTATCAAATGGCTTTCAAGAAGGAAGCAACAATAAATAAAAACAAAAAAAATGTAGAAGAATCATACAAAATGTTAGTGAAACTGGACAAACTGAAAGTCTGGCACTGCTGGTAGAAATAGTAACTAGTAAAACAAAACAAAACAAAACAAAACAAAACAAAACAAAAAACATTGAACCACTTTGGAAAACTGGAGACATCTATGCTAAAACATATATTGTGTTCCAGCAATTCCACTCCTGGATAGAAACTTACAAAAATGCATACATGTGTACCAAAGACATAATAGAATGTTACAATAATAATATATGTGACACTGACTAACTGGAAATTGATGCCCATCACCAGTGCAATGATATATTTATGCCACAAAACATTTAATGACACCGTGAATGTCAAACTCTGCACCAATATGAATGAAATCACATACAAAGGAACAAATACTGATTTTATTTACCTACATACATTTAGGTAAACCACATAATCCTACTGTCCAATGGTAAATGTCAGGAGGACAGATATTAATTGGAAGAGTGCACGAAAGAAGCATCTAAGTATTGGACTTACTCTTGTTCTTTTCTGGAGATTATTATACAGGTGAGCTCATGGTGTGAGCGTTCATAAAGCCGAAGAGATAAAATGTACTATTTTCTGAATCATTGTTGAATAAAAATAAATACAGAAAAAGGATATGGTAGGGAAGATGTTACTCTGGATAATGCACATGACAATAACCATCACCCCTCCCCAATTATATTTAGTTGCTCAAAAGAGTAGTTGATGGTACTTTTCCCTACCCTTTTTCTTAGAACATTCTGAGACAGATACCACCATATGTCTCAGAGGAAATATGGCTGTGGTTCTCTGACATACACAATACACAGTTTTGTGGTTTTGTTTTCTTATTTCTTTTAAAGATTTTATTTATTTATTCATGAGAGACACAGAGAGAGAGGCAGAGACATTGGCAAAGGGAGAAGCAGACTCCCTGTGGGGAGCCCATTGTGGGATTCAATCCCTGCCTCTGGACCCCTGGATCATGCCCTGAGCCAAGGGCAGATGCTCAACCACTGAGCCACCCAGGCACCCCTGTTTTGACTTTCTTTATGTAGGGAACAGATTATATCCATCACTCCTCCTGAACTTATGCTTCTGTTCTCAATTTTTAAAAGGGAAAGATGAAAAAAGTAGATAATGCTCAAATGAAAATAAATAAAAGAGTAATAAAAGAGAGACTTCTATGAGTGTCACTTGAGATGGCCTGTGTGATTTATATCTCAGTAAAAGCTTTTAGTATGTGCATGGCAGGAATATGGAGCACAAAGATATTACTGATTATGATTAGGATCTGGTTACAGTCAATTAATGAATAAAATATCATTACCGCTGAGAATTTTCAGACTGTGTTCCTGATTCTCAGATAATGTTAGAGTCTCATAGCGATTGCAGTCACTTTTGGATAGATGAATCTTGGTGATCAGATTCATGACTAGGTGGGCCCTTCTGCACAGGCCACAACTCAAAATGATGCACACAACCTCGTAAGTATATCCTTAATAAATATGTTGTGAGAGCCTTCTGGAGAAGCCTAACCAGACCAACTGCTCTTCATTTGGTTTTGGAAAATAGTCTTCTCAACCTAAAACATAGTAACATTTGGAGGTTAACAATCATTTATGTATCTATGATAAATAATCTATTGATCCCAAACCTATTTTAGATGCTAGCATTCCCTCAAATTATAGTTTTTGATGGTTTTTGCATCCTTGGCAAGGAATTCAGCTTATTTGCTTTTATAAAAATTGTGATTGTTGGGATCCCTGGGTGGCGTAGCGGTTTGGCACCTGCCTTTGGCCCAGGGCGCGATCCTGGAGACCTGGGATCGAATCCCACATCGGGCTCCTGGTGCATGGAGCCTGCTTCTCCCTCTGCCTGTGTCTCTGCCTCTCTCTCTCTCTCTTTCTCTCTGTGACTATCATAAATAAATAAAAATTTAAAAAAATTAAAAAAAAATTGTGATTGTTTAGAAATAGGTGAAAAATTTCTTGACTTATCTGGTGTTTGGTGAAATAATAGAAATCGGAAAGAAGAAAAGAAATAAAGGTATATGGATATATACATGCAAATATATCTATTTGTATTTGTAAACATATATGTGTACATATGTATATGTACATATATATATCAAGAACAAATCAAATTTCTCATAATGTCCATTCTTTATCACTTTCCAAAATTGGCCTTATTTTGGAAAGATGGGGAAAGTAGTAGGAGCCATTCTAGACCATTTGGAACTGCATAATTTATCAGGGATGTTGCCAGATTCCAGGAAGGTAAGTGCTGTGTTTCACGAGAGTCCTTTTCACAAGTGGAATTACAGAATGATCATGCTCATCTTTAGATGGTTCTGAGGGTTTTCATTGGATTTAAATATAATGACAGAACAGTAAGATGATAATTTTTTTCAAAGTTTTAAATACATAATGTGCTTCTGCCTTTTTACTGCTGATTAAAGTACAGCTTGTTTTGCCAGAGTCTGAGATGTTTCCATTTGGCTGAGTCCATTAGGACATCCCATTTTTTATTTTTTCAAGATAACGTTTTTCATAATTTACAAATGTCATTTTCCAAGATAGCTTATTTCTTAGTTGAGTTGATGTTCAAGTGAAGCATGAGCAAAATAAAGCGTTTATTCTGAGACATGCCAAGAGCTTGTTGACAGTCTCTGACTTATGTCTTTCATGGGCATGGCCATTCCATCTTAGAAATTGTCATGGATGGAATTATAATCTCCCAAAGTTCATATGCTGATGCCCTAACCCCTACTATTTCAGAACATGATTGTTTTTGCAGATTTAAAGAGGTAATTAAGATAAGCCTCCGGGAACCCTGGGTGGCGCAGCGGTTTGGTGCCTGCCTTTGGCCCAGGGCGCGATCCTGGAGACCCGGGATCGAGTCCCATGTCGGGTTCCCGGTGCATGGAGCCTGCTTCTCCCTCTGCCTGTGTCTCTGCCTCTATCTCTGTGTGTGACTATCATAAATAAAAATTTAAAAAAATTTAAAGATAAGCCTCCTTGTGTCGGCTCTCATCCAATCTGACTTCTGTCCTTATAAGAAGATGAAATCTGGTCAGAGAGACACCAGGGATGTACACATATGGAGGAAAAAACACATGAGGACACAACAAGAAGGTGAACGTCTGTAAGGCATGGAGAGAGGCCTCTGGAAAACCAAACCTTGGTTTGTCTTGGACAATCAGCCTCTAAAACCATGAAGGAATAAATTTCTGTTATTTACATCATCCAGTCTGTGGTATTTTGTTATGGCAGCTGTGGCTTAGAAAGACAGCTTGGAATGATTATATTTTGTCTGACCCAAGATCTTCCCACCTATGAAGATGCAATAAACAGGTTAAAACTTTTAATTTGCTACTATATTTAAAAATTAGTAAATTTGAATATAGCAGACCTGCTGATGCAGGAGCATTTAAATATTGAATGCAACATCTATTTAGCACTCACCTAAGAACTACATTCTCAAGGGATAAATTTGATAACAAACATTTTGCTATTTGTCCCTGGTGCCAAATTATGAGTTAAGGTTCTACTTAGAACAGTGTTTCAAAGGTTAAGCCATAAATTATACTGTTTTTTTTTTTGTTGTTGTTGTTGTTGTTGTTGTTGTTTTTACCTACACTACAGATATCAAGTTAAAATGAAAATTACACTTGCTGGAAGAATTAAAAGAAATGTTGATATTTTTAAAAAGTTAAAAACAAATTCTCATAGATTTGGCTGCGTTCATACAGAGCCCAAGAATGTAATTATACTTCTTTTGCTTTTGGATACTGGATTGGGAATATCTTTTGTCTTATATTTGGTTTTCCTGTACCCTTGATTAGCAGCCACTCAGCATGAGATGCTCTTCACCTGAATTCTCAGGCCACACTGATTCTTTACCTTCTAGAAAGATTTTCATTGGAAATGACAGTTGGCATGCTCTGATTTTATGCTTTAAAATCATGGAGTGCTATCAATGCTTCACTGTTTCTAACAGCTAATAAAGTTTTCTCACTTTGATATTTAAAGGATGTTCAGTACACTGTTTGTGCTGCTGACTGCTTTGCTTGAGCAGAGCCAACAGCACCATGGCCCGGCCAGTTGAGCACTCTTTGGGCTGCAGCCTCAGCTGAGCTGTGTACCAGCAGAGCACACTTGGTACATAGAGGAAGCATCTGACGATAGGCCATGGCTGTCACGGGGATTGTGTAAACTTGCAATTTTTTTTTTCCTGTCAGGTGTTGTATGTATGGTGGTTTATGTTTCAGTATATTGGAGACTTTTCATTTTGTTCAAGGAATCTGTTCCATGTTTAAAAGCCTTGATTAAAGAGGAAGTTTTTTTATAATCTAAAAAAAAAAAAAAAGCCTTCTACCCACTTTGGAGTAAATATTAAATGCAATGTCTTAGGAAAGACTACTAGCTTTTGAGTCTGCCATTATAATGAATTTTCCAGGGATGTCCATATTCTAATTGTAAATGCCTGACTAGTAATATCTCATATTAAAATGGAATTTGGGCCATTATATTAAGACACTTTGCACTGGTATGTCACATGGTTCCTGGGGATGTTCTATTACTCTCTCAGTGAATGATTTGGGAGGAAATAATACAAACACATATTTGCCTTACACTTTATATTTTTTAGAACTTTCCCTATTAAAATTGTTTTATTTTATTCTCTATCAACTCCTGCAAGATGAAATTGTATTCACACAGGATTATAAACTCGGAAGATTCCTTATATTGTATCATCATATTTGTAATTATCAATAATAATTTCATATATTATAATAGCTAGCAACCATTAGTCTTCAAAGGTATCTATCTCAAGGGGAATTTTTAACAACTCTATTATTCAAATTTTATGGCATGGTTTTATTAAAACTTAAGGAAAAGATTCTGTCCTCTTAAGTATTATAAGAATTTTGAATGAATCAAGGAAAGAATGAATGGAAAAACTGGAATTCTATTTCTCTGCCAGTCATTGTGGTCGATGCTTTCTTGTTGATTTATATCTTTACTGCTTCCAGGGTGGGAAGTTGCCTGGATGGAATCCAGGAAAACATAACAGAAACCAGAGGAATCCTATCTCTGAGAGTCCTCCATACCTCCCTATGCTTCAGACTTTCCCCAGAAACCTCCTATAGATTAGAGAATAAAACATTTCTTCTCTCTTTAGGACCAGAAGTAGAAAGTAGAAGATCAATTATACTTTTGTCCAAACTTTAGCTCGCAATTTTGCAGAAAAACTAAAATGACAAAACAAATATTCAAAATCAGACTTTCCCCAGAAACCTCCTATAGATTAGAGAATAAAACATTTCTTCTCTCTTTAGGACCAGAAATAGAAAGTAGAGATCAATTATACTTTTGTCCAAACTTTAGCTCGCAATTTTGCAGAAAAACTAAAATGACAAAACAAATATTCAAAATCCTTATCCTTTGGCAACTAAACTTTGTGATTCTCTTTGTTTACTCAAAAGTGACATATCTGACTCAAGTGGATTTTTTTTTCCTAAGGGGAAGAGTGAAATTTCCCTTAATTTTATTATTAGTATGATGTCTATATTCACAGAATCCACCAATATTACTGCATATAATTAAATGACTACACTTTACAAAGCAGGTAATTCCTGACTTTCCAGGCTGGCTAATAGAAAAGTTATCAAGATCCAGAAATCATGAAAAGGAATAATGTAACTGTTTCCTTACATATAGGTCTCAAGGTTATCAGTTTTGATAACTCAAATGCCTCACCTTTTCCTCATCTTTTCATCTAGCACTAACATGTCTGCTATTTGAGGAAAATTGCCAACTAAAGATGTTATGGGTACTTCTAAGTTGTTCGGGTTCATATTTTGAAAAATATCCTCTGTTACAAACCCGATTTATCTGCTAATGTTTAAAAGATAGTTGGCATTTGTTGGACTGGAAACTTATCTAGAAAATACTCTAGATTTAACTCTCCATCTCCATTTATGCTTTTATTATTTTTTATTTCAACAAGTAAATTCACTGATAAGGTTGAGTGAACTCAGAGAGGGAAAGAATTAACCCATTTTGAAAATAAAAAGAAGCAGTTTGCTTTATAACACAATATCTTCAGTGTATGACCTTTTTACTTTATGACTTAAATCAGTGACTCTAGAATACAATAGCTTTGAAGAAAGTTAGAGACACTCAATCCTATTTTTCCATGCTAAATATAAAGAAGTGCTAAAAGTCTTTTGTATATTTAGACAAAATTGTATTATGCAAGTTTAGCAATTACAACATAATGATAAATTAGAATTAAATTTTTGTTTAAATGAATTTCCACATAGATTACATTTTGCTTCAGTATTTTTTATTGTAGATAGAGGAACTAAAGTAAGTGTTGCCTAATTCACTATAGTAATGGAACATACATATCATCCCCCTTTAAATAAAAAAACTTTGGTTGTATTCTCAAGTTAACCTTCCTATCAACCTCCTCTCTCTGAAGAAAATATATCCGGAGCTTGGTCATTAGCTCCTAGTCATTTGATAATACAAATCTTCTTTTCTGCTGGAAGTAAAAAAAAAAAAGTCCATGGATTAAAAAATGCAGTGAATTAAAATGAAGTAAGTCTGCTTATCATTTTTCAGAGAATAATGCTTCTTTTTCTGACATGAGAATTATAAATATATTATTTTACCCCATATGTATAATAATATATAATACATGAAGTGCAATTGAATGAAGTTGCATGTTTGTATGTATATGTACACACACACACACATACACACACACACACAAACACATACTTTGGCCAACTACATTTTTACAGTTTAACAGTAAATGCACCCAAAATGTTAATTCTTTTTTTCTTCTCTCTTCTTTTTATAGATTCAGAAATGCTCATAAATTTTATTTAAATAGTTTTCTTCTGAGCACATAATTTTTATATTCTTCTTTTCTATTACATTTTAAGTCCATGGAGTACCCTATATTAACAACTCTAGGTAGAAACATTGTTCTAAGATATTTAAAATTAGATTAGACTAATTTAATTTAAAAACATACAGAGCTATACTCAAAAGAGCATTTTTTTCCATTTCCTAATAATTAAGAGCCAGTTTCTTGACATTGAAATTATGTTGCATATTTCCACTAAAGGTATTTGCGAAAAACGTTATCTTCATTTCCACTTGGAAAGAGTGCATATGAGGAATATAGACACATATGCTCAACATTTAAAAAATCAACTTGCCATTACAGAGAGAGAGAGAGCATGCACACATGAGCATGGAGAGGGGCAGAGGGAGAAGGAGAGAGAATCTCCAGCAGACTTCCTGCTGAGTGAATAGCCAGAGGCAGGGCTCCATCTCATGACCCCAAGATCATGACCTGAGCCCTGAGCCAAAATCAGGGCTTGAGTCAGAGACTTAACCAACTCAGACAACCCCCTCAAAAATCAATTTGCCTTTGATTGTGTGGTACATTTTTGTTATCATCAGAGATATTACAAAGAACAAACTTACTAATAGAATCGATGTCCAGGTTTATACCTGTAATAGGTTCTGTGATGAAGAGCTTATATAACCTATCTGAAACTCATATTCACAAAAATATGAATATTGTTCTGTGAGGCCACTTTATGTAGTACCTGAATTGGATCTCTTAATGGCTCATTCCTTTTTAGATTCAGTGTGATAATGTGAGTTTCTTTGGCATCCCACAGCACAGGAGCTATAGTTGGAGATTCCTGCCCATAGGAATGAATTCTATGTATATAACTCCTACGGGAAGGACAGGTGTCACAAGTGACTGAGTGCAGATGGAATAAATCATCTCCTTTAACTTCAGGATGACAATGATAGCTAAGAGTATCTTGTATACTAGGTAACGATGTGGATGACATTTCCCTTCTTATATAAGATACTTATCATAATTGCTTTTGTTGCTTGAGCTTTTCTCTGGCACCCTAAAATATGAATTATCGAATTACCACTATCCAAAGTAAGTTTTGCAATAATTTTTTAGAATATGTCAATTTTTCACTGATATTGCCACTAATTTTCCTCTTGGTTATTCCTTTTAAGTAATACTTTTCCAGGAATTCAGAGAATCCTGATAAATGGTTAAGGAAATAACTCAGAATCATGTTAATATTATCTGGGCTGGCTCCAGGCCTAGGAACTAAATTATTTTTACAGGACTTTTTGAAAATACCCGATACTAGGTTTAGCACTGAGCAAAGATAAAAGGCTTCAGCTGTAAGGAATTATGTCTAGCACTAACCCAACTCTCCTTTGTACTCATATTCCATTTTTTGTAGTTAGTCCCCAAAAGGAAAGAGCCCTGTCCCTCCTATCCTCCTGAAGAGTATATTTTAGAGAATGTTGACTTGGCAAATACCATAATTCTTGGAGTGATTCTGATACTACTACTACTCCAGAATTTACCAAAAATAAATAAACAAGCACATGCAATCATAAAAACAACAATAATGGGAATAGTAAACATTTAGTTCCCAATATGACAGGAAGTAGTTAATAGGTGGTTGCTGTGTACCTAGAAAAAAATTTCCAGCTCTGACCTCCTCTTGCTGACTTTCAAAATGACAAAGTATTACTCCAGAATTATCCTAGAAGATGTTAATCTTCATAAACATTCTCTTCTTTGCATGTATATTTCTTTTCCCTTTCTGGAATGCGCATTCTCACACTTGGGCCCTAAACAAACCAAAGACCTAAAAATCAATTGTTGTATTTTAGGGTAAAACACAGCCAGTCAATAAATCAATGGAATATGCAAAGTCCTTTGCATATTTTAAGATCAAAATCAACAAAGATGAACATCCAGTTGTTCATGTATTATTGTTTGTCTTCAAATTTTTACAACAGATAAGGTTAAAAGTTCACATAATGATCTTTCCTGTGGAAAAAGAAGACAATATTTCTATAAAATAATCATAACATAAATAATATTGAAAGCTATTTTATAGTATCATAGACAAGTATTTTTGACATATTCCAAGTCTGCTTGTATTATATACACAGTGTCTGTAGTGCAATTAATAGCAGCTAGCCTTAGAAAACTAGATCTGGCACATGGTAAATACTCATTAAAATATTTATTGAATGAATGAATGAAAGAGTAAATAAAATGGAACACTATTCTTCTATAATGGGGATTTTTATCTCTGAAATGCCATTGAAATCTTTGAAATTTTAAGGCAACAAACTTATTGATTTCAAGGCTTAAAAGAAAGATTCATTTTTTAGCATTCCTCAGCTAAAAAAAATGGAAGTGCATTCAGGAGTGTTAACTGAAATTGATAATAAATATTAAAGAGAGGATTGAAGCATTGCACACTAACTAACTGATCCAGCCACTTATGTTTAAAATCTATTAAAAAATATGTGAGGGATTTATTAATGTTTTCTAAGGTGCTACATTTTCAAACACTCAATATTTTGTGATTGAATTATCTTCAGCGTAATTAAGAGGTACTAATTCAGTTCACTCCTAAGTGAATACTAAATAATGAGAAAGTGATTTTAAAGTTACATACACACACAAAAATCAAATCACCTGGGCATTGCCATGAAAAATAGTTTTTTCTGTTACAATAATAAATAGCTGACAACAACAAAATCTAAAGTGTATATTCTTAAAAATCTAAAAAGGTATTCTAGACCATCTTCTAATTTGTTTTGGAAGGCAGATAGTAGAAGGCATTCTAAACAAAATGACCATTCAACCATATGTACCAAGAATGTTCTTTATTTCAAATGACTTCTACAGGAATTGACAAGTACCAAAACAATTGCTTGCAAGAATCAATAAATCTAGGTTCAAATATCAGTTTTGATATGTGCAAGCTGTAGAAACCAAGAAAGTCACTTATTTGATGTTTATCTTATTTGCAAAATAAGAGTTTAGATTCCAGGACTGGTCTCAAACTTGGATGCACGTTGGAATAATTTGACAAGATCTCTACTTTTATCTTTGTTTCCTTGTTTCTTCTGATCTGTGATGGCTTTTTAGACTTTTCATTATCTCTCATAACTAATATTTTGGGGAGTAGACACTTAGGTACTATGTAGAATGTCACTTAATTCGGATTTGTCTGATTTTTTGTGGTTGTTGTTAAGATTAGATTGTGGTTACACATTTGAATCAAGTCTTGGATTTGGCAATGTTGAACTCAGTGCTGACTTTGACAAGAGCATTTTCATTAGAGCAATGAGGAAAAAAAATACTGACTGTAATAAGTTTAAAAAATAATGGAAAAGAGAGACTGCCCATCAGTCTTTTTTTTAAGGTGAAAACATTCAAGATCTACTTTCTTAGCAACTTTCAAGTAGATAACTATATTGTTAACTATATTCACAGTATAACAGTATTGTTAACTATATTCACAATACTGTGCATTAGATCTCCAGAACTTATTATCTCCAGAACTTTCACTTTTCTAAGTGAAAGTTTGTACTCTTTAAAAGAAGGTTCTTGACGTCAAAATACCATTTTTAATTAACTGAAAATACAAATGGCTGACTTCAGGAGTAAAAAGTACTTAAAAGTATTTTTCTGGGCAGCCTGGGTGGTTCAGTGGTTTAGCGTGGCCTTCAGCCCATGGCCTTATCTTGGAGACCTGGGATGGCGTCCCACATCGGGCTCCCTGCATGGAGCCTGCTTCTCCCTCTGCCTGTGTCTCTGCCTCTCTCTCTCTGTGTCTCTCATGAATAAATAAATAAAATCTTTTTTAAAAAGTATTTTTCCTTTATTCTAATCATTTGTGTCAAAATCTTTAACAGCATCGTTAGATCCAAGACTTACATTCAGATTTTAATATTTTATTTTTTCAGTTAATCTCAATATTTCAGCACTTCTTCTACCTTATTCTTACATTCATTTATTAAAAGTTATAATAACGAAAAATAGAGTGGTTGGTTAGGCACAGTGTGACCTTATATATTAAAGTAGTTATACATGAAGGCCTGTTTCACTTCTAAACTTCTGGTTTGGCAATAAATTAATATAATTATGATGATGATATGTGATATGTCTGTAATGTGATTACTGAAGATACACAGACAGCCTGGTAGAGAAAAATTTTTGTAGAGATGAGTTCATTTTCATGTGACTGTTAAGCACTGTTGGCTCAGCAGGCATCTGTGCAAAATAAATTTAACTAACAATGATAAAGTAGTTGTACATAAGAAGTTTGGTGTGTAAATTCATCTATATATATAATTTTATTAGTAATAATTTACCTGCTGATGTTAGAATTGATAAAGTCCTCTTGGCATTTTTGTTATAGCTAATTTATTCATAGATTAGAAGACTGTATACTTTGTTTTATTTTATACATCCTTATAGTCGTTTTAATACCAAGAATAATTTTTGAAAGTGTTTTGGAATAGGGAAAAGAGAACTGGACCAAAAGTGAGAAAACCTGGGTTTGAATCAGAATTCTGGTCCTACTGACTAGGAGACCTTTGGCAAATCACTTACACTATGAACCTCGGGTTCCTCAACTATAAAGGGATA
The DNA here is from genome assembly GCF_018345385.1 of Vulpes lagopus. Lineage (NCBI taxonomy): Eukaryota > Metazoa > Chordata > Mammalia > Carnivora > Canidae > Vulpes > Vulpes lagopus. The sequence continues at coordinate 8,212,437 of NC_054839.1, read as the reverse complement.
TACTCTAAACATATATAGGCACTTATCAGGTCTTTTTTAGGTATCTAGATAATACAAGCTAAGTGCAAACCATAAATGTAAGATATAAAAACACTTTATGCTTATTTAACACCTTCCTGTATTTTAAGAAAGTTCACAAAAGTGTTCTAATTGGATGCCACAACAACTTTGTAAGTTAGGTAGGGAAGAAACTTTTCTCTAAATTTACCTATAGAAAAAAAGTGAAGGAAAAGAAAAGTTACATGCTGTAAGTAAATCAATAGTTGCAAAGCTATGGCATGCATGAGATATGAATTTCTGTGTCTGTGTATTACATAGCACAATATCGGACTAGTAGAGGAGTTTCACACATACAAACTAATGATATTGAACGATGTGAAATCATTATTGGATTAGAATATTACTGGCAAGGGATCCCTGGGTGGCGCAGCGGTTTGGCGCCTGCCTTTGGCCCAGGGCGCGATCCTGGAGACCCGGGATCGAATCCCACGTCAGGCTCCCGGTGCATGGAGCCTGCTTCTCCCTCCGCCTGTGTCTCTGCCTCTCTCTCTCTCTCTGTGACTATCATAAATAAATAAAAAATTAAAAAAAAAGAATATTACTGGCAAATAAAAATTTAGAACATTTCAAAATGTTCCCTTAAAATGAGTGAACTGGGTCACAAAGAAATTAAGCAACTTTTTTTTTTTTTATGTAAGAATGAAACATGAGAACTAACAGTGTGTTTTACATATTTTCAAAGGATTTCCTGCATGTCAACTCACTGCTAATCTTCACAATAAACATCTCAATATCCCCTCCTCTCCCTATTTTTCCAGCAAGAAACTAGACATAGGCAAAATTAAACAACATAGCCAACATAATACATCCATAAGTGATGGAGCTGATTTCAACTTCAACATGTGATTTTTGACTGAGATTTGTCTTACTTTCATCACTGTCTTAGTCATATCAAAATGGAAACACAATTAGAAGTAAAAAAAAAAAAAATGAGAATTAGACCTTTGGTCTTCTGGATAAGTCCAGTATCTTCTTCTTTATGATTTGATTCACTTATAATCATTTACTGAGGACATATTGAAATGCATTTCTAGGTTTTGAGGGATGCAAACATGGTGAAACACAAACATATATATTTTTTGTATTTTAATACATATGACTGTGTTGGCTGAAAAAAGAGAAGCCTATAGTTAGTGCAATGTAAGAGATAAGATCACTATGTAGTTGAGTGAACAGAGAAGGCTTCAAGAACATATGTTACTTACGTTGTCTGTAAGTTATATTCTCAGCAAACAGAATGACAGAGTCAGAAATAGAGGTGTGAAAGCAGCATATGTTCAGAGACCAGCTATGGCCAATAAGTCAGAGTCAATAGGCATGATGTCAAGGGATGAGCCTGGCAGTATAAAAAAAGCAGCAGACTGTGAAGGGCATTGAGTATCACATTGAGGGGTTTAGTATTTCTTGAAGTTATGGAGAGATATCATAGGTATGAGAAGAGTGCTTAAGCAGGTTAATTATAGGATTCAATTTTTTTAAATTTTATAAATATATTTAAAATTACATGGGAGATATATCAAATGTGGAAAGTCTACTATTTCTCAATGCCAAGACTCATTACAGAGTACTTAGAAAAATTCTATTTCTTTGATTTTCTTATTAATTTTTTAAAAGTGAGAACTCATTTATTGTGTAAGGTTTTAATGAGATAATCTCATCTCTATACTCATAAATTATGTCTTGAGGTATGGTATGGAACATCAATATTATCCAAAGCTTATAGTAACAACTTTAGTGAAAGGAAGTGATTTACTTCATAATTTATATAAATGAAACACAGTAGAACTTGAAATAGCTTCTTAAAAACACTTTCCATTCATGTTTAAATCTATTTATGAATTAAAAATTTGTCAAGGGAAAATCATTTTATAGAAAGACTTGCTCATTTTTCATTTATATTCTAGAAAAAATATATTTTGCATATATCTGGGGTCTATCTTAATATTTTACCACTTTTATACTTCAGTTTATTTAGCTCTGCTATTCCTCAAATCAATCAGGGTTACTAAAAATCTCATAAATTGGGGATCCCTGGGTGGCGCAGCGGTTTTGCGCCTGCCTTTGGCCCAGGGCGCGATCCTGGAGACCCGGGATCGAATCCCACGTCGGGCTCTCAGTGCATGGAGCCTGCTTCTCCCTCTGCCTGTGTCTCTGCCTCTCTCTCTCTCTCTCTGTGTGTGTGACTATCATAAATAAAAAAAAAAAAATCTCATAAATTTTGTGAGGTCTACGAAGAATTGTTCTTGAAAAATCACATAAATATGATTAATATAAGTGATGTGCATTATCTACATTTAAGAATCATTGAAATAGTACTGAATATTCTAAGCATACTCTGCATAAGGATATTGAGTTTTTGAGTGTATTCATTTTTAGGCAGGCATAATACATATAATTTAACTTTCAGGTTGATAGGTAAATTTTCAAATGAATTTATAGTAAGCAATTTATGAGACATTATCTCAAAATTCATTATTATTACTTATCAATATATATAGGAACTTATTTTCCACTATCATGAAATAAAAATGCATTTGAAAGATTAACTAATTGCAAAAGGAAAATTTTTTTCTACATCTACTCAACTCAGTTTTGGTCACCATTCAGAGATTTTGTTCTCTTTTCAATGGAATTTTCCTTCTCCTGAAGCTAATGATGTGATGAAATTACATTTTACTTATGAATTCTTCTCCTTACAGATATCACTCTTCAATCTTGCTATTCTTTACAGTCTTCCCTGTAGATAGTCCAACCATACATCTGCTCAATAAAATTTACACTGAGCACTCTACTACAGTTTAGAAATATAACAACTAATGAGTTCACAGTCTTTTTAAAAATTTATTTATTTATTTATTTAAGATTTTATTTATTTATTCATGAGAGACAGAGAGAGAGAGAGGGAGAGAGAGAGAAAGCCACAGGCACAGGCAGAGGGAGAAGCTCCATGCAGGGAGCCCGACGTGGGACTCGATCCCAGGACTCCAGGATCATACCCTGGACTGAAGGAGGAGATAAACCGCTGAGCCCCCAGGGGCCGCCGGAGTTCACAGTCTTGTTTGTAGAATGAGAACCAACAAATGACCAGATCATAAAATCCTGCCTGATGAGAACTGATGAGGAGCTAACAGAAAACACAAAATTGCATTTAGTCAATCTTTCTACACTAGTAAATCACTTCTCCAGCTGGCTACCCTCAGAGACCTCTAACAACTGCACAGTAATGCTTAGCACACATCTCTTGAGCTATAGCATTCTAAGTACTCCAGAGGAAAAACCAAATCATGGAGAGGGTATATCCATATGCAATAGTTTCTTTCTATTCTGCAGAAAAATTACTAATGATATGTAAAGGGCTCACCATCTGAGGTGAACACTTCATTTTCTTGTATTTTTAGAAACCATCTGATTGTGGGCTGTTTTTGTTCCAATGTCTAAAACATCTCTACATCATTGTAACCACAATTTTCTCCCTTTCTTCTCTTTAGCCTGCCACCAACGCTCTCTTTTGTCCACCCGACCTCCCTTATTTGCTCCTGGTCGTATCTTAGACGGCCAATGATGACCACACTACTTACCACATACATTACATCTAATTTACATTCTTTTCTCTTTTTTTCTCTCTCTAAAGTGACATATGTTAATTGTGATCTAAAGTGACTCTGTGATAATTGTCCTTCTAACTGTTCTCTTTCTCACTAGTCATCTCTCAACAATTTCTACTCAAAAGATACCTTTCTAGTTAGACGCATACGCCTGTTAATATTTCCATATGACCTTCACTCTTTAAATTCTGGCCTAGTTATTTAACATAATTTTCTATTTTCATAGCATTTGTATATATCTGATAATATCTATAGCACATATACCCTTAGACCAAGTAAAATGATAATATTTCCATATGACCCTCACTCCTCAAATTCTGGTCTAGTTATTTAACATAATTTTCTATTTTCATAGCATGTGTATATATCTGATAATATCTATAACATATATACCCTAAACCAAGTAAAATGCATAAATGGAAAGTGAAAATCATATTTAAGAATCCAATAAAGTAATGACACTTGTAATTTGTGACACTGAGTTCAGCCTTCAATTCTGTTTAAACACAAATGCACAATAATTTTAAAAAAGTGGAATAGATGGCTTGTTACAGTTTTGTATCATGATTTTTCTTTAAAAAGATGCATTGTCAACTTTTTCCAAAGAAAGTAAATATTCTAACCTTTTTTAATATTACCGAATATATTCTATACATGGATGTCTTTAACTGATGCCTTATTGCTGGTAATTATATTGCTCCCAATAGTTTGCATGAGAAATAATACTATGATCAACATTCTTGTGTAAAATTTTTGCATCTATCCATAACAAATTTTTTGGCATACATTGCCAGAGATAAAGTCAAATTGACCAAATACTTCAGAAACCTTAAAATTAAAGGACTGAGAAGAACACACAAGGGAATTAACTTACTACTACTGCTAACACACTATTAACAATATAATATAGGCAATTTTAGTAAAGTACTAATACTTTGCTATGTACTTCGATTCTTCCAAACACAATCTAATTTAAAATGTTGGTTTTAAGAAGCTACTTCATTTTAAAAGAACTAGAAACAAAATGTAAATATAGGCCAGGCACAAAATATCAGCATGGAATGGGAAAAGTAGCTCTTTTTCTTCTGACAAATAAATAATCCTTACTGTTTTTATATAAAAATCACAAATTTATATAGACATTTTGATAAATAATTGTAAGTCATGAAAGTCTATTCGCTAAATAATACAAGCATAAATTAGATAAAAAATAGTAGAAATTAAAAAGAAAACCTCACAGAATTATCATTAAAGCAGTACACATTAAGAGGTAACTACAAAAAAAAAAGAATTAGAAATCAGATGAAGTTTAATAAAAAGGATCACATTCAAAAAATAATCAAAGAAATATGTGCCACATATATCATTTCTTTTGTTAGATTGTCAAAGATTAAAAGGAATTATAAGAACATTTGTGTTAAAGTTTGAAGTCTGAAAAAATGATTTTGTCTTCTTCATTCCCAAGTTATGCTAACTTTTAAGGAAGGCATTTTCAAAAAGATAAAGCCAAATGTCAGAGAGACTGAAGTAGGCTCAACAGGGAAAACAATATTTCAACAAATTCCTCAAAGAGAGAAGCAGAATCCTTCAGAATATGCAGAACAGGAATCATAAAATCATTAGAAAGTGTCTCCTTTCAAAGTTGGTAGTGATGGCTGAAAGCAGATGTACCAAGAGAGGGAGTAGTTAATTAAACATCTGTGGTACTGCCAGAACCACAATACCAATTTTTTGATGGTACATCTATCTTTCAAGCAGACTAAGGCCAGATAGTGTCTCACTTATTCCCAGGCTAAAAGACAAAAACTCAATGCCTTCTTCTCAAAAGTTAGTGAAAGAAATGCAATGGAGAATTAAGGTAGCTATGGCCTTATATGGAAGAAAAATTCAAGCATTCTGACATTTAAATGTCCACCCTAAAGTCCAGATCTGTGATTGCTCTACCTTTGTTTCATAGAATTTCACTGACAGCTTCCAGACAACAAATTCTTCTCATACTCAGAATAACTATTAGGCAATCTTCTCATGTAAAGGAGGAGGAAAATAAGCCTAGGTATTAACCTACAGGAAAAACAAAAAGATACAATTACTTGTCATGCATTACATTTATATTCTAAAATATGAATGAATAATTGATATTCATAAGAGAGATCCAGATAGCTGAAGTTTAATAGAAATGACTGAAAAACAAGGGAAATCTGAGACAGTGTCATAGACAAAAGGAACTAAAATGTGATGTGGTATCATGGATGGGATCCTAGACCAGAAAAAAATCAGTAAAAACTATGGAAACTGAATAAAGTATAGACCTTATTTAATAATAACATGTCAATATTGGTTCGTTAATTGTGAGAAATATACCATTACAATGACAGACACTAACCGTAGTGAAAACTTGGTGTAGGATATATGACAACCCTCTATATTATTATTATTATTATTTTTTAAGATTTATTTATTTATTCATGATAGACACAGAGAGAGAGACAGACAGACAGACAGACAGACAGAGAGAGGCAGAGATACAGGCAGAGGGAGAAGCAGGATCCATGCAGGGAGCCCGACATGGGACTTGATCCCAGGACTCCAGGATCAGGCCCTGAGCCAAAGGCAGGCACCAAAACGCTGAGCCACCCAGGAATCCCCACCTCTATATTATTTTCACAATTTTTCTGTCAATCTAAAACTATCCTGTAACAAACATTGTACTTAAAAATAAAGCAATGATAATAAATACTGAGAGGATGAAGAAGTAAATGTAGCAAAATATTAAGATGATGGGTAAGGGACATTTAGGATACCTTAAAATACATTGCAACTTTTATATACTTGAAATGATTTCAAAATACAAACTAAAAAAAGTGAAACAAACAATAAGCAAACAAGTAGAAAAACTCCTCTCAGAAATATGCTGAGATAATTCTAAAAGTAGATGAAATCTTTAACAACAAGAACAAATGGCTCTAATTTGTTTTCCTGGAGTGTCAAGACCATATTGCGTCTAATGCGAGGGGTTGGAACAACATGTACAATCAAAATGAAATAATGAGAAAACAAGAAGACTTCTTAAGACCTAAAAATAGATACAAAGTTTGAAAGATACATTAAACAATTTTTCATAAAACTAGAGGACAATATGAAAAATGTTGAGAAAACCAGATAAAGAGAATAAATGTGAGACATCAAACACTTGATATGTTAATATCAGTCCTAGGCAAAGGAACAAATAAATGAAGGGAAAATATTATAAAAAATAATGGCAAAGTATTTCCTGGAGCTGAAGACATGTTTCAAATTATAATCTCAACTGCCCATTGAATGCCATTGAATGACAGAATGAATGGTTATTAACAACTGTGCAAGTTGTCATGAAAGATAAGAACATCATTGAGAATAGTTGATCCTAAAAGATTCTAGACGATAAAACTGATCACACAAAGGAAATCAGTTATAAGTCACCAAAACAAGTCACTAATCCTAAAAGAAGAAAAACAGCTAAATTAGACTCTTCATCAAGATGTGAAGTTCACCACTATCAAACATAGTTGTTTCATACTTAGTATTAAAAAAGAAAATCAGAAAATCAGTAATTATTTTATGGCAAATAAAAACTGGGAATTTCTCAGTATTGTGAAATAGCATTTTGGATTTATTTTAAATAAATTTTGATTGAAGAGGGTATAGAAGATCCTTCTGTTCCACCTTCCCCTCTGATCTTCCTGTGTCCCTTTGGCCATTTAATTGGCTGAATTCATGACTTCCCTTCCATGCATACAGCCAGCATAAGAACTAAAAAGACGGGATCCCTGGGTGGCGCAGCGGTTTGGCGCCTGTCTTTGGCCCAGGGCGCGATCCTGGAGACCCGGGATCGAATCCCACATCGGGCTCCCGGTGCATGGAGCCTGCTTCTCCCTCTGCCTGTGTCTCTGCCTCTCTCTCTCTCTCTCTCTCTCTCTCTGTGACTATCTAAATAAATAAAATTAAAAAAAAAAAAAGAACTAGAAAAGACTTACTTTCTATAGTTCTGCTGTATGCAAAGATAGATTTAGCAGAATAAATGAAGCAGGGAGTTTATATAATGCCTTTGTACCTACCTGGCAAGTCTCTGTACCCATATAATCACACTTCTGTAACTACTCTGTAAGTAGCATTAATTCATCTCCATTTTGACCATCATTGCAAGGTCCTAAACTTTATAATGGATACACATTTCATTTGCAGAGAGCATGTACAAAATCATTTCCCCTTTTGAGATATCATGCTCACATCATGCATGTTATTATCCAATTATCAGAAGCCATAATTTATATTAAAATAACCAATCATACTATTTTCCCTGTCTCTGCATGGACTATACCAACATTACATCTTTCATACTTCAAGGACTCACAAGATGTTTAATCAAAAAAAAAAAAAAAAAAACAGCAACAACAACAAAAAAAAACATTTTTTGGAATATAATGCATTTTATCCTTTAGCAAGGTTTTCTATTTTCAGATTTGATCAGTTTTAGTACATATACCTAATAAGTATCAAAAGCCTTGCAACTTCACCAGTGATAATATAAATTGTATGAACTCTACCTGAGGATCCATCTGGTTCTCTAAAAACATGGTAGGACATATTAAATTCTAGAGATAGAATCAGGTGTCATGGATTATATTTCCAAATGTCTGATAGTGATTATTTATGACTTTGGGAAAACTAATCACCTATAAATTAACCTAAATATATTTCATGGCTTAAGGTTAGCAATGAATTAAGCAACAAAATATTTAAATATATTTTGAAATGAAAGCTGTATTAAATGAGTTTATGTTCATACCACATTATCCGTTCATTAATGTATGAACATATTACAATTTATGTGAGTTTTTATTTATGCAAATTACCTAAGAATATTGATTAGAAGTTCCTGTGGAAATTCAGAAATTTGATTCCCCAATTGTTTTAGGCAAGAAAGTACAAGCTGGAAGAAAAATTTAGAGAGGTGACTAGGACATTTTCCCAGTTTCAATGAATGATTGATTTTATCATTCTTTTGTCTAGCAGGCAAAGTGAATATAGAATTATCTTTGGCTCTCCAATGAGGACCTCCTTTTCACTGCAAACAAATACTGGCAGCAATGAGCAGAGAGGTTTTCAGAAGAAAACAGACATATTAACAGTGTTTACTGGCTTTTATGCTAAAGAAATAACAGTGCCCACTGACGAAAGTCACCTCAAAGTCAACACAAAAATACAGTTATTACTCCAGGTTGATCATACTTTTTCTTCCTGGAGCAGGGTATGAAATGTTCGTAGATGTTGAGAAACAGTATAATAGAAATGAAGTGATTACTCATTTAAGCCAAATGGAAAACTATGTCTAATTGTCTGATGTCTCCATTGACCTCCAACAGTCTGCAGTTACAGACTCCTGATACATTTAGTGGCTTCACAAGGAGAGAAACAGAACTTCTGCAGCACTGAATGTCCATGGGAATTCAAAACAGGATTCCTGTTGATTCTGTGTCTCTTCCTGTTTTCTTGGTGCTAATTATTTTTTCAACCACACAGTTAAATTTCTTGGTTTATGATTCTTTTTGTTTCTTAGTGACAGAAAACAAAATTTGGGGAATGATCACATCAAAGTAAGAACACTTTTTTTTTTGTTTTGTTATTTTACATCTAAGCAAAAGCCACTTGCAGCATTTTTGGTCTTGGTACCATGGTTATTGTCAGCACTTTGGCATTTATTCAAACATTCAAAAAAATGTACTGTCTTTTCCAACTTCACAGTGGAGTCTTTACACCACCTAAGAAAATATTTAATGGGATATTTTAATATTGAGCCCTTTTCTTTGATGTCTAAATTGACTGAAGTAAAAATTAGACACATACCCCGCAGTGAATACACCAAATGAAAGTGATTTAAATAACAGAGTTTCCTAAAAATTGTTGAAAATTCCGCATCATTTCAATAGAGCAATTCTACTTTAAAAACAATTGAATCTATTCAACCAAAAATTCATAAAATCTAAACTGAAATTTCTTATGGTGTGTACCTGATGTTCTAGAAATCTAGAACAAGAAAATTATAATTCCCTTACTATTAACATGACATCTAAATATATATAATTATATGGATTCTTAGACTGTAAATCAAGTAGAATAATAAAATAATAAAATTGAGCTCAATTTTCAAAATATATATTAACTCTGTTCCCTATTAAAACAGCATTTCTTTGGTTTCAACAAAATATCTCATATAAAAATTAATGAAAAACCTGAGGCAAAATTGGAATGGAAACCCTGGATTGAGTAAAACCAAGACATACATACCATAATATTTATCTGAAAATTATTTATGGAAATCATATCTTTACTTCCAAAAATTGTCAGAGTTTGCCATTGGCTAGAATGAGGTGACAAATTGCTATTTTTAGAAATTGTTTTAAGGGCAGGGTGTCTGGGTGGCTCCGTTAGTTAAGCATCTCACTTTTGGTTCCAGCTCAGGTCATGAGCTCAGGGATGTGACATTGAGTCTCTCATTGGGCTTCACACTCAGTGGGGAGTCTGCTTGAAATTCTCTCTCTCCCTCTCCCTCCGCCCTTCCCTGCTGCTCACACTCTCTCCTTCTCTCTCTCTCTCTCTCAAAATAATAACAACAATAATAACAACTTTAAAACTTTTTTGAGGGGGCACCTGGGTGCCTCAGTGGTTGAGCGTCTGTCTTTGGCTTAAGTCATGATCCCGGGGTCCTGGGGATCGAGTCCTGCACCAGGCTCCCTGCAGGAAGCCTGCTTCTCCCTCTGCCTATGTTTCTGCCTCTCTCTCTCTCTGTGTGTGTGTGTGTCTCTCATGAATAAATAAATAAAATATTTTTAAAAAACTGTTTTGAGGGCCAATATCAGAAGCAGATAATTATTCTGGAATGATTGATTCAGTGAAACATGTGTTGCTGGCAATCATAGAGGTAAAGACTAAACATAGGAAAAACACCAAAATGCTCATGACTTTTGATAGAATAAGCCAAGAAGCACCAGTGGAATATCATGTGCCAGAGTTTTAGGGGAAAATGAACTGATCAGAATGGAAAAAGCTCATATAGAAATAGAAAAGTAAAACAAGAATCTTTTGCTAAACAGTCTAATTTAAGACAAAGCAAACATACTGAAAAATGATTAGAACATTGGAAATTGAGGAACAAATATGGACTGTAATATGATCCGAAGATCAAGGAAAACATTAACAATGTGCAGATTTTGAAGACCATTCCCACTCAGGCAACCTAAAATATAGTACAGTGGAGGGATAACATTTACAAGAGTTAGTAGAAGTTATCTGGCTAAGAAGGGGTTGTAGCCCTAACAATGAATAGACTAATGGTAACAGTTGTGTCGATAGGGAGAGAAAGGGAACTCTGCAAGACCATTATTTTCTTGTTAAAAATAACCTTTGGTTTGCTGTATTTATCAAGTTGACACTCACCCCTTCCTTCCCCCTGCAAAATCTCCACTCTTTTGTGTTCATCTTATCCAGCTATCAGTATCAGTTTATAATCCACAAAGCAGAAACTATATTTCATTTATATCCTGAGCACTTCTTATGTTTTGGTTTTCAGTTATGTAGTAGATGTAGATACTGTATTTGAAAAATTAGCATGTCCCTCTAGGTAGGATATAAACCTGATTTCTTATCTCATGCCCTAAATTATATTTAATCAGATCATTATTATATTTTCTTAGTACTTTCTCTGTTTTTTATTAAAGTGATTTAGCATAAATATTAAATGTTTGATTATCCATTACTTCAATAAAAATGCAAAGATAGAAACAAATCGATGAAATACTATTTTTAGTAATCTCTTTGTCAGAATTTCTTTCTTATCTCCTTCTCTTCTTCTGTTCTTTGTGCTAGTCTGCCTTTCCTCCTCCATTCCCTCCCACCTCCCTCACTTCCTCCTTCCTTCCTTTATGTCTCAACAAATATTTACCTTACTCCATATACATCATAAAAACAGTGTGAACAGGACAGAAAAAAAAATGCTTGTGCTCATTTGGTTTACACTACTTTGGAGAAAATGTGAAATTCTAAAAAATTGAAAACTTCTATAAGATAGATTTGAGTGTATGATTTTCTCTGAGGGCTATAAAGAGCTAAATCTATAAAGATTGAAGCATTAATATGACAATAGTATCCATTCTCTGGTGCCTGATTCTCTTGATTACATAAATCTAATAGTTAATGAGTGTAACAGATGACAACATTCATATATTTTCTAATTTCCTCTTTAAATTACTTTAGCTAGACAATCTTTCTAGTTCTCCAGCAGTCAAATACTATATGTCACTCCTCCCCATTTTACCAAACACCACCTACTCCCTTCAACCTCTGTCCTCCAGCACCCCTAAAAGGAAGCCCAAGGCCTTTTTTTTTCAAGAAGAATGGACATGGGCCCATTATGCCCAGTGGGAACTGGAAGTCAGATCTTACAGCTATGTTCTGGCATAATATTTATCAAGTTAACACTCATCCCTTCCCTCTCCCTGCAAATATCTGTGTGTTCATCTTATCTAGCTATGAGTATCAGTTTATAATCCACAAGGCAGAAACTATATTTTATCTATATCCTGAGCACTGTGTTTTGGTTTTTCAGTTATGTACTAGATATGGATACTATATTTGCAAAATGAGCAATACATAAATTGCTCATAAATTTACAAATAAATACATAAATAAATATTTGAAAAATGTATTTCACGTGCTAAAAAACTATGAAAGCATCTTGCATTGTAAAAATACTTTTACCGTTCAAAATACTAGTTACCTTGAAGCAGGAGTTTTATGTTTTCTAGTTTGTATTGAGTAGATTTAGCTAACAATTGAATTTGATTCTGGGACTTTATGAGATCACTGATATGTCTCAATTTCCATAAGAAATGGTCCCCTACTACATCCATGTCTAAATTCTAGACCAAGTAGATCCCTTTATCCAGCAAAATAAGTTATCAGTGCTTCAGAGCCCCTTTAGAGAGAACATCCTGAAGCGGCAGCCTCTGGGATTCTGGTTAAGAAAAATGTCAACATCATACAATCTATGTGATAGAGCTTACAGTTACTCCACATATTCTAAATCCTGTGAATCCATTTGGTTGTCAAATTGTGCCAACTAAACTATATTAACTTAACCTTTTACAGACTATCCTTTATTTTTTGTGTTGAGTTTACTTCTTCTTGATGTTACCATATCTTTTATTCTGTATACATATCTACAAAAAAGCACATAAGATGCATGTAGGGTTAGATGAATTTTCAGATTACCAATACCAGGATAACTAAGAATATTACCAGAGTTGCTTCAAAATGATCCTTCTTTTTTTAAGGGTGTTTTTACTGGGTCCCAGAATCTTGGTGATTTCTTTCAACACTGTAAAGAACTCAATTCATTGTCTTCTAATTTTTGTGATTTCTATTGGAAAGTTAGTTGCCAGTCTTCTGCTTGTCCATCTGAAGAAATTTTGTCCTTTTTTATCATTATTTTCCACCTTTTCCCTTCCATTTTCATACTTTCAATTAACTTTAACTTCCTTTTCTTCCTGTCTTCTTTGTCTGATCTTCTGTTATATGACCTAAATTGTTCTTAATTTTGGTGTTCTATTATCCAGCTTCACAGTCTCCTTTGATTTCCCTCCATGGCTTCCAAATAACTTGTGAAAGTCTTTTTTATTTTTATCTACTTTGTCTATCCTTTTATGTCCTGAAAAACAATCACAATAGGCACTTTGAAACCCTAATCAATGAACTTCAATTTCTGGCTCATCTATAGGTCTGTTTCATCTTCCCTTCTCTCTCTCTTTCTCTCTCTCTCTCGGTTTTTAGTCCTATTATTTGATGTAATAAGCAGGTTTTTTTTTTTTAAATTTAAATTCAATTAGCCAACATATAGTGCATCACTAGTTTCAGATGTAGGGTTCAAAAATTCATCAGTTGTGTAGAACACCCACTACTCATCACATCACATGCTTTCCTTAATGCCCATAGTTTTTGATTGGATGCCTTCTAGTGATATTGCATATAAAAATAGGCAATGTAACCATTCTCTGGGCCAAGGGTTTGCAAATCATAGTGCATGGGTCAAACTTGGCTAGTTTCTTGATCTTGTAAAACAAATTTCATTGGAACACATTCCTGCCATTTATTTACATATTGTCTATGACTGTGTTCACTATACAATGACATAGTTGAGAAGATGCAGGGAGAGACTATATGCCTGTTAATTAAAAAATGTTTATTATCTGAATCTTCACAGAAAAAGTATGCTCTCTGGTCTTAGAAGACCAAGTAGTTTCTGATCATCTTAATGGAAACAAGGGCCTGCAATATCACAGGTGTGCTGCTGTCCTGGAAAGGTCCATCCTCTCTATGACCTTCCTCATCCTTTAGGTCCCAAGGTCAGTTTGGGTTCTCCGGGGAATTTCTTCCTAAATAAATCTTATCCATATCTGAAGAAACTAAAAATGTTCTGCTTTGCCTTCTGTGGGTTTTCAACTCAGTGCTATAGAATCCTAGAATTTAGCAAATGTCCTTAAGGAGAAACTGGTTATGTGTGTGTGGCCCCTCAAAGCTCTGCAAAAACATGCGCCAATTCTGTTTTTCTCTCAACAGGTGTCCTCCAAGGGCGCATAACCAGGATAGTCAGCTTTCTGTAGTCACCTGAATTAGAAAAAGATTTTTAAGATTCTGTATATTTATTTATGAGAGACACACAGAGAGTGGCAGACACATAGGCAGAGGGGAGAAGCAGGCTCCCTGTGGGGAGCCCGATGAGAGACTCGATCCTAGGACCGTAGGATTGTGACCTGAGCCAAAGGCAGATGCTCAACCACTGAGCCACCCAGGTGCCCCCAGAATTAGAAAATTGATCCAAAGTACAAACATTGGTAGGAGGTTAGCTCACTTTTAAGAGGTTCTTCTCTCTGAACAATCTTGATTTCTCTAGTTCTATTTGCCTCAGCAACTCCCATTGCATTTTTGTAGCTGTCTTTTTTCACCTTTTAGTCTGCTGTTCTAGTTGCTGAGGAAGGAGAACTAGTCTACCACCATCTACTCCATATCAGCCAGAGAATAGCCTGCATTTAACTTTGATCAAATGTTACTCTATATGATAGCCATGTGAAATTGGCCTTTTTATGTCGCTTTCCACTGTTTTCCCCTTGGACCTAGTTTTCAATTTTAAACTGTTCATCTTATTATGTGTGTTTTGCTTTGTAAGCCACCTCAATTGTTTCTTGGGGATGATACAGTAATAACAGGAAGATATTAGAAAGGTCTGCTGTTTACATTTAAATACAATTAAGGTAAATATATTTGAATAGAAAACAAAATGCTTTTCAGCAACAGTACATTTCTTTTTTTTTTTTTAAGATTTTATCTATTTATTCATTAGAGACACAGAGGGGAGAAAGAGAGAGAGAGAGGCAGAGACATAGGCAGAAGCAGGCTCCATGCAGGAAACCTGATGTGGGACTTCATCCCGGGACTCCCAGGATCACACCCTGGGCCAAAGATAGACCCGCAACCACTGAGCCATCCAGGTGTCCCGCAACAGTACATTTCTATTGGTTCTTTCACAGACTCTTTCAAAAGCAGTCTGACAAATGATATGGCAGCAATTGATGTCTTATAAACAGCCCTTCAGGGATTCCTTTTGACCCAGAAAACAGGCATCACCTTACTATTCAATGGACCTATTTAATGTTCATATTCATTAATATTTCTCTTTCTCTAGCACAACATGGCTGTCACTTGCTAACTTTAGTCACATAATTTTTTATTGCAACTTATTCACAGTGTACCCTAAATGTTGCTATTGTTTCAGCCTTGCCTTCATCAGGATTAGTTATTAGCATCAAGTAAGGTTAAATATGAAAATTTAATTGTCCACCTTAAGGACTGGCTTTTGTTAGATGCTCAAGGATGGCGAGGCAGTCGCATCTTGTACTTTCATCAAAATTGTTGCATGTTTTTTTTTATTGCTCTTCCTAATTATGTTTTGCTCATTTTTTTAAATTCTTGAGGTTATCAGATATTATTTTATATAAATATTTGATTAGGATAGTACAGTATGAGGGACTAAAATTCATCAAAAAACTAATATGACCCAGTTATTATGCTACTTATATACATTGTTTTAAGTTTAATTCCCCACATTGATTCTCATATTTGATACATACAGAAACTAAGCTGAAGAAAAATGTAAGACATCTCCCTGAGTTACTCCCTATGTTACCATTATCACTATCATGCCTTGAAAGTTACTAATAATTACTTAATACGCACAAATACTCAATGTTCATTTCGAAATTGTCTTGTAATGGAAATTCTAGTGCACTTTACATATCACAATCCCTGAATCATTTTCTTAAGTCTGTCACAGTTTTGTTTTGTTTTGTTTGTTGCTACATAGCAAAACCTACAATTTAGTGGCTGAAAACAACAAAAAAATAATATGTATCATTTTCCCTTATGTGTCTGTGGGTTGATTGAGCTCTGCAGGGTAGCTTTCACTTGGACTTTTCTGGAAGTGTTCAGATGGTGGTTGGGCTGGAGTCCTAAAAAATTAGAGGCAGCTTTTGCTGGCTCAAGAGAGACCATATAAAAGTAATTAAAATTTCATAATCAGCTACTTAAATGTAGATACAACTTAAATAAAAGTCATGCTCTTCCACATTCAATGTTTGGGGATGACATTCACTAATACATTCATATATTTATTTGAATCAAATTATTTAAAGAGTATAAGTAATCCAGTATAAGAAGTAATTTCATAATTGCTTAATAATATTCTTCTATATAGAGAAGGTGAGCACCTACTATCTTTTATCTTCAGGATGAACAAAACATGTCAAATATTCCTAGAGGGAGGTTTCAGAAACTTCTACAATAAATAATTTTCAAACTAGAGTTTGGGAGCCCTGGGAGTAGAAAGATAATGTTTTACATTCGTTTTACTATGGTTTTAATGTGAGATGAATCGGTTAAGGTCCGAGATAAGACTATTTCTGGAGATTTTTCCTTTATTTAGTTTTTTGAACAATCATCACATTAGATGATTGAGAATTCTACTGCAAGATACTTTGCTTTTCTTTTAAACTCAGATATATTACATATTGTAAAGTGGGTCTTTCCTCAGAGAGAGAGAGAAGAGGAGGAAGCTACTGTATAAATCTAACAAACTAAACACAAAAATAATTTTATTTTTTTGATTGGTAGTCAATATCAAAGAATTACAAATTAAAACCTTGAGGCTACATGCTTACATCAGAGAATACAAAATAACTCCCTGAAAAGAAGGCTTCTGGAAATTGGTGAGACTATTGATTAGCAATGTTTCTCATTGGATTAAAGTCAAGGAATGTCATGTCACATGCCACCCTTGGTTCCTAAAATTTAAAAACTACTTAATGAAGTCAGTGTTTTAGAAAGTATAGGGTAGTGACATAAAATATATTATCAGAGCCAAATGGATTGTAATATCTCACTATTTAGTAGTTGAGAGAATTTGGTCATGTTACCTCTAAACTTGGATTTCCTGAAAAATCAGTGAAATGAAGAATCTAAAACTATCTCAAAGGACTGTTGAAGATAGCAACTGAGATAAAACATGTAAAACACTTAGCCCAGCAAATGGTATAAAGTAACTTTTAGACAACTGTCATATGGGTTTTCTGTAAAATGATTCAGAAGGGAAATATTCAAATTATAGAGTATGTTTATTATTTTAAAGATTGAAGCATTAATATGACAATAGTATCCATTTAAAATAGAAAAAAGAATGTAGTTTCATCATGGAGGATGGAAAGACAAATTCTGAAAGTTCAAGGAATAGGAAATCACTAAGTAACATAGTTATTCTCAGCATTTATTAATGATTGCTTACTGTGTTAAGCACTTCTTTCCATTTTTATAAGGGTGGTTTATTTATTTATTTAATTTTAATTTTTTTAAAATTTATTTGACAGGAAGAGAGAGAGCACAAGCAAGGGGAGTAGCAGAGAGAGAGGGAGAATAGGATCCCTGCTGAGTAGGGAATCTGAATGGTCTTGATCTCCTGGGATTATGACCTGAGCCAAAGGTAAACACTTAACTGACTGAGCCACCCAGGTGCCCCATAAAGGTCATTTTAATATAGGATCTTGATCAAGTGTAATACAAAGATTTTTCATCTTAATCTTTTTGTTTTTGTTTGGACTTAGTGTAGAGCTCCCTATTTAAGCTGATTTATAAGCAGTATAGCAAAGTGCATGTGATATCCCCAAAGTACAACCATATTGTCATCAAGATCACATTAGATCACATTCTTTAGCTAAATTTATTCTTTTGTAGCAGAGGATTAATGAACTATTCCAAGGAAAAAGTTCCTCTAATCAGGAGAGAATATGTTCTCTATAAAGGTATATTACTCCAATGACAGAAGAATGGTACTTAGAGATTACATAGTTATCATCTATAGAAAGGATTCAGTGTATAGTGCGCTTCACGTCTATCAAAATAATGCATATTTGAGAATTTTTTAGTACTACTTTTATAAATAAGTGTAAGTGAGTGATAATAAATGAAATATTGTTTCCAGGTTACTAGCCTGTCAATTAGTACATTCCAAAATAGTTTTACTTAAACTGATATTTATTCTTTAGCCAGATGTACTAAGACTCAGTTAAATTTACATTGTAAGTAATATTCTTTTCGTTTTCTCAAAGTATTAATTTCAGCCTTACAACAAAATATTATAACCTGATAAAACTGTATTGGAGTGAGCACTTGTGGCTTGTTAAGATTTAACCATAAAAATTTGTATTTTAAGTATGAAAAACATAGTTAAATGTTTTTCCACTATACCTATTGATAAGCAAACTGATTAAAAGGTAAAAGGATTTTCTATACATAATACATATTTACAGTCCAAAATAAGTGAGTTATGTCATGATAATTAATTTCCTTCATTAGATTCATTACATTAAGATGTGTGATAGTTCAATCACAATGAAAATAGAGTTTATAAAATTTTACAAGAGACTATTATTTTTATAATGGCCTAAGATATAAAACTTTATTTTCCTTCGTGTTTTTCCTTATTTTAAAATAAAATTTACTTACTTACTTTCCTCTTTTTTTTCGGCACAAAGTATAGGTTCAAAACTGGATAAGTATGTGGTTATATGAGTTACTTTGTCCTTTTACAAGTAACTTTTGTTTCTTTGCAAATTTACTATATTTATCTAGTAAAGGCATACTTTAGATAGTTTTTCCTGTGTTTTGTCATTATATTTTAAAAAGGCATTAGAAAAAATAAATCATTTAAATTCAATTTTGTTTATAGTTAAAATTTAGGGTGAAAGGTGTTTTGGTAGTATGTTCCAAGAAGTTTTCATTTCTTTTCAGAATATATTGAAAAGTAGCAATAGTACTTTTATCCAATAGTAGTACTTACTAGCCATTCTGAAAACATGTCTTCCTTCTTCAGATCAGGAAAAAGTTTTGCCAAAGAAGTTCCAGTGCTGGTTTCTTTTTCTTTTCTCATTTTTTTTAAAATGTATTTATTCATGAGAGACACAGAGAGAGAGGCAGAGACACAGGCAGAGAAAGAAGCAGGCTCCGTGTATGGAGCCTGATGCGGGACTCAATCCTGGGACTCCAGAATCACGCCCTGGGCTAAAGGCAGAGGTTCAACTGCTGAGCCACCCAGGCATCCCTCCTAGGCTTGTTGTTTAATCCCCTTTTTGCCGTGATATTCTGAATTGTGTTTTGCTTAACTCTATTAATCACATATTATGCAATTAAAATAATTTTCTCTTTTAAATGATACTTTATGAGAAACATTCTTTAAATAATTTAATATATGTAATTAATATTTTGTAAATATGAACATTTCAAATGTTCTGTTGTCACTGAGATAGTCCTGTAAAAGTATTTTCACATCATTAAACTTCCTAAATTTAATATCACAGTTGAATAGTGATGTGTAATTGGGTTAATTCAAAACTAATTCAATTTAAAAGCAACTTCTCCTCATAACAAAACATAGTTCCAGTTTAATGATTCTACTAAGGTAATTAATTTTTTTTTCTTACATGTAGATTTTAGTTGTATTTGGGCAAACTGGAAATTCAATGGTTCAAACATTTTAATATATCTTCAGGAGACTTCTCCCTTCTGTACTGGGAATTCTTTATTTATCATAAGATCCAGATGTCTACATTTATGATAGCTACTATTCAAATATATTTGAGTTTCAACCCTCAGAAAGAACTGACAAAAAGTGGACTCTTGACTCTGATACAAAGGTTTAAATCAGGTCCAGTGAAGAATATGACAAATAAATACTTTCTAAATGTTTATTATTAGAGATTAAGGAAAACATTTAATTTTACTAATGAAAATATCAGAGTTCATTACTGCTAAAGATCACCTTTTATTTTTTTTTAATATTTTATTTATTTATTTATTTATGAGAGACAGAGAGAGAGAGAGGCAGAGACATAGGCAGAGGGAGAAGCAGGCTCCATGCAGGGAACCCAATTGGGATTTGATTCTGTGACTCTGGGATCACACCTTGAGCCAAAGACAGACGTTAACTGCTGAGCCACCGAGGCATCTCACACCTTTTAATTTTAAATATTTCACTCTTGATGCTTTTCTTTTCTGGAAAATCATGTAGCATTTATATAGGCAAGTATAAATGATCTATTTATCTATCTGTCTACTAATTTACATATCAATTCATCTATATATCACCTATCCATTTATCAGCCACCTTATCTCAAATTCAATAGGATTTTATTCATTCATGAACAAAGGTGTTTTGATGTCTAGCATTATAGTTTATAATTTGCCCATTTAGGCCTTAAACATTTCTATTTCAGGTATTTTTTTAAAAGGTTTATTTATTTATTTGAGAGACAGAGAGAGAGCAAGAGTGAGAGAGGCAGAGGAAGAAAGAGAGAGAATCTCAAGCAGACTCCTCACTGAGTGCAGAGCCTGGTGCAGGGCTCCATCTCAGAACCTTGAGATCTCAATCTGAGCCAAAACCAAGAGTCATATTCTTAACTGACTGAGCCACCCAGACTCAGATATTTCATTTATAAATATCATGAGGTACCAAGTTCACCCTTAATATTTGGAAAACAAATGTGTGAAGATGCAGTATACCAAGCCGGTGCTGTGGACAATATGAAGGGTGCATGTGTAATATGAGAGTAATAACAGAGGTGTTTCTACCCTGAACACACTATTGATTAGCCAATCTTACTAGTGCATAAGACACATTGGTGAGACACCGGAAATGATGACATGTAGCTCCACGTCTGATCGTGACTATCTTTGTGGCCTTAGTAAAGACTTATACTCTCTTTTGAATCTCAGTGTTACCACCAATATGAAAAGCACTGATTTGGATATCATACAACTACAAGGATACATATGTATTCTGCAGACACACATGGACACACACATACAGTGCAGATTTGTGCACATGGCCAGCCATACATTTTACACTGTTGTTTTGTTTTCACTTGTCAGCTCCTTTGCTAAAATTATCATGGATATTTCACCTCCTGGTCCAAGCCATGCATTTGCTAAATACAAGATACTGACACATGGTTTTTCATTTACTGGCCAGCTTGCCCTATTGTTGGCTGTCAATAATGATCTTTCCTGACGGTCCACAATTATTGAATTGCCTGAATGTCTGCTTCAGAGTGTCCTTATGCCATCTGAAAGAAAGTGAACATGTTGACAAATGTTCAAATGTGTCAATCAGTAAAGTGATAATTGAAAATGTTGAAAAGTGGCAATTGTGGTAAGATGTCAATGCCTGAGGGGAAAGAGGCCTGACAGTCAATGAAACGTGGACTGAAATGTGGTGGCACTTAGAAGTACAAGTCCTGTCCTCCTCTCACAAACAATGCAGCAATGTAAATTCAAAGATAGGAACATCTAAACTTCATGTAGAATACTTCAAGACAGATCATATCACACATTAAACTCATACTACAAGATCTGGCACCATTCTATGGCTTTCCTACAAAGTCTTGCTTTTGTGTAAGTCATTTCAGATTTGTAACACTTCACAGATAACATAACACAGAATGGATGTCTCAAAATATTTGATTGAATGAATAAAAAGGAATGAATGAGCACATGTGTCACCTGCATTGAAATTAAAGTAGTGTGCCTCAGACAGCGAGAGTCCAGTAATCAGATTTTAGTATGACAACAAATGCATACGATTCATTTACTGGAAAATTCAAAGGAAAAATAGTAGTTCACAAATTAATAACTAGGCATTTAGTTTGCAGAACATATTGGTTAAAACTAAAGTGATAGCAGTTGTGCAATTCTTCGAGATGATGCATTTAAAATGAATTTTGAGCAAGAATCTAAATGGAGATGGAAAACAAGTGTGCAGGGGAAAAAACCTACCTGAGAATGAAAAACAAAACAAATACATCGAAAGGAAACAAAAAAAAAATGGGTGACCCCCCCCCCCCAATGTGAAAATAATTGGAAAAGTAAATGGAAAGAAAGTCAAAGTGAACAAGACTTGGAAAGAACAAAATTAGTAAATTGGACTGCATATGTAGAAACAGTTGTAGAGATTCATGGGTAGATACTTCACTAATTAAGTAAATATATCATTTAAATCTAATATCAGAAGCTCATTAAGAGTATACTTTAGAATGATAGCTAACACAATGTATATTTAGTCCTGCTCTAGTAATACCCATATTATATTTAGAAACATGCTTCAAACATTTTTATGGGTAGATTTGTACACCAAATTAGTCCTGCCTAACTTGTTTTGATTTGGGGGTGGAGAAATTAAAACAGATAAGCAGGATCTCTCACAGAATGTTGTCTTACCCAGACTAGATTGATACGTTGTATGTTGCTCTCTTATCAGCACCACTCAGTATTCAAGTCACTGTATTTGCCAAACTTTGCATAGAACTTCTTCCTGATTGATATTGCTTGCTGCATCCATGGCATTTAGCTTTGGTCACTTCTCTAATAATTTTCTTTATAATTTGTTTTGTAATGGGCACCACAAAACCATTCACATTGATGAGAGTCACTTTTATTTATTGTGCCATTTATCTATCTACTTTACTACTTGTTTGATCCAAACTGGATACTCATGAAATGAAATGATTACTACCAGGACTACCACTGTGGACTTAGTCTTTTTTTCTTTTTTTCTTTTTCAAGATTTCATTTATTTACTCATGATAGAGTGGCAGAGATACAGGCAGAGGGGAAGCAGGCTCCATGCAGGGAGCCCGATGTGGGACTTGACTCCAGGACCTGGGATTCACACCCTGAGCTGAAGGCAGATGCTCAACTGTTAAGCCACCCAGGCCTTCCCGGACTTAGTCTTATAGTGAGTTACACTGATAGACACACAATTGAAGTAAAAGGCAACAGTAGTAGCACTGGGAATAAGAAATAAAGCATAACAAATCTGAACCCAGGCTTCTTAGAGACACTGCCAACTTCCACATGCTTATTCAAGAGCCAGAATATTCAGAGAAAGTAGAACAGAGGAAGTAGTTGAGTGAAGAAATCTATAAATATTACATGTGCGGGACATGAGGAGTTGGTTATTTTTCAGGCCATATCCACTTAGTGAAAAAGATAATGGGGTCCGCATTATAGGACCAAAGGCTTAATAATAGAGATATGAACTGGTTGGGTTTAAATGTCCTCTTCTGTACACTGTCTCATTTAGATTTATCACAACATATACTGATGCAGATGAGATAATGCTTTGTAATATCTTTGGAAAATAATAGAAAGAATACAGAGGAGGCCCATCCTTGCAACTATTGTTACAAGTCATGTTTTTTCATCTAATATTGATCTATTTTGACCAATGTGCATCATGAATCTAATCATTTTGCATGTGGGATTTGTAGACTTTTAATTCACTTGTAGTATAAATATTTCTGAAGACTCATTAAAAGATGAGTTTTATTTTTTTTAAAGATTTATTTATTTATTTTTGAGAGACACAGAGAGAGACAGAGACATAGGCAGAGGGAGAAGCAGGCTCCATGCAGGGAGCCCAATGCAGGACTCAATCCCAGGACTCCGGGATCAAGACCTGATCCAAAGGCAGATACTCAACCACTGAGCCACCCAGACATCCTTAAAAGATGAGTTTTTAAAGTTTTCTGATACCCTGCTGAGCTTACAACTGCCACTTACACATTATACCATAATTGGGTCTAATGTTTACTGTCATGTTTTGACTAGTAATACTACTTGCAAAAATATTTCTTACCACATGCTAACTGGCAATGAAAGTGATCATATCAGATTATATTTTTAAATGGTGTTAAATTTAATATACAACTATTTGATTACGAGTTTTGCTGAATATTTCATCTTGCTATTATTTTTATTGATGGAAATAGAGGATGCAACTCATGCATTTTTAAAAATCTTAACTGGGGAATTAGATTTTTACCTGTTCATTTGAAATATAAGTGTTTTTTTCCATGGTTGATAATTATTTATTTGCCATAGTTGTTGCAAAAATGTATTTTTACCTTGACCTGCTTT
This sequence comes from Vulpes lagopus, assembly GCF_018345385.1. Taxonomy (NCBI): domain Eukaryota; kingdom Metazoa; phylum Chordata; class Mammalia; order Carnivora; family Canidae; genus Vulpes; species Vulpes lagopus. Next base: position 8,188,165 of record NC_054839.1, on the reverse strand, counting down.
TTCTTTGCAATATGAGATGCTTTTTATTTTATCATAATAAAATTTTCCTTTGTTATTCCTTCCTCTGATTTAATACAGTCTCTCACTGTTTAAGTAACGTTTTCTCTATATATTTTATTTTTACATTAAGTTTGTTATTCATTTTTTTAAAGATTTTATTTATTTAAGAGAGAACAAAGAGAGAGAGCACACAAGTTGGGGGCAGAGAGAAAGGGAGAAGCAGGCCCCCACTTAAGCAGGAAGCCTGATTTGGGACTTGATCCCAAGACTCTAGGGTCATTACCTGAGCCAAAGGTAGACACCTAACCAACTGAGTCACCCAGGTGCCCTAATTTTGTTATTCAAATCACCTGTTTATTTATCTTGGGATCTATGACCAACAGAACCAGGAAGAGACTTGTTAAAGTCACAAAACAATTATGTTTCTTTGTTTACCGTTGTTTTTCTAACAGAATTCTGGAGATTATATATATATATATATTTTTTAAGGTAAGAAAGTTTCTGCTTTTATTGAAAATTTATATATGACTCAGTATTGTAATAAATAAAATAGATAACCATTTTCACAAAAATAATGACAGTGCTATGCTAGAGAAGAAAATATTAATGGGAGGGATTTACTCATAGTGGCAAGACAGACTTTTATCAATACAGAATAAATATTAACAGCATTCTTGAGCCAATGTTGAGACCCAACAAAATGTAGGAATCAAGCTAGATGTAATAAATAATTATCCGGAGAAAAAGATGGTGCATTCTCAGATGATAAAACTGTCTTTGTAAACTTATGCATGTCAATTAATCCCATCCTCACAGCTCACCTTCAAATCACAGGACTGTCTCAGGCTACATTAAAGGGCCATCCTCTAAGGAGAGCAGAGGATAGGAACTCTATTATCCTTACAGTGAAATGCAAAACAACTGCAGAAGATCCCACTGGTAAATAGAACAGTTTAATAAGTAGATTAGATATGATATAACTATAAAATTTAGGTAACAGAGTCAAGTGTTACATATGGCAGGACTGGAAAAGTCATTCATGACATTTTTCTTATCCTCCACTTACGTACCCTACCCCACCTTTATGCTATTAACAACAACAGCAAATATATATATATATATATATATATATATATATATTTGCCATATATAATAAATGAATATATATATATATATATATTTGCCATCCTATTTATTGCATAAACATGCATGAATGATTATTCATTGTGGATTGGACATTTTGTCAATTTGGACTAACCTTCTTTGTCTTGGTCAAAGACTTTCCTTTAAATCCCTCTTTGTCTGCAATTAATTTACCACATGTGCACTGCTTTTGTGTTCTTTGACCACATCACTGTCCACCTTTGTTTAAAAGTTTCATGTTAAATTTTGTCTTAGATGTGTCTCTTCAAAGCAGTATTTATCTGGGCTTAATATATTTAATCAGTCGTGTATCAAAAAGGAGCTCAGTTGGCTTGCAATTGTTCTCAGAAGTGATGCATTTGGCTTTCCGCTGTGTTTGGTCATATTGATTATTTCACACTTCTTGGATGTATGTTTCCCTCTACTGCAGTGTGAGACTGTGCAGTCCCCCTACTGACTGACTGTACAGGGAGAGATGATGGTGAGGTTGGGTTAGCGTCACTTGAAACAGCAGCAGAGGAGTGTAGGCTGGTGTGTTTTGTTTTATTTTGTTTTCTTGGCTTTGTCTTGTTTTTTATTTGTGGCAGGAGGAAAGATATTATGATTCATAGTTTGGGGACAAACAGTGGGAATGTGCTGTTTGCCTTGTATCTTGATAGTGGAATTATAGTGGTTCTAACAACTCAGAGTGGCTCCAGGCTCTCATTTTGTTCCTAGTGGTTGCATCACCATCATGGGTGAGAATTTGTCTTGTGCTTTAATTCTAAGTTCTGGTGTGCGTGATGGTCTAGCCTTTACCAAATCTGTTTTTCTGTAGCTTTCCTGTCTACACCACAGTTATTTCAATGTTCTCCCCTTTCTTTTTATCTCTAAGCTAGCATGTACTCCCTGATTTCTTTTAGCGGATGCACTTAGGAATCACACCATAGAAATAACTAAAAGCAATCAAAGTAATCCCCAAATATCTAAATTTTCCAACATGAACCCTCTGGAATGATCTCCAAGTACATCTTTTCCCCCTGCCCTCTGTCCCCGACCCCCACCCCCGTCTAGGAAACACCTGTTTTCTGTCCCTTTTCTGCCTGCAGCACTCCAACTATGCTCTCCACCTCTGACATTTGCAAAGACTAAAACTCCTGCTCTGCTCATTCCACTCAATCAGCTTTTACATCTTAATAAGTTTTCCCAGATTAAAAACAAAACACAAAATAAAAACTAAAACAAATCTCAATTTCACAAACCCTATGGTTCCCACCATAAATCATTCCTTGTCTTCATACCCACCCTTCTAATTTACACTTCAATCTCATCATGACAACCCTACTCACTCAACAGTGGTGAGTATTGGCCATTTGGTTTTCTAGCACTGCTTCTTTATTCTGGACAGCATTCCTTCCTCATTTTAGTAAATTACTTTTCCTTAATTAAAACTGTGAGGTTCTGGAGGACAGTGAAAAATATAGTGCCCTACCTGAGCCATTTAGCTTTTAGCTCCTATAATGTAACATGACAAATGACCATCAAACTCAGGAATTTTCATCAGCAACCATTTGTTCACTTTGACCCAGGTTGGCTGTATCTTACTTTAGGTTGAACTGAGAGTGAGGAGATCTACTTTAAGCTGCACCACTAGCTGGGCTTGGCTTTTGCTGCACGTAGGCTCAGGTTTGCTCTATACATGTTCATTCTGTGGCTAAGGATAAGGGGCCAACAAATACTCAGAAGAAACTCTTCCAGTCCTGATGGTTGAGGTGGGAGGAAAAACAACACCTAAATGCACATGAAAGTCAGAGACTAAATGCAGAGTGTGCTCCTGACATTCAAGACCTCAATTTCACTTATTCCTGGGGCCCAGCCATGCTTCCAGGTTATTTAATGTTATTAATCCATCTTTTGGTTTGATAAAGTTATTTGAACCAAATTTCTCTCATTAGCATCAGTTCACATAAATAGAGTCACATCACTCATTTACAAAATTCTGGGTTTTTTTGTTTGTTTGTTTTGTACCACATCACACTAAAATTGAAACCTAATGTTAGTAGGGTCCTTCCTATTAGCACTTAGATTTTTTTTTTTTTTTACTCGTAGGGGGAAAACGACAACATGAATGATACTATATTCCTTTAAAATTCTTGTACCTCAACTTCCAACAGTGCACTCATTTTTGCTTCTCATGTTGCTTTTCTTCTGTTTAATTTGTGGGCCTCTCTCTACACAATAAATGTTGATGTCCTTTGGGATTCTGTTAGCCAGACTTAAAACTTCATTTTAGAGACACTTTAGACAATTGTATGCACTCTCATATTTCTGATACCATGTAAAGGAAAATGAGCATAGAATAGAATTTTTTCATGGTGAATTTTATTTCTCTTTATTTCTGAATATCAGATGCATGTATGTAACTCATGTCTGGATATATCAATATAGATGCTTCACGGGCTTTTTAATCCTAATGTATCCACAGTTAGACTCAATCCATCCCCTAGTCCTATCTCTACTTCTTGTCTGCCCTCCTTTGTGTAATAAGTATCTCTGTTATTCACAAACTTGGATGTGTTTGACTTTTCTTTGGCTTTCATTACACAGTCTAATTGCTCACCAATCTTGCAGTTACAATCTCTTCAATATAACCCCATCTATTCCCTTTCTTCCAAATCCACCACCATTTTTCTATGGCAGCCTATTCTCATTTTTGTGTATGGGTTGCTGCCACTAGTGTTTTCACCACCTCCTTATCTTCAGTTTGATATCTATCAAACTATACTCTTTATTACGTCCAGAATTGTGCTTCTATCACACTAATAATATCAGTGTCCCCACTGATGCAAATTCTTAAAACCTCCTTCTGCTCTTAGGATAAAATATAGGTTCCTTGGGATGCTGACTGGAGCCTTTGTGGCCTTGCTTCTGCTTGCCCTCCTTATCTTACCACTCTACCACTCTGTCCTGAGCTAGACTGCATGTGTACCAGTTTTTAAAATGTGTAATAGTCTGTTTTTTTTAAAAAAAGATTTTATTTATTTATTCATTAGAGACAGAGAGAGAGAGAGAGAGAGAGAGAGAGACAGAGGCAGAGACACAGGCAGAGGGAGAAGCAGGCTCCATGCAGGGAGCCCAACATGGGACTCCATCCCAGAACTCCAGGATCACGCCCTGGGCTGAAGGCGGCGCTAAACCGCTGAGCCACCCGGGCTTCCCTCCTAAGTTCTTTAATGAGCAGTTACTTCTCATTGTAAAATTTCTGCTTCCTTTCTCTTTCTCCCACTCCTCTGCCTTGATAATAGCTTATATTGCACGGGAGGTTAATTCATTCTAGGTAAATAAAGATTTGGCTTTCTGTTTTTGAGAGAAGGAGTGAAAAAGAAAAATACCACTATCAGATATATAAAAACGTATTTTTCATACATTAACTAAATAAAATCTAACAATAAAAGTTTCTTCATATCTCTTCTATGGAAGACTTTGATGAACAACTGTTCATCCAGTCCACTATAGAAATTCTTCTCTCCCTTTTTTTTTAAAGATTTTATTTATTTATCCATGAAAAACACAGAGAGGAAGAGGCAAAGACAGAGGGAGAAGCAGGCTCCCTATGGGGAACCTGATATGGGATTGGATTCTAGGACCCCGGGATCCCGTCCTGAACCACAACGGAAGATGTTCAACCACCCAGGCACCCCAGAATTCTTATTTCTAAAGAATTGATTGATATCATGTTAAACCCCTATGAAGTAATTTCTAATTTTAGTTTTTAGTAAGTTAATTTGTATGTATTACCTGTAAATAATTTATTCTACCATTAGAGAATATAGGTGATGGACACTTCCTCTTCATTTCCTATGCTTAGTTTTGAGAAAGAAAAAAAAAATACTCAAATAATTGGACTTTAAAAACAAAAATATATAGGAATGAGTTATAAAAGTATTTGTAAACACAAAGTTAGATTTAAAATTAATCTAAGTATTTGCTTTTTCAAACCAGTGTTCAGTTACTGACACATTATGATAGTATATTGCACAGAATGCTAAGAGCATGAGTGCCTGCTGGTGTGCTGCTACAACCAGAAATATCATTTACAAATAGATAATCATAAGTGTGGTCATTGGCATTACTGTTGAAAATGAACCCTCTCCCTACTCAGGATTAAAGGTCACTGTCAGAGACCACTGGAGATGTGTCTGTCATCCAAAAGTTAGGCTAATTTAGCTTGCTGCAGTAAGGGTAAATGAATCCCAGAGGAGTTGTGACAAACATCTCCAAAAGGCTGCTTCGGAATTGACTATTTTCTGGAAATGAAGGGAACCTAGAAATTGTATATTTTAAACACTTTAGGAAGGGAAGGAACATAAAATCAGGGCTACCACTGGTTGAAAAAAAAAAGGTACAATAATACTTGTTAGTCAAAAGCTATGCTGTTCAATCAATGTTGGGTTGTGAGATGGTTTGACCATGTCATTTTCCAAATATGTTTGCAAAAATGGCCTTATTTTGATGGTATTCGTATCCATTGGGGAACACCAAGGAATACAAGAATGCTCTTCTTTAGTAATCTCAGAAGTGACAATGCATCTCTTCCACACTAATATGAACTTGGCCATGAGTCTTTGATCAGTGGACTATGATTGGAAGTCCTATGTACCATTGTGACTGAAAGCTCTAAGACCACCATGTTTTCAACCCTATCTCTCTTTCCCTCTGCTCTGAGACCCATGATTTTACAGATTGCTTCTTCAGGCTGGGTGCTGGGATGAAGACAACACAGAGGAGAATTGTGGTCCACACTGAAGGAAATATAATACATGTGTGCAACTAACCTTGGTGCTGCAAGCTACTGAGGTTCAAGGGTTGTTTGGTGTATGTGTAACTAAGCCTAAGCTGTATAACATATGAGGTTATCAGAGCAACTTCTTGTCTACTAATAACCATTCTATGAAAAATTGCCTAATTTACATTTTCTGCTACCTTCAAAATAATTGCAGGGTAGCAACTGAATTGTCAGTTTACTGATTACAGATTCATCTCTTATGCACATATGTGTAAATAATATAAAATACTAGATTTCCAATATTTTAATTTACAATGATAAATATCACATTACTGGAATATTCTTTCAAAAATGTATATCATTTTCAGAGAAATATCTCTGCCAGGAGGCCAAAAAGACTCTAAGTCCTTATGATTTGCACATATTGCTGTTATAGGCAAATCTACAAAAAAAGATAAACCATGATGAAAAACTGTTTGGAAAACATGGAATCATTATACAATAATTTTGGTGGGTCAGATATTTATTTGCATTAAGCTAAGATGCAATAATCTTTAATATTAAATGACCTTGGCCAGAAGGGAACACTCAAAGGTGATTGGTTCTCTCTCCTCTGGGCAGCTCATTGTTGGCCATTGACCTTAACATCTGCACTGATATAAGACATTACAATGTGACACAAATTCTCATCCATTTACTCATCACTTTATGTACAAGTATGAAAATCTGGCGGCTTAAATCTTAACTTCCCATTCAGCACCCTGATGGCAAAATTTATATTTGCACATTATTGGAAACATATTTCCTTAATGCCTTCATATGTGAATTGCAGTTTTCTCAATGGTGGCATTAAACCCTCTTAAGATGATTGTATGTTTGTTGCCGTCTCCTTCTTTTGCACATCCATAAAGCACATCCCATGGGACTACTGAACACGGATTCTTTGTGAAATGAAGCTTTTTAGTCAGGCAGTTAAAAAAAATTATGACCACCCCAGCAGATGGAACATCAGTAATTTAGTACTAATCAGTCCAACTGGTTTTTACAGAAACTCTGCCTTTAATGTTGTATGCCTTCATTGTATATGATTTACTTCTAAGCCAACAGGAGCTTCAAAGATTGGCAGCTCTCAATAGCTGGCTGATTCTATCTCCCTGAAATTAGCCTTTCAATTGCTGGTGATCCTTGGATCAAGTGAATAAGTCTAGCTATGGAAACAAACATGTCTATAAATGGATTCTCCCTCATATGAGCCAGATTAAGACTTAGTAGAGAAAATGGTGCCCTGTATACATGTTTCAGACCACTAAGTCACCACACCATTATTCCATCAACCATCGAGGAGAAGCAAGATAAATGAAGATAGAATACTTGCAGATAGAGTCACTTTCATGTAGGGAAAAAGGACCCAGAAACTCAGACTGGTTCAGCCATGGATTATGAATCTGTTAACCTATGCCTCCATGCATTAGCTAAAGTTTTAATAGGATAGAGACTTGGTTTTGTTTCAAAAGGTTTTGAAAAATTACTTAGCAATGGAAGTCATTCAAAAATACTATAACTTAAACTGGGTGCTAGATTATGGAGAAAGTAGCTATTTTATTTATTTATTTATTCATTTTGTAGCTTCCTTTCAAGATGTTGTATTCCCCAATGTGATTATACTGAGCAGATGTTCGATAGTTTATCCAGTTTCTTTTAAATGCCTGAATTGAAACACTTTATCCACACTAAACTTCTCTAATTTCCTTTCAACTCCGAAAGTGGAATTTGCATTAAATAGAATCCCAAAGGAATGTGGATCCTGTGATCTAATGCCATGCTGTTTTTGTTTTATTTAGCCACCGTTTTTCAAGGCAAGGGAGCATCTAGGATGTTGATTCATAAATGTTAAGGAGCATAGTGCTTTATTTTTTTTTCTGTTTTACTTCAGTAAGTCCTCTCCAAAGGGAAATGGAGTTGAATTACTTCTAAACAAATACCAGCAATTGCTATAACTTGGTAATCTGATATCAATCTGATAAATAGAGACAAGCTAGCTCCTTCATTTGTTGATAGATGGGATAGAATTAATTATAGAGCTAAATCCACTGTAAATTGCAGCATTTATCTCAAGAAATATCTGTTGTTTCTTTTAGAAGAATACGAATACTCTCTGTACAAACTATTTGCAAATGATTTTATTTTGCATTATTTTTCACCATTGATTTGATACCCATACCTGAATACCCATCAAGCACAAAAATTCGACTCTCTTTTGAATTGGAATTGTACCTAAGCATAATCGGATGCCAAAATGTTGCCCTAACATTTCCTAAGGAACAGCTGCCAGAAAACTGGCTTCTATAGAAATAACAACAATACCTTTGCTTTATTTTATTTTATTTTATTTTATTTTATTTTATTAATTTTTTATTTATTTATGATAGTCACAGAGAGAGAGAGAGAGGCAGAGACACAGGCGGAGGGAGAAGCAGCCTCCATGCACCGGGAGCCTGATGTGGGATTCGATCCCGGGTCTCCAGGATCGCGCCCTGGGCCAAAGGCAGGCGCCAAACCGCTGCGCCACCCAGGGATCCCCCTTTGCTTTATTTTAAAGGGATGAAGAGCAGAGGAAAAGAATCCATGAAATCTATGATTTTTTTTTCTTTTTGTGATAATCGTGCTGAAATAATGTGTTTGAATTTCACCATGGTTTTGAACATGTCACTGCTGTATAAAAGTGCTGGTCCTGTGTGCATTGATGTCAGAAAAAGCAGTATTCATTTTTAAATAGATTCCTAGATCCTCTCCACCCAAATATAAATAAAACTTACTTGATCATTAGACAATAAGTATATTTGAAAACATTTTGATATGGAAAACCTTAAACATACGTTAAAATAGAAAACATGATATAATGACCCTCATCATCCTGCATCAAAGACTTTAAATTATCCAGTATCATCCCATCTATATCTTCTCCACCCCCTTCAAACCTGTATGCATTCCAAAGGAATCCAAGTATCAGTGTCATTATTGTCAACAATTTCAATATCTATTTCTAGGAGATATGGTTTTTATTAAAATCATAACTGTCATAGCATTACCCTTTAAAAATACTCTTAAAATCATCAGATATCTAGTTAGTGTTCAAATTTCCCCATGCATTCCATAAATGATTTTGCTTTACAATCTGTTTGCTTGAATCAGGATTAAAAAAGCTACATGTTATAAGTGGCTGATATGTCACAAGTCTCTTTTAATCTGTCATTTCTCCCTTGCTATCACTTTTTCCTTTTGCAAACATTTGTAAATGATACTGAGTAACTAGTCCCATACTATGGTCTAAATACTTTCTGATTTTTCTTGTTGCCATATTTCACGTTCTCTGTCCTCTGTAAATTGATGGATGCTTGGAGTCAGAGTAAAATTTTACTTTTTTGGTGGGGGGATGGATATTTTATCAGTGATTCTCTATTTTTGTCAAGAAATTAATGCTATCTTATTGATGACAAGATGACTTTTTTATTTTTGTATCCACTTAATTTAGCTAACACTGTCAAACTTGTAAAAACTTTGTTTTTCAGTCTGGGAAGTCTCAACAACACAAGTGACAGCTTTTAAAACTATTAGTTAATTCATTCAAAACCAGTTGGGTGCCTATTATGTACTAACATCTATTCTCTTAAAACTGGGATACAAAGTGGTCCCTGCCCTGTAGGAGCACAGTTCAATGGGAGGAAAATGTGTATAAACAATCACAGCATGACACAGCATCTCCGCCTAAAATGAGTCTAGAAAAGATGCTGCACCTCTTGGTCTGGGGAAGAATAGGGAGCAGAGACCTCATCTAGGGGAAAGATCTTACTGAAATGGGAAACAATATGTCAGGGCATGGTTGGTGTGACCGAATCATAGTTTCCAGTGCACCCACTAAACCCGGAATCTATTTAGGAGGTTAGAGAACAATAATTAAGTAGGAAAGACATGATCATATTTATGTTTTAGAAAGAAAACTCTATCATGGAAACGCCAAAATATTTAAATTGAAAGAGAATTGGCAACTGAAAGGAGGCAAACTATTTAATAAATAACTCAATATAACCACTGATTAGGTAAGTGCTGGAAGTATATAATCCAATGGAAGGCATCTAAGGTCAAGTATGAATTGTCTCTAGGCTTGGACTCTTTCCTGTGCTCAGACAAACTATGTTACCTCTCAGCCTCTGAATCTTCTTATCTTTAAACTGGCTACAATTGTATTACTCAAGAGAGACTGGGTTTCAAGTCACAACAAATCCAACTTAAACTAGCATAAGGAGAAGGAGATTCATTATGTCATGTGAAGTAATATTCAAGGGAATAACTAAAGTGACATAATCCAGGGACTGAGCTGTCACCAGATACTGGCATTTTTCCACCTTGGATGTATTCACTCCTGTGTAAGCACCATCCCTGAAATAGTAACATCTATATAGCCGGTTCTAGAACCCCAAGAGTACAACTTCATCCCCAAAGCTAACAGAAAAAGAAGAGATGCTGTTCTCTGAGAGTATACATAAGACTTCTGAGTCTAGATCCCACTGGCCTAAATGGGATTAATTGCATAGCCCTGGACCATGAGTCCCTTTGACTGGGAGGTTAGGATATACTAATTGACTTAAACTACAACCACCTTCAAAATCAAAGCTGAGTCATGAAATAAATTAAAAATAACACTGGACAATAAAGTAACAAATATCCACTAGCAGACAATGAAAGTCAACATGGTCTTATTCTGTCATATATTCTGGACCCACTTTATTGTCCTGGCCATCCCTGGGACAACATGGAAGTACAGTCTGATAGCCCCACATCCCAGTTATTCTAAGTATCTTTTAATTCCACCTCAGCAATTGTGGCAGACAGATACATGTTGTTCACATTTTCCTCAGGAAGTGAATCTCTGCCTTGGCACAAAGAAGATGGTTAGCTGACAGACTCCAGCTGTAAATTCTTTCAGGATCCACTTCAGCTTTTTCACTAAAGTGACACTATTTTCTATGTGGCCCCTGGGCAATGTTTCAAATTTCTCGAACTCCAGATATGAGCAGAGAATATGGATGTTTGTGTACATTCATGCATTTGATCTGCCTAGGTATGTGCAGTGGAAAAACAGAAATGAAAAATGCTCTTAAAATGGTTATAGAAGGAATTGAAGCAATGAAACACCACAGAAGCTTAGAAAATTAGGAAGAGAAGTAGAATACGGTCACTGAAGTAGAGTAGATTAAAAATTTATAAGGCTAGGTATAATCCTTGTACTATACTAATTATAAATCAGGTATTAACAGTAACTCAGGCAGAGTGTCGGAGGTAATTAAAGAAGGTTGAGAGGGGGTTGGGATTTTATAGAAGTCAGTGGCAAATAAGTTTTAAGAATAAAATTACTTGTTAAGGAAAATGGGTGTCGAAGAAGAGATTTTTGCAAGAGAAATGAAAAATCTAAAATTCTGCATTCAACAGCTGTGAAAACAATCCTACCCTTCACCCGCTCTGGAAATACAGGTAATATTAGAAGATGGGCAGAAGTAACTGAAAGAGGCAATGATAGAAGCTGCATTCTGAGGGGGAAATAATTACGTCAGTGGGGGAGAGAAAATTCTTTGAGCAAACTAAGAAACAGTAAAAGTTAAGAGCAGTGACAATGTTTAGTAAGAATATTAGCTGTAATGTTTTAGTCAATGTCAAAGAATGAAAGAACAGAACAGAACAAAAGAAGAAAGAAAGAAAAAGTTTAAATTTTACTTTAAGGCTAGAAACATGGCTAAAACTATCTGATCTTGATATTCTAGATGGGATTTAATGCCAGGTCACTTCTAGACCCAAAGTGGATGCACTAACTGAGGTCATCACACCACCAGTCTTCCAATATGTTTGTGAGTCCTGAAACTAGATTTTGCTGGCCATTTTGGCGTCATTATACAATCAGCAAACCATAATTGAGTATTTCCCCTGAATCAACTACTATCTAGGTTAAGAATGAAGCCTGACTTTGCTTTTGCTTCAAGAATTTTGTAGCCTCCTATGAAAGACAAACAAACAAGCTAGGAATTGTGGGACATGGGGTATGCTATAATTGGCAAAGTGAAATGTGTTGTGGGGACATAGAGGAGAGTCTGTAAACCAAATCATGTGCAGTCAACAAAGACTCCCCTTGGAACTAAAGCCTGGATGAGTTTTGAAAGGTGAGTAGGAGCTACCCAGGTCTGGAGTAAAGTCTCTTGGGTGGAGACACATACATGTATTATATATGACTATATATAAGATATATTTAATTTAACACATTGGGAGACACCTGTGCAATGTTTCAGAGATGAGTGTGGCACATTAGGGAACTTTTAATTAGTTATTATGCCTAACGTTCTTGTGGAAATGAGGAGACAAAGATAAGACTTGTGGTAAGATGGGTTAATGATAGAAGCTCACTGAGGGCCTTGCTCACCAGAATTTGAACTTTGTTCTGCAGAAGAGAGCTTTTAAGCACGGGAAACACATAAAGGGTTTGATTATATACTAGTTCTCTGAATATTGTGGAGGACTCATTGGACAGGTGTGTTGGACACAGGTGTCATTTGTCTTATACCTGGTTGCTTGCTCTGACTGAGATGAGAAGATAGAGAAATGTGGATGAATTTGAGAAATATTGTCAGAGTTCTAACACAATTGGAAAGGGTTGTCAATGTGCCATCATATTTGTTTATGAGAATACAAAAAATACCAAATACAAACAGAATGTAACCTCAAAAATATTTCTTTTAGGAATATTGACAATGCAAAGACAATGTTTAGAAGGAAATGGACATGGAAAAGCAGAACAGAGGCACATGTAAAGAACAATTCTTGACACTGTAATGATTTACTGTGACATTCTTGTCTTGAATTTTCTTCATGATTTGTTAAGATATCCAACCATAGAAGCAAATGTCAGTTTCTCAAATACCATTTGAGAATACAAAGCAAAATACATTTTTGCTTTATTCAGTAATAAAACTCGAACAAGATGGAATAATATCATTAATTTTGTTAATATGTATGTACATTTAATATAATTAACATATGTATGCACACACACAAATTTATATGTAAACATATATATACACACATATATGTACAAAATAGATACAGAAGTTTTTTAAAATGTGTTTCTGATACCTACTGTCCTAAATAAAACATAAATATCAATTTTGTACTGGTGCTGTTGAAAATTAGTATGCAAATAGTGTTTCTCCACATATACTTTCTCCCAAATACTTTTATTGCCATAACATTTAAAAAGGTATTTGATCAGTACCTTTTCAGCATTGACTAAATAATAAGACAATCAAGCTGATACAAACTAATGACAATACACTAACATTTATTGAGGGCTTAATTTTACCAGCCACATGGCTAACTAAATTAAATTGAATCATTCACTTAGTTCTTGCAACAAGCCTATTCTGTGGTACTCATAATGGCAATATTCAACAGATTTATTTTATTCATTTATTTATTTCATTAGTTACATTCATTGAAGGGGAAGGGCAAGATGGCAGAGGAGTAGGGTCCCAAGTCACCTGTCCCTACCAACTTACCTAGATAACTTTCAAATCATCCTGAAAACCTACAAATTCAACCTGAGATTTAAAGATAGAACAGCTGAACGCAAAGAGAGAGGAGTTTGTGCTTCTAACAAGTACAACTCATTTTTAGCCACTCTGCACTGAGCAAAATGACTAGAAAGAAGAACTCACCACAAAAGAAGAATCGGAAACAGTACTCTCTGTCACAGAGTTACAAAATTTGGATTAAAATTCAATGTGAGAAAGCCAACTCAGAAGGTAATTATAAAGCTACTGGTGGCTCTGGAAAAAAAGCATAAAGGATTCAAGAGACTTCATTACTGCAGAATTTAGATCTAATCAGGCCAAAGGTAAAAATCAATTAAATGAGATGTAATCAAAACTGGCGGTCCTAATTATGAGGGTTAATGAGTTAGAAGAAAGAGTGAGTGACTTAGAAGACAAGTTGATGGCAAGGAAGGAAGCTGAGGAAAAAAATAAAAACAATTAAAAAGACCATAAGAAGATTAAGGGAAATAAATGACAGTGTAGAAGGAAAAATCTATGTTTAATTGGGGTTCCAGAGGTCAAAGAAGGGACAGAGGAGCAAAAAGCATAATTGAAAAAATCATAGCTGAGAACTTCCCTAACTTGAGGAGGGAAACAGGTAGTCAGATCCAGGATATTGAGAGATAACCCCCCCCCCCACCAAAATCAATGAAAAGCATTCAATACCTTGATGCTTAATAGTGAAACTTGCAAATTCCAAAGATAAAGAGGAAATACTTAAAGCAGCAAGAGACAAGATTCCTAACTTATATGGGGAGAGGTATTAGATTCACAGCAGACCTCTCCACAGAGACCTGGCAGGCCAGACAGGGCTGCCATGATATATTCAGGGCACTAAACAAAAAGAACATGCAGCCAAGAACTTTATTCAGAAAGGTTCTCATTCAGAATAGAAGGAAAGATAAAGAGCTTCCACAATAGGCAGAAACTGAAAGAATATGTAAACACCAAACCAGCTCTGCAAGAAATATTAAGGGGGACTCTGTAAAAGAAAGAGGAAGCCCAAAGATATAATCCACAAAAACAGGGACTGAATAGGTATTATGATGACACTAAGTTTATATATTTCAAAGTAACTCTGAACGTGAATAGGCTAAATGATCCCATCAAAAGACGCAGGGTTTCAGACTGGATAAAAAAGCAATACCCATCTATTTGCTGTCTACAAGACTCATTTTAGACCTCAGGACACCTACAGCCTGAAAATGAAAGGTTGGAGAACCATTTACCATTCAAATGACCCTCAAAAGAAAGGAAGGGTAGCAATCCTCATATCAGATAAAGTTTATCCCAGACTGTAGTAAGAGATAAAGAGGGACACTATATCATACTTAAAGGATCTTTCCAACAAGAAGACATAATAATCATGAATATTTATGCCCCTGATGTGGGAGCTGCCAAGTATATCAATCAATTAATATCCAAAGTAAGGACATACTCAGATAATAATACACTTCAACACAACACTATCTGCAAATGACAGATCTTCTAAGCACAACATCTCCAAAGAAACAAGAGCTTTAAATGATACACTGGACCAGATGGATTTCACAGGTATTTACAGAACTTTACAACCAAATGCAACTGAATACACATTCTTCTCAAGTGCACATGGAACCTTCTCCAGAATAGACCACATAGTGGGTCACAAATCAGGTCTCAACTGATACCAAAAGATTGGGATTGTCCCCTGCATATTTTCAGACCATAATGCTTTGAAAATTGAACTCAATCACAAGAAGAAATTTGGAAGAACCTCAAACACGTGGATGTTAAAGACCATCCTGCTAAAAGATGAAAGGGTCAACCAGGAAATTAGAGAAGAATTAAAAAAATGCATGGAAACTAATCAGAATGAAGATACAACCTTTCAAAATCTTTGGAATACAGCAAAAGCAGTCCTGAGAGGGAAATACATCACAATACAAGCCTCCCTCAAAAAATTGGAAACACTCAGATACACCAGCTAACCTTGCACCTAAAGGAATTGGAGAAAGAATAGCAAATAAAACCTACACCCAGCAGAAGAAGAGAGTTAATAAAGATTTGAGCAGAACTCAATGAAATAGAGACCAGACGAATTGTAGAACAGATCAACAAAACCAGGAGTTGGTTCTTTGAAATAATTGATAATAGATAAGCCATTAGCCAGCCTTATTAAAAAGAAAGAGAAAAGACTCTAATTAATAAAGTCACGAATGAAAAAGGAGAGATCAAAACCAATACCAAGGAAATACAAACGATTTTAAAAACATACTATGAGCAGCTATATGCCAATAAAGTAGACAATCTAGAAGAAATGGATGCATTTCTGGAAAACCACAAACTACCAAAACTGGAACGGGAAGAAATAGAAACCCTGAACAGGCCAATAACCAGAGAGGATATTGATGCAGTCATGAAAACCCTCCCAAGACACAAAAGTCCAGGGCCAGGTGGCTTCCCAGGGGAATTCTATCAAACGTTTAAAGAAGAAACAATACTTATTCTACTAAAGCTGTTCCAAAGGATACAAAGGAATGGAATACTTCCAAACTCGTTTTATTAGGTCAGCATCACCTTAATTCCAAAACCAGAAAAATTCCACTAAAAAGGAGAATTATAGACCAATATCCCTAATGGACTCAGATGCAAAAATTCTCAACAAGATTTTAGCCAATAGGATCCAACAGCACATTAAGATTATGCACCATGATCAAGTGGGATTTATCCCTGGGATACAAAGGTGGTTCAACACTGGTAAAACAATCAACATGATAGATTACCTCAATAAAGAGAAAAAACAAAAACCATATGGTCCTCTCAATAGATGCAGAGAAAGCAATTGACAATATATGGCATCCATTCCTGATTAAAACTCTTCAAAGTGTAGGGATAGAGGAAACATTCCTCAATATCTTAAAAGCCATCTATTAAATAAATGCCCACAATGAATATCATTCTCAATGAGGAAAAACTGAGAGCCTTTCCCCTATGATCAGGAGCATGTCAGGAATGTCCATTCTCACTACTGTTATTCAACATAGTACTAAAATTCCTAGCCTCAGCAATCAGACATCCAAATTGTCAAAGAATAAGTTAAACTCTCTCTCTTGGAGATAACATGATACTTTATATAGAAAACCCAAAAGACTCCACCTCAAGACTGCTAGAACTCATACAGCAATTCAGCAGTGTGGCAGTATACAAAATCAATGCCCAGAAATCAGTGGCAGTTCTATACACTAAGAATGAGACTGAAGAAAGAGAAATTAAGGAATCAACCCCATTTACAATTGCACCCAAAAGTATAGTAATAAACCTAACAAAAGAGGTAAAGGATCTATACCCTAAAAACTACAGAGCACTTTTGAAAGAAATTGAGGAAGACACAAAGAGATGGAAAAATAGTCCAAGCTTATGGATTGGAAGATTTAATATTGAAAATGTCAATGCTACCCAGGGCAATTTACACATTTAATGCAATCCCTATTGAAATTCCATGCACTTTCTTCAGAGAGTTGGAACAAATAATCTTAAGATTTGTGTGGAATCAGATAAGACCCCAAATAGCCAGGAGAATATTAAAAAAGAAAACCAGACCCGGGGGCATCACAATGCCAGATTTCAGGGTGTACTACAAAGCTGTGATCATCAAGAAAGTGTGGTACTGGCAAAAAAAAAAAAAAAAAAAAAAAAACAGACACATAGATCAATGCAACAGAATATAGAACACAGAAATGGACCCTCAACTCTATGGTCAACTAATATTTGACAAAGCAGGAAAGACTATCCACTGGAAAAAGAAGAGTGTCTTCAATAAATGGTGCTCGGAAAATTGGACAGTCACATGAAGAAGAATGAAACTGGACCATTCTCTTACACTATACACAAAGATAAACTCAAAATGGATGAAAGATCTATATGAGATAAGAATCCATCAGAATCCTAGAGGAGAACACAGGCAACAACCTTTTAGAACTTGGCCACAGGAACTTCTTGCAAGATACATCTATGAAGGCAAGAGAAACAAAAGCAAAAATGAATTATTGGGACTTAAGATAAAAAGCTTCTGCACAGCAAAAGAAAGAGTCAACAAAACTAAAAGACAACCTACAGAATGGGAGAAGATATTTGGAAATGGCATATCAGATAAAGGGCTAGTATCAAAGATCTATAAAGGGCTTATTAAACTCAACACCCAAGAAACAAACAATCCACTCATGAAATGGGCAAAATACATGAACAGAAATTTTACCAAAGAAGACATACACATGGCCAACAAGCACATGAGAAAATGCTCCTCATCACTTGCCATCAGGGAAATACAAATCAAAACCACAATGATAAACCACCTCACACCAGTGAGAATGGGGAAAATTACCAAGACAGGAAACAACAAATGTTGGGGAGGTTGTGGAGAAAGGAGAACCCTCTTGCACTGTTAGTGGGAATGTGAACTGGCACAGCAACTCTGGAAAACTGTGTGGAGGTTCCTCAAAGAGTTAAAAATAGAACTGCCCTATGACCCAGAAATTGCACTGCTGGAGATTTACCCCAAAGAAACAGATGCAGTGAAAGGGCAGGACACCTTCATCCCAATGTTTCTAGCAGCAATGTCCACAATAGCCAAACTTTGGAAGGAGCCTCGGTGTCCATCGAAAGATGAATGGATAAAGAAGTTGTGGTCTATGTATACAATGGAATATTCCTCAGCCATTAGAAACAAGAAATACCTGCCATTTGCTTCAATGTGGATGGAACTGGAGGGTATTATGCTGAGTGAAGTAAGTCAATCGGAGAAGGATAAAGATTATATGGTCTCATTCATTTGGGGAATATAAAAAATAGTGAAAGGGAATAAAGGGGCAAGGAGAGAAAATGAGCGGGAAATATCAGTGTGGGTGACAGAACATGAGAGACTCATAACTCTGGGAAACGAACAAGGGATGGTGGAAAGGGAGGTGGGTGGGTTTTTGGAATGACCGGGTGACAGGCACTGAAGCACTGGGTGTTATGCTATATGTTGGCAAATTGAACTCCAATAAAAAATATACAAAACAATATTATGTCTTCTATTGCATCTGGCTCCTAAGAGATAACATCAGGCCAGTTAAAGGCTATGTTCAGATCTGGCACACTGTTACTTCTGCTGTATTTTGTTGGTCCAAACAGTCATAGGGCTCATGCAGATTCAAGGAGTTGAAGAAATAGGCTCTAGCTTTTGATGGGGGTGGGGCAAAACTACCTTCACAAGAATGTGTGGGATGGGAAATATTATTGTATCCAGTTTGGAAAATATAACCTGTCACAAACCATATAATCAGCAGCTGAATGTAATAAAAGAAAAGTTTCTTCTTCCCCTCATTCAATAAATTTTCTTTACATAACTACAAAAAAAGTTACATCCATTGAGCATCAACTACCTGCCATTGAAGAAAATCTATAAAGACCCCTACTCTCTTGGAGCATCTTTTCCAGAAGGAAGAGATATATGATAAACAGTGAAACCAATAAATTAACTAATAAGTACATTATGTAGGGTATTGGGAAGGATAACACAACAGGATTTGGACAGCCAGAGAAGCACAGGAGGGCAACAGGGATTGGGTTGGTCTGCATGGAGCAGCGATCGGTGAGGGGAGGCAGTGTTACATAATGAGTGAACGTGAGCTTCATTGCAAAGGTGATATTTGAGCAAAAATATGTTGTTAAGCTTAACGGACACAGCAAAGCATATATTTGAGAGGATTTTTCTCAGCAGAGGAAACCAGTTTATCAAGTAATGTAGGGAAGGGTAGAGAGCAGAGCTATGGGAGTCTCTGCATAGAAGAATGATATTACCTGACTTAAGCCAGACTGGAGATAATTAGACACTTGTCTTGGAATGTGTTGAGATGAGGATTCAACATCCTGGTCGAGATATTTTTGCCAGGGTACATATTAATCTAAAGTTTGGTAGAAAAGAGGAAATAGAGAAATAAATTTGGAAGTAATCTATATATAAATAATATTTCAAATCGTGGGTTGGGGGAGATCTACAGGAAAGTGAGAGTGTAGACAAGAGAAGGATCCTAGGGATCTCTAGTGCCAAGAGAAACTGCAGTAAAGAATACTGCTGGGTACTGAATGAGGAAAGTGGAAATGAGGGGCAAACGGCATCCTTAGAAATCAAATAAAGCATTTATTTTCTTGGAGGAATAATCAAGGGTATCACATGCCTAAAATTTACCACTGGATTCAACTATGTAGTCATTGGTGACATTAAAATGGGTAGTTTTGTTGGAATTGTGGAAACCAAAGCCTGTTGGAGAGTTTTGAGAATATGTGGGAAGAAATTGGAGACAGTGATGGAGACGATCAGAAGCACATAAACGGGCAATCACTAGCAGGTAAGTGGGTTCAAAAGTTTACAAAAAAGAAAAAAAAATACCAAAAGTAGTCTTTTCATTGCTTTACTTATGCACGAGGTGTAGGAGTAATGATTTCTTAAAAAAAAAAAAAAAGGAGTAATGATTTCTTGAGATGCTGATGGGATGGTCCATTAGAGAGCAAAGAGTAGATGATATGAGGATAGAAGAGGATCACTAAAATCATGTCCTAGTGTAAGGAGAATAAAACAGGAGTTGCAGCGAAAGTGGAGAGAGTCTCTGTAGCTGTGCTTATGATGGTTCATCTATGATAAGTCTCAGGACAGCAGAATTACAGGATGTGGATGCTGGTGGTTGGGTAGCTGTGTGTGGCTCTCTAGTCTATGGTAATCTGCTAAACGTGATATTGGAAAGGGAGGCATGGTAGTTTGAGAGAAGAGAGATTGAACGCATGACATTTAGATAGGGTGGTGGCCATCACTGATAATGATATATGACCTGGAACTTGACTGAAATTTAGATAAACTAAGATTGAGATTAACTGCTTTTAGAAAGTTAAGTAGGCTAGTGTCAAGTTGCAAACCCAAGAAGGTTGACCACAGAGCTCCTATAATAGAGCTTCAAATTTTCTATTTTTAAATTTTCTATTTTCACTATAGAGAGATATCAACTACCTGGTAACTTTCATTTGTAGGTTTTGCTGCCAGGAATGTGCAAACTATTTTGGCCCAAATGAGGTATACTTTCCCATTTGTTCTGAGAAATACTGGAGAGCTTTGACTCCAGGAGGTTCTTGAATAACTCCTCAACAGCACCTGCTGGTATCAGGGTATCAGGGCCCCAATCTCATTCACTACAACAGTACTCGAGTTTATGGTAAGGGTTTGGCCAGGAGCTAAGTTGCTTTTAGGATTTTGCTTTTTAAATATCTCTCTTATTCCTCTAACTTCCAGGAAACATTCTTCCCTTTCATATCACTCTCAAATTTTAAATTCACATAATCCTCTTGGAACTGTTTATTGTCTGTATTCTTAATGTGAATCTGTCTCATTGACTGACATTGAGATTCCTGCAGCATAAAGGCTATTTGTATTTAAAACACTTTGTATTTCTTATAACTCAGTGTGAGATTTATATTGCTTAATAAATGATGTTGATAATCATAGTTATTTGAATTCTTTAAGGTTGAAAATCATTTTTATAATTACTGAGTGGTAAAGGACAGTGGATGGATGAGCAGAAGGAAGAGGGGAAGGTATATTCATATGGATGCTATCCACTAGTCCACTAAAAATAAAGCTTTGTAATATTATTCAAGTAAAAATCTTTTCTTCTAGGTTTCCTGCATTGAGACAGAGCCAAGCCAAATATTGGTGAGTGCCATCATGAATACCAATCATGTAATCTGACTCTTTCTTACAACTTCTGTGACTATGTTTTAAGTGAGTCTTTAAGTGCTATAAAGCAAAGGGGGAAAATCCCCAAAGAGATGCATACTGTTTTATCACCTGTTTCATAAAGTGAATAAGATGTTAATTTAAAGTAGTGAATAGGGGATCCCTGGGTGGCGCAGTGTTTTGGCGCCTGCCTTTGGCCCAGGGCGCGATCCTGGAGACCCAGGATCGAATCCCACATCGGGCTCCCGGTGCATGGAGCCTGCTTCTCCCTCTGCCTGTGTCTCTGCCCCTCTCTCTCTCTCTCTGACTATCATAAATAAAAAAATAAAAAATAAATAAAATAGTGAATAACTGGGGCACCTGGGTGGCTCAGTCAGTTAAGTGTCTACCTTGGGCTCAGGTCATGAGCTTAGGGTCTTCGGATGGAGCCCCACATCAGGCTCCCTGCTCAGTGGAGAGTCTGCTTCTCCTTCTTTCCTCTGCCCCTCCCCCTGCTCATGCTCTCTCTCTCTCAAATAAATAAATCTTTAAAAAATAATAAAATAAAGAATAAAATTTAAAAAAAGAAATTAATGATTATCCAAATTAGTTAGAAGATGTCATAATTCTTAAAACTGTTCCCTATTATTTTAAAAGTTTGAAGACAGCTTTCTATTAAAAGTAATGTTCTACAATAGCATTTTGCTCCATAAATGTGGCTTACTGAGAATAAATCAGTTACGGACATCTAAAAATATTTATTAACTTTCTTATATTCAGATATATTTCACACCACACTTAGTGCTTCATGCAAAGATAGATTTAGAGATTTTCAGGGGATCCATAAAACTTCTCAACTACAGAAAATCTGACTGATATTTTGAGATTTGATCAAATGCCTGAATATTCTATTCCCAGAATGTGAAGAAAATGGCAAAGCATAAAAGAAAGAAAGAAGTCAAGAAATGTGGTAGGTGGGAAGGGAGCAGAGGAGGGAGGGATGGAGGGAGATGTTGGTGTTGTAGCACATCAATGAAAAACACCAGAAGTTGTAAGGAAATAAGTAAGTGGAAATAAAATGATACAGAGTATAGAGAGAATTCCCAACCATTGAAAGAATGACCCAGGGAACGTGCAGATGGGGGAACCCACTAAATTAGGGAAGTAAGTACAGATTCGGTACAGTGGCTTAATAAAGACACATCGACTGTTAGTGTGATTGCTTTTAGTGGCCAGGTGTCCTGCATAGAAACCTTACACAAAAGACTTTGGAAAGAGCAAAAAATGTGTATAGCAGGGGTTTTATCCAATGGCTGAGGGGGTGGGGAGGAGGAGATCATCTGAGAAAACACTAAAGTCCAAAAAAAAAAATTAATGCAAAGAACAATACATAAATAAAATAAGAATATTAAATTAATAAAATTAAAACTATAAAATATTCAAGAAACAGGTAAAATAATAAAAATGACCATTTATTTTCTCAATCTTATTGAAGAGGACATTATTTAGACTATAAAGACATAACTATGATAATAGAATATGGCATGAGAGTCATATTCCAACAACTAGGAAAGTATAATTTAGAAAAATTGCATATGTAATCCTAAAAAGATGAGCTTTGTTTAGCAAGAGAGGGTGGGTATATAACCAAGTGGCAGAGAAATTATTTAAGGCATCCGTGGGGATCATAAGAACAGAAACCATGTGCCTTACCAACACGTTACATGGGTAGAGAGCATAAGCTAACTCATATGCTGGATTATTAAATATTCTTTTTTTTTATTAAAGATTTTATTTATCCATGAGAGACACAGAGAGAGAGGCAAAGGCACAGGAAGAGGGAGAAGCAGACTCCATGCAGGGAGCCCGATGCAGAACTTGATCCCAGTAGCCCAGGATCACACCTTGGGCGCAGGTAGATGCTTAACTGCTGAGCCACCCAGGTGTCCCTAATTAATTATTCTATTTACTGAGAGACACAAATGCTACTGGTATGGTATAAGGTTCAGATATTCTAAATATGATTCCAGAGCACAAATATTACATGTGAAATGAGGAAACTGCAGCTCATAAATATGATCATGTTGTAAAATAGTTAACTCGCCAAAAATCTGTATACAAATCCAATTCTTCATGAGTACAAATTCCAGTTCCTTTTCATTGTAATAGAATTGACTGAGGGCATTTGGGTGGCTCAGTCGGTTAAGCATCTGACTCTTGATTTGAGTTCAGGTTATGATTTTAGGGTTATAGGATTGAGCCCTCCATCAGGCTCTGCACAGAGGGGAGAGTCTGCTGGAGATTCTGTCTCTCCCCCTCTCTCTACCCTTTTCCCTTCTCTCTCTCTCTTATTCTCTTTCAAATAACTAAATAAATCTGTTAAAAAAAAAAAAGATTGTACTGTGTCCTGTGGGACATTTAGGTACAGGAAAAAGCATATCAAAGAACTGAAAGGCATTATACTATAAGCTATAAGAATTAAAATCTTAAACCTGGAAAATCAATGGTAGGAAGAAACTTAACTGATAAATTATTGATTTTCTCTTTGCTCTTGAGACTTTTACCTGAAGGTTTTGGTATCCCATCGACAAAGTTCATGCCTGATGAGTTTGATAAAACCCTTTAGTTAGAACCCTGGTATTAAGCAGACAATGACATTAATATCCCATATCAGGCAATATATTTCACATGAATGAAGTTACTATTCCACTGTAATTGGTGCCAGCAGCATTCTAGATGAATGTGTCTCAAAAATGTACCCAAGGCCAAGAGGTCAGCATGAATAGTTCTGTCACCTATGGCCACAATTTTATTTAATTAGTACTCAAGGGATATACATTGTTGGTAATATAAACATCACTTATTAATTTTGCTCTTACAAGGAACTATGCTAATCATGATAACAAGTATGTCAAAACCTTTCCTAGTAGTAGGAAAGAAATTTAAAGCATATACCTTAAAAGACTGTAAATGATTCCCTAGAGATTGCTTATAATGTACGTAAAATGGCATGTCTGAGTTCAATTGCAAAGGCCATGAAAATAATACTGATTATATTGATATTAGAGATCTTTGCATTTGGCTATTACTTCTCAGCTTTCTTACCCTTTGCTACCACTTTGAGTGGCTTAAACATCTTTATTAATTGGCTTTACAACTATGTGTCAGTAATGATTCCTGCACCATCATTTAAATGTTGCTTAATTTTATTTTTCATAGGAACCCACTCCACTATACCATTTTTGCTTTATAGGAGCAAACTAAGGATTTCCCATTTGGAAACAAATCAACAACAACAACAAAAAAAAACCCCTTTATAATGCAAAACTGATATCGAACCACTTGATTGCTTTTATTATTACTGTTTTATTCTCAAATACTGTTAACATTTTCTAATTTAGAAAACCACAGATGAGACTGTCAGGGGATTTATTTTGCTTCCCCAAAACATGCCACTGCATTAAAATAATTTGTCAATTTTACGAGATTTAATCCAGGATCTAGCATTTAGTCAAGCTACTTATCCTGTCTTAAACCACCAAGAATGGTAATAAAGAACAGATTGATTTTTCACTGCATCAGAGTGCTGTATAAATGGAACAAAACAATAAAATTAAAATGGCTCCACACATAGAAATCATCAGTACTCAGTATTTTTGTAAATTATTATTCCTTCTCTCACCCCTGTGAATATCATTGTTTATTGCAGACTTTATAGTATTGATTTTTAAAAATTATATACTTGAATGACAATCTTCTCATCCTGTTTTAAGTTTTTCACCCACAGTGTAAAAAAAATCACCCTCAGCGTTGAGATTTAATATAGAGTTTACGATTCTGGTTTCTTTTAAGGGAGCTTAACCTTTTCAGGATCAATGTTCTACAATGTCCAAAGATGGGTTGTTGTCATCCGATCTATCTGTAATTGGTGGTCAATTTGGGGGACACAACACCTTGGCAGTTAAGGTGAGTCAAGGAAAATTAAGAAAAGTAATTAAAGAATGTCAAGGATAAGTATATCTGACATAAAAATAGCCTGGCTTTCCTGCTGTGCCAGCGACTGTTGTGGAATCTGGTGAGCAACCTCATTAATGAGGATAATTATCTCCTCCTGCTTTTTAACTATTGTTAATTTTTGAAAGTTTCTTTAGCCAGAGCTTGCTAGAAACTGTAATGATACCACAAACAAGGTCATTAAGTAGATATTGGCATTTTTTTTTCTTGATATTGGCATTTTGAGGTGAGATGCACATTTAGAATATCGTTTTTAAAAATTCAATTTATTTATCTGAGATTTTAAGCACTCCTGAAGGCAATATGGTATTTTTCATTTTTATGTCTAATGTAGACTAATGCACCAGAGGATTTAAAATTATTGGACTGCCTAAAAGGTGAACAAAAAGAAAATATTGTGGAATTTCTTCATCTTTCTAGTTGTGAGTGCTTGTGGATTTTAAAGATTTTGGAGATGAGGGTTTAGTGGCCCTCATGACTTTCAATGACATTGTGATTTATATTAAGAAATATGGCCTTGGTCTTCCTTCTCCACTTCTGGCACAGAACACTAAAAACCCTCAGATTTCCTAAATGATAAGAGCAGCAAAATAACTTTTGGCAAGTCCCACCCTGAGAATGGGGCTGTGTCACCAGTAGGGCCAACCAAGTGGTTAAAAGACTAGAACCTTCAGTCTCATATCCTGACTTCCAGGGAAGGGAAGTGGCTAGAAGTTGACTCAATCACTAATGATCAATGATTTAATCAGTCATGCCTAAATAATGAAGCCTCCATAAAATCTTCAAAGGACAGGGATTGAAGAGCTTATGGGCTGATGAAACTGTGGAGGTGGTGGGAGAACAGTGTTCCTGCAGAAGGGAGAGAAACACTCCCTCTTCCCACATACCTTGCCCTATGTATCTCTTCCAACTCGTTGTTCCTGAATTATATCATTTTTTTAATTTTTATTTATTTATGATAGTCACACACACACACACAGAGAGAGAGAGAGAGAGAGGCAGAGACACAGGCAGAGGGAGAAGCAGGCTCCACGCACCGGGAGCCCGACGTGGGATTCGATCCCGGGTCTCCAGGATCGGGCCCTGGGCCAAAGGCAGGCGCTAAACCACTGCACCACCCAGGGATCCCCTATCATTTTTATAATAACCCAGTCACTTTCAATTCGAATGTTTCTTTGAGTTCGGTGGGCCACTCTAGCAAGTTAATCAAACCCAAGGAAGGGGTGGGTGGTGGGAACTTCTGACTATGGCCAATTGGTTAGAAGCACCAGTAAGGACCTGGGTTTGGAATGACATCTGAAGTCCAAAGAGAGTCTAAGGAACTGTAATCTCCAGCCTGTGGGTCAGAAGCATGGGTAATAATAACCTGGGCTTACAACAGGCCTCTGATATAGTGGTAGGAGGAAGCATAGTCTGGTAGAAATGAGCCCTCAACCCTAGAATCTGCGGGATCTCTCCACTGAAGATCGCAGAGGAATTAAGCTGCATGGTGGGACACCATGAGTTCCATGGATGTGAGGGAAAGCACTTCCATGCCTAGGAGATTAGTGGTCAGGAACTCCATTTACCTCCTGATATATCAACTTCGGCTGGTCCATCTCTACCCCAAGATCTTATAATATTTGGAAACAGAAATTTGAAATCTTAAACACTTCAGTGTAACTGGCCTTTTATTCAGAGGCAATTGAATTTTATTAAGCACCTTCTCTCTTCCAAATCACTGTAGTTCTATAGGAGATTTCAACTAAGTGGTTTGTTGCAGGATCCTCTAAGCTTCACATTTGATCACTAATTTTTAGAAACCTGCTGGGTAGTGTCACATTGCTCTAGCATCTTCTCTGGGGTTCTCCCTATGTACATGCATCTTCATTTCCAATCATGGGAATCATCATTCCATCTCTTCTGCTATATCTCTGATTTGGTCTCAAGTGCTTTCATCTTTGGCTATTATGTAAATAGGGTAATAATACCTTAAGTATTCAATTTAAGATGTAACATATGGGCAACCAGGTGGTTTCTTTTTTATAAAAGAGCTACAGGATTTAAGAAAATATTTTGCATATCCAACCCCTTTATACTGAATAGTTTACCCTAAAAACAAGGCAATTAATAGAGTGATAATGGATAATAGATTTGCTGATTCCCTGTTGGAAGATATGCAAAGCTGGTATTATTTCCTTCTGTTCTTAGAAATAATCTAAAAGCAGCAAAGAAAGCATTTATTTTTTTTCTTTTTCTTTGTGTGTGTGTGTGTTTTTGTTTTGTTTCGTTTTTGTTTTTTTTGAAAACGAAGAAAAAATTAGAGCCTCCATATAAGGACTGCTTGCAACACTTTCCAGGATGTGTGAGAGAGACCTGAAGATCATAAGAAAAGTGTCCATGAAAAAGGGCTCAGATAGTGATGACCAAACAAAACCCAGCCAAATACAATTCTCAAGGGTTAGGTGCAAAACCCAAAGCACCTGTTTACATACAGGGAGGAGCCTGGACAGATTGATAGCCATGGGAATTTTGTTTAGTTTCAGAAAGTGACTCTGCAGAACAAGGAATTATAAGGAAAATCCATTTTTTGTAGGATACAGCCTATCTCGGCAGAAGGGGAACAAATAGTCTTTGCATTTAAAATAACAGTATAGAGAGTAAAATAAGAAAAGCAACTCATATGGATTTTATTCCCTTTTGCTTAGGCAGAAACAAAGAAAAACTACTTTTTTCACACATTTTGGACCATTAAAGATAATTCAGGTAATCAGAAACAGTTTCTTGCCCTTACCTATTTGCAACCCGCCCCCCGCAAAAAAAGCACACACACACACACAAAAGATCTGTGTGTATATTATATTTATATCTAATCCAGAAAAAAACATGCCTGTATAAAGCCAAGAAGAGAAATGAAAGGAGGAAATAATCTATTAATTTGAAGGTAAGAGTCTTCTAATATAATCAGAAGAGAGTACCTGATTATAGCTGGTGATGAAACAGCTAGAAAAGATGGGAAAATATGATAAACCATCTTTTGATGGGTGCAGAATGATGCAAAGGTGAGTGCAGCAGAGGAGCTAGGAATGTGGGGTTAGGGATTTTTGTTTGGGTGAGTGACCTGCAGAAAGTTCACTCAGGCAGACTCTTTGTTTTTCTATTTGTTTGTTTTTATTGAAGTTAGATCTGCCAACATATAGTAAAACACCCAGTGCTCATCCCATTAAGTGTCCTCCTCAGTGTCTGTCACCCGGTTACCCCAACCCCCCACCCACCTCCCCTTAGACAACCCTTTGTTTGTTCCCCAGAGTTAGGAGTCTCTCATGGTTTGTCTCCCTAATTTTCCCACTCAGTTCCCCTCCTTTCCCTTATAATCTCTTTCACTATTTCTAATTTCTATTTCACTAATATAATATGGTATATTCCATATATGAGTGAGACGATATGATGATTGTCTCTTTTCAATTGACTTATTTCACTCAGCATAATACCCTCCAGTTCCATCCACATTGAAGAAAATGGTGGATATTCATCCTTTCTGATGGCTGAGTAATATTCCATTGTGTATATAGACCACATCTTCTTTATCCATTCATCTTTATATGGACACTGAGGCTCCTTCCACAGTTTGGCTATTGTGGACATTGCCACTATAAACATTGGCATGCAGGTGTCCCAGCGTTTGACTGCATCTGTATCTTTGGGGTAAATCCCCAGCAGTGCAATTGCTGGATCATAGGGCAGTCCTATTTTTAACTCTTTGAGGAACCTCCACACAGTTTTCCAGAGTGACTGTACCAGTTCACATTCCCACCAACAGTGCAAGAGAGGTCCTCTTTCTCCACAACCTCCCCAACATTTATTGTTTCCTGTCTTAATTTTCACCATTTTCACTGGTGTGTCGTGGTATCTCATTGTGGTTTTGATTTGTATTTCCCTGATGGCAAGTGATGCAAAGAATTTTCTCATGTGCTTATTGGCCATATGTATGTCTTCCTTGGTGAAATTTCTGTTCATGTATTTTGTCCATTTCATGATTGGATTGTTGTTTCCTGTCTTGTTATTCAACATAGTACTAGAAGTCCTCGCATCAGCAATCAGACAACAAAAATAAATAAAAGGCATTCAAATTGGCAAAGAAGAAGTCAAACTCTCCCTCTGCGGATGACATGATATTGTACATAGAAAACCCAAAAGACTCCACCCCAAGATTGCTAGAACTCATACAGCAGTTCAGTAATGTGGCAGGATACAAAATCGATGCCCAGAAATCAGTGGCATTTCTATACACCAACAATGAGACTGAAGAAAGAGAAATTAAGGAATCAATCCCACATACAATTGCACAATTGCACCCAAAAGCATAAGATATCTAGGAATAAACCTAATTTTACATCATTCTCATGGGTGTGAGGTGGTATCTCATTGTGGTTTTGATTCCTGTTCATGTCTTCTGCCCATTTCATGATTGGATTGTTTGTTTCTTGAGTTTAATAAGTTCCTTACAGATCTTCAATATTAGCTCTTTATCTGGTATGTCATTTCCAAATATCTTTTCCCATTCTGTAGGTTGTCTCTTAGTTTTGTTGACTGTCTGTTTTTGTGCAGAAGCTTTCTATCCTGATTAATTGCCAATAGTTCCTTTTTTTTCTCTTTGCCTTCATAGATGTATCTTGCAAGAAGTTGCTGTGGCCAAGTTCTAAAAGGTTGTTGCCTGTGTTCTCCTCTAGGATTCTGATGGATTCTTGTCTCACATTTAGATCTTTCATCCATTTTGAGTTTATATTTGTGTATGGTGCAAGAGAGTGGTCTAGTTTCATTCTTCTGCATGTGGATGTCCAATTTTCCCAGCACCAATTATTAAAGAGACTGTCCTTTTTCCAGTGGATAGTCTTTCCTGCTTTGTCGAATATTAGTTGACCAGAGAGTTAAGGGCCTATTTCTGGGTTCTGTATTATGTTCCATTGATCAATGTGTCTGTTTTTGTGCCAGTACCATAGTGTCTTGATGATCACAGCTGTGTAATACAGCTTGAAATCCAGCACTGTGATACCCCTGGCATTGGTTTTCTTTTTCAGTATTCCTCTGGCTAATTCCAAGTCTTTTCTGAATCCACACAAATCTTAAGATTATTTGTTCCAATTCTCTGAAGAAAGTCCATGGTATTTTGATAGGGATTGCCTTGAAGGTGTAAATTGACCTGAGTAGCATTGACATTTGCACAATATTTATTCTTCCAATTTATGAGCATGGAATATTTTTCCATTTATTTGTGTCTTTCTCAATTTCTTGAAGAAGTGTTCTCTAGTTTTTAGGGTATAGATCCTTTACCTCTTTGGTTAGGTTTATTCCTAGGTATCTTATGCTTTTGGGTGCAATTGTGCAATTATACATGGGATTGATTCCTTAATTTCTCTTTCTTCAGTCTCATTGTTGGTGTATAGAAATACCACCAATTTCTGGGCATTGATTTTTGTGTCCTGCTACATTACTGAACTGCTGTATGAGTTCTAGAAATCTTGGGGTGGAGTGTTTTGGGTTTTCTATATACAGTATCATGTCATCTGCAAAGAGGGAGAATTTGACTTCTTTTTCAATTTGAATGCCTTTTATGTATTTTTGTTGTCTTATTGCTGAGGCTAGGACTCCTAGTACTATGTTGAATAACAATGGTGAGAGTGGACATCCCTGTTGTGTTCTTGATCTTAGGAGACAGGCTTTCAGTTTTTCCCCATTGAGAATGATATTCACTGTGGGCTTTTCATCAATGGCTTTTAAGACATTGGGGAATGTTCCCTCCATCCCTACACTTTGAAGAGTTTTGATCAGGAATGGATGCTGTATTTTGTCAAATGCTTTCTCTGCATCTATTGAGAGGATCATATGGTTCTTGTTTTTTCCTTGTTTATTTGATCTATCACGTTGATTGTTTAATGAGTGTTGAACCAACATTGCATCCCAGGGATAAATCCTACTTGGTCATGGTGAATAATCCTCTTTTTGGTGAATAATCCTCTTAATGTGCTGTTGCTTCCTATTGGCTAGTATCTTGACAATTTTTGCTTCCATGTCCATAGGGATATTGGACTATAATTCTCTGTTTTGGTGGGGTCTTTATCTGGTTTTGGAATCAAGGCAATGCTGGCCTCATAAAACGAGTTTGGAAGTGTCCCATCCCTTTCTATACTTCAGAACAGCTTTAGTAGAATAGGTATTTCTTCTTTAAATGTTTGATAGAATTCCCCTGGGAAGCTACCTGGCCCTGGACTTTTGTGTCTTGGGAAGTTTTGGATGACTGCTTCAATTTTCTCCCTGGTTATTGGCCTGCTCAGGTTTTCTATTTCTTCCTGTTTCAGTTTTGGTAATTTATGGTTTTCCAGAAATGCGTCCATTTCTTCTAGATTGCCTAATTTATTGGCAAATAGCTGCTCATAATATGCTTTTAAAATCATTTGTATTTCCTTGCTATTGGTTGTGATCACTTCTCTTTCATTTGTGATTTTATTAATTTGAGACTTTTTTCTTTTTAATAAGGCAGGCTAGGGGATTATCTATATTATTAATTCTTTCAAAGAACCAACTCCTATTTTTGTTGGTCTGTTCCACAGTTCTTCTGATCTCTATTCATTGAGTTCTGCTCAAATCTTTATTATCTCCCTTCTGCTTGGTGTAGGTTTTATCTGCTGTTCTTTCTCCAGTTCCTTTACATGCAAGGTTAGGTTGTGTATTTGAAGTTTTTTTTTTTTTTTTCCAATTTTTTGAAGGAGGCTTGTATTGTGATGTATTTCCCTCTTAGGACCACTTTTGCTGTATCCCAAAGATTTTGAATGGTTGTATCTTCATTTTCATTAGTTTCCATGCATCTTTTTAATTCTTCTCTAATTTCCTGGTTGACCCTTTCATCTTTTAGTAGGATGTTCTTTAACCTCCACATGTTTGGGTTATTTCAAATTTCTTCTTGTGATTGAGGACTAGTTTCAAAGCACTGTGGTCTGAAAATATGCAGGGGACCATCCCAATCTTTTGGTATCAGTTGAGACCTGATTTGTGACCCACTATGTGGTCTATCCTGGAGAAAGTTCCATGTGCACTTGAAAAGAATGTGTATTCAGTTGCATTTGGATGGAAAGTTCTGCATATATCTGAAATCCTACTGGTCCAGTGTATCATTTAAGGCCCTTGTTTCTTTGGAGATAGTGTGCTTAGAAAATCTGTCATTTGAAGAAAGTGCTGTGTTGAAGTCTCCCAGTATTAGTGTATTATTATCTGAGTATGTCTTTACTTTGGTTATTAATTGATTGATATACTTGGCAGCTCCCACATCAGGGGCATAAATATTCATGATTGTAGGTCCTCTTGTTGGATAGATCCTTTAAGTATGATATAGTGTCCCTCTTCATCTCTTACTACAGTCTTTGGGATAAACTTTATCTGATATGAGGATTGCTATCCCTGCTTTCTTTTGAGGACCATTTGAATGGTAAATGGTTCTCCAACCTTTAATTTTCAGGCTGTAGGTGTCCTGAGGTCTAAAATGAGTCTCTTGTAGACAGCAAATAGATGGGTCTTGCTTTTCTATCTAGTCTGAAATCCTGTGTCTTTTGATGGGATCATTTAGCCCATTCACGTTCAGAGTTACTGTTGAAAGATATGAACTTAGTGTCATCATATTACCTATTCAGTCCCTGTTTTTGTGGATTATATCTTTGGGCTTCCTCTTTCTTTTACAGAGTCCTGGTTCTTGCAGAGTGGGTTTAGTGTTCACGTATTATTTCAATTTCTGCCTATCATGGAAGCTCTTTATCTCTCCTTCTATTCTGACTGAGAAGCTTTCTGGATAAAGTATTCTTGGCTGCATGTTCTTCTCATTTAGTGCCCTGAATATATCATGGCAGCTCTGTCTGGCCTGCCAGGTCTCTGTTGAGAGGTCTGCTGTTAATCTGATATTTTCTTCATATAAGTTAGGGACCTCTTGTCTCACACTGCTTTAAGAATTTTCTCTTTATCTTTGAAGTTTGCAAGTTTCAGTATTAAATGTAGAGGTGTTGAACAGTTTTTATTGATTTTATTGGGAGGGGTCCTCTCTATCTCTTGGATCAGAATGCCTGTTTCCTTCTCCAGTTTAGGGATGTTCTCAACTTCACTTTGTTCAAATATACTTTGTGGTCCTCTTTCTCTCTCTGTCAGTCTCTTCTGGAATCCCAATTATATGTAAATTCTTCCTTCTCAGGGTATCACTTATTTCCCTAAGCCTTTCCTCATGGTCTCTTAATTGTTTTTCTATTTTTTCCTCAGTTCCTTCCTTACCATCAACTTGTCTTCTATGTCACTCACTCTTTCTTCCACCTCATTAACTCTAGCAGTTAGGACATCCAGTTTGGATTGCATCTCATCTAATCTATTTTTAATTTCGACCTAATTAGATCTCAATTTTGCAGTAACAAAGTCTCTGGAGTCCTTTATGCTTTTGTCCAGAGCCACCAGCAGCATTATAATTGTGCTTCTGAATTGACTTTCTGACATCATATTGAAATCCACATTTTGTAACTCTGTGGCAGGGATTACTGTTTCTGGTTCTTTCTTTTGTGGTGAATTCATCCTTCTAGTCATTTTGTTCAGTGCAGAGTGGCTGTATGAGTGAGATGAGCCAAAAATGTCAACTACAACCTAAGTAAAATACATCCTAGGTGATTCCAGATGAGGTTGGAGACCCGAATTAAAAAAAAGTAAAGAAAAAAGAGAAAAAGTGGGGGGCTGTGGATGGTGGTGAAGAAGTGGTAATGGAGAGAGAATATAGTCTACCTGAGGGGTCCTAGAGGGTGATCCCTTTGGTTCTGAGTGTATTTTGTTCTGTGTGTTAGATGATTTTTAATCCCAAATTTATATGAATCAGCAATACTTATATAATACTCCAACATTGACCACCAAAACATGAACAAGATGAAAGAGGGGGGCAGAATGGAAAGGAAGAGACAATACAATCTCACAGATTGAAATAGTGTGGTATTCCTCTTGATTCTGAGTGTATGCTGGTCATGCTTTAGAAGGTATTAACTTCCACTATTGTAAAACAAAGCAAGGCAGAAAAAACAAAACAAAACAAAACAAAAAAAACACAAAACAAAAACTCATATCTCGTATATGTACCAAAATTAAATTGAATACGTTGAAGGGAATCCAGAAGTGGAAAATACTTCTAAGACATGTGATTGCAGAAAAATGAAAGTCAAAAAAGGAAAAAACTTAAAAATGAAGAGCTGGTAAAATATTGTATTTAAGGTGGGAAAAGAGAAAAAATATTGGAAATTTTTCTTCTGATATAAAAACAAGTCATAATGGAAAAAGGAAAAAAAAAACTGGAGACCCTCTAGCTCCATATACTATTTTCCCTCGATTTTCCCTCAGTCCTCGAGCTTTCCAGCAATGCTGGGTCAATAAACTTGCTCTTCCCTTGTTCTTCCAACTTGTCTTCTGGGAGAGGGCCTGCTGTGCTGGTTCTCAGGTGTGTGTATTTGGGGGAGATTCCCCCCCCCCAGGTGCTGGGCTAAGTGGGAGCTGTTTACCCCATGAGGCCTCTGTTCCCTGGCGGCCCCGCCTTTCCAGGTGCAAGATGACACAATGAAGAATAACAACACTGGTGGTGGCCAGCTCTCCAGCTCTGGAGTCTGCTCTCTGAGAGTAACTAACCACAGTCTCCCAGTCTGCACTGGCTTAGATGCTCCCAAGGGGCAGGCCCAGGTGCACAGCTTGCAGGTTGCCCAGCGGAAGGAGAGTTCTCGCTGTCCTGTGCCCTCTCTGCTTCCTCCTGTCCCAGGAGAACACAGGATCACAGGCTGTGTCCACATGGGTGCCCTGGGATCTGGGGCTCTGTGCCACTGGACTTGTGCTCTGGGGACAGCCTCTCCCAAAGGGATGGCTTTGCCACCTCCATCTGGAGCCATCCACCTAACCAACTGGCTTCTCCCCAATGCCCTCATCAGTGCTCCAGCCCTTTATGTGACCTGGTTTGCATTGAGCTTTCCGGGGTGTACCTCCTCTTACAGTGACTCCAGGAATCTCGAGGCTTCCCTGACCCTCCTGCAATTGTGCCCAATTTCCCTGCTGAGCACTTTTCTGACAGGGAAAACTCCAGCACAGATTTTTTTAAGTTCCTGCTTCTCTAGAGTTGGGCTTTCCTGTCCTGGAGGCTTTCCCTGCTCTGCTTTAGCCCTGCTACTTGTGGTTTCCCTCCCCCACTTTATTCTTATTTATTTATTTGTTTGTTTTTATTTTTTATTTTTTCATCTTCCTATCTTGTTAGAAGGAAAAACTTTTCTCCTATAGCATTCCAGCTGTTCTCTCTTTAAATCTCAGGTTGAATTCATAGGTGTTCAGGATGCTTTAAAAGTTACATAGGTACGTTTGTGGGACCAGGTGAGTTGAGGACCCCCTACTCTTCCGTCATCGTGCCCTCTTCATCAGGCAGACTCTGAGAGGGGAAGTGTGCATCAGATGTTACATCCCGAGAAAGAGGGGGGATGGGGAGATAAAGGGAGGGGAGCGAAGCTTTGGCAGAGACCTGGGGGCTTCTAATACCTTGCAGATCTCCCCTTGGATATCTACCAAGAGTGGTGGCACAAAGCGGGACAGGGGGCACTGCCACTGCACTACAGCAGCATGTTACAGAAAGGATTTGGGAAGCAGCGTGGAAGCTTTTTCAGTCTGGTGAGACATGACTGGAGGTCCCTGAGGAATGAGGCCCACAGCTTATAGGAGACTATCAGAGAAAAACTCCTGAATGGTTAGGGACAAAACATCGGCAGCATTGTTTCCGACTGAATGACTGTGATCAGCTTGACTCTACATATGCCCTTCCAAGAAAACTGCACAACCTTATGGATAAAAGGAAGCAGGGCACTTCTTCCAGAGCAGAGGCCAGATGAGAACCAAATGAGTCTACAATACGTTATTGTGGCACAAATCAAAGAATTGTTCTGAGAATCATAATGACAGGTCAGACAGGTCATCTGCCTTAAAGGATTCTACCCTGGGCAAATTTTGGAGAATGTGACCATCAGAATTAAGTATTATAATGAGATATTACAACCAATTAAGTGACTATAAAACCTTAGTCCATTGAGAGGTGAACTAATAAATCATAAGATCAAAAGTTTCATGAGGAATAGGATACATACAAAGTTTTTAAGTACTTCCCATCCCCTCCCCCCCAAATTCTTATTAATTATAAAGAGGAAAATTGGGGATCTCTGGGTGGCTCAGCGGTTTAGCACCTGCCTTTGGCCCAGGGTGCGATCCTGGAGACCCGGGATTGAGTCCCATGTCAGGCTCCCGGGGTGGAGCCTGCTTCTCCCTCTGCCTCTCTCTCTCTCTCTCTCTCTCTCTCTCTCTGTGTGTGTGTATGTTTCATGAATAAATAAATAAAATCTTTTTTTAAAAAAGAGGAAAATTGGGGATCCCTGGGTGCCTCAGTGGTTTAGTGCCTGCCTTTGGCCCAGGGCGCAATCCTAGAGTCCCGGGATCGAGTCCCACGTCGGGCTCCCAGCATGGAGTCTGCTTCTCCCTCCTCCTGTGTCTCTCTCTCTCTATATATATATCTATCATAAATAAATAAATAAATAAATAAATAAATAAATAAATAAACAAACAAACAAATAAATAAATCTTAAAAAAAAAAAAGAGGAAAATTGTAATTTTGCAGTGGAGAAGCCTGACGAGTACTTTACCAAACAATCCCCATGAACATCATCAGTAGTAGGCAAATTGAAATTCTGCTCTACCCAATAGGATGCAATTGGAAAAACACAGTATTTCTTTCCAGCAAAGATTCTTAACTTGAGTCTAAACACGTGAGGCAATATCAAAGAAGCCAAACTCAAACCGAGGAACACTACAAAATAATTAGCCTGCAATCTTGAAAATTGTCAAG
The DNA here is from genome assembly GCF_018345385.1 of Vulpes lagopus. Lineage (NCBI taxonomy): Eukaryota > Metazoa > Chordata > Mammalia > Carnivora > Canidae > Vulpes > Vulpes lagopus. The sequence goes on along the minus strand of NC_054839.1, from coordinate 8,150,978 downwards.
GTCATGACTAATAGATAAGACTTTTCTGTGACTTTTCCGCAGTCAAAGACTCCAGAGCAAGATTAAAACTAAATGCAATGATTCTGAACTGAACCCCGTTGTCACAAAGATATTATTGAGGTATTTGGTAAGACACAAATGAGGTCTAAGGATTAAATAGCAGTGATGTATTAATGTTAATTTATTGATTGTGTGAGTTGCATTGGTCATGGGAGATTGTTTTTTGTCCGTAGATATTAACACTCAATTATTTCAGGGTGATGGGGCATCGGGTAGACAGCTTCATCAAGCAATTCAGAAAAAATAAGTTAACCATCTATGGTTGCAAGGTTTTCCTACATATGTGATTGTTTCAAAATAAACATAACAGTAAAATAAGCCATGTAAAATGAGCATTGTTTTAATGATTTATATGTTATCCTAATTTTTCTTGCTTTGATTTTAAATGTCAGTGGAATGAATGTTTTCATAAAAAGGCAATCTGCATGAAAAAACATTGAAATACAGAAAAAACGGATTGTATACTTCAAATAAATCAAGATAATTTTGACCATTGAAATAATAGGAGGCTTTAAATTTGAGCTAGCTAATCACAATAAAAATAATTGTAGAGTTTACTGTTTGCATTCCTACAAAACTACAAGACACATGATACTATTTTAATTTAAAAAGAAAAAAAAATAAGGCTTTGGTTTCTTTTTGCATTTTTGTTTTACCATGATCTAGTTGACTCATGGAGGCTTTCTTTTAAAAAAGACACATTTTTAAGCATAAATCAAAATTAACTGTCATTTTGTAACTGCTACTTCATTTAGCCCTTTATGAAGATGGGATTTGGATTCTGTTTGTCTACACAGAGTGCCAGGGTGGGGGAGTACAATGCAATAATTGATGATTTCAGCAATTTGGTGGCTGCTATCACAAAGAGTAGATCATGGGTTTGTCTCCTAGGACACTGTGAAATGATAAATTTATATGTAGTTTGTATATTATCCACACAGACATCCTAATGATAATGTATAGAAGCAAGGAAGTTTTTCTGAGTTTTGTCCTGTTTCGTTTTGTTTTTCCCTTTGGGGAAATCTTTCTTTGCTAATCTGCTTCATTCAGTTAAACTCATATCAAATATTTTATTTGTAGTTCAATATTTGCTTTAGATTTTGCTTAACTTCTCTTGCTATAGTTGTATGTTGTAACTCTCCAAAGTGTTTGGAGGTCCGGCTTACACGTGACCAGCTATGACAAATAATGCTACCTCTGTGACTATGCTTATAGTGACTTTTAAAGTTAATTAAGATTGATGGGAAAAGCCGCTCTGTGTGTGATAGCAAGTAGCTTTGCAAAAGCCATGATACTCTAGCTTTATGCAACTATTTCCGATGCCTTTCTGTGCTCTCACGGAGAATCTGTGAAACACACATTTGACTTGTCTGTGCTCCTGAGCGCAGCAGGATGGAATTTCTGATAACCCCACAGACTATCGGGAGAACGGTAGGTGCACGCAGCACATTTTTGGGAAACAAAGCAACCATTTTATATTTGATCTCAATAGAGCTGGGGATAACTGATGCTTATCCGCTGGGGTCTCAGAGAGCTGCTTACCATTATTCTCTGGGCACTGAATGCACTTGGACTGTATCCTGAGAAAAGACTCATTCATCAGAGAACCGCAGTCTGTGGGGAAAACCTTCCCACGACAGCCCTTGGGACAGCTTTTCTATATCACACTTCACTTCCACTCTCAGATGAAATCCGCATGACACTGAATCTCTTCCATGGGGTCAGGTTCTAAACTCAGCATGGCAAGTGAAAATGTATATCATCAAGATAACATAACCAGTGAACTGAGGCACTGGCTCTGCCAGCGGCAGACGGGGGGAAGCCCACCTGCGAGCAGGGCGCAGCGATGCCTCCTCTGGCCGCACCACGCTTCTCTGCGGGGCTCCTAGAGCCGCTACCCACAGCGCACTTGGCCGTTTAAAAGCACCTGCTACACGGATCATCCGATTCCATTGGTATGTGACCTACATACGGCAGCTCCCTCTTTTTAAAATTTCTCAAAAAAGGGCTCAGTCTAACTGACCTGCCTAAAGAACCTCACGTCGGGCTCACGTTTTCTATTTGCTGGATCTCACCTGCTTCTTTTTAAAAAAGGGGCTTGGGGTTCTGGCATCTGTTCCCTAAGGCACAGCAGCGTTTCGCTGTTATTACGGTTCCGGGCTAGGCCCAGCCCCAGAGCGTCAGCTTGGGCTCAGATCCCTGGGCTCTGTTCTGTCTTAGTTAGTACCCTTGGCAGATCTTTAGTTCTTAACCTACTATCCTAGGAAGGTGATCAGTCTTCCTTCACGTCACCCCCTCCCCATAAGACAGATAGCAGATGTCCCGGGATTATAAGTCGCGGTGCCCTGCTTCTGTGGCTATAAAATTGAAAAAGTTACATGAGTCACCCATTCATTCTCGGCTTGTTTCTTGCATCAGTTTAAATGTCTACAGGCCAGAATCGATGATGTGAGAATAAACAACACTTCAAATCTCTTTCGTTGCTATCGTTCTATCATTCCAGGCTTAAAACACAACATCATTTTTTTTCCCTCCTCTTTAATGAAATCTTGACAGCTCAAGCAATGTGTTACATAACCTCGGAAATAGATGAAAAAAGGTCTTTTGCCACTTCATCATCCCTAATCTTCATCTATATGCAAAATTGTCACCTTCTAACAGATTTTACTGATCTTCATTTATACATTAAAAAAAAATACAAAACAACAACAACAACAACAACAACAAAAAAACAAGCATTTCTTTGAATGCACACTTCTATTTAAAATATTCTGATGAGGGGTGCCTGGGTGGCTCAGTTTGGTTAAGCATCTGCCTTGGGCTTGGGTCATGATCTGGGGTCCTGGGATCCAGCCCCAGTAGGGCTCCCTGCTCCGTGGGGAGCCTGCTTTCCCTCTCCCTTTGCTTGCCTTATTCCCTACTTGTGCTCTCTTTCTCTGTCAAATAAATAACTAAAATCTTTTTAAAAATATTCTGATGGGTTCCCAGGGCATTTGCCCAAATAATTTACTAAAATAGATAAATAGATACCTGATCACAAATGGGGTATTCCATCACTGAAACACTTAGAATGGGTAATGTTTGCTGTTGCAAATAGTTCAAATATATATAACAGATGAGGAAAAGCTACTTTCATTGTAAACAACTCACATTACAGTAACCTTCCTCAGGACAAAACTGTAGACACTGTGCACTTGAATTTTGATTGAATGGAAAAAGTAATATAGAAAGGAACATCGACTTGTGGATTTAAAAAATGTGTACACTTTATAAAATCTGACTCTTATCAAATTGTAAAGGAATCAAAAAGTGTATTTTTATTTGTTGGGAGTACATGAGTTTATATAATATAAGTTTGCGTTTTTTTACATAATTATAACCCATGAAGATGAACAATGCAGGAGATAGTTTATCAAGGTAATAATTAGCATTATTTATGATTTTAAAGTACATCTATATAATTAATAACACCCATACTATAAATTCTCTCTCATAAATGTAAAGAATAGGTAAATAATTTTATTTGACAATAAAAAGAGATTTCTGGGATTTTCTCCCTTCTGAAATTATTTAAATTTTCATAAATAAAATGTGAATCTTCTCAACTGTTTCTTATCCCAATTGGTGCGCTTTTTAATTTATTCTTGATTTTTGGAAATAACAGAGGGCTATTCGTTAGTATCTAAGTTTTAATAGTTGTATTTAATTGATTCTGGCTTGGTTTAATAATAGATGATAAAACGTGGAGAGTTTAGACTAACCCTGATTTTAGTCTTTAATTCTCCATAATTTCTTGACATCACTAAAGGGGAAATTCATGAGAGTCATATAGAACCACTGTTATATGTATTTATTGCCTCTGAGGTTTTAAATGTGAGATTGGTGTATGCCTGGACCTGAGCCCTTGTGAACATATGTTCACAAGAGGCAAAAGGGCAAGAGAGAAATTTTATGAAAACCAATCTATATAATTCAAAATTCATACCTGTTTAGTATGACTCATAGAAAAAAAAACAACTCTGATATCAAAAGATACTCAATCTTTTTACTGAATCCAGATCATATTATCTACACTGTACCTACAGGGAAATTTTTCATGAACCTAAAGGAACTAAGCTTCAGGGACCCTCCTCCCTTTCAGAGGCCTTCCTAAGGTCCTGAACAAACAATGTGTTCACACGGTTTGTGTGTTCACATATGTCTGTAAACTCTGCAAAGGTGACATACTTAGTTAGGATCACTCTTTCTTTCCACTCACATTTCCCCTCCATCACCTGTTCTCTTGAGCTGCTAGAACAGCTATGAGGAGCTGCTAAGGGAAGGTTGAGTGACGATACTTTTAGTGGGTATAATGTTGTGGCTCTCATCATTTCCCCATATAGCTCACTATTGACAGCTGTCCTGGGGAGGAATTTGCTTCCAAGAATGCACCTGCTTCCTCCATCCCATCACACTCCTGCTCTCAGCTGGATAGTCCAGGACCTGTACTCCCATTGTGATATGAAGTGTTCTGCACACACACACACACATTCCAGGGATGTGGCCCATGGAGGAAAAGCAAACTCAGCAATGTATGGAGTCAGAATCAAATCTGTAGGAGTCTGAAAACATCATATGCAAACTGTTACTGTTATGGTCATGGAACCGTTATCAGTTGAAAGTTCTTTTTTGTCAGGAATATTTCTAATACATTGTATAAAATTATAAATTTATCTTACGTTTTATTTTTTCTTTGCTGAGTATCATGCAAAATGGCATTTATCAAAATTCTTATATTTGCACAGCATAAATTGCAGCAGCACTACCAAAAATGGATATGTTTGGAACAGCTCAGATGGGAAAGAATCTGACAGAAATTTCCCCAAATTTGATAAAAAATCCTACAGTTGTGCAGCTGAAAGGATTTTTTTCTAAACAATCAATAATGTAAAGCAAATTTTGATTAGTCGAGCTAAAAGAGCCACAAAATTATCTTTGTATCTCTACAGAAAATATTACAAGTGATATCGTGTTATGGAAAGGGTGATCAAAGTGTATGTAGCTAAATATTAATTGTGTGTATTGTAGAGTTTGTCAAGCAATCAGTTACTAAGAATATGTACATTTTGGAATTTGGAGTATTTTTTATCATTTATTATTTGTTGAGTTTTTTAAAAAAATTGACTTTTTAACAACTTTGAGACTCTTTTAACATACAAAAATTGCATATATTTAAGATATATAATTTGATGTTTGATATATGTATACAATGCGAAAGGATTATCACAATCAAGCTAAACAGCATATCCATCACCTCACATAGTTGCAGCATGTGTTCATGTGGGTATGTGTGCATGTGTTGAAACTAAATTTAAGGTCTATCCTCTTAGCAATTTCAGTATACTGTACAGTATTTATAATTATTATCACCATGCTATACATTAGATGTCTTTCTTTGCATATCTTTTTATGAGTTTATATCATCTCTTTAAATGGAACTTTATATATACATCAGACCCCATAGAACTCTGCTCACACCTGGATGTATTTGATTTTTTTTCTCTCTCTCTTTCTTCTTTTTTAAAAGATTTTATTTTTTTTAAAGTAATCTCTACATCACAACTTTGAAATAAGAGTTGTATGGCCCATTGACTGAGCCAGCCAGGTACCCCAACTCTCTCTCTCTCTCTCTCTCTCTTTTGTTTTTTGGTAGATGTTTTGAAGATAACCTTTTTTTCAGAAATAAAATCATAAAATTATAAGATTATTTTTAATTCTAAAGACTTTTACAATTTCTTAAGACTCAAGATTCTTAAGCTATGTTAGATGCCAAATAAAGACAACAAATCCATTTTTTGGAAAACTAGTCATAAAAGGTAAATAAAAGGAATTATTTTAGTATTACTAATTGATTAAATACCACAAAGTATTCATAAAAATTATCTAATATTGTTTTATGAAAAGAAGCAACATAGCGTATATTTTGATGAATTAATAAATTCCAAATAAATTTTAAGTCATCAAATAATTTTTAATACATTTTGAAGTATACCTTATCTTTAAGGGAAAACATGATGTTGGAAAAGGTACCAAAATTATCAAAACAAAACACATTTATATAATATGAATATAATACAATTTTTAAAAATGTATTAAACATAAATAATCAAATTTTTGTGCACTTTGAAATTTTTATTAGACAAAGAGTAGTCACCACTGATTAAATATGTGTTCATCGAATTATCATGGCTATCCAATTAAAGTATAATAAACAATTCTTATTTTCATGGTGTGTTTGTGTAAAATTCCCGAAACTGCATTTTTGTCATTTCGGATTTCTGAATACATGCTATGAAATAACATGCCCCAAATTCCTTTCCTCCTTTTATTAGATTATAGGTGATTTGTTTGCATGAACTGTGACGGAATAAAACATGTTAAAATGAGATTATTTAGAAAAACTAATTCAAAAGACTGGAAGGATTCGGAGAAACACGAGAACATGAGAACAGTTTCTGTTAAAAGAATCCACTTTTCATCTAGATTGTCGCTTTCTAATTAATGGGCACACACTGAAGTCACCTAGGAAAGCAGCATTGGAAAAAGAGGCTTCAGGAAGAAACCTGCGCAGAAGTCTTACCCGCAGAGGGCAAAGCCCCCTGTCCGTTCTTGCCTCCAAGTCGGCTGCACACAAATTAAACTGCACTTCAGGAAAAGTGGTTTTGAATTGTAGACACACATTTTAAAATAAAACTTGTGGAGTTCTTCTCTGTCGAAACCATCTGAACCGTCAGTTTAGCTAACCTTTGTTTGCCTGTCACTGAGTTCCCGTGATTAAATGTGAAGATTATAATCATTAACCATGCCAGGGGTTCACTGTGGGTGGAATTTGATGTGCAGATGACATTCTGTTTATACGATGAAGTCAAAATCAGACTTCATTTTTTCTAGCTCAGCACCCCGAGGTCTCTGGGTTAGCTACCCAGGGCCAGAGGCACTCGTGTTTCCTGACTGTATTTTAAATCCTGTATTTTCAGCGGCTGGGGACTATTTCCCTACATCCTGTGATCGCTGCCTCCCCTTGAACTGAGACATGGACATATTTGACATGGTAGGGGCGGCTTAATTGAATCATTTTCATCCATTTAAAAATATCATTTTTTTAAAAACATTTTGTCCATTAAGCGATTTTTAATGAATATGTTCCTTTGTCGTGTTAGCTTCTTGCTATAAATAGCAGTAACATAAAGAATGTCAAATATTGCTGAAGTTATTCGGCTACACATGCAAGCAGAGCAGATAGAGGCTTAGCAGACTAAGTGATAAAGTGATTTCTCCAAGAGCTAGTTTTTAATACGTTTCTCTATATATTACGATGTGTGATAACTTTAACTGTGTTTATTCACTGTGTGAAAGGAAATTAGTAAACTGGTAAGCAATTTAAATTCAAGGAAAGTACTTTCTTTTGTTTTCCTTTTAAGTTGAATTAAACTCCATTTGACACGACCACAAAACAAACCTGTATTTTTGGCTAAGATTTAACGATGAAAAGAATGCTATGCTGAAGGACTATAACATATTTATATTTATATTATTTTACTCTCTGACACTTGATTTTTTTTAAAATTGAGGGCAGATTTGTAGTTTGCAATTTTTACTCCCTACAATAGATTAAAACTTTATTCTAAATAAGCAAATTTGCCATTCAACAAGCTTCAAAAAGTACACCCTCGGTGGTTGATTTACCTGTTTAAAACACATTGATTTACTGACTACCTAAGCTTCTAAGATACAATGAACACGATCACTAAGTAAGTCACGTATCAAAGAAAAGAAGTAAAGCTCCTCCATAAAACATTTCTGATTTAAAAATCACATTCCTAGATTCTATTAGGCTTTATTAATTGATACAGTAAATAAAATTAGAAATAACCAAAATTCAATTACATATTAATTACTTTTTTTGCCAATCAGTAAAAATACTATTTGCCATCCAAACATAACCTGTCAACTTCAAATAACATCTCAAACATCCTTGGAAGTAATGAGTTTTGCATGAAAAGTAATAAAGTAAGGCTGTATGGTTTCAAGTAACTATAGATATAGTTTCTCATAAAAGAAACCTGATGCCTTTTGCAACATATACATTGATCTTTACTGTAATTCAGATGAGCTTATTTTTTTTTAATGTATGGAATAATGACCTAAGTGTGATTACAAGAGTGTTGAATGAAAATGCACCATGTTTAGTATTGTGAATTCAGATAATCATCAAGGTAAAAACCATTGAAGGGATAGTGATAATATTTGAAATAGGGTAAATTATAGCTATGATGCACTAATTAAACCACAGATGAATTGTAAGAGAAGACAACTTGAATCCCTCATTTAGTGGGTTTATCTGCCTCTGTGTCATGGGGCTGTCCTGCTGCTAAATCTTCTCTGAACTTGTTGTTTTCATTCACGTTATAGTGATTTTTCCAGTGGGTCTCTGCAGTCAGCCTGCTCTCTTCCCTCCTTGTCATCCACACTGTCGGGAGTGGGGTGGAGGAGGCATGACTGCAGCCCTCATAAAGGCTCTGCAGGTGCTCCTCAATACTGCCCTTTTGGGTAAAAGAGAGAGGAGTCAGGGTCAAGGGAGACACTGTGCAGAATGATTATAACTGAGGCAGGTGCTTTCTTATGAAATGAAAATCCAACATAAGACATCATCATCTCATGGGGCCACATTTATTCCAACATAACTTTGATGGACAAAGGTAACACGCCCTCCTCACCCCACCACCTGAATGTATATGGTACATCATAAAAGAGATCTATGAGCCCCTCAGGGACATACAAACATGGGACAAGGTCAAGTGGAAGTCACACATGGTCTTAGAACCAAGAATCAATACTCATAACACTGGCAAGTACAGTAATAGTAATAGACAAAAAATGAGTTCTCCAGTGCTGAGTGCCTATTGTGTGCCAGGCATAATTCAAATTGCATTACATGTATGAACCAATTTAATTCCCAAACCACTCTCTAAGTCTTACTTTTACCCCTATTAATAGATGATGAAACTGAAACAGAGAGGTTATGTAATTGCCTGGTATCACACAGATAGAAAAAAATATAATGATCAAGATACAAATGTGAGCAAGTAAAAACAAAACAGAGCACAACAGATAAAAACACCGTGTCTACAATGAAGGCACACACATGATGTTTCATCATGATGTTGCATCCATGTTCCTGCAAGAGATATGTGGAAGTATTACCACAGAGCCAACTGTGGCTCTATTAGAATGGTGGGAAGTCTGGTGGGACTTTTCTTAATATATTTACCTTTCCTTTGATTTTGTTTGTTTGTTTTTTTTTTTATAATGGCCATTAGGCCATATTTTAACTTGAAAACCCTGGTCTAAATGGTTTAGCTAGAAATTTAAGATTCAGATTCTGGAGGGATGCCTGGGTGGCTCAGTGGTTGAGCATCTGCCTTCCGCTCTGGGTGTGATCCTGGGGTCCCAGAATCGAGTCCCACATCAGGCTCTTTGCATGAAGCCTGCTACTCCCTCTGCCTATGTCTCTGCCTCTCTCTCTGTGTCTCTCATGAATAAATAAATAAATCTTTATTTTAAAAAAAATCCAGGTCCTGGAAAGTAAACCTGAGACAATATCAAGGCTCTCATACTAAAGGCATAACTAGTTAGATTGGAAACACAAGCCCAAACATAAAGAAGACTCAATATTTAACTAGCCTGGTGATACTCCTACCCTATGTTAGCTACAAAAGTCCACAGATTTTATGAAAAATAGAAGTGACTCCTTCAGGGAGTAGTTAAGTAATCCCCTTACTATGAGCTCCAAATTAAGTGAACATTTGTCAACAAATTAAACAAGACTTGTATTCAGGCGATAACTCCCCTATGAAAATACAGGTTTTCCTTTTATCATTGGTTAGAGTAAGTGCCAGAGGGCTTTTAGCATTTTGAATGTCACCCTGCCCGTGTCACATACATAGCTAGTTTCTTATTTCTGCTGATCCTTTAAACTGCCATTGATATGATGAGCACTGGATATTACATAAGACTCATGAATCACTACCTCTGAAACTAATAATACACTATTGTATTAATTAATGTTAATTGAATTTAAATTAAAAATAAAGTAAATAAACAAAATAAAGATAAAAAATAAAATAGCCACAATCCAAAACACTAATAACATCAAGTGCAGGCAATGATGTGGAGCAATGAGAACTTTAGTCTTTAGTTCATTACTGATGAGAGTGTAAATGGCACATCCACTTTGGAAGATTGTTTGGAAGTTTCTTACAACACCAAACACTCTTACTATATGGCCAGTCATCCCTCTCCTTGATATTTAACCAAAGTAGTTGAAAACTTATGTCCACAGGAAAACTTGCATGCATGCCTATAGCGGCTCTGTTCCTAACTGCTAAAACTTAGACAGGACTGTGATGCACCCAGACAATGGAATATTATTGACTACCAAAAAGCAATGAGCTATCATGTCATGAAAAGACATGGAGGAACTGTATATGCCTGTTACTAACTGAAAGAAGTCGATCTGAAAATCTACATCCTATATGATTCTAACTAGATGACATTCTGAAAAAGGCAAAACTGTAGGGGAAAAATCAGTGGTTGCCAGGAGTTAGCAGGGAGATAGAAATGAATAGGCAACACACAGAAATTTTAGGACAGTGAAACTATTCTGTATGCTACTAGAATGGTGGATACATGGCATTATCTATTTGTCAAAACCCACAGAATGTACAACACTAAGAATGGACCCTATTGTAAAATGTGGGTTTGGGGTGATAGTGATGTGTCAGTGTGATAGTGATGTGTACTATAACCCATATTGCACTCTGGTGGGGGATGTTGACAGTGGACACGCTGTGGTGTGTGAAGGCATGGAGAATATGGGAAATCTCTGTACTTTCCACTTAGTTCTGCCATGAATCTAAAACTGCTCTAAAAAATAAAGTCCAATTCCAATATACAAGAAAAAAGAAGTTTTAGGACTTTAAAACAAAACAAAACAAAAAAACCCCACTTACCATTGAACTTGACCTTCATGACTGGTTGGAGTTCCATTCATCCTCTGATGATGGCTTCCACTTTTTGCCACCCACCATCTAATCCTGCAGTTTTCGTATCCCACAGACCCAGATCTCCTGTTTCTGCACCCTTACTCATTTTCCTTGGCTCCCTCTCTCCTCTGCACTTACTCGCCAGAGTTTTTTCACCTTTGCTGAGGAAGATCAATTGTTTTATGAACCCATGCCCTCAGGGTTTTACCTCCCATTCAAGTCATTTATTAAAGCTTTCCTAATTTTTTTTCCTAAGAAGGAATACTGATGCCTGCTTTCAATTTTTTTTTGTTCCATTACCTAAGAATATTGTAAAGGAAAAGTACATTAAGTCACTTTATTGCTTTTTTAATCTCTCACCAAGTCTCTCCTCCTGTTAATTGGTTCTTTCGCTCTAATCTATCCCCTGGACACCAATACCAGAATGGTTTTCCTAAATCCTAAATCGCTACAGTGATCATTTTATTCACTCCCTCAAGTCTCCCTATCATCCAAATAACAAAGCTCAACCTCCTGTACATCAGATTTGTCCACACAGACAGGTTACTGGGTAAATTCATTTCACGTCTCGCAGGTCAGTCATTCTGAAGTACTTGTACCTTTGCCAAAGGTGTCCATGCCTGGTTCCTGACTCCTCTCTCCCTGGGGCATAATCCCCTGACTTTTCCCAGCCACTGTTTTCATGGAGTAATCACCAACATTGCTTATCTTAAGTTTCATATCTCCTATGAAGGACTTACCCTCATCCCAAGTTGAATGAATCTCTCTCTTTTTGTGTTCATTGAATCGTCTGTCCTTCTAAATTGCAGCTAACAACATGCATCTTTACTTTTCTTAAAAAAGAATTTATTTATTTATTCATGGGAGACAGAGAGGGAGAAAGAGAGAGAGAGAGAGGCAGAGACACAGTCAGAGGGAGAAGCAGGCTCCCTGTGGAGAGCCCAATGTGGGACTTGATCCCAGGACCCCAGGATCATGACCTGAGCCACCCAGGTGCCCTTCATCTTTACTTCTTATCTGCGTGCATTTGTTGAACCATATCAGGTATTTTTTAACCCTAAAAACCACAATAACATCTAACATCTTTTAAACAATAAATATTAAGTGAGCAAATGACTTCACAATTTAGCACTCATATGAAATGTTTAAATTCAAGACTGTTCATAAATGTGAAAAGACTGTGACACACAACAACTGAACATTTAACAACATCATCAACTATTAAGAAAAAAATCAATAGATTCCTGCTTTGTCTTAAAATAGAATTTGTATCACATCATAATGCTATACATTAGAGCATCCATCTAGAGTCACTGAAATTTCTTAAATCAACACTTTAAAAAGTTAAGCTTTATATATGCAGGTATTTGATCTCAGTGATATGCCTTTCAATAAATACCCTGACATCTGTATCAAAATATTAGACTGTTATTTCTAACATTATATCTGCTCTAAGAACAGCCCAATATTTAAAATCAGAGTTATTCTGAAAAATCCAGGGTATACTATCATATTTCACAGGAGGTAGCACTTCCTTTTCTGAAACCGGGATCCAGGGGCTGACATGTAGGAGACTGGATTCTGGTTTCAACATATCAGCCTTGCCCAAGTCAGCACCTCAAGTTTCAATTGCTGGGGGTGGTAGAAGATAATTCACAAAGTTATTTTAATTCACATCTTTATATATATATATAATATTTATTGACATATATTAATATTATATTATTGTAATATATATATTAATTTCTAGACTGGCCTCAGAAGCGGCCCCCAGCAGATGCTCTACATTTGCAGAGTTAAGTCTCACTATATTTCAATCCTCTCTGGCTCACCCACATCTGGAGTTCCTGACCCTGCTTCCATTGCTTCCACTGTTGCTCCATGAGAAGGTTTTAGTTTAGTGAGGGCTTCTCAAAATTTAACGTGGATAAGAATCACCTGGAGAACTTTTTTTTTTAAGATTTTATTTATTCATGAGAGACACAGAGAGAGAGAGGCAGAGACAGAGGCAGAGGGAGAAGAGGGTGACAGAGGCAGAGGAAGCCCGATGTGGGACTCAACCCAGGACCCCAGGATCATGACCTGAGCCAAAGGCAGATGCTCAACCACTGACCCACCCAGGCGTCCCACCTGGAGAACTTGTTAAAATGCAAGTTCTGATTCTGTGGCTCTGGTGTGGGGTGGGAGAGTTTTAATTTCCAACAAGCTCCCAGATGAGGACACTGCTAGTTCTGTGTCATGAATCATTTTGTGTAGCAAGAATTTAGTTGACAAAGCATGGATTATTGGAGTGATTATATAGTAGGTTTGTTTAGATTTTGGACTCTGGTTTCACTATTTACTAGCAGGGGAACCTTGAATAACCTGTATAAATGTTCTCAGCCTCAAGAAACTTTTCCAATAAAATGGGCTGTTAATATTTCAGAGGGCTCATGGGAGGACAGGGGAAAATATACTTAAATGTCCACTGCCTGTTAAATGGGAGGTTACTCCTCAATGTAAATGCCCTTTGCCTCTCCCCTTCCCCTGAACCTTCAGCCCGATCACTTATTGAGAGACTTTGTCACTCACTTTCTCCTGCTCCTGCTTGCCCCTTCTAAGATCATGAGGACCCACCCTGGGGAAATCTTGGTAATGCAACCCTCTATTATCAAAAGAAAACTTTTTTCCCCCTAGATCTATAGTTAACATTCCTCCAGTAAGTTTTGTGACATTCATTGAAGACAGGGAAATTTAATGAGAATTTTTACTGGGCTGTCTAATTTGAACATGGTAGGTGCTCAGTAAAAGTCACCCCTTCCCCCTTACCAACTTCTCTCCTAGTAAGTGGGCATATCATAAAAGCCCATTTTGCTAGTGTGCCCGTGTATGGTGACTTTCCTGAATTCCATTTGGTTGAAAAGTTTAATTTTAATAAAACAAGTTTATGATTTATATGATCCAGCATAATCCATTTCAGCTGATTATTTTTTTTAATGTTTAAACAGTTGTTTGAGTGTCAATTAAAAGGAGCTATAGAACACAGAATAGAAATTACCATCATCATTGTGGCATTTGGTGTATAAACAATCAGATGCATTTGATCCCGAAATTAAGCAAGCAGGGAAATATTAGAACAAATATACTGCAGACCAAAATAACATGACAGATATGATTTATGCATGAAGGCTATGGGAGGTGGCATATTTTTAAAATTGTCTATGATCGAAGCTACATTAAGTAAAAACTTATTATTTGTGGTATTCACCCCTAGTATATGTTTTGAGAGAGAGAGAGGTAGAGACATAGGCAGAGGGAGAAGCAGGCTCCATGCACCGGGAGCTCGACGTGGGATTCGATCCCGGGTCTCCAGGGTCGCTCCCTCGGCCGAAGGCAGGCGCTAAACCGCTGCGCCACCCAGGGATCCCCCTAGTGTATGTTTTATTCCAACTTTTGTTTGATGTTATTCCCTTCCAATCAAAGATATAGGCCATCCACCTCAATGGTGGACTATACCTTCATGTAATATCTCATAAATATCGTAACTTCTTATATTTCCCAAATGTCTCTGATTCACGGGGAAAAGTTACGTTAAGCATTGCTTTAGATTCTTTCAGACATTGTTAGTCTAGCACAATATTAGAAATGTTGTTGTGCTAATCTTTATCCTGGTGTAAAATGTGGTTAATTAAGCTTTACTTGAAAGCAGTTTTACTCCTCTTAAAAAATCTGTTCCAGGGATCCCTGGGTGGCGCAGCGGTTTGGCGCCTGCCTTTGGCCCAGGGCGCGATCCTGGAGACTCGGGATCGAATCCCACGTCAGGCTCCCAGTGCATGGAGCCTGCTTCTCCCTCTGCCTGTGTATCTGCCTCTCTCTCTCTCTCACTGTGTGCCTATCATAAATAAATAAAATAAAATTAAAAAAAAAAAAAATCTGTTCCAGTTACTTAACTGAGTAGTTTTGAAAACTGTGCATGGCCTACTACTTTCCTATCAACAGGATGCTTATAATCTATTTGCCATGAATCAAAATGTACACATATTTGTACACATCTGTGCCATAATCTGTGGGTCCTTTATGCTTATCAGACACCTGTCTCTATTCAGGAGTCCCTCCTGTCAAGGTTTACCTTTCAAGTCCCAGGATTCTAAGCCAGGTATTTTTCACTGATTTGATAGCTTAAAATTAAAAGCTAAATACAAAAAAACAGATAAATATGAAATGTTTTTCTTCCTTTAGACATAGACTTTTTAAATTTTAGTTTGCTTCATGGATATTAATACATGATTAATACATTTTGCTTCATATATATTAATACATGAGTGTAGGTTGGCACTTCAAAACAGATATCGTTACACAAAACATGGTTTTCCAAACTTTTATGCCCATGAAGCTTTTTTATTTTTACTTTTGTTAATGAATCATCCAATAGGCCTGCAGAACATAATAGCATTTGAATTGAATGAACCCAGGTTTGCATACTGGTTCCCAACTTTAGTTACAAACAGATTTCTTAATATCATCCAATGCTAACATTTTCTAAGGAAAAGGAAACTGAGATCAGGCTTTATTGCCTCAGATTGATGCAGATATAAAGTGAAATTATACATGTGAAGTGCTTACCATTGTTCCTTCTGCTAGTAATTAATACATGTCTCCTTCTATCATCATTAATCTAGTTTCTTTTCATTTATTTTTTGAACAATAACATTCTGAGAGACTTCCCAAGTCATTTAGGATCCATTAACCCCAAAGTTCTTCTCGTATTCTTTTTTGCTAACTGAAGTATTGCACTCCCTTTTGAGATTAATATTTACCTGAACTTGCCCCTGTCAAGTAACTAATCAAAGAAACACCACGTTT
The DNA here is from genome assembly GCF_018345385.1 of Vulpes lagopus. Classification (NCBI taxonomy): domain Eukaryota; kingdom Metazoa; phylum Chordata; class Mammalia; order Carnivora; family Canidae; genus Vulpes; species Vulpes lagopus. The sequence goes on along the minus strand of NC_054839.1, from coordinate 8,134,992 downwards.
GTTATGTGTTTTCTTATTTCTCCATCCTGATTCCACGGGACAAATGGAAACATTTATCTACAGGTGGATAGATGTCAGTCTTCAAATAGTAATATTAATCATGCTACATGAACAGATTCATCACCAAAATTTACATTTATTAAAAAATTGTTGGGAGAAATAGATCTAGTCGAAGTCCCTATTCTTAGAATTAGATGATCACAATTTCCAAACTCATCCCAGGCTATCTCCTTCTCAAGGTGGAAAGATCACCCAAATTCACAAAGACTTAACATTCTAAATATTCTAATATTACTATTTATTCTCAGTGATCTAATAAGAGCATTCAAATTAAAATGTAATTAACGTTCCTTAATCTGGATGCCTAGGTTAAATATTAATCACATAGATTCAGTGAATTTGAATCTACTTTTATTTCCTAGCTTTGTTTCTCATGGAGCCACCCAAGAACAAGCACATTTTAATTTTAATTACATTATCCAAATGTTCACCAATGAAATGTAACAAAAATAAAATCATGCTATAATTAATTCATGTCGTAATTACATGACAGTCATAAACAATTGTGGCCCACCCATAGCAAAATGACATTTCCATGAGATTATATACATATTTCTTTTGAATTTATGTTTGGATATCACTAATTTTACATTTATCAAAACACTCATGGAGAAATCCACTAGGTTGAATGTTTATTGCAATGTAAATGTATATAGGGTACAGCCAGCTTACTAAATGAAGTACACGTAAATTGTGGGGGTGCCTGGGTGGCTCAGTCAGTTAAGTGTCTGGCTTGTGATTTTGGTTCAGGTAGTGATCTCAGGTTTGTGAGATGGAGCCCTCCGCCCAGTCTATGTGCTCAGTGGGGAGTCTGCTTCTCTCTTTCTTCCTCTGTCCCTGCCCATGTGCTCTCTCTCTCTCTCTCTCTCTCAAAAAAAGAAGAAATATAAATTTCTAAACCACTATTTCATCTCTAAAGATATGTCTCTGTCAAAGTTTCTTGTAGTAATGTCTATACCCAGAAAACCCACCTAATAATGAACATTGATAAAAAAAACCATAGTGGGCTTCACTGTGAAATATTTAGAGCTATGACCACTAGCATTTTTATTCAATACACAAATATGTAGTGAAACAGTATAGATTTTATAATACTATGACCGCTTATGAATTGAAAGAAATATTTAATTTCATAGTAAGTAGCTTTATTGTTTTTCCTTTATACCTATACTTTTTACTATTGAACTTTTTAGTACAACCAAATTTCCAGAGCCTCAATTGTGTTTTAAGTGTAATGTTATTTAAAGCATACCTAAATAGTATTATTAAACACACACACACATACAAACACACACACTTCACATTGAAATCAGTCCCTGATGAGCCATATATACACAGGCAAAATTAAGGCATCTGTCCTTAGCAGCCTCCATATAGTTCCATACTAATTCTTTTACAATAGAGATTTATTTTGAGTTTATGTCTTTTCCAATTTTTTCTGTTGCTTTTTAATACATCTAGGTCTTAAGATTAATATGATTATTGAATTTCTCATTTGCAAGAATTAATTATAATTTCTAAAACTAGATAATACTTCCTGTATCTGCCAAACTTAATTTCAATTATCTTACCAAGCATGACCTCTCCTTGCTCCTCTCTCTCTCAGGGCCTCCTGAGAATTTTATCCAGTGTTATACATTGCTAATCTACGTATGATAGAAAGTATACACTAGAAACTACGGTACACATCATGATTTAACTTTTTCTTCCCAGATCCTGCTACCTAAATACTTACTGTTACTGAAGACACCCCTCCCTTTCAAGCCCAGAAGACTGGGAGTATATTCCATGAAATCATACTTGCCATTTCCCCTCCTAGTGGGGATTAGTTAATGTCCTCTCCATACCGCTTCTCTCCTGGTATTAACTTTAGCATGACGTGTACTGTCTCCCTTCCTGCTTCCCCCACTGCCTCTGCATCATTCTTGGAAACCAGAACATCCGCAAGGATGATCCACCCAATACATCACTCGCTTGTCCATGCCTGGACCTCCTTTCCTCTACCTTTTTCTCAAATGCATTATGTCACCCTGCTATGCCTCTTCCCATCATCAGTATCTGTGTCACTTTTACATCTTGATTTCAAATGTTTGCTTTTGATTCACCTGTCTCTGACTTTTCCAACTTCCACTTTTACACAACTGTCCATCACAATCACCAAGTAATGCATTGATCCTACTTGGCTTTTACTGTATCTTGACTATCCTCATTGTCCAAACTTTGTTTTTTTGCACTTAGCACTGTAATCACGCTCTTGTGAGCATCATTAACTTCCTTGCCCTTCTGAATTGGGGGACACACTCACCTGTGGAAATATTGTTGTTTCAGAATCTCTGTCCCCTGCAGAGGCTGCACACATGCAGGTGAATGTTGCTGGATAAAAATTTCAGAAACTTGTTGGATGGACTCACATCAAGTATATGACCATTGATCTCAAATAGGCTCTCGACCATGGGGTTATACAACTCCATTTCTCTAGTAAATTGTCTTTTTACTCTCTCTGGGGGGACAGTCTCATTCCTTCTCAAATCACCAACTCCTCTACCACTTGACTCTCAGCACAGGAATGAAACAATGAAACCGGTCAAGAACTATACCTCACTCTTCAAACACCCCTCTGACCATCTGTACCCCTAAGGTCAACTGCTCCACGTGTGGACATGAAAGAACAGTCACTGTTCAAAGATTCACCTCAACACCTGTGTCCCCTATGCTCTTCCTACCTGTCTTTGTACTGACTTCCTTTCCTTCACAGCTAGATTTCTCCAAAAGTTTCCCTTCATCCTGCCTTACCTACTATTCTATCTCCCAGTTTCACCTCCACTTACTCTGATCAGACTTCTAGAGCATCCCTCCAGAGCTGCTCCTGTGTAGTTTGCCACACCTGAAGGTCAGTGTTTCATCTTCATGTGATTGTATCTTGTTGGCATTTGGCACTCTCTCTTTCATAAAATTTTCTTTTCTCGGCTTTCTTGACATTTTACCCAGTCACTGGCAATGTGCTCACATTTCTTTTGTTGTTTTCTTTTTCTACTTTATTGATGCACCAAATAGAGCCCTGTTCTAGGGCTCCTCCTCACCCCTAATCTGTATATCTGCACTCCCCCCACAAGGTTACCTTACTTGTCCCATGACTACAAGTGGCATCCATACACTAACCTTCAAATTTACATTGCAATCAGCAGCACAGCCCTATTCTGTGACCACCAGATGCCTACATCTGACTCCCTACTTGCTGTCTTCATTAGTAGATGCACCAAGTTTAGACAAAGCAGAAACAATGGTTTTCCCTTCCACTGATTTCTTCCCAATTCCCCCCTTCAAGCACTCTCCCTTTATTAAATGCCATAACCATTCACCCAACCACGTGACTCTTCTGTATGAACTTTTCAAAATTTTATTTTGCTACTTTCACCCTTGAAATGAAAGTAAAACAAGATAAAACCCTGATGTAAATCTAAATAGAATTCTTTTAAGAGTGTGAAATAATTTTTTTGAATCAGCATTATTACATCAATAAATCTTAGCTTAAAAGGATGATAAATTTATATTTTTTATATTGACAAGCTGGTATTAAAAATTAGATGTATTAGCAACACTTATTCCACCTCATTTGAGTTGTCTATTTCAAACCACATTGACTTCAGTATCTGTCATTCTGACAATGAAAATCATATGGTAGTGTTACAGTAATACAATAAAGTATCATAAAATAACAGTGCAAACACTTGGCAATTTGGAAAAACAGAAATTTAAAAACTGTACTTCAAATACTATATATATATAAAATTTTTAATTCATTAAAATAATTTATATATTTATCTGGAAAGAAGTACTGTCTTATTGCAGTGTTAATTGATTGCAATGATATTTTTATCTTATATTATCTTTATTTCATCACTCACGTTTTTGTTCATACACTATATGTTTGATTATATGACACATTAATTATTTAAGCTAACATATGATTAATTTTCTTCAAATTATGGTAGTATATTTTTGTCTTAAAAACACAGAATGAATCTTACGTGATAGTTGTTACATGTTAAATTGTTATGGCTACAGTGTGATTTCCAATAATGGAAATGTAAAAGATATATAGACAAAATGCTTATAATTATTGTTAGATCTATTTTACATACAGCAAGTATGTGAGATATTGTAGCTGTGGCAGGAGAGTAATTATTTTAATAGAATGATACCAGTATGTAAAATTCTCAAAGTTGGCATTCTTCTTTTTTCTAATATCTTCAAATATTGAAGTGCACAAAGAATTATAAAAGTTAAATAGGTGTAAGCAGAAAATGGTTTTATACCTGATAAATTATGTATTTGACAAGATTTATTATTATTACTGCCCAGCTTCGCCTCGTTGAAACAGCACTCTGCCACTTTTTCAATATTCACATGTTTCATTGATAAGATCTCATTGACTAATCCCAGAAGATTTCCTCCATGTAGCACTTCAGTCCTATGTATTTTGCTTAACTGAAGCATGCTGGGGAAAATATCATTGTTTTCATTAATATGCTGAGTGAAAATAACCTTAGGTAAATTATTTCAGCATTTAAATAGCCTAACAGTTCTATATACTCTCAGACTTAACCACAGCAGATTTTGCAATTGTAGATGTGCTTCATAACTGTCTGCTGTTATAAGTGTCTACTGTTTGCAATTCTGAGATACCTATGGGTAGGCATGGGAATGGGTGATCATGTGTGGAATAATTTTTGAATGTTTCAAGAAAGAATTAAGTTCAGATACAAAGGCAGTGTTTGAGAAAAGTCCTCTTGCCTCTTCTGACAGAGGAACTGAACAGGACCAGCTGTCCAATACCATCATCATGGATCATGAGATCAGCTGTGGCCCCTGGTGCCTGGAATCCGCCGAATTCCATCCAACTCAGGAAGCACATTACTCAAGCCCTACCCTCTGGGAAGTCCTCAACCCACAGTTTCTATTACAAATGTAACAACAAAAGCAAAGGAGTCGTAACAAGTTATGAGAACTTGTTTCTTCCTATGCCCTTATACCATATAAAAATTGTGGGTGGTCTTGAGTGCTCCTACAACCTCTGAAAGTTTTAAGAAAAAAAAAAACATCATTTATTTTTTGCAATATCAGACATCATGTGTATGAGGAAAACCCCAAACCACCCTGTAGTCACACATCGTTTGTGACATGTATGCAATAAAAAGGCCAATCTGGTTTTTGAGGTTAAGTCATTTTATCACATTTACATTTCACAATGATCATTAGACTAGTCCGGGCTGAGGGAATCAATTGTAAGAATCTCTAAGTATTAGCAATAAAACACAGACTTTGTTGAATCTTTTATCAAATTTTAGAAATCTGGACTAATCCCAAACCCTCCCTGAATAGTCTGAACTTGAAAAGCTATAAAAGATGTCAGAGAAAAATAACAATTTCATGAACTGTTGTTTTTATATGTTACATTCTGTTGGCATTATCGCATCCCTCAAATATCTGAAAAATGTCTACGATTAGACGCTTCAATTAAGTGCCCTAGAAGGTGGCCTGTAGAACTCAGGGCAGAGGTTCCATCCGGTGGGTGCACTACAGCCTAGCTCCTGAGCGGCCACACATGGAGCGGAGAGATTAACGTGTGCATTTTGAGGAAGAGGGTCAGGCCAGCTGAACTCTGGTTTCTTATTTATTTCTAAAACTTGATCTAGCATATCCAACCTATCTCTCTTCTATAATCTAAACTTCACTCTGTTGAGTTGAGATGTGAAAAGATACTATGTGTCACTAATTAGTGACTTAAAAATCCATTATTCTTTAACCCCTGTTCTACATATTACTTGCCCCCCCACCCCCGGGGTCAATTGATGTTTCAAGCAAGTAAGACTGCAGGAAAGGTATTAGCTGCAGGATTGCCAGAGAAAAACAAGACAGTGACCTTTCCAAATTCCCTAGAGTTGGAAGAAGAAAGAATAATGCATTTGCATAAATAGAAATAATGATGTATTTAATGGTAAGCATCTTTGGGGGAGTATCGACTCAAAAACTTTGAGTAAATTACTGAGAGATGGATTTATTCTGCTGTGTAAATTCATATGTGAATGTATCCAAAAGATATTTATCAGCATCAGAGGTGTAATTGTTCTGATTGTTCTGTACCTCTTAGAAGATGATTAGTCATTTTTAAATAGTTTTCAAACAAGGTTATATTGCTGTGCCAAATCCTACACAATCATCCTAGTTATACTCATAGACGTGGTTTTATTGGGAAAAAAATATTTTATTTATTTATTTAGGAAAAAAACTTTTAGGACATTTCACACATATTTTGTTTTTTTTCCTTTGCCAGTCATTTACCTTGCTTTTTCTCACGCCATAGTATTATAAATACTACTATTATAGTATTATGAAACACCATCCCATTGATGTAAAGTCATTTGTGAATCGGCCTCCTTGCAAATTCAGTTCCTGGTCGGCAGGAAACCCGGATTTTCAGGTGCTGGGGAAATGCAAGGCTGAGGACTGCGTCTAAAAATAAAATATTTAAGATCAGAGTTAATAATGACTTCACCCTAGCAAAAAAAGTTTCCCCCCCTCAATTAAAATGAAACAAAGTTACTCGTGTCACTGGCAAGCCGGGTGGAGCCAGCCCCGGGTCCCTGCAACAATGGAGTCATCAGGCCCCTTTGCAGGGCTCTAATTCGATGTGTCAGGCCCTCATCAGCTCTGTTGCACGGGCCTGGGCTCCATAAGAGCAGGTTTGTCCACCACCGCCCCAGCTCAGTGGCCGGGGATGCAGAGTAACGGACCAACCCGGGCAGCTCGCACAGCGTCTGCGATGGGGACAAAGTGAATCCATCATCTGCTGGAGAGGCCGAGGGAAAGTGACAGGCTCATTCATGCCTCCGAGACATTTTTGAGGTCTATTGAAAATTTTAATCTGTGCACTCTCGGTGAACCCCCGCGCTCCCTAATTTAGAGCATGTAGCTGTGCGGAGTCTGCCCGCCGCAGATAGGGCAGGCGGCGGCTGCAGGGCCGCAAGCCCCCGAGCCCTGGCCTTCTCTCAGTGCATCCTGCCTTGAACTTGACACACACATGTGAGCTCCATTTACAGGAGGATTTCAGAGTTAATTAAACGCTGAATTTGTTTCTTTAGAAATCACATATGCCTCGGGGTTAAGTAATAGCATTGCAGCAACTACTTTAATTTAGGATTAAGCATACTGTACATTTTCCGAGGGAATTTTATTTTTACAAGGAACACATCGATAGAGATGGGGAAATTGTCCCCCCTCTGTTACTACAAAAGGTTTTTAAAATCGCTTTGAAGAAGACACCATATGCTAAAAGATGCTGCAAATCAGCAAATTCAAAATCGTCTTTTTACGTAAAAAAGCATTGGAAACAGACAAAGGACAATGCTGGGAAAATTGCTACTTTCCCTCTGATAAGGCCGGTGAATGACTTCCATGGGAGACTCTTAGCTTTGAGTTTTCTTTGCTCTGGATTTGCTCTGGGCATGCCACGGTGATAATTCCAGAAGCAGAATATTTACAAATATTTGGGTCAAAGATGACAGGTCAGATTTTTATTACCAAACTTGCAGGTCTGTGCTGACATATATCATCTTACTCCCACTGAAGAGTCTTACACAGAACAGTACTTTCATTCTTAATTTCCTTATAGGTGAGTCCTTAACAGTGAACAAAGTGTGAACAAATGAAGAACAGAGCAAACCAGGGACCTAGTATCCCCCTCAGCGGATTTACTTTTGAAATACTTTGCTATAAGTCTTCCCCAGAAATGTAGGATCTTGATTTCATGTGCATTGATAACTTTAAGCATTCTTTGTAAGAATGTTGTATATTAGCAAAATGCCCAAATCTGTGAGGTACTAGATTTACAAAAGGTCAGAAAATATTTTCCAAATAAAATTTAGAAAAATAGAAGGGGGAAAAAGTACATTTAAAGTTTGGGAACACTTCGACCTTTTTCTGCTTATATTTAGTGTAAATTATTAATGAAATGTATATGTTCAGCACAACATAGAGTGCTTCTTTCCTTTCCTGAGCTTTTTCATTGGTCATAAAGTTTGAAATGAAAATAATTGTTACAGTTTTTGAGGCAGAAATACCATTAAGCAGCATTTGGTGTTTTCTGCAATCCAGTGAGCATATGGATTCCCTGAGGTAAAAAGTTCAATTCCTGAGGAAGAACAGAGACAGTGGAGACTACAGTAAAATAAAATAGCCCCAAAGCCCGGCAGAGTAAGCCCCAGCCATAAATCTTATTAATCAGGGATGCCTCACAATAAAGTGAGCAAGGCGGAAAAGCATGCTCTCCTTCAGTGCCCAGATTCTTTATTCCTTAAAAAAGAGTACTGGAAAATGAAATTATTAGGACTCTGAAAGATACAAAATCAAGAAACAGTAAGACCTTTGTAGTTTGTAGAATATAAACGTATATTTTCAAGAAGCATATTTGCCCTTTATGGAATGTGTCACATTTTTATATTTGCCTACATGTAGATTTCTAATGGTCACGTGAAAGTGTCTCATTTTAAGATGTATCTATATGTCATATGATTTCTATTGTTTGGCCCGTTCAGATAAAAATTAACAGTCCTTCTAAATGTGTCTCCTGTCCAAATACATTGTTGAGAGTTTTAATTCTGGAACATTTCCTGTTTAAGTTCTAATTCATTTGGGGAAAACAAAACAAAACAAAACAAAACAAAACAAAACAAAAAAACCCTTTTCCCTGATTTCTAAAAACAGACATTGGGAAAGGAAATGAAATAAAGCAAACTAACATGATCTAATTGTGAGTGGGCAAAGGTCTCAAAGCATTGTAATTTGGAAACTTTTTCTTAATATCAGAAGGAAATCTATTAAAATGAACCATAGGTCTTGAGAAAACACAGATGCAATAATGCAAATAGGCTAATTAAGAGAATTTAACTAGCCTGTTACTTGATAAAAATTAATAATTTTAATTGATTTGGATTATTGTTTGAAAATCATAAAAAACAATTTTATGAATCTTCAAATGTATATATGTTTTGATTTTTTAAATTTCTCAATCTTTTTTAAAAAATGATATTTTACTTTTAAGCAACTTCTGTTTTTTAATTATGAAACAGCATAATGACTTTATAAAACTTCAATGTTATATACACAGTAAAAAAGGAAAAATAGCCATATGTTAGCATATGTAGAGATCCTAACATTTTGCTCTATATTTGTCTTTCCTGGTGAGATTATTCTCACTCAGTGGTCCACATAAACATAATTACATACATATAAATAAATGCAAAAGTGAAATTTTGTTGCTTATTTATATGAATCACTCTTATGTTTTCACATAATATTACATCTAATTATTTACCTTATCATCAAGTATTCTTTGAGAACAGGAATTTTGTTAGCTTCATGATTTTCTATGTTATAGATACATGGAGTTTAGTGGATCAATCAGATTTTGGAGGTATTTAGGTTATTTCACTTATTCTCATATGAAAGATAATACTGTACTATAATTTTTCTTTTTCTTTTCAAAGTAGATCCACAGATTTTTTTTGTCCATTTTATGGCACCTAATACAAATTTCTTAAGATTTCTAAAATTATAAGACAAATAGATTGTCTTGTTTTAAATTGCATTTTGTCCTCTTCTAAGATTAACTATTATAAGTGCATATTTATTGGATTTTTTATTTCACATAAAAATCTGTTGATAGATGTTTTCTGATTGATATTAAAATCTTTTATATAATCACTGGTCATATACTACAAATATTTTTCTTCTTACATTTTTAGCAAGTTTAAAAGGTTAATTTTCTTTGCTTATATATAATTTTAAGTGTATAAAATTAAATGTAACATTTTAAATTATATGATATTGTATAGGTGCTTACAAAATCTTACCTTCAAATTAAGGAAATATCTACCAATATTTTATTATTTTTTTATTGCCTCATGCTATCTATATATATTATATTTGGACATAAGGTAGAAGAACTAATTTATTATTTTTAAAACAAGTTACTCTACAACTATTTATTAAATCATATATTTCTTTTATTATTTTTTCATAGTGTCATCTTTAGCATAAACTAAAATCTAGGCATCAAGGTTTACTTCTGCACTTTGGTTCTATTCCATTAAGTTCTTTCTTTCCTTCCAACTCAGGAGTAGAACATTGAAATTATATAGTCCTTTAAAATGTATTTTAATATCTGGTATATCAAGTCTTCTCATTATTATCATTTAAAAAATATATTGACAAATTCTTTTCATTCATACTTCCAAAACCATTTTATCATATGCTAAAGTAACTCAAAATGATACTATGCTATTTTTTTTTGGTTTTTTTTGTTTTGTTTTGTTTTTTTGTTTTTTTTTTTTGCTATTTTCATTTATATTTTACTTGGGATAAATTGCAGCTTAAAATACTTTATACTTGTTTATAAAGTTTTATAAAAATCCTCTATGTCTCTATAGATAGATGATAGATGACAGACATACCTTACACAGAGATACACAAGTTAACTTTTAGATGGTGTGCTTTTTTATGCTAAGTGTGAATTAGATCTTTAACACCAATGTCTATTTATTATTGTTATATTTTGGAAATTTTGTTTATTTCTCTTTTGTTTTTGTTTTTAAATATGGTTGCACACAATGTTACATTAGATTCAGGGCTATACCTTAGTGATTTGACAAGTTTACATATTTTGGAGATTTTCGAATTGATTTCTATGGCTTTTAATAGATATTAATTTAATTCCCTAGGCTTATCTATGTAAGAAATTAAATCCTCAAAGATATATTTTTGTAGGCTATTGTATCAGTTAAAAAATAAATCTACAATAAAAACAGTGCCCGCTCTGCCCTAAACACATTTTAAGTGCCAGAAAGACAGCAGCAAAACACTACATCTGCCATTCTGGATTTATGGTCTGAGTTTTTATTTTATTTATCTCTATTTTTTGATGGTTCAGATTTATCCTTTTATTCTTTTATTTAAAAAACCTTACTATCTGTCATTTTTAAAAGGATGAATTTCATGTCTCTAATTCTTGTTTTTCTGTTATCTATATCATTAATATATCATTTATTTTGTATTAACATAGTTTTCTGATGTTGGAGCTGTTTTCTACCATTTTACTTTTATTTATTGAGTTGATGCCTACTTGATTTTAACTTTGTTGAATTGCTTTTGCCTTAATTAGGTTAAGTTCTCTTTAGGGTGGCTTCCAGATTGTTTTAAATTTCATGCTTTGAATTTGTATTTTTTTCATATTCCTAACCTATCTCTCTGCCTACAAGATCTATATCTTATATGAAGAGATAAAAATAGATTACATTTCTGTCTATATAGAGAGACTGATAGGAAAACAGATAGAGTTATAGATACAGGATACATAGATCAGATCTCTGAGAGATAATAAACCCATGCTTCCATAAAAGGATCATGAAGGCCACCCCCCCCACCCCCCCCCCCCAAAAAAAAACGTAGCTTGAATGTCTTTTGAGGTCATTCCTTGGATGAAGAAATAAGCCTTCTCTGTCACTTCCTCATCTGTTCTTTGCCCAGTGGCTGGAGGTCCCATTGTTAAAGTCAGAAGTTGAGTGAAGAGCCAACCAACGTGGGCTGTCTTCTCTGGTTCCTTTACTGTCAAGGGAGCGGGCGGCTGTCACACTAGAGACCTGGTACTCTTTGGTCCCCGCATGCCGGGAAAGGACATCCTGACTTTCAGAGACAAACACATGAGCCTCTGGATGTAGCCAAGTAAGAAATCGGCTCCACTGGATAACCCTTGAACAGGGACAAAAGCATTATCTCCTTCCAAAGTGGGCTGGGAATTTGTGCTAGTCCTTCCAAGTTTGAAGGAAGGGAGTGTGGGTGCTGCAGAGTTGTAGGGAAAAACATAAACACACAAAAAACAAAACCTCAAGGCATCAAATGTGTCCAACTGTGGACAAATGTCCCATTTCTAGTTAACATGTTTGAATGATTTAAGCATGTTTCTATGAATTAGAGGTTGGAAATGGGACTCCCGTCCTGTCCTGCAGAACAAGGCAGAGGAAGCTGCTGATCCCAGGAGGCGCCCAGTCTCTCACCCCAGGGTCAGCATGGGGCACTGCTGCCCCCTGCTTCCTTCCCTCCCTTCGCTGCTCAGCACCTCTGCCTCCACGAACCTGGGCTTTAATGAAAGTGTAAAAGTTAGATTCCTCCCAGTAGGAAATCCCATCTAGTGAAGGTAAAGCTGAAATCTAATATGAGAGAGATATTTTTGCTGGTCTTGCTATTATTAGGTGTTCATACTACATATTAAATTGAACATATTTCCTTTTCATTTAGCAGATAAACTTTTTAGTGATACTTTCCTCTAGCGAATAGAGGCTTTACAGCAATTTTGAAATTATTTTAAAGGAATTGAAAAATCTTTAGAGAAATGTTTTAAGGCCATTAGTTTGGTCTTGCTACCATATGGATCTGATGAAAAAAAAAGGATTTTTTTTCTTTACATTTGAAGTTAGAATGTATTCTTGGAATATTAAAATTTCATTTTCACAAACTGATTCATATAAGACAACAGTCTCTAAAAGCAAGTGTGAAATTAACTTAAATGTTTGTATTTCATCTTATAAAAAAGTGTTCCATGATTTGTAAGAATGCATAAATATGTGTTATTCGTGTTTTTTCTTAGCTAGAGTTAAGATTTTTAAGTATGGATTTGATCCAGCAGCTTCTGTAAGTCGTATTGATAGATATTTTTCATCTAGACACAGAAAGTCTTCTTTATTAAGTTTTTCACATCCCGATTTTCCATATTCACCTATTATTTATTAGTACCAAAGACTCCGTAGGTAACTTGTCACTTCTGGGAATGTTTGCTAACTACCTATAGTTTATTTTAGTCCATGAATCTTTTGAAATGGGAAAATATGTAACTTGTATACGAAGACAGTTAAAACAAAATTAAATTATCTGTCAAGCAAAATTAACAAATTTGAAGTCACAAATTATCACTTCCTTTTAATGTATACTTTGTGTCACTATTATTATGGACATTTTAGAATGTTTGTACACTGTTGCTTTTGATATTAACATATGCAAGAAACATTTTACACAAAGAAACATTGTGTATTTTTTACATTTGCTAAATGTGACTGAGATTTAGTTGTTGCTTTTAGAAAGATTGAAGGCAGAGTGCAGAGGACATTCATCATGAGTTTGGAGTTTTGAAAAAGAATACTAGATATGCCAAAATCAGTCATGTCACCTTACAACATCTTCAATAGAGATAAGACATATTCGTGTCTGTCCATTTCTCTGTGCATTCATTTTTTCACAATTAGAATAATAAATTTAAAACTCTTCAAAAATGATTTACCGTAAAAATAAATGAGAGTTATTATTATCACTAGTCCTTCTATTATTATTATGGACATATTGATGTTAAAACGACTGACTAGCAGAATGATTATGCAACATGGAAGTAAATATGTTGAGTTGGAACAGCTTGCCTTTGCTCAGTACACTTTTTACAAACATGAATGGTCTGGTACTAGGTATGAGACAAAGATTCAAACAAACAGCTTCTTCCACTCTTTTTCTGAAGATTCTATAAACTGGCTGCAGAGAGAACACATATTCACAGAGGATTAAAAATGAGTATACATAAGCAAGGATACACAAGCTATCGAAAAGTAATTTAAATTCATGCAAACACACAGAAGAAATGCAAAGCTGGAAACAGTTGCTATGATCAGAGGTAAACTTAAAGTGTGGGAGTGCCCTATGAATCGCTGCTAAGCTGAAACATGACACTCTGTTTTTTTGGTAAAATTTTTAATGTAGACTTTTGGAGGAAGAAATAATATTTCTGCGTGGATTTCATGTTGAGAGTATTAACAAAGACTTAACACAGCTTGGTTTTCCTCTCTCTTTTTTCCCTATGATCAATTGTTTTGTTTCTTAAATTCTACATGTGAGTAAAATCATGTGGTATTTTTCTTTCCCTGACTGCCTTACTTTGTTTAGCACAATACTCTCTAGCTCCATGTCTAAATGTAAAAGGTAAAACTATAACACTTCTAGAAAAAAATACAGAAGAAAATTAATTCATGATGATCGGTTATGTTAAAGGGATAGAGGAGCCAAGTCAAAGAGCTCTCAATGGCCAAAATCAGAATGATTTGAACAAAATGTAAATAAGTTGGTATTGAATTATAACCAAAATTAAATTTTAATAAGTAGATTATTAAATAAATGAAAATAAATGGATAAACAAGATATCATGTTGATAAGATTTGATGAGAATGGCACTTTACCTTTAGGTGGCCTTCCTAATCAGACCTCTTAACCCCAGCCTGATCATGGGACAAATCCCAATTGAAAAAACACCTGATCAACACTTAAAACTGTCAAAGTTGTGAGAAACAAGAAATATCTGAGAAATCATCATGGCTCTGTAGGGTCTATGGAGACACGACACACAAGTGTAACATGGCTTTATGAATAGGATCTTGAACCGAAAAAAAAAAAAATGACACTAAATTAAAACTAAGGAGATCTGAATAAAGTATGGACTTTATTTAATAATAATTTTAAAACGAACTAATATTACACTCTGTTATCTAACTGAAATTTAAATTAAGACTTCAAAAAAAAAAAAAGGAAAAAAATAATGCAGTTGTCCATTAAAAGTCAACTCATTTCGTACTCCCTGACTTTGGGGGCTGACACACCCAAATGAACGAAATCATCTCTTTAGCACTGAATTTATATCTCTACTTTGATTTTTTTTGTTGTGTTTTCTTGTTTAATTTGGTTCACATAAGCCTTGACATTGTGATTAACACAAGCGGCTTCATAAATATGCTCTTTGCACTGTTGATTTTTTAACAGAATTCACTCAGAAACTCCCACAGTCCCTTGCTGCATGATGTCTCTTCACTCTCCATTTACCTTACAAATGAACATTTGCTTCTCATGTGGCACATATTAGGTAGTAACTGAATTAGCTTCCACTCAACAACTATGGCTTTGGGTTTTCCTCCTAAGTATGTTCTCCTGCCCTTCTGTGAGCTGCCCCCAAGAGTCCGATCTTCTGTACCGCTGGATGAGTATAGTGAGGTCCTCTGCTGATCACCTTATAGAGAGGACCAAGAACAGGGCTCATTTCTATAATGCTTTTCACTCTGACTGCAATGCTCACCCATGAGTCCCTTTTCTTCTCAATCTCCAATCATTTTCTCAAACAGAGGTCCCATTTTGAATGTTTCTAAGAGAATGACTAACCCCACTAAAGGTAAAAGGACCAGAAATTTCTTAATCTGTCTTAGTCCATTTGGGCTGCTGTAATGAAAAAAAAAAAATGCCACAGACTGGGTGGTTTATAAACAATATAAATTTGTTTCTCACAGTTCCAGAGGGTAAATGCAAGATGGAGGCACTGATAGATCAGCATCTGCTGAGGACCTATCTCCTGTTCATAGATAGTGGGCTTCTCTGTGTGTCCTCATGTGGTGGAAGGGGTGAGGGAGCTCTCTGGAACATTTTTAAAAAGACCACTAATCCCATTCATGAAGGTTCCACCTTCATGACCTCCCAAAGGCCCCACCTCTAAATACCATCACTTTGGAGGTTATAATCTCAACATATGAACATGAACAGTCAGTCTGAAAGAATCTGATATTTTGTTGAAATATGAAAACTCCTATTAAGTTTCTCATTTAGTCAAAATAAAACCATGGTTCAAAGAGAATGGTTTACTCCTTGCCTGATTACACTATTGCTGCCACCATCACTATGATTCATCATTTTTTAGGGGGAGGCAGAAATAAAAGCTAGAGACACTCAGGGCAGATGCTGCTGGTGGTGATGATAGGGAAACAGCTGGCAAAATGTTGACTACATGTGATAGTGTAAGAAAGGTGGTGTTGAGGTAACCAAGCAAATTTTGTTCTAAGGAGAGACTAACAAAAGTATGTGACCTTCCAACAACCTTCTGGGAAGACCAGTCCTGACCTGACATAATTATAACCCCATCTTCGTGGAGTTACTAACCCAATCCCAAATGGCTATATTGCCGACCCCTCTTTTAAAAGGGGGCGGGGGGTGTGTCTCCCTCAGAGATGTAGGATGAGCAGGAAGTGAAGCAGAGAGCTGCCTCTGTTTTCTTGTTGGAGTTGGATGCTTCTTGCCTCCCCACTTGGAATGCTGAGAGGAATTGCCTATAGAAATAATATTGACACAAGGGAAAGAGAGCTGAGACCTCTATGGATTTGGAATCACACTTGTGTTCAATATGCATTACATTGGCTTTTATGGATTTGCCTCAGAAGCCAGCCACATTTCAACACTCTTTCCATAGGAAAAGGTCAAGTTTAGGGCAATGGGTTATAAAACCAACTATTGGAACACAGCATACATATCTGGAACCAGAGTGACTCTTTTCATTGTGCAGGAATATAGGGAAAGCACATGCCCCAAAAGCATTCCATAGCTGAGCTTTGAAAGCCAGAATTTCTAAGCAAATCACCAAGGTTATGATGTTGTCTTTCAGGGTAAAAAAAAAAAGGCTCATCTACTTATGCCTCTATAGATAACAAGTTGAACTAAACATTGTTTCTGTTTCACTTACAAAGCCTAAGTGGTGGGTTTGCTTTAGGAGGCTTCATTACTTGAGTCTAGCTAAGTGGTTAAGGGCATGCAAAGTTCACTCCCAGCCCACAATTTTTTAAGCATTTATTTCCTTGTCAGTGTTATAATGTCAGCAAGTATGTGTGGGTGGTAAGGGAGGCCCTGGGAACACTAACCACTCACTTGATTAAATAAAATGCTGCAAAAATAATATAAAGGGAGATATGAAGGGGCTATTAATGAATCCCAGTGTTCTAGGTTTAAAAATCAAGGGCTTTTATCAAAAAGATATAAGCAACTCATATACAAATATATTATGGTCAAATGTGTCACAAGCTTCAACATTTCATTTCTCATAGGGAGAGTTAATGAAATGTAATGCTCTGTCTTTGGATATGTTTTAATAGGGCATGTTGTCCTCAATAAAGGGAACCACAGGGGTAGGCTAGAAAGCTTCCACGTCTGATTTCCTCTTACATGAATAGAACATGAGCAGCCTATTTGATGAGTTTATTCTGAAAGCGGTGGGTTACTTGTTGCAAGCCTTTGACAAACAGAAACTGGTAGATGCACCTATAAATAACAAGTCTGAAAAGGGGTAGAACACATGTGTCTACTCTCTAGGAATGCAGGGGTTACCCCCCACGTCCTCTTCTCTGCTCTGGTAACATTGTGACCCCGTCTAGTAAGCAAGACTGTAGGAGCAGATCGTGATTCATAAAATCACTTCCCCAGGTGAAGGTTTGGAATGGATGAAACAGGACCTTTTGATCTTAATGAAATCCTAATGGGAAAGCCAACCCAATGACGTGTTTCCGATTAAGTCTTCGTTTGCATTTGTTCATATTTTCTCAGGAAAGCAGAACAATATGGAAAGTGTATCAGTCATGTTACTTCCCTGGCTGAAATAATTTATTAAACAGTATGATAGTTTTGGGGAAGATTTACTAAGGCCTCTTCATTACTTAACTCTTGCAAAATAATTTTCATACTGTCAAGAGCAGAGAAGAAAACACACCGATAAAGTCATTGACTTAGAATGTTTCAGAAACACTTGAACAGAGAAAATATTATTATCTCTTAATTCACCCTGAGACACTGTTTTCCATGTACCGACTGTATTTTTTTAGAAGCCTTTACAAATGATTAGTTCACTTTATCTGTTACATCTTGAATATCATATCGTGGGTAAGCAGCAGAGATTAATTAATTATTATTAATTTTAAGTAAGTCAATATTTGGGCAACAATTTGCTTGCTTGTGTAATAAATGTCCTTCTCCAATTTGCTGATGGATCAGGCACCTGTCAACATTTTGTGAATCTTTCTCATAGTGACTTGTGCATTTCCTCTTACTCCTGTGCCATTTCCACCCCATGCTGTGAGCAGTACTTGAACAGAACGCCTTTCGATCAATCTAGTGAGGAATTTTCTAATAAAATTTGCAACGAATCTCTCTAAGGTGCATTTGAAAAAAGGACTTAGAAATCTAAATAATGAAATTGCAGGCTTTACTGCAAATATAAAAGAGACTTTGTTTTTGCTTAAATCAAAAAGGCCATTAATGGTTAAATATACTATTATCTTATGTATCACTCAGAAAGAAAAAAGTTTATAAATTATAACGCATGCTTAAGAATAATTCCACATAGCGTATATACTGATCACTTCAGCCTTTGGAAAATTTGAAACCTATTTAATATATTCCAAAAGAGATGTCATCTTTTTCTTCCTTATGTTGCTTTCAGGTGATAGACAACCATTTTGCACATGTCTCAGTTGTAAACTGTGACAAAATGTGATCTATTTGTGGGATTTTTTTACATTGTTAGATACAATAAAACTTTTTTTTGCTTTGTAAGATAATAAATGGAATTGTAGTCATTTTGCCAGTGGCTAATATTTGCCAGCAAAGAATGAAAGATGTCCTCAATTCCTAGATGCATCTTGATTTTAGAATTGATGAGTTGGAGGAAAATGTATAGATAAAATGTAGTACATGGGAAAGGATTCCATTCCCAAAGCCATTTAATTTGTCTCCTCAAAAGAACAAATTGTCTAGCACCTCCATCCACCTGTAATTATCAATCCTGAAGTTTCAATGGCATTTGTAAGATGTTTATCAAGAGATGGACCATGTAGAGATGTGGTGCATATCACATGCCCTTTGCTTCCTGTACTGATTTCCTATATTGAAAATTCCAATAATTAGTTATTAACATCTTTACTTTAATTGTTAATTATAAGTGATATATATATATATATTAATATTACAAACAGATGTTTAGTGGCATTTTATAAGTTTAAATTTGTGATGCAGTTGTCAGGACACTGTGTAACTTCCCCTTTTGCTAAAATTTTGAACATTCTCCTAGCAGGTGAAAATGGCCCTACATCTGATCAGAACCAATAAATGTACAGGAGTGGTTACTTGAGAAGAGCATATTTTTTAACTGAAATTATTTATTGAAAACTATTAAAGCCTATAGGTATAGCATTTATTTGTTATTAAGCAGTACAATTAGGAAAACATCTGCATGCAGTAATATAGTACAGAAACACTCCCCTAGGTAATCTTTTCTATTTTTGGCTCTAGCAGCCAATAGCTCTAGATTTTTATACTTTTTCATCTAAAAATTTAAAGATAGATTATTTTCATTATTTTCTAATTTTTTTATGATCAAAATCTTCATTACATAGGACAGCTTTATAACTTATTTCTTTAAAGTTAAAATGCAAACTTTTTCAAACCTGTGGCTACCTGACCTAACAGTCTCTTTGGAGATTCTATTTGAAGTACAAAAGAGGAAAATACATGGACTTTGGAGTTTGATAGACCTGGGTCCCAACTCCAGCGCTGACCTACCTACATACATTGTCTATTCTATTAAATGGGGGAATAGGACATGATTATTGGAAAGCTTGCCTGGGCTGATATGTATAGATCATGGTGTGTGGCTTATAAGAGGTAATGAAATATAAACCTCCTAATTGTCATTACATATCATAAAAGGAAAACATTCTGCAATTGTTTATGAAAATATAAGTAGTCATAGCATTTATACAAATAAATATCTTGAATAAAAATATCTGAGCCAAGACCATTTATAAACTGAAAAGAAGGTGGAGAAGAAGAGAAGAGAAAAGGAAGAGAAGAAGCAGTAGGATGATATTGACAAGAGGAGGAATGAAGGAAGGAAGGAGGAACCCTTTTTCCATCAATTATAGTATTTGATGAAGAAGTAATGCATGTTTAGGGTAATATTTCATTTTTATGTAATAGTTTGTTCCAGTATCATTATCAATCTTAATCTCATTCATAGATGAGATGCTACTTTTTTTTTCATAATTGTTAAAATCCATGAAATTACTGCTAGATTTCTTTCACCAAGCTACACTTCATGAATAATGTCTGATTCAGATATGAAATGAACTCAGTGGATTAGGACTAATTATTTTTACTGTATGGTTGGGATGACAGAAAATGAGGCTGACCTACCTAACTGAAGTTACTTGAGAACAAACCTACTTTGTCATGTAGACATGGATGGATATTATAAACCACAGCATTTTGTTTCAAAAGTAAGCAGGTGATAGAAGGTTATTTCTCAGTAGCCAAGGACCTAATATACAAACACAAAAGTAAAGCAGACCTATGAGTCAAATGCTTTAGAGGAAATGCCTGGAGTAAGTGAACATACTGATAGATAAAAAGCATGAGCAACTTTGTTAATAGAGGGTCTGAACATCTGGGCTGTCCATTTGCTAGTTGGGTGATATATTTGGCAAATCCCTTAATATCTTAAAGGTAAAATTTTCCTTATGTGTAAAATTGGAAATAATATTACCAGATCATGCACTTGTAAGGGGATCAACTGAGATAATATATATGGTGTATAGTCGAATTGCTAGTATAATTATTTTGCCTGTGACCTCTAAAGGATAACTGTTCTGATTATATAATAATTTGAAAATGCTTATAATAACATTGTTTATTCAGAAAATAGATTACAGAACCATACTCATTTTTCCCAACTATGAAAACCTCTGGGCAAGCAATAAAAGACCATAAAGAAATGAAAATTTCCTTAAGTGGCATATAGTTATTGAATACTTTACATTTTATAAATTGTGCTTGCTCAATAAAACATACATGATTACAGTGCTTTAAAAGATATTATAAAATGGTTAGTCACAAGGTAATATTTAATATGGTGTGAAAACTTACTAAGGAAGTTACTCAAGTAAGAATAAATGACCTGAACCTTGAAAATATATACATAGTATGATATATTTTGATAAAGTTTCACAAGTTTATGGTGAATTTGCTTTAACTTTGTAGGACCAGCATGTAGAATGGTCTCCTAGGATTAGGAACACAGAATTACCACAACAGAAAAAAAAAATACCAGCATTATTACTTGAACATTGGTCAACAGAAAATGTGATACCTTATTCTGTGTTTGGATTGAATAAAATATGAAGATATGAACACTTTTTTCGGGGGGGGGGAAACATGGAAAGGACAGGATGAAAATGGTACCTAACCTTATGTCTTAATAGCTGGATTACCTTGTGAGACAAGAAGAAATGAGAGAAGTTGTTTAATACATTCTGTTACCTCAGGAAGAGGTCAGTCTAGAGACTGACAGGGAAAGAGTTGAATCTATAAAAGACTGACTATCACCATCAAAGGAAAATCAAAAATAACTCTGCTTGTTTGGTCCAGTAGAAGAATGTAAATGCCACTGATATTGAGTCCAATGTAATTTCTAATTTGGGAAGAATAGACAGTTGTGAAGATTTCACTATTATCTTTATCTGGTTTCAACATTAATCATACAGAAGGTGGATATTTTTTGGTTTATCACTCATATACTTGCATTTATATTTTTGAGACAAAACACATTGCTGACATCTCCTCTAAAATATAGCCAAACATGCAGTATGGTATATAGGTATATAACAACATCAATACACAGACCCTGGGCACCTGGATGGCTCAGTGGTTGAGCACCTGCCTTTGGCTCAGGTTGTGATCCTGGAGTTTGGGGATCGAGTCCCGCATTGGGCTCTACACTGGAAGCCCACTTCTCCCTCTGCCTATGTCTCTGCCTCTCTCCTTATATCCCTCATGAATAAATAAATGAAATCTTAAAAAAAAAAAAAAAGAAACAATACTCAGACCCTGACTAGACTCATGTAAGGAGAGAAAATCCAAGAAAATGTCCAATGACATAGTCTAGATTGTTATATTAATTATATTAAAACCTTCTGTAGCTTTTCTGTCTGCCAAGTTTCTTAGATATAGTTCTTATTTTTATTTGTAAAAGCTAGTTATCTATGTGTATATACTGGTGTATACATATGTATGTATACATACTCAGGTACAAATATATATATATGCACAACAAGAGAGGTAGAGAGAGAGATTTTCATTTTAGGTTGTCAGTGATATCAACGCAAGTGTTCAGAGCATTTACTCTGATAGAAACCAAGTGAATTTGCACTTTGTCCTTGTGCTATGGAGATTTAATAGAAATAAGATCATGTCATATTGACTATGTTATTCAGAAGACAAGTAGATAACCAAGAGTCCAACAAACTTGCCAGAAATCACTTAGTCAGAGGAGCATGGAGATCAGACCTAGATCTTCAGGTTCTAAGATTATATCTTTCTTTCTACTTTATAAGAGGCAAACATATTAATCCATTTGTATAAATCTTCCTTAAATATGAAAATAGTATATCCATATTGTTATTGAAATGTAAAAATAATTTTTGATACTGTGGCCTTTGAAATAAAAAATCTTTCCTTTTTGAAAACCTTTTAAATGTGTTTTTCTTCATAGTATGCCTACCAAATTTTTTAAAAAATACATATATTTTTTCTAAGATCAATTTAAATTTCATATTTTCTTAAAAATGTACCATACCCATAATGAATTTGAGCTTCTACTTGATTCTTTTCATTTAAATTCAATTAATTAGCATATAATGTATTATTAGTTTGAAAGGTAAAGTCAGTGATTCATCAGTCTTTTATACAACACCCAGGGCACATAACTCCACCTGTATTCCTTAATGCCCATCACCCAGTTACCCCATCCCCCTACCCTCTCCCTCCAGCAACCTTGTTTGTTTCCTATGATTAAGAGTCTCTCAGGCTTTGTCTCCTTCTTGGATTACCTCTTCTTTTATTATTGGCTCCCTTTACCTATGATCTTCTGTTTTGTTTCTTTTTTTTTTTTTCTGTTTTGTTTCTTAAGTTCCATATATGAGTGAGATCATATGATAATTGTCTTTCTCTGATTGACTTATTTTACTTAGCATAATATCCTCTAGTTCCATCACGTCATTGCAAATGGCAAGATTTTATTTTATTTTTTGGTGGCCGAGTAATATTACATCATATAAATATATACCATATCTTCTTCATCCATTCATCTATCTGTGGACATTTGGGCTCTTTCCATAGTTTGGCTACTGTGAGCTACTACTTTAAAGCAAATATTTGTTTTATTTAATCTTGTCAAGATTAACAAGAACTGACATTTCTTATCATGAGTTTCAAAATACCTTTATAACTATCTTAAATTCTATATATTAGCTGTTCGAGGGTATTTATTTTTCTCTCTCTCATTCAAGGCCATAAGACATGGTGGATGTCCTCAGTAAGATTACAATCTATTTGGAGAAGAAAAATACACATGTAACCCAAAATCAGAACCACAACAAAGTTTTGTACATCAACAATAACAAAACTGTCAACATACCATATGCTTAAATATTGAGGATGTGTTGTTTATTGCAATTTTATAGGTTTGCGGTTAAAAAAGTGTCTTCTACTGAAAATATGTTCAGAATGTAAAGCTGTGATTTTATTACCATTTTACTTTGAATAATTTTATCCTCTGCGTGTGAAATATTATCTGGGGAGAAATGACAGCTGAAATGAAGATTGCTAGTTTTACTTAACCATATCGATTCCTTTGAGAATTTTGAGAAAAATAAATCGAGCACATATTGTTTCTTTAAAAATTAGGTTGATAGAAACAACTAAAACAAAATACCTGAGCATTTCTCCAATATTTCTTTGCTAAGATATGAGAGCACATGAGCTCTACTCCCTCATCTGCAATGACTTCACAGGTGCCATATTGGGTTGGATTGCATCTGTCATACCGTGTCATGTCACATTGCATGGTGCCTTATAATGGATGCTGACATGAGGTAGCAGGCTGCCCTCACATTCCTATGAAGACAAATTCAGAATGAAAGCAGATGGTACATTGATTTCTACAGTAGCTATTGTGGTAAATAAAAAATTTAAAACTAATTGTGGAGATGCCTGGGTAGCTCAGCAGTTGAGCATCTGCCTTTGCCTGAAGTCCCAGATCAAGTCTCACATCCGGCTTCCTGCATGGAGCCTGCTTCTCCCTCTGCCTATGTCTCTCTCTGCCTGTCTTTCATGGATAAATAAAATAATAAATAAATAAATAAATAAATAAATAAATAAATAAATAAATCTAATTGTGGAAACAGTTATCATATTGAATAACTTCATAGTCTGAACTGCATCTAACATGTCCTGATATAAGGGATAGATATTATTTGATCTAGAGTATACTTTTCTTCAATCATGATAAAATGGAAATTAGGCTAAGAAAATTCTTTTTTTTTCTTTTTCTTAATATTGCAGTAGTTAATAAACCAGAAAATATAGTGCGACCACAACCCCATGCTACAATGATTATGT
The DNA here is from genome assembly GCF_018345385.1 of Vulpes lagopus. Lineage (NCBI taxonomy): Eukaryota > Metazoa > Chordata > Mammalia > Carnivora > Canidae > Vulpes > Vulpes lagopus. The sequence goes on along the minus strand of NC_054839.1, from coordinate 8,110,533 downwards.
AATTTGAAAAAAAATAGTAATATAATACTAGTGCTTTTGTATTTATATGCAGTGACACCAAAATCAAAATGATTTAATAATCAATTCCTGTTCTGGAAAAAGTAACAGTAACTGTTTTTTTGCCATGATCACTTCAGATTCTTAAATTGTAGCAGAATTGCCAATGCAGATATCAGCAACCATTTCGGAGATAACATTTTAATAGGACACAGAATGAACAATTGCTTCTAAATAAGTCCAAATGTAGCTAAACTATTTCTAAATTACATTAAGTTTCAGGCTAGGTCAGTGAACACTGGAAATAAAACCTTATTATTTTCAGTTGAAAAGTTCAACATCACCATTATGATTTGACCTATTTCAGAAGCTCTTGAAGTCCTTTTTTTACTTCATTGAGTAACAGGTCACCTAAACCATTTTTTTTTAATACTCAAGTGCTGTGTGCTACACCATAATTATGATCAGCAAATTGATATTTTATATTATGAATAGAATCAATTATGAGAAAAGACATTTTATAATTTGGTGAATTCTGTTTAATTATGGGGTTATGGTATTCTTTTATAATCAATATAATATTTAAAGAGAAACACAATTAAATAGGTCATTTAACCCAATGAATTAAATGTAACACTTCACTAATTTCATAATTAGCCTATATAAGCTTTAAAAATATAGTTATTCCATGTATAGATTTATTTCATCTTAGACCTCATAAAGACATGTATTAGTTTTGGTTTTAAGTAAAGAAATATCACTAAATGAAAAATTAGTCTTATTACATGGATTGGTTGATGAGTTCAAAATTTAAACCATCAAAATAAATGAACTGATTTAGTACTTTGCAAAACATGTTTCCTGGGCACTTTACTAAAATATTTTAAGCCTTATTATTTTTTTCTATAGCAAAATAAATCCATATTCAAGTAGCTCTGATGTGTTCCATGTGAAAATGTAGTGCAAAATTTGAGAAGGGGGGATATGTTAATATATTATATGAGCTCACTAATTAAACTGAACTTATGTTTATATTTATAGCTCTACTTTTATCTCTCAGGAATTAGTCTGTTTAGTTTGACATTACAGATGTCCAGGCTTCTTAATATTATGTCAGTTTTCTTTGTTTGAACCTTAGCTGTAAAAGAACATTCATTCTCAGTAGACATTTTCAGTTATTTCAATTGGCTCGGCCCATATATATTCTATAGTTGCCTTATAAAAAGGACAAAGAGTACTACACTAACCACCTAATTATACAGATGATAGATAGTTGATAGCCAGCTAGCTAGCTGGCTAACTAGCTAGATAGATAGACAGATGATAGGTAGATAGATGGATGATAGATAGATGATAGAAAATCATCATATTCTTGCTGTGGCACTGCCCAGTGCTATGCTCATGCTAGTTACCATCCTCCAACCATGATTTCTGTCCATACTTGCTTCTTTCATTACAAACTCAGCCTCTTCTCAGTCTTCATCCTATTCAACATTTGAAACCCTTAACCAATGGTTTCCCATTAAAATGATCTTCTCTCTGGGTGCCACCTAAATATCTTTCTTGAACAACCTATCTTTGGGACCCTTGATTTATAATTACAACTCTCTAATGGACATTGGCTTTTCAACTAATCTTTCGTTCATTCATTCATTTGTTCATTCAACAAACATTAATCTGCCCTAGCTACATTGGCTATTGGGCCAGAAAACCAAATGCAACACAGCATCTGTCCTGTATTGAGGGAAACAAATGTGTAAACATTAGATTCAATGAAGTCCATTATGAGAAAAATATTTACAGACACATTGAGGAGAAGTAGAAGTATTTTTTGAATGTGATCTTGAGGGGGGATGCGCACGGGAAAGAAAAAACTTCAAAGAGAGAGCAAATGACTGTGTTGAAGTGAGTCTTGATTCAAAAATGAGGATGGAGTCTGGTTTTAGAAGCTCTGTTAGAACATATTGAACAGTGGAACTTCATTCTGAGAACAGAAATATTACCATTGGTTTTTGTGAGCCGTATGACCAAGTGTTCATTTTAAAAAGGTAACTCTTCAGAACAGCCTTTGTATCCTACAGACATATTGTCCACGACATGATATTTTCCTTCTAACTTTATTTCTTCTGGTTTCTTCCCACATATTTTCTGATTGGATATCTCCACAATGGAAACCCCAATTTTCACTGAGTTGATTCATTAATTTGTCCCATACTACCTACATTACATACCATAGGAAGTCGATTCTACCTTAAAATAGGTCTTTAATCCACTCCTTACTCTCCATCTCCAAGGAATTTTTTTCTATCTCAGCCTCTCAGAATCCCTCACTTAAAACCCTGTACTATTTTTCTAATGTTGCTCATGTCTTAATCCTTTCTAATTTATCACCTACCTTGTCATTAAGGTTGCTGTTTTAAATTAATTTTATCATAACCCTCCCTTGTTGGCTCATTATTGAACAAAATCCAAACTCATCAGCAGAGTCAAGATTTCCTTCCTATCTGACCCCAACATTCTGGTTCTTGAACCCCAGTTTTGGCCTTCCCACAAGTGAAGTAACACTAGTGGGTAGAAATTAGATTCTATATTTTATGCATGCCTGGTACACATAAACTCTACGTAAGTGTATGGTATCTGCTGTTATAATTAACAAAAGCCACAGGTGGGGATAAAACCAATAGAACAAATCAAATGGAGAATCAAACATAAAGCTAAGATTAATGAACTGGAAAATGGATTCAGAACATGTCTACAGATTTGAGGTTTCTGAAGCACATAAAAATACAGGAATCATACACAAAAATTAGGGATCCCGAAAGACTGTAATGTACAGGGCAATGGATAGCACAAGAATATGACAAGAGAATTCTTTGGACTTCCCTATCCAAACGCAATTTTAACAACTGATTCCTGGATCATTCTGAATATATCTATAGCACTCTATCACTATCTTATTGTCTTCTCCTTTTTTATGTGCAACCCACATTTAAGACTGAGCATATTTAATTGATATTGATGAAAAATAGCCTACTCCCTGTAAATAGAAGAGTGCCGCTCCTTGTGTATATTATTCTGATTAGCAGTGAAAAGAGAAAACCTTGATTTACACACACACACAAAATCAAACAGATTATGTCTTCAGGATCTGATGGCAATTTCACTTGTCTTAATTTTGATCTATTGCCAGCTAATCCAATTTAAATATGCATTTACCTGTATCTGGTGAAGTTTTGCTTTAACATCTCAAGCAAGAGCTGTGAGGCAGCTTTTCCCCCAACAGATGTAAGAGAGACTTCAGTAGGGAGCAAATGCATTATTATTAAGTCTCAGACCTTCCAATCTGAGTCTTCTCAATCACATCAAAGTTCTTGGCACGGAGTTGCTCACTATCCTTGGTGCATATGGTTTGTTTTGGAACCAAATCTAATTTAACTCTTGCTAAGTGCTGATCAACAAACCAGTGTATTTCCACAGTGAGATTTTATTGGTCCATGTCAAAATGAGGAAGAAAAAAGAAAAGATCAACTCAGTAAAAATCTCCCAAGGCCAAATTTATTCATTAAGTCTTGAAATTAAGGGTTGAAATTAAACCCTTTAAATTAAGGGTTGAAATTATTTCATTTTGTATTTAGTTATTGAAATATCTTTCTTTTCATGAAATGACAGCAATGAAATATTCTACTTTGGATGTAGAATCTAGTTTTTTGTTTTGTTTCATATTCTTACTGGAAAAAATAAGTGTTGCCAACCCAATTCCCAATCTCCCATATATATTTTGAATTTTACAGGTTTGTGAAATCTATATATGAGTATTTTTCTATTATGCATTAACAATTGTCCTTATCCTATCATTTCAAAGAAGATCCTCTCACTTTAACATTAGTCCGAGTCTGCAAGGAAGAGCAACCTTTGAACTTGGGTATCTCTCTCACCAGAGCATTCTTTGTGACCTTGATGAATGGTACATCCTCTGGGTGTTCTTTTGGAACATCATGCTTGAACAGGTCCTCTGGTATTGAATAATATATCTATTATATCATGCCCACCCCCTCAGCCTCTTTAGACCCTCCTTTCCTAGCTGGGATAGCAACTCAGATATGGATAAGTCACTGAGCTTTGTCCCCCAATTTCTCCCGGGTCCAAATGCCCATGCTACCAATGTGTTTGCCCCATTCTCAAGGTCTCTGTCAGAGTTCTGTGTCCTAAGAAAGTACTACCAGGTCAACTAATTCTTTCTTATCCAGTCTTTAGTTCTAGCCCTGTTAGTCAAGCACACTCAAAATTTAATTCCATGGATGTTCCCCTGGATCCTACAAAAATGTGCTCAGTAATTCTTGCAGCTCCTTTATTGTATAATCTCATTCCTCTTCTGTCAATCCCAGCAGGTCCTTATCCAGATTATGTTCAGTTTAAACTATCATTATCAGAGGCTCCTGGAGGTGAGTTTCTGTCCCCTTGTGTATTATCTTTAATCAGAGGGGAAGGATTATATGTCCTAAGGAGAGGTGAGCTTCTTCCCCAAGCAATGACAGCCCAGGGGGTCTGCAAAGCCAAAATCTGCTACTGCAACCCTCCAGAAATCCTACCTCATGTATCAGGTTCTCAGATTTTCATAAGCAGTGTCCTAAACTTAGCCTAGAAGCTGGCTTTTACTGAATATTTAAGCCTCTTTGGAGATCTACTGCTCTCAGGTTCTGAGTCTATTCTTCAGCTTAGTCCTCTTTCTCACTACAGGAGATAAGGACCTCCTAATAAACTTTCAGAAAGGACTTCTAGTTCCCATGGTTAGCCTTTAACTACTTGGTAATAGCACTCAGTGTCTTGTTATCTCTCTTCAGAGAGTATTATGAACTATTTGTGTCCCCTCCAAACTCACACACTGAAGCCCTACTATTTAGAAATGGGATCTATAAAGATGTGATAAAGGCTTAATGAGGTTTTAAGATTGGGGACTTAATCCAATAGGATTGGCCACCTTCTGAGAAAAAGAAGAGACACAGGAGGTCCCTCTGGCTCTTTACTATGTGAGGACACAGAAAGAAGGTGGTTAGCTGCAAGTGCAAAAGAGAACTCTCACCAGGACTAGTATTAATTGGAATTAATCTTGGAATTCTCAGCTTCCAGAACTGTGAGATATAAATTTCTGGGATTTATACCACCCAGGCTCTGATATTCTTTATGATAACCTAAGCTGATTAAGGTAGGAAATTAATACAATTTTTCAATGGCCAGTCAACTCTTTATATATATTGCTTTCTGCATATATTTTAAATGCCTAAGTCATGCACTTATTTCTCTCCACCAGAATGTTTTTCTGGTCACTGGTAGTGAAATATTCATTAATAAGGCTGCCATCTTGTGTCAGGGATGATCTTTAACTATGTACCCTTAGCATGTGGTACTCCTTGCTTACCAAGTGATCAGGTGATGAATATGTCAGTCACCAAATTACATCTTACCTCCTCTTTTCTCACTGTTGACATCACCTATGTTTGGATTCTCTGAGAAAAATCACACCAAGAAGGAATTATTCATGTTCAGGAAATATGAATGACTTGTCTTCCTGACCTTCATAGAGGCTACATGGCGCATTCATAATGTCAAAAGAAGATCATGGGAAGGTAGGGATTATGTCTAATATTGATCCTGGATTACTGATGACACAGAGAGGCCTAAAATGAGTTAATAAAAGTGTATGCTGGATTGAATTGCTATAGATTGAAAATGTTCTCATTGTTTGGACATTCCATGGAGTATTTCAGGGGTCAATAACACTGAAGAGTGTAAAGAGGGCTCCTCTTCGATCAGGAAACTTCAAGTAACAAGGTCTAAAGTCAGTGGAGTGCATGTTAACTCTTTTTTTCCCAAATCAAGTATGCTACAGCTCTCCTAAAGTTTCTTACACCAACCAAACAGAATTATAAGGTAATACTTAGTGATCTTAGTTTTCTTATGATATTGTGTCTTGTTTCCTCCATTTTGTATGCAGAATGAAAATAAATTGCTATTATTCTATGCAATTAATTATGTCCTTGGGGGCAGAGTGCACTGATTAGAGAGGTGGGTATGATCCAAGCCTGTAAAGTTTAGCTAAATTGGGTATATTCTAAAGGTAAGTGATCATTTAGATATTTATCATAGGGTAAACATCTGCCATAATGAAAGCAGGGAGTCACCAAATAATATACCAAATTGTTTCTTTTAAAAACCAATATTCTCAGTGATTAAAATTTATTTAGATGGAATGGGAAGAAATGTATTTCACACTGATACATGTTGTTTCTAACTTGTTTCTTAATCACTAATTTTCTATCACTATTCATGATTTCATACCATATTTTAAATCCAAGGAAAAACAGATTATTTTATAAGTTTATTTACACTAAAAAAGTAGACAATGATTTAAAAAGGTGTAAACCTGTCTCTGCTTTTACCTAGTTATTTTCTTGTCAGTTTCCTTTTCTAACTTTTTCCTTGAAATGGACAATTTATTATACTGGGAAGGATTTAAAATTTAAATTAGTAAAAATATATCATACTCTGAGAAAATAGCATTAGAATCTTCATTCCTGTGTTTCAGAATTTTAAACGCTTGAGACTGCATTGTGTATACCAAAAAATATTCCATAAATTTAGATGTGTATGAACTAGAGTGCTTATTTGGGGCTGATTTGTGTTTCATCAATGTATTGGTATAATGTTTCAGGACTCCTTACAAATTGGCTTCCCACTCATATCTCTTAATGTGATGCTGTATAATCCTTGTTGCGGAGAAAGATGTAGAAGTGACTTTCATTGTTGATGGGTGTGAGTATTGTAAAATGGGGAATGGGAGTGGATATTGTGAAATTTTGCAAATGGGTAGGGTTTTCTTTTTCCTATTTCTTATAAAACACAAAATGTCGCCTTCTGAAGCTAAGATGAGGACAACAAAAACAACAAATACAAAAACTCTATGACCTAGGTTCCAGGATGTAGTAGACACAGTGAGATTAATAAAATATATTTTTAGATACTTTAGGTCAGTCACAAAACAACAAAAGAGAACAATTATTGAAAATAAGGCTTTGGAAAGGCCCCACGAGAACAGACATGTCAGAAATTTAAAGACAGATAATTTGCTTATTGGTTCTCAAACTGCAAAAATAAATATTCATGGTTTGGCTTGAGTAAAGAAGTTTAAGAGAGAGAAGTTTTTACAATGAATTTCATATGTGCATGTTACAATGGTCTCAGTACATATGAGAGGAGTACCATAAGGTAGAATATCTGTTGCATATAATGCTTGAATGTCATAAAGTCCAATAATAAATGCATAATATTCTGTTAAATGCAATGCTGTAGTATCATGAAATCCAATAACAAATGCACCTCAATTGATTATCATTGATTCTTTTTGATCCTTCACTTATTTTCATTTGCTCAGCTACAATTTGAGTCTTACGCTCCTCTTTTGGGGCCCAAATTCAACCCCATTATATCCATATTTGTCACCTACACTGTTGAAACAATAGAAGCCATCAAATAGGATATCCTCCAACTTTTGCATTTCCAAAAGTTTCTGGGATCCTTATTTATCCTTTATTATTTCCTATTGGTATCAAAATAAGAGATGCTTCTCTTTTGTCCATAGAAAATTCCTTAATTTCTGCTCTGAATCTGACTTCCTCTGACCTTCTCTCTTTAACTAAAAGAGGAAGAAAGGAAGGAAAGAAAGAAAAACAAGGAAGGAAAGGAAGAAGAAAGGAACCAAGGGAAGAAAAGGACAAAAGCATTCTTTGTATATTTTTCCAGAGAAAACTTACTTCCTCCATTTTGTTCTCAGTTCACCTTCTTAATGAATAATGCTTGAATGGATGTCTCTACGTCCTTGTGTGTTATTTCATCTACAGTCAACTATATTCTTGCTGACAACAAACGTCGCCAGTGTTTAGCCACTAATGCTTGCCCAAATGAAAAAAAAAAATCCAACCAATATTTTCAGGCATTATTTATCTGTATTCTCTGAAACATTTATATATTGACTAAGCACTAACACAGAGGATCTTATTGTCAAAGTGGAATAATAGAATCAGAAATTTTAGTGATTGTTGAGCTTTAGTGGTAATTTCAATGCCCAGTTGAAGCAGAGAAAGGTGTAGGATGCCAAAGGTAGCTCTTCAGGATCCTGCATTCAGGCATCATTCATGCATCTCTGGTTCAGAGTAATAGATGAGGTTTCTAATGAGGTCCATGTTCATCTAACATGGTGTGATTATTTAGGTTATTTATATCTCTATTTTATATCCAGTTAAGGGTTATGCAGCTTATGTGACATTCTCCAGGGAGCCATTCCTCTTAGATATTAGACTCAATTTCTTACAAGTGACCCTTAGCCAGGGACATCCTACTAAGGGTATTTCAGAGATAAGTTTTCTTTCTCATTGCAAATATAAGAGGTCCGGGTGACAAAGAGATTAGATCAAGCCACCTGCCCATCTGTCTCCTTTCTTTCCCCTTAAGTGAGTTTCAGATGAAAGAAATTAGTAGGTCCACAGGGTAGCTTCTTTAACTTTCCCCTCCTATCAATTCAATTTCCATTGTCTCTTCCTTTGCCCAATTCTCCCCTAGTTCTCTTTCCATCCTCTGAATGTAACTCTGGTTTCCTTTGCTGGAACTTCTCCTTAATGTTTCCTCAAGTATCAGTCCATGGCAATCTGTTCCCAGATTCTCCTCTGTTCATTTCTTGTTCTACATTCCTTTTATCTATGATTTTTACATTTTCTTATGTTTTTAACCATGACCCTACATCATGACTCAATATGTATTTTCAAACTGCATAAAGAAGTGTTGACTTGCATATACAAGGAGCTGGTAGATAATGGTACCTATGTATACAACAGGCATCTCAGATTTAACCTATTCTTGATGGAGTTGAAGGTCTCCCTTCTGCTCCATAGTTGGATCTTCACTTACTCGTCATCATCAATATCAACAGAGGTATAATGCGATTTTTCAAATGTAAGAATCAGTCTCAACTCAGTATTCAATGACCAAGATACTTAACCTTGACTTGCCAACTGTTTTCTATGTGCAACTTATAATTATTTAACTTAATAATATAATTATTAAGAGAGTTATTATTATATCAATTGTTATATGTAGAAATTAAGGCTTAAAAATTTTAATTGACTTATACAAAGTCTGCCAGTAAGTGACAAAAAGGATTTGAATAAAACTACCTCCATGGATATTCATATTCAGGACTTGCCAGCTGAGCTACATCCAGGTGAGCTTCTTTCTCTAAAAATATGGAGAAATGAAGAGAAAGATGTTGAAGCATCTGAAGTGTCAGCTTCTGAGCTTTGCAAAAGTCTGTGTATTTTTGAAGCCCTAGAGTAAATTGCAGGGAGCTCTGAGGCAGAAATGCTACCAAGGTGTCCTGGGACTCAGAGAGAGATACAGGCAAGTCTATGTTAGGTAAGGGTTCAAGATATCATTCCTTTTTCTCTTAAAACAGAACACACTGAGAATCCAATGAGTTACACAAAATAAAAATTTGTTATGGTCTCAGGTCCATCTCTGAACTGTTCAAGAGTGTGAGATTTGTCTGTCTTTTTAAATGTCTTTTTTCCATCTCTGAGTCCATTTTAGTAACTCCAGTTTTTACAATGTCCTAGCCAAAAGGAAGTAGAAAAAAAGAAAATGAAGGGCAGATAACCTCTTTTTTTCAGAATATAAACAAGAAGTGCACCAATTACTTTTACAACCTATCTCTGCAAAAATAAGCACTTATTTTGACTGAAAGGAGAAAAATGATAATGTGTGCTGGGGAAATCTGGTTATCTATACCACATCCATACAGAGAGAACAACAACCAAAAAAACATGAACCCGGAAATACAAGCTGACTTGCTCAGACACAATTACAGGCCCAGGTACATGGGCCATTCAAACACGCCTGTCCTTGACAAGCTCACCTTCCATACCTTACTCTGGGCAAGCTTACCCGGAGAGCACAGCCTGCACACACTAAATCTCCAAACCACCCACATGCTTGATTCCATACTTACTCTTTGTTGGCACAAGCATGCTTCTGTTCATGCTCACCATTCAGGTGAACACTCCATATCAATAATCGCTAACACACTGACCATTTCATATACATTTTTCCTGAGATTTATCTGGGTGCTATCCACACATGACCTAGATAAACACCTAGGCATCTTGTGTAGGCCATGACTACTATTTTAAAAGATGTTAACACTGACAGGTAATCAGGTATTTTGAGCCATTTTACAAGAATAGTATGTATTTCTGATCACTCATTTACATGGTGAGTTTTCATCAATGTTAAATTAATGTCTATTGTTGCATAGGAAGTGACCACAGCCTTAGTGACTTCACACAACAAACATCTATTGCCTCAGAGTTTCCGTGGGTCAGAAGTCAGGTAAATGCTCAAGGTCTCCCAAGGCTGTCATCAAGGTTCACGAGAGATGGCATCCACATTTAGGGGCTTGTCTGGTGAAGAATCAGCTCTCAAGTTCATTTAGATCTTAGCAGAATTCATTTCGTGAGTCTGTACAACCAAGATTTCCTTTTGTTTGCTGGCTGTCAATTGACAACTGCTCTCAACTGGAAGCTGTCCAGATGCCCTTTCAGAACATGGTGGCTTACTTCTTTCAAGGCCTGCTGGACAATCTCTCTTTTCTCAAGTTTGCAAATGTGGAGTCTTATATAATCCTATTTTATTTATATCTCCAACTTACCACAGTAATAAAGTGTGTGGAACTGGTTATAATAATTATATGAGCTTGTGGACATGTCACAATATCAATCTTCCAAGGGGATCTATTATATGGTCTTATATTGTATTCAGTTATATGTGTGCACATATATGTATAAGTATGTACATATATATACACACATATATGTTCTTACTCTTAAATTGTGTGGTTTTGATTATATTATTATGCTTCATCATTTACATACATTAAATAGAACACTTAGATATGGAATAAAATAAATAGAAATTATTATTAATTTGTGTAAGTGCAAATTAATGTGAACCGAATAACTGTGAACCAAATACCTCTAGCTCTCTTCTGTACATTCTTCTTCCATTTTTTAGTATTTTAAAACATTTCTTGGTCTATGGATAAAATATTACTATACAAAGACCCATAAATGGATAAATGAGTGAAGCCCTAAATAGAAATGAGCATATGTTGGCCAAAGAAAAAAAACTAGGAAAGAAGCAAAATAATAAAATAAATTCCTTAAGGGATATTTCAACTCTGCCTACCTTTATCATATTCAGATCATGCCTGTGGCAATGTAAGCACCGTGTTCTGTTGCAGTGAAGAGGACTTGTCTGTCTGGTATGCAGTGGGGCAGAGAGGATGTCAAGCCTGGACAAGGAACCAGCTACCTAATTGTCACCATTTGTGGTTCATCTGTAGGCACACGTGATGCTGTCTGACTCCTGGTTCTATCTTAGGCTCACTCAAAGACACATGGATGGAGAAAAGCAGAGATATGTCTCTGGACAATTTCCAGGGCAAAAGTAGTTCAAGGAAGTGCAAGGCTCTGGTTTGTTCATAATACCTCTTGTGGAAGAAATGGTGAACATTTAAAAAAAAAAAAAAACTACTTATAGATTTTTATCAAATTGAGGCTCGAGAGGAAGGAATGTATACACATGTTCCTTCTGATTCTGTAACAGAAACGTTAAGATACTAAGCATGCCTAACTTCGGGATACAGAATGTTATCATAGGAATTTTACAGAGTATTGCATGTTTGTTTCCTTTTCTTCTTGAAATAGTACGTATTATGTAAAGATGGAGAGATAGAGCCTTGCACTACTAAGCTTCCAGAAAAAAAAGGGTGATAGTTTATCAAATCCATCTGTTCCCAGGGGAAGGCAACAGCTCATATCACTGATATCTACCATCCAGCCTTAAAGAACACTTTCCTAGCTCCCAAGTTCCCTTTGTGATTGATTTTTTTGTTAACTGACCCCCATGAGTTAGTGTTCTCTTTGCCTTGATTCCCTCATCTTTTTAGGAGGTTATTTTAAACATAGATAAATTTTACATGTATTTAATTGGAAAAGGGAAAAGCAATCATGAAGATGATAAAAAGAGAAAGAGAGAAAAGTGAGAGACGGCAGCAAGGAGGGCAGAGGAGAAAAGGAGGACAAGAGAGAGAAGAAAAGGGAATGATAAAGAGATTTATGGGAAGAGACAGGAGAGGGTAGATACATGGCTTGGCTTTTCAGGTTAATCCAAGTCTCCGATGCAGGTTGGAATGTTTATGCACGTGCGTGCTAATGGCATTTTAGTCTTGGCACGTCCAACTGGATTCTTCATGACATCATCATTTGCAATGTTCCCTGAAAGTAAGACAGCATATCTCTTCTAGTCCCATTATCTTCTTCTACGTTCCCCATAAAAATAGTCTGTCCTCACTTGCTCGTTGTCTGGCATATCTTCTATACTTAGGAATTTGACTTCTGCCTGCAGCATGATCCAGAGCCTGCCTTTTCAAATTTGACCTCCTAATTGCTCAATGCAATGTCTTTTTCGTTTGTTTCTCTCTCTTCTTCTTTTTTTTTTTTTTCCCAGTCCATCCCTTGCTAGAGCTCTCTGTCTTCTTTTTTCCAAACCTACTGTAAAGCTCTGGTCCTTTGGTGTCCACTGTAGCATGCCAGCAGTGTTGAAGGCTTTATAATTGTTTCTTCCAGGCTAGTTCTGAGCATCACTTCTTCAGCTCTTTCTGGAATTCACAGGGTGGTGTCTTCAGGCTCCCATCCCAACCCTCCCTCCCACCATCTCTAGATCATTCCACCTGGTTACAGGATTCAAACCAGCACATTCATGCTGAAAACTGACAAGTCTGTCCTCAAGACCAGGCAGCTCATTTGCATCCTGGATCATGCGCTCAACTGCATGCTGAGCATTGCTCTTGGTGTTCTATACACATCTCAGGTTTCTTATGGTCAGAACCCCAAATCATCTTCTTCTGAGTAAACCTGCTCCTCTTTCTTTCTGTGTCCTATATCAAGTGAAGAACCTGGAGGTATTTATCAGCTTATCCATTACATATAGTCAATCTTTAAATTTTAGGATACTTCCTAGGTTTAACAAATATACTGTTATTCTTTATCCTCATTAATGACTGATGTAACATATTCTCTTATCTTGTTTCTGTACTTTGTTATAAAATGCTGAGGGACCATTCTGCATCCATTAAGTGTTTCTAATCTATCGTTTGCACATACACTCAAGATTCATGTATACTGTGGGCTTCTGGGTGGCTCAGTCAGTTAAGTGTCTGACTCTTGATTTCTACTCAAGACCTTCAGCTCAGGTCATTATCTCAGGGTCATGAGATCGAGTCTCATGTCAGGCTCTGTGCTGAATGTGAAGCCTGCTTAAGATTCACTCCCCCCTCTTCCTCTGCCCCTTCCTTGCCCTCTTCACATGTACTCTTTCTCAAAAAAAAAAAAAATAATGTAAACTGTAAAGCTCCTCACTTAACTTTCTTGTATAACCCTGCCACAACTTGTCATAAGAGGACATGGTCTAAGCTTCTTAAAATGGCAAATAGTATCTGGGACTGCATCTCTCTTTTTAGCATTTCTTCTTGGCACTTTTTCCCTCAGAACTGAAGCTGTAACAGTCCCAATCTGTTCATGGTTCCCTTGATCACAAAAATGCTGCTTCCACATGCAGACCATCTCCCAAACTCTACCTTCTTCCTGGGAATTCCCCTTCTTCCTGGAATCCCATGTTTTGTTTTGTTTTGTTTTGTTTTGTTTTGTTTTGTTTTGTTTCGTTTTTTCTGTTTTTTTTTTTTTTTAATAGGTTCCTATCGAGAGTTTTTTCTTCCTCCAAGAGACTGGGGCATGGACTCCTTCTTTGCGCTATTATCTTATTAAACCTGTTATTGCTATGAGAACAATGCACTGCAATTATGTCCCTGTGCCTGCCACAGAAACTTGGATGTGTGATGAACAGGGATGTACTGCTCCTCCCCCTTACAACCAAGAAAATGAAGGACATGCTGTAAGTTAGCAACTTTCCTTAAAACCTAAAAAGAAATGAACGCTTAAGGCAATCAAATATCCCCAAATCAGGAATAAACACGTTCAGAGAGTTGGCTTATTTGGGAGAGATGCCTCTGAACACACAACAGCTGGCAAGAGTCAGCTAGAAATTTATCATGCATTTCAAAAGGCCAGCTATGGGCTATGGAGAGAGTATGAAGTCCTTGAAGGCTGCAGACTGAGAAAGCTTTGCACCTCTTGCAGACTTTCCACTGGGTGCTCCCAGGGAAGATGGGTTGTTGTTGGTGGTGGGGGTGTTGGATTCTGAGAAAGCTTCCCCTTTGCAGTGCCTGGGCTTGGGGACAGCCGCCATCGCCTACATGTGTCCAGACCCACTTTCCTACTTTCCCTTGCTGCCCCATAGGAAAAAAGGAAAAAGAGAAAAAAATACTTAATATGCAAGAGAAAGATAAGAAAAACTGCAGCCTGAGGGTGTAGACTGATTGTCACATCACTCCAGTTATTTCTGTTAAAAAATGAGGAAGAAAAACTTTGAGTATGCATTCCAAATATTTATATCTAAGAAACCACATGGCCTTAAAATGCAAGGAATTGGAACTCAAAGACTGAAAATGTAATTTAATTATAATTAGTTGTATGATTTCTTGAGCTCCTGCCTCAAAACATGCAACTTGCACTGATTCTAAAGCTCTGTTTAATTAGCAGGTGGCTGAACGCATTTCATTATTTTAAATATTGATCGCCTAAGTGAGGAACTAATTTTCCCCTGGGGAACCAACCCTGCCCTCAGTAACTGAGAACAGGGCAGCAGGGCAGATTCTCACTGTCTCTTGACTCACGCACTTCACTTAGTACAGGGAAGCATTTTCCTGAATGCAGCGCTGCCCTACTATGGGAAGTTAGCTTGTGAAGTTCAAGGTATGCTACACGCTGCGGCAATTTCTCCAGAGCTGGCTGTTCTACCTCAAACAGATTCTGATCTTCTCAATCCAAATTACAAGCCATAGCCAATGGCAACTCAAATTGTTGAGAGTGGAAGGGAATAAGAATTTCCTAGTAGAATGGTTACGAAGCCAAATGGCTTCAAAACTAGTTGCTTCCAGGCCCCAGATCTAACTCTGCTTTGATTAACCCCTTGACTCTTGCAAAAATAATTAACTTCCATCAGATCCAGTCCCCACAATTATAAAAGGGGAAGTAACGCCCACATGAAGAGTTTCTGTGAGTTTTAATGGAATTGTGTCTTCCGTTTAACCTGAGTTTTCCGTAAAGAAACCTCCATTATTATTATTATTATTATTATTATTATTACTATTATTAGAGTTGTTTTCTTGTTTTCAATAAATAACATCAGTTTTATATTTGTTGTTTTATTTGACTAAATGGATTCTGTACTTGGATACCTATAAACATATACAAAAAATTTGGCATTACTGGTACTGCTTTATTTGAATTTGTCTTTACATTAGAAGAGGGAATGCACCTGTTTTGACTAGGAGAGCCTTGTCCTGGGTGAAATAGTTCACAATTTATCATATGTTAAAGCCCATTAAGAGTTCTTTCAAAGAATAACTGTCTAAACTTGCAAACTGCAGATGGAAGACTTGATGTGCGTATAATGGACTTGCAGTACATGACATTTCATCAGGCATTCAATGAGCTAAATTTAGAGCAGCAGCTAGCATAATGGTACCATGGAGTCAAATAAAATCAGCGTTAGGATGGCAACCTGCAAAATTCAAAGGCATTTGCAATGTTAATGCATTTGATTTATTAATCTTTTCTATTCAGCATTTTATTAGATTTTAAATGGTCAATATTTAGCATCACATTTCTGGAGAGAAAATGAATCCCTGTCATATAGTAAATTTAAAATAAAAGGCTTATACTTGGTGACTAGAACTGACCCTGTTTACATTCATTATGGATGAATCAAATGCAGTATAGAGACCATTTCCTCTGTCATTGAATTCACTTGTGATGGAGCCATTTTTAGATGTGTTTGTGCTGTGAAATTCAAGGCCTCATAAATATGGTCTGGGAAGAACCAGGTAATCCCTGGGATAAAAAAAAAGACCATATATTCATAATTCTTACCTTACATACACGCACACATATTTCTCAATTAATTGCAGAGTGCTGGGCAGAGTGATAGGATATATTTGAGCAAAAGGAACATGCAACTGACAATCCTACATCCCTGATTTTCCTCCTGAATTTACAGAGCTTTCATTTCAGCCCTTCCTCCTCCTTTGTCATTCACACATTCCTCCTCTACTACCTCAAAATCACAAGGACTCTGAGAAAGCTCCTTTACTTCTGAAAAGCAAGACTTGCAAATGAAAAGATCTGTATTTGATATGTGATATCACCTCTCTTTCTTGTATTTTGTGTGTATTCAAAACTAATTGCTGTATCTAAGTGCTCAAACTGTCCCTACGGTATCCTTAAGTAAATCACTGTGAGAACAAAAAAATGTTAATCTAGCTGTTGAATAAATAAGTTAGCAAAAAGCAAAAGCCATATTGTTAAAAATTACAAATCCTCAGTCTTTCCTCACAGCGGTAGATGAAGCTGGTTTCATTGGACATGTGAAGAAATAATCATAAATATTTTTTAATTACTAAAAAATGTTTACAATTGTGACACTTAGGACAAAATGTCATATAAATATTTTGCTTTATGCTCACCCAATAGTGTAACTCCATTACCCTGTGAAAAGCTAGGGCTTCCTTTTGAGGTCTTAAGTGGCATTTGATTGGCAGAGAACTCAGGCAACTTTAGTTTATAAAAAAACATAGGGCAGAATGTCAATATCTCTGAGACATTCGGATAAATATTAATATTCAGTACTGTAATGTTCTACAAATCCAAACTTTCTAAAAATAATTAAGTAAATTATAACCAGAATATGAAAACGTAAAATACAATTGGATCTCAAAAGTTGAAAATGTGTCAGATATTATATTTTCAAATCACAACCTCTGAAAAGTAAGTGGAATTACTTTGGAGATTTCTTCAGATTATCTGAGTCCTGCTAGAAGTATTTCTTGAATATATTAGTGTTGACGATTATAACTCATATTAATTGCAGCATATTTAATCCAAAGTACCACTTGTTACCTCCCATTTACCAAAATTCTCTCATTTGCATCCCAAAAACTCTATAAAGGGGAATGGGCCACATTAATTCCTTTAAGTCCCTCAGAACTCCTTTCTGGAGAATGGAATAGTCTGAACTTCCTCAAGTTATACAAGTAATGAGCGGACACATAAACAGATTTGGGAACTTGACAAAGGACATAATTATCAGGAATGCAAACCATAGTGTCTGTTACAACATCCATCAATGAAATACAACTCACAGGTATCAGTATGACACTCTATTCTTAGCAATGATGGTGAATGTTTATAAAAATATAAATAACAACATGCTATATAGCTAACAGACAAAATTCAGATTATAAAATGGAGTGTGCTATTATCTGTTTGAATCTCATATAGTAAGCCAGATGATATAGATATATAGATAGATGAATAATTAGCATGATAGATGATAGGTAGATAGAAGAGAGGAAGAAAAGAAGAAAAGAAAGAAAAAGAAAGAGAAAGAAAGAAAGAAAGAAAGAAAGAAAGAAAGAAAGATTGAATAAGATTGACTTCATGCAATACTTAAAATTAGAATTCCTATTTTCTTTTTAATAAACTCTAATCCAGTTTCTCTTTTATCTTACAAATTTGTACCTTTGGAAAAATATTTAAATTACTCAAAACACTCTACTTACTAATTTCCTACAATTCAGTGACTGTTAGTCAAACAAGCATCTGAAATTTTAACAGCTTAGGACTTCACAAGAGAAACCAGAGTCTGAGGTCCAATGAAAGATAATAAACCATCGATCTCAGGTTATGCTTTAAATCCTATTTCCTGTTTGAAAATACAAAGCTCCCTTTTCCCAATGTTTGATCATGCAGTGATTGCATCTGATGGGCCCTCCTAAAGTTCCTGCTGAGTGTTTTAGAAAAGATTAGATGACAAATTCACGCAGCTGAATTGCAAAAAGATACATACACCACAACCGAGGATTTAAACTATTTATTTTCTTTTTCAGCTCACATCGGTTTTTGATTGTTGCTTTTAGATGGGATTAAAATTATAGCATTTGAAAGTCAGTGCTATTGAAATAAATATAAAATATTATCCATTATATGAATCCAATAAGTTGCCTCAATTTCTATAATAATCTTACAAAACCCAGACAGGAAAAATAAAAAAAATATATATTCAAAAGAGGAAAAATAAGCTCTAGTTCCTGTGGACAATTTTCATGCATCTATAAAATAAATTATCAAAACTTCATATATGCTGGAAGAACCATTCAAAGGATGCTGTAGACACTCAAGAATTAGCAAGATTAGGGCAAATCTAATTTGGTGGCATTATAAGTGAAACATCAGGATTGCCAGAAGCATGACCATTGGCATGTAGGAAGAGTCTAAAGGAATTCTTTTTTCTTTTCACCTGTGATGCTTTTGTATACATATTGAGATTGAATTCAGATGGTATTAAGAATGCCTGATGCCATTGAAACATCACATCTGGTAGCATCATCTGTACAATTATGAGCCTTTTTAGATAGAAGGAAAGAATAGTAGAAAGAACTTTGTAAACTGATTCGTTTCATACTATACTCATGACAACCTCAATGTAGATTGGAATTCATTTTTTTAAAAGAAACAATATTTGTTATGATGAGAAATAAAGGAGAAAATTTTATTTACAGATGATACAGCCATAACAAAAGCCAACAAGCAATGGAAGACTTCTCTAAACCAGGGATCTCCACGTTGGGGTGCATGTTCAAGGAAATTTATTGGCACACAGGAGGAAAAATTAGGCATTCTATTTAAATACTTATATAATGATGAAAGAATTAATTATTACTAATAGATGACATTTGGTGGTAACATATTTACAAGTGTATAACTAATCGTACAAATATTGTTCAAAATTTTATTTACTGATCTTGCAGGGCCATGTTGTTTTAGTTTATGAAGTGCTGCAGGGACACAGAGCCAAGTTGTTTTTCAACCACTTCTTTAAGCAATCGGAAGGGGCATAAGGTTAATATTCCAGTGAGTACTTTGTCTTAAAGTTGCTTTCAATAGTGCTTTTAAAGCTTTTTGATGCACTGTAGTGCATCTCCCACTGTCATATCTGTGAGCAGAGCTTTGTTGCAGGAATGTTTCAGAACACACACTAGAAAAAGCCTTTCTTCTGCACTTGAAAGATCTACAAAATTCTGTCAACAGAAACAAATAAAAAACCAGGAACAACCCACAACAAGACAAAGCATAGGATGATACAAATTAAGTAATTTCAATTAAATAGTAAGGGAATTTTGCAAAGAACCCAGTACAGTGGTGCTTGGTAGATAGCATATGCAATCAATCCTACCTTCTGCAATTTAACTTTTAAAATTCATGCTAATATAGGATCCTGGTCAGTTTATGTAAGCTGACTGAAATGGCTATGAAGAAAGGTTGATGGCGTGGGACATGGGAGAAGTCAATGAAGAACCTGGAGGTAGAAGAAGAGGCTCTGTGAACACTCCAAAGTATTTTTCCAACCATACCTGATAGAGATTATCAAAGCTTTTGTACCAGTGTTATGATATATGCTCATATATTAAATGTGTTATATATAATTAACAAATGATATATATCACATATGAAAATCTAAGGATATCTATAAAAATAAATATACATATTACATATATTTATATCTAAAGGCAATCTCCTGCATGCAGTCTTTCAACTCATGACACTCTGCTGCTTAAGAATGGGCCTTGGGCCCTGAACACTTCCTTACCAAGAGATAAAAAAGCCCATATGATTTGTGGACTTAACCATTTTGTGTCAGAGCATCTTGTTTCAGACTCAGTGAGTATTCATTTTGTCTCTACTTCAAGTACAGGCATCCTATTACACCTGGCCAACTCTACTAATGTATCTGTCCTCCAGAGGGAGAGGACAGTGTCCTCCAACTGTGGCACACAGAAGGGATGGATATAGGGTGATTGTCCTGCTTTGGGCATGGAGAGCGACCCCTGGCAATGGGGGACTGATGCTCACCACTGAAGCTAATCTTGTTCTGGCCCTTTCCTGCATGAAAAAAAGTGCTGTTCCATTCAGTGTTTGACTGCTTTGTGCTTTCCTTTGTGACTGATTCCAAGGTACAGTGGGCAGAAGTGTTTGACTTCTATTCCTGGCAGTTAGCATAGTGATAATCTTTGCTATCCTTCATGTATTTGGAGTCCTTCTCTGGCATTGGTAACTGGTGTACATTACTCTGTTAAACATATAAAATATATATAATATACAGTATATAACAATATATATTTAATAAAAATGTTAAATTGGGGGACTTCTGGGTGGCTCAGTTGCTTGGGTGTCTGCCTTCTGCTCAGGTCATGATTCCAGGGTTCAGGAATTGAGTCCTGTGTTAGGCTCCCTGCTCAGTGGGGAGTCTGCTTCTTCTCTCTCTGCCTTTCCCCTCCACTCATGCACTCTCTCTCTCTCCCAAATAAATAAATAAAATCTTTTAAGAAACATGTTAACTTGGCAAAAAAAAAAAAATGAATAAAATGTTAACTTAGCAAATATATGTTTATATTAGTTCTTATAATTACATGTACCAAAGTTTACTTTAGTAAATTGATCATAATTATTTTCACAGTAAATTAATTTCCTCTCAAATAATCAATTTGATATCTTAAAACTTTCAAGTCAAGAACAATTTCAATTTTTCTTAGATATGTAATCAATATGAACACAATAGCTCTGTGATCAGAGTCAAAAGCAAACAAAAATAGTGCCATGGCCATATTTCTCAAAGTGCAATTGGTTAAATGCATGCTTCAGGAATTCATTTAGATCTTGCTTACAAAATACAGACAACCCGGACCTATCTTAAAACCATAATTCAACCAAATTTGATAAAATAGCATCTCTACTAGGAAGCCTTGGAAATCTACATGTTTAAGAGTTTCCCCAGGTGTTCCTTGCCAAGCTGAGAGTTGGAGAAAGCATATTCATATTTGTTATGCCACTCACAATGCTCTCTCTTTCTCTCTCTCTTTTTAAAGATTCTATTTATTTATTTAAAAGTGAAAGAGAGAGAACTTGAGCAGGGAGAGGGGCAAAGGGAAAGGGAGAAGCAGACTCCTCAGTGAGTGCAGAGCCCAATGCAGGGCTCCATCCCAGGTCCCAGAGTTCGACCTGAGCTGAAGTCAGCCTCTTAATGGTCAGCCTCTTAAGAGTGTTTTCATAACGCTCTTAATATAGGCTTGTGTTTGTAACTTTCAGTGCTCCCTCATAGAAGTCGCTATGGGAGTCCATCTTAATAATTAAAATTGTAGGGCAGCCCCGGTGGCTCAGCGGTTTAGCGCCGCCTTCAGTCCGGGGCCTGATCCTGGAGGCCCGGGATCGAGTCCCACATCAGGATCCCTGCATGGAACCTGTTTCTCCCTCTGTCTCTGTCTCTGTCTCTGTCTCTCTCTCTCTCTCTCTCTCTGTGTCTCTCATGAATAAATAAATAAAAATCTAAAAAAAAATTATAATTGTATATTGATGCTTTACCTTCAAATATATCCTATAGTGAAGACTTTAAATTGCTATGTACATTAAATGTTTAAGTTTACCAAAATTGTATCCTGCTTATGGGAAATTAATAATCTCTTTTTAGGTTTGTTCTTTTTTGCATGGATAAAATTATATTTTCCTTCTTCCCTTTTTTCTCTATATGGTTTATTGCCTGGAGTTTATTATAAAAGTGATAAAGAAGAGGGAAAGACCATAATATCAATTCTAGACTAACAAAATATCCATCTGTTGTAGCTGCATAATAAGCTTTGTGCCATGTTTTTAAAAATAGTGTGTAATTGACTAAGGATTTATAATATCCATAATGTAATTAGCCAGTAAAATTCAAAACTAGGTCAAAATTCTCAAGATATTCAACCATATACTGTCTGTAGAATTTTGATGTTTGGAGGGGATTTGGAGTGGTTTGAATTTTAAGTCCATTTATACTTATAATTTCTGATAAAATAGAGTTTATGTCTCTATTTTGGTACTATGTCTTTTATTCTTTCATCTATTGCTCCATTGTTGTATCTTCTTATATTAAATAGATATTTTCTAGTGTGCCATTATAATTCCATTGTCATTTATTTTACTATATTTTGGAGTTATTTTCTTAGTGATTGTCATGGAGATATAGCAAAATTATTAATTTATAATAATCTAGTTTGAATGAATAACAATTTCAATAGTATAAAAAAACTTTTCTCCTAGGGTGCCTGCGTGGTTCACTTGGCTAAGCATCTGCCTTTGGCTCAGGTCATGATCCCAGAGTCCTGGGATGAAGCCCCCTGTACGGCTCCCTGCTCGGCCAGAAGCCTGCTTCTCCCTCTCCTGCTCCACTCACTCTGCTTATGCTCTCGTCTTCTCTCTGTGTCAAATAAATACATAAAATATTTTAAAAATATTACTCTGTGCCTTGACCTCTTGTTTGTGCTGTTATTATCATAGAAATTGCATATTTAGCATTGTGCATCCATCAACACAAGTTTATAATTATTATTTTATGAAATTGTTTTTTAAATAAAGTAGGAGAAAAAAGTTATGAATAGAAAATACATTCATATCATGTTTTATATTTACCTATGCAGTTACAATTAATGGTGCTTTTTATTTCTTTTTGTGTATTTGAATTACTGTCAAGCATCCATTTCTTTAGACTGGACTCTCTCTAATATTTCTTCTATTTCTCAGTTGTATATAGGGATGTCATAATTTATTAATTTCTTATTTTTTGAAGAATAACTTTTCTGTGTATTGAATTTTTCTCTGACAGTGTATTTCTTTTGTTTGAAAATATAGCCCTATTACCTGTTGACCTTCATGGTTTCTGATGAGTCATCAGCTGTTAAGCTTATTAAAGATCTCTTGTGGGATCCCTGGGTGGCGCAGCGGTTTGGCGCCTGCCTTTGGCCCAGGGCGCGATCCTGGAGACCCGGGATCGAATCCCACGTCAGGCTCCCGGTGCATGGAGCCTGCTTCTCCCTCTGCCTGTGTCTCTGCCTCTCTCTATCTCTCTGTGACTATCATAAATAAATTAAAAAATAAAAATAAAAAAAAAAATAAAAGCCCCCTACCCAAGTGGTTTCAAATGTACATACAGCAAGGGCTGGGAACCACTGCTTTAAAAAAAAAAAAAAAAAAAAAAAAGATCTCTTGTATGTGATGAGTAACTTTTCCTCTTTTTGTCTTTGTCTTTTGACAGTTTAGTTAGGGTTTGTCTAGCTATGAAATCTCTTTGAGTTTATCCTGCTTCTGGTTTGTTGAGATTCTAAGATGTGAGTATACTAATTTTCTTCAAATTTGAGAAGTTGTTGACTGTTGTTTCTTCAATTATTCTTTCTGCCACTTTCTCTCCATCTTAGACTCCCATTTGAGTATAATAGCAAATTGGCAGATGTAAATTTTATTTTATAGATCACTTGATGATGTACATTGATCTCTGAAATTCTGTCCATTTTATGCCATTCTTTTTACTTTGTGTTCTGATTCTATTACTTGAATCAAACAATTTCCAATATGGATTAATTTTATACTGGCTCAAATCTGATACAGAACTTCTCTATTATATTTTCTTTATAATAATTGTACTTTTTAACTCCAGAATTTCTATGGATCTTTTTCATAATTTCTCTCTTTGTTGGTATTCCCAATTGGGTGAGACAAACTACTCACTTTGTCTTTTCTTTCCCTGGAGATTATTTCTTTTAGTTCTTTGGACATATTTATTTTTTTTAAAGATTTTATTTATTTATTCATGAGAGACACACAGAGAGAGAGAGAGACATAGAGAGAGAGGCAGAGACACAGGCAGAGACACAGGCAGAGGGAGAAGCAGGCTCCATGCTTCTGATGTAGAACTCTATCCTGGGACTCCAGGATCATGCCCTGGGCCGAAGGCAGGTGCCAAACTGCTGAGCCACCCAGGGATCCCTCTTTGGACATATTTAAAATAGCTGATTGAAAGTCTGTCTGATACATCCAATGTTTGGGCTTCCACAAGCAGAGTCTTATTAATTGTTTTTATTCCCGTGTATGGGCATACCTTCATATTTCTTTGCAGGCCTCATATCTTTGTTGTTGTTGCTGTTGTTGTCGTTGTTGTTGTCGAAATTGGACATTTTAAATAATGTAATGATGTGACAACTCTGGAAACCAGATCTTTTTCATCCCCAGGGTTTATTATTGGTGGTAATGGTGTTTGTTTGCTTAGTGACTTTTCTGAACTAATCATGAACTGTGTGTTTTTGTCATGTGTGGTCATGAAACCTCTTGTTAACTTAGTAGTCAGCTAATCATTGGTCACATATCTCCTTATATTCTTGGAACCATTTATCTCCCAGTTTTACCAGAGTGTTCTTTGCATATCATGGCTGTGGTTTCAATGCTTGACCAGATAGTTGGCAACTCTGTTTCAGGTCTTGCTTCCATTGAGGCTCAAGACCAGCCAGAAGTGAGTTATTAGCACCTTTTCAAGTCTTTCTGACATGTGTACTAGCTCTATGCATACTTGTGGTCTTCTAGATTCTCAAAAATATGTCAGTTTTTCAAAGCCCTTATGGACTTTTCATTTCTCAGTCTTTCTTTTTTAAGCTTTTTTATTAGCCTATTGCTTTCCTCAACTCTTATCTATGACTTTGTATGTGACTTTCCTCAACTCTTATCTATGACTTGAGACAGCTGGAAATAAAGAGTTGCCGCTAATTGTTTTTGACAAATGTCCCTAGAGAAAAGGATTTTCTACTGGGTAAGCTCTGAGTCAGGTCAGATAAAAACATTCTTTCAAGTGGAGTAATCAGGGAACCCGTAGACAGGTTAAATAATAACACTTTCCTTGAAAAGAGGTTTTGGAGGAGCTTCCATCTTATTCTGTTCCCACTTGTAGCTGACAGTCAACTTGCTTTGACCATGAATGTGCCTGTTGGTTTTTCAAGGCTCCTGCAGAGCTGAAGAGAGCAGGATGGAAATGACATAAGTAAAAATCTCACAAATCTCAGTGTTCTTACTAAAATCCAGTCATTTTACTTGAATGCATACTCCTCAGATTGCTGTAAGCATTTGGCACTATTAAGAGTTCTAAAATATTGATTCTGACCACTTTTTCCACTTTTCCTGTTGCTGTGATATTGGAGAGAATTTTTGGTGGTCCATATTCCATTATTTTCACTAATATCACCAGCTTCCTTCAATTAAAATTATATTTAGTTTACACAGGTTGTAATATACTTTTTCAAAGAAGTAAAGACATGACTATCATTCTAGTATGACCACATACCAAAGACTTTTGTAGCTCATTAGTGAGGTAATAAATAGAATGGTAATTCTGGTTCAAAGACACCTTAAGGGACTGAGTATCAATATTCAAACAGCTACAGAATACAGAAAAGAATTTGCTAATAAATCTAAAACTGTTTACTGCTCTATAGGGCAATAAGACTGTAACTTTTGTGGTTATTCTCTCTATAGGACAGAAATCATTTGCATCTCTGTTGAAGAAAAAATATATAAGCTGACACATAACTGTACAGAGACTGTGTCTTAATCAAGTGTGCATAATCAGCCAAACTGAGGTTCATCAGCTAGAAAATTAAATAATCCTCTTGAAGACCTGTTACACGATGCTCCAACATAGCAGTTAAAGAATTTGAAATCCTAATTTTGCCTTATTTATCAAGTTTGGAAACTTAAATTCTTTTAGCATTTGATATAGTGGTTAATAATTGCTTCAAAATAAATCACTACAAAGTTTAAGGCCTTAAAAACAATTACCAGTTAATCTATTTATGAATTTGTAATTTTGCAGGGATTGCCCTCTCTGCTGTGGGTTGGTGCTTTATAGAACATCAGTTGTGGGACAACTCCCATAAAGGTGGAGGATCCATTTCCAAGATGGTCCAATTCTCACATGTCTGGCAATCTTTGGCTACTAACCAGGAGCTAAAGACAAGAGCTGTGATTTCAATTCTTCTCTATGTGGGTTTCTTTGTTGATCCCGAACTTCACAATAAATGAAAGAAATACAGAGGAAAAACTCTATCTCACATTTTGGTTTTAATTTTATCACTTCTTTCTTATTCTATTAGTTGTAGCAGTCACAAAGATTCACCAGATTTAAGGGGAGGAGGCATAGATTGTGCCACTTGATGGAAGAATGGCAAGATTCTGGAGGTGAATGCATGATGACAAATAATATTGAAGATATTTTTGAAAAATACACTCTTTCAAAACCAACTTGGGTTTTGGGGTTTTGTTTTGTTTTGTTGTTTTTTACATATGTGCCACTAGGTGATGGGTATCTGATTTCTAAACATGTGACAAAGACTAAGTCAGCCTTTTGAATAGAAAGGTGGTAAAATAAGTTAATCTAATTATTTAAAGTTAGAAGTAGGGGATCCCTGGGTGGCTCAGCGGTTTGGCGCCTGCCTTTGGCCCGGGGCGCGGTCCTGGGGTCCCGGGATCGAGTCCCGTGTCAGGCTCCCGGCATGGAGCCTGCTTCTCCCTCCTCCTGTGTCTCTGCCTCTCTCTCTCTCTGTCTATCATAAATAAATAAATAAATATTAAAAAAAGTTAGAAGTATAGGGAACTTAAAAATGTCCCTTAAATAATTAGTGGTTTTAAAATTTGTAGCTTTAATAAGATATAAGTTAAATAGGATGCAAAGATTAGATCCTAACATTTTAAGTTATAAATACAGTATTAGTGAACATCTCTTTATAATTTCATAAAAAAGAAAAAATCAAAGGTGTGGACATTTAAAAAGTACATGGATGGATTACTCCACTGGTCATACTTTTAAAAACTATGATTATATTTATAACAAGTCAAATTACTTGAAAAGTGAAAATTGCAGTGAGTTAACCAACTGGTTTTCATTTTGATTGATTAATAATTTATTGAAATGTTTCTCCTTGTTCTTTCTTTACTCTTGGATGTAATGATGTACTTTGGTATCACAGTGACCCAAACCAAGGTTTTAAGAATGTGTTTTAACATATGGGGAAACAGTGCTTACATGAGCATTGATATACTAATTTTAGGACTTTAGATTCCATCTCTTATAACTGTATAGGAACTCTACGGCAGTGACCCTCGGTTGTTTTACATCATCTCTGGAATTTCTGGGAATATTCCTATGTGTTTCCAAAAAATTTCAAACAATTTTGCTTGTTCTGATTGCTTCATTGAGATACCTTACTCTGTCTCTTAAGAATTTATGAGTCCTCAGATTACACAAATTCATGGATCACAATAGCCATGTGTCTGAGGTGGAGGAAGGAAGCATTGAGCTCAACTCAAATTTGCCTCTCACTGGTCCCTATAATCCTAACTGTAATAGATTCTGAAAAGCTTTTGTTGTTGAAGTTATTATTAAAATAACTTCTTAGCTTCTGGGGCACCTGGGTGGCTCAGTCATTAAGCATCTGACTCTTGGTTTCAGCTCAAGCCATAATCTCATTGGTTGTGAGATGGAGCCCTGTGTGGGGCTCTTGCTCAGCAGGGAGTCTGCTTGAGATTCTCTCCCTCTGCCCCTCCCTCTACTCTCATTCTCTCTCTCTTTCAAATAAAATGAATAAATATTTAAAAAAATAAATAAGAAAACCTATTAGCTTCTGATTCTAACACCAATGTGATTAGTTTTATGTGTCACTTTGATTGGTCATGAGATGCCCAAATTAACATTATTTTTGGGTGTACTTGTGAAGGTGTTTCTAGATTAGATTAGCATTTGAATTGGTAGACTCAGTAGATTGCCCTCCCTGCTGTGGGTTGGCATTATCTAATCCATTGAGGGTCTAAATAGAACAAAAGGCAGAGGAAGGAAGATTTTATTCTTTTTTGCTTACTATTTGCTTGATTTTATTACAATTTCTCATCTCATTTTCTTTGGTTTTTGGAGTAGGATGCAAATCATTGACTTGCCTGGTATCTATCCCTTTGGACTTGGACTGAATTACACCACTGGCTTCCCTGGGTCTCTTTCTTGCAGACAGCAGTTCATGAAACTTCTCAGTCTCCAAAATTGTGTGAGCCAATTCTCTGAAGAACCCTAACACAAGCCCTCTCACTATGGAGCACTCTCAAAAGTAGTCTTCCATAGTGAGCAGTTAGAAACCATTCCATTATTTCATTGTTTTCCCTACATCTCTGACTCTCTCTCTCTCTCTCTTTACCCCTACCATCCACTCTGTATATCTCCACTCTTGCACATGTCTCCCTCTGTTGGCTCCCTCAAATCCTGAAAATACCTCTAAAAGCTCTTGAGCAACACCTGAAAATATGTGCCAGGGAAACGAACAGCCTATCAGTTTCACAAACATTCAAACAGAACCTTGGTTTGAGATCAGCTGGGACACTGTTACATTGACAGGAAGTGGAGCGGAGCCCGAAATTAAAGAATCATTGTTTTGAATCAGAGGTGCTTGTTTAGGGCCGCTTGAATCTATCAAATGACGAATTAGGAAAATGTAATGACAAGTGATCTTTAAAATATCAGAGGAATATGAATCATTTTATAAGTCAGAATGAAATTCAAAGCTGCTGAGCGAATTATCCCTCTGTCTACTGTAGAATTAATTCTTCAGAGACTCCTCTCTGATCAAAGGAAGACACATGGCATTTATCTTTCACATAGTAAAAATGCGTACATTCTTCCAAATGTGTGATTTCCTTTTGATTTGCTTCTTAAAATTTACGGAACTTCTTATAATAATGGGACTCAGTAGAGGAAAGCGTGTCTATGGAATAAAGTATAGATCAGAAGAAACAGTAGAAGGGCACCTGGGTGGCTCAGCAGTTTGAGCATCTGCCTTTGGCTTAGATCATGATCTTGGGGTCCTAGGATTGAGTCCCACATTGGACTCCCCCACAGGGAGCCTGCTTCTCCCCCTGCCAATCTTTTTGTATCTCTCATGAATAAATAAAATCTTTTTTTTAATCTTTTTTTTTAAAAAATTTTTTTTAAAGAAGAAACAGTGGATACTAGTTTCAGAATTTTCAATTCTGCCACTTAAATGCAGGTGGGATATTTAGAACCCACTCATTAAAAAATTTTTTTGACTATAAAATTGGATGAGGTGGAAGAGTTTTGAATGAAGATAAAGACATTTTGTATTTTAGTATGTGTTGTAAAATGTAAAATGGAACACTTCAAGGACCTAGCACACAAGATGACCACCCAGTTATTCATGTGATTACTCACCTGTCACTTTCTCAGAGGCCTTTTCTGACTCTTGAAACCAAATTAGATATTCACCTTAATTCCTGCTTCAAGTCTTTCTCTCTCTCTTTTCAAATTTACAGCCCTGATGAAAATCAGAAATTATGTATTTATCTATGCTCTGATTTCTTTATTTTTGTCTCCTTCACTGAGCTGCAACTGGAATCATACCTATTTTGTGCATTCACCCCAGTGTTTGATACAGAGTAGGTACTTAATAATAAATGTAAATTGGGCAAATGATACCATCAACATATATTGCAGTATTATTAATTATTCGGTGTTATACTTCAGAAATCTTGCTTGTTGAGAGACACTCCTCCCTGAGCTCTCTTGCTGTTACACATATTTCTGCCTGTGCCGAGAATGCAAGGCTTTGACCTCCCTTTGCCTAGCCATCTCTCAGGATTATGTTCACAGCAAATGCAACTTAAACCAAACGATAACTTTATGGTGGCACACACATGCAAAAACCTGAATTAGATAAAAACACATCCTTTTGCCTATTAGGACATGGTCAGCAATGGATCAAAGCAGACTAGCAGAATTCAGACTAAAACTCCAGCAATGCATGACAAATACTATAAATCTGGACAAAATAGCTATTGCTAGGCAAAGATAACAGTAATATCTGCCTTTGGCGGACTACTATGTGCCAGGCACTGTGATATAGAGTTAAAACTCTATTAAAATACATATATATTCAATATATTAGATATATTCAATATATTTATATTGAAATTTAATAGCAAACTTTCAAGATGAATTCAATTACTTTCCATATTTTCTAAAACACAGCACTAAGAACCAATGTTATGCTTAATTCACACATCTAGAAAGTGAAAATTATGGAATATAAGACCAGGTAAATATTAATCTAAACCTGTGCTCATGATCAGTGTGAGATACTTAATGGCAGTATCCCAAGCAATATTCACTATAGATCCCCAAAAATAGAATTCGAAGTTTGGCAAAACAGGGAGGCGACATCAGTGGCTCTAGGAGTCAGGGGTGAAATTCTGCTATTGGCTTCTTGCTAGGCTTAATGTCACCTGACATATATGTCAAAACGTAGTTCTTTTGGTACCACTGTGGCCCTCTGTCTTATCACTGTCCAATGTATCTCCCATGTTATTTTTAGTAGTTTCCTTATGTTATCAGTAAACATCATTACTCCACCTCCAGATATTCAGTCCTTCCAGTTCTATATTTTAGATGACTTTGTCATCTCTCCCACCAAGTATTCTTTGACTACTACTCCTCATCTCCATTTCAACTGCCTTTGTGGGTTCCATTTATCCCAGAGCATTAGCATTTATCAGTATATACCTCCTGGACTACAGACTCATTTAGGATAAAGATGAGAACTGAGATCACAATCTCTTTGCAAAGCTCTGACGCATAGTAAATGCTTAAATAGGCATCTCTTATTAGATTCCTTATAACAAATCCATTCTTTATTGACAAAGAAGAATGTTCCCCATCTGCTTTGGTGATATGTGAAAAATAAAGCAAATCTCATTTAGTAATGGCTTTTAGTTTCTTGGATTTTGAATAATTTTATAGTGACAGTAAATTTTATGGTTCTAACAGAAATTCTAAGCTCACATTACATTCTTTTTTGGATTTTGTTTTATGGAAATATATAATTTTGTATTTTTTATTGTGCCTAAGTTAAGAAAATTTTGTAGGTTCTAACCCTGTAAGTCAACCTTGTTATCAGACAATCCAAGAGCAGTATTTATTCAATAATTCAAAAGGATGATTAAAATGGTAAATCACAAAAAAGACATAAATGTATATTAAGTATATTTTTTAGCAGAAAACATAGACACACAGGAGTTCTTTCATCAATTGTGGTATGAGTAAACATAAAATTTGAGACATTAACTCTGGATCTTGATGTTGTGGGTTTTTGCTACACTTAATAATGAACCGTGATACTTCCTAGGTCTATGACTTAGGGAAATTCACTAATTTCTCTTTCTCTTAAAAAATAATATTTAATGAGTTAACTTTTTGGAAATTCATAGAACCCTGCCTCGCTTATGTTACAAGTATTTGTTTTTCATTTTGTTTTTTCTGCTTTATTATTATTATTTTTTTTTTTTGGAGGGGGATGGAAGGAGGAGAGAGAGAATCCCAAGCAGGCTCCATGTCCAGCACAGAGCCCGAGTTGGGGCTCAATCTCACAACCTTGTGATCATAATCTGAGCTGAAATCAAGAGTCAGATGCTTAACTGACTGAGCCACTCAGATGCCTCAGATGTATTTGTTTAAATAAATAGTATAGCATGAGATATTTCTGTGATGGAAATGTCCTGTATCTTGACTGTGATGGTGGCCATACAAACCTAAACATGTGATAAAATTGCATATAGTTAAGTGCACATACACAAAAGATTGTCTGTGTAACTAGTGAAATCTGAATCCGGCCAGTGGATTCTACAGGGTCAAAATCCTGATCTACCAGAAGTTGTGATCTACTATAATTGCGCAAGATGTTACAACTGCCGGGAAATACGTGTAGAGCATGGAGGATTCTCTCTGTATGCTTTTATACAGTCCATATAAATCTACCATTATCTGAAAATGAAAGTTTTAAAAAATGCATGTGGAATATTGATCATATGGGAGGCAATACATATACCAGGACAGGGACTATATGGGAAATTTGTACTTTCTGTTCAATTTTGCTATAACCCTAAAGCTGCTCTAAAAATAAAATGTAAAACAACCAAATAAATAACCAGCACAATATTTTTTGGAAGAGGGTACAACTAATTCATATATTTTGAATACATTTTTTTCTGATTTACCTTCCTGATGGCTTTTTAGTAAGATCAAATCTATAATGCATGCTCTGTAATTCAATGTTTCTATTCTTTAGGATAAGAAGAATTTGATGACTTTTGAAGATCCATGTGTGTTTGAAGCCTATCGGATTTTATGATTTTCCCACATCTTTTACTGTTGCCTCTTAAATACCTAATTCAGTGGCAGTTTTTTGTTGCCATTTTTAGAGCTGCAACTTCTTCAAATCTCACCAAATGTGTCCACTTATTTTTGGAAATACCAATTTCCTTTCCTTTCACAAGTACATTTTATCAGATTATTACATTTTATTAAATTATACAATTTTAGTGACAATTGGCATAGCCTTAAACATTTGGAAAGCATGGTGAAAAATTCAAGAGGTGGGAGAAGTCTTCCAAAATGAGGCCACCTCCTCATGAAGACTTGGGTGCCCAGGGTTCCCCACCACACAGCACGGAGCAGAAATGGGAAGGACAGTTGATCCAGTCAGTGTGGAGGTGGGTTACGGAGACACTTTGAGTCTGCAATGTGCTCAACTCAGTGAGAAGTACCTACCACTCAGAAAAAGATCAGGTATTTTTCTGATTTCCTCTCGTCTCAGCACATGTTTCTCTATTTCTGTTTTAGTAGATCCTGCGTAAGCCTGAAAGACATAAAGACATAAAGTAAGCAGAAATTTGTATACGTGAGGGAAAGGAAAGCTTGGAAGGATTAGAAAAGCTTCAATGACCTCATCTATTTTTTTCAATCATAAGAGTTAATATCATTGTGTTTTACTATGCACTAGATACTGTTCTAATAAGTTGCAGATATTAACTCCCTAATCCTCACAGCTACTCTGCAAAATAAGGTGTACTGTTAGCATCACCCCTTGTTATAAAGGGGGAAAGAAATAAACTAACTTGCATGAGGTTATACATCTAACATGTGACATAATAGTCCTGAGTACAGGCAAATTGGCTATGGTCAGTATAGTTAATCTCACCACTGAAGTGATTTTTGCCACATTATATTCTCTAAACACAAATACAGAATGGGTGTCCAGGGCATTGTTAACTGAGGAGTTATTAAACCAATGTCAGTTCAATATCAGTCAGTGCTTCCATTTCATTAGAATTTTTAATGTACTCAGTATCTCATTTCATAACTGAAAGTAGTACCTTCTTGTAACTTTTATTTCTGATAAAATAATAAGTTATACATTACATAATGAGGCCCCAATTTATGAATAGGTATGTCCATTCATTATAATTTATAATAAATGGGATATAAGTTAAACACAAAATAAATCTTATAAAGCACTTATATGAAGGTTATGGCACCATAAAAAACAAAGTTGAAGGACCTCTGAAAGTGTGAGAAAGTGGTGTCCACATACAGAAGCAGCTTTGATGTGTAACCAGCAAAGTGAAGAGACCAAAAGGGGGCTATGCTAATATAGTGCCAATACTTCTAGGTGGTTGGGAATGTTTGTAATCTTCTTTTATCATTTCAAATGCTTGTTCCTGGGGTGCCTGGGTGGCTCACTGGGTTAAGTGTCCACCTCTTGATTTCAGCTCAGTCTTAATCTCAGGGTCATGAGTTCAAGCTGGGAGCATGGAGCCTACTAAATAAATAAATAGATAAATAAATAAATAAATAAATAAATAATAAATAAATTTTGTCAAAATGTATTTTCCTCTAGTGTAATAATATTAACTAATTAAAATGCTAACACTGTGGAACATGTATAAGCATTATGGCATTTTAAAAAGAAAGAAAACAGCTATTATGATTGTAATGATAGACATTACCTGAGTCTGGGAAAGGGCAGGAAGCCCTCTGGCTTTGGCCATAGTTTTCTGATCTTCAGAGCCAGTGTTTGGAGCTTCCAATGTCTGTGCCCTCTTTTCTGACTGAAATTCTAAGGATACTTAAAAGGTAATATTCTGTTTCCAGGAGAAATAGCCAGACATAGAAATGGAGTCTGAAAAGTGAAAGGAGATTGACCTAGGTATGCCTGTTTGTGCTAGCCCATTCTTCGAATCTGTATCTGGAAAAGTGGCATTCCTATTTCATTTTCTCTTGAAAATACCAAGTTTGGAAACACTAATAATTACAAAGTATTATTGAAGATTCTTTCTTATTTCATTTAGGAATTGACATTTTTTACTTTTGATATCATTTATGTCAAGCTGAATAACTAGCTCAAAATAATTGTAAAACAAGCATGGTGTTTCACATTCCTACAAAATAAATATGCATGCCATATTGGTTTGCGTGCCCCCATACATTTCAGTATTTGGTTGTCTCTCGTGTTCACAAAGGAATGGAAGGCTTTGTTGGTAACCCACTGTGCAAATATTTTATGCTTTGTGAGAGGATATCATAGTGTTTCTCTGAAAGTTTGGGTTGAAATTTGTACCATGGCTTTCTCCCCTCACTGGTAAAAACATTTTGGATGGAATATGGAAAGTTTCAGTAAATCCTTTGGCATTTTGGTGACTGTCTTAAAGCACCAAAAGAATAGGTCATAACACAGAAATGAAAATAAAGAAGACAGCAACACAGCTCATTGAAAAAGTTTTGCTTGGCTGTAAAATTTATAATCCTACAAGAATAGATCTCCATTGACAACCACAGGGAATTGGGTGAAATGTTTCCATAGAATGTACCATATGCAACATTGAGGCTTCTTTATCCATACACACACACAAATGTTTTCGCCACAATTACAGAAGCTAAGGCCCACTTTCTAAGTTGGAGCTTATACCAAATTGGACTTGCAAATCACATTTCTGTTCACTTTGGAGTCTACTCAGGTTATGCCAACAGGAATTAAATCTTTACAAATTTTAAGAAAAAAATTAAAGCATAACTTTTTTGTCTTTCTATTTTTATTTTTGTCCTATTTTCCAAAAGAATTGAGCCTAATGATTTTTATTTTATTTTATTTTTTATTTTTTTATTTTTATTTTATATAGTGCTATTTATTTGAGACCACTAATTCTTAGCAGACACATATATTAAAAAAATTCTTATATAGAACACATAACACTATGATATACATACTTAATTTAATGAAATTAAAAATATATTTTATTTATTTGAGAGAAAGCATGAGTGGGGGTGGAAGGGCAGAGGATGAGGCAGAAGCAGACTCCCCTTGGAGTAGGGAGCAGACACCAGCTTGGTCTCAGGACGTCAGGATCATGGCCTGAGTTAAAGGCAGATGCTCAACCAACTGAGCCACCCCGGTGCCCCTTGATGAACATTTTTTTTTAAGATTTTATTTATTTATTCATGAGAGACATACAGAGGCTGAGACACAGGAAAAGGGAGAAACAGGCTCCCTGTGGGGAGCCTGATAAAAGCCTTGATCCTGGGATTCCAGGATTACACCCTGAGTGGAAGGCAGACACTCTACCCCTGAGCTGCTTAGGTGTTCCAATGAACTGTTTTTGATGACAAAAGTAACTGACTTTATTTTCAGGAAGTGTAACTTGTTACCTTTATAATGAAACAATGTGTTTAAAAGGTATTATGAGGAAGGAGATTTGTCAATTAATTGATAGATCTTTAAAGTTTTTTCAAGGATACCATACCTAAGATTAAATATCATAATGTAGAAATGTGAAAATAACTAATGAGAAATCAGGTATCTTGCCTACTTTGTAATTTTTCATTTGTCTGTAAATATTGTTTCTTTAAATGCAAAGTAGATGGAAAAGTTCAAAGATCTTTTCATTCGTTCTTATGCTCTTTCTTTATTCTCTTATTGTTTATCCCTTTCCAAATATTTATTGAAAACAGATTATGTGCATTGTTCTGTATTACACATTACATTTGAAATAATAAACTTAATATATTATGAATTAATATGACATGATATCTGATGGAAGTTGTGTTTAAGTCTAGGCCAGAGTGGAAAGATGCTATTTTAACCATTGTTCTTTGCATCTCTATTGGTTTTACTGTATATTTCTAAGTTAATACCATTATTAAAATAATGAACATCTAGTTTCTGCAGAAGTATGTTATTTTAATGAAATATAAATGGCATACTTAACACTAAAGATAGACTAGGTGATAATAAGATGTAATCTGTGCCTGACCAGACTACCTATTTCTATATTAATTGATAGGAATTTTCATTACTTTGAGTGCCTTTGGATGGAATTGATTTAATTTCAAATAAAGAGAACTTCTCCAAACCTTGAAATATAGGCTTATGAAGAAGTTTGTCATAGCAATTGTTCAAATTATGCACTGTCATTAATTAGCACTTTCTTAATGTGGTGAAGATCTGAGAAAAATCTTACATTTGCTCTTGCACTTTTCCTGGAGTGCTATATGTTCTTTAAACAAGGGCATGTTTAATAAAACATGTTTTATTTCCTTGAAAAATGGACTAATGGCTCTTTGAGAGGATTCAGGGAGCCTGTAGGGATACTCAAGGAAAATCCAACAACCATTAATTCCTCCAGGTATAGTAAGTGTTAGGTGGAACCATACAATGCCATTTTTGAAGGTCAAGTGGTTAAGCATAGTCAATTTCTTACAAATCAAGTTATTGTTATGTGAAGTTATAAGCCAACTCCTTTTCTAATTTGACAAAATTACTTTTCTGTAAGCCTTGAGCTTCAACATATAACTTTCTTTTTTACAAAAAGGGCTGTTTGAAAAAGTAAAACTATTTTCAAAACAGTATTCTGAAAAATCATAAAAATGTGTTGACTAATGATGATAAATAGAATGACAATTTGAGATTCATTAATAATTCTTTTTTAAAGTTTAAATAAAGGGGCAGCCATGGTGGCTCAGTGGCTTAGCGCCGCCTTCAGCCCAGGGCCTGATCCTGGAGACCTAGGATCGAGTCCCACATCAGGGTCCCTGCATGGAGCCTGCTTCTCCCTCTGCCTGTGTCTCTGCCTCGCTCTCTCTCTCGGTGTGTGACTATCATAAATAAATAAAAACTAAAACAAAAAGAATGAGCCTTTTTTAAAATGACACTAGACAGAAACTTTTGGAGATATTGGATATATTTATGACACAGACTACAGTGATAATTTCATAAATGTATACTTCTCTCCAAATCCCTCATGTTGTATGTACTAAATATGTACAGCTTTTTGTATGTGAATCATACCTCAAAAAATCACTTAAAAAGTAATTCATGGGGCAAAGAGTAAATGGAAAGGAAATTACAAAATATTTGGAATTAATGGAAGCAGAGTCACAGATATTAAACTTTATGAGATGCAGCTAAAGCAGTACTTAGAACTTTATAGCATCCTCACCAATATTAGAAATTAAACCAGATCTCAAATCAGATTCTCCTTAAGAAATTAGAAAAAATAAAAGGATAAGGATTAGATTGGAAGTGGAATCAATGAAATATAAAATAGAAAAACAATAAATCTGGGTCTTTGAGAAGATTAATGAATTTTATCATCCTCTAGCCCTACTGATCAGGAAAACCACAGAGTACTTTAGTCATAGTTTTTACAACTTAGATGAATTGGACCATATTTTTGAAGGATGTAAACCACCAAATCTCAAAGAGCATATGATCATTTCAATAGAATTGAGAAAAACCTCTCAAAATTTAACATCCCTTACTGATAAAAACACTAAACAAACCATAAATTAAAGTTAACTTCCTCATATTATGCAACTTCCTTTACATTTGCAAAGTCCCTACATCTAAAATCACACACAATAATGGAAAACTAAACGCTTTTTACCTAAAATCAAGAACAAGCTGAAAATATCTATATCTCCATATCTTTCAGCATTGTGTTGGGGGAAGGAACTAGCCAGTGAAATAAGGCACAAAAATGAAACAAAAGATATCCAGATCAGAAATAAAGAAATATAACTTTCTCTATTCACACAATATGATTATCGGTGTGAGAAATCTTATGAAATCTAAAAAAACCTTTCCAGAAACAATACGTGAATGTTGGAAGGTTAAGATCAATACATAAAAAAAAAAAAAACCCAAAAACAAAACAACAAAAAAAAGCCTAATTGCATTTATATATATATAAGCAATAAGCAATCAAACATGTAAATTAAAAGTATAACTTAAAATACCATTGGAGTGCCTGGGGGATTCAGTCAGTTAAGCATCCTATGCTTGGTTTCTGCTTAGGTCATGATCTCAAGGTTGTGAGGTGGAACACCGTGTCAGGTTCCTAGCTCAGAGAAGTCTTCTTTAGACTCTCTCTCCCTCTTCCTTTCTACCCCACCTCCACACTCTCTCTGTCTCTCAAATAAATAAATCTTTAAAAAAATACCATCAAATATATATATTTAGGGATCAATCTAACAAAAGATGGGCAAGGCATCTTTTTTGAAATCTAAACAACTTTGATAATAGAAATTATAGTTGTAAATAAATGGAGAGATATATTGTGGTAATAGATGAGAAAAAATATTGCTAATTTTACTTAAATTTATCTATAGTTTTAATGTCATCCCAATCAAAATCCTAGCACACATTTTGTTAAAACTGACAAGTGCATTCTAAAATACATGTTAAAATGTAACTTAACTGAGCATGCGCAAGGCATTTGATTATGAAGAATGACATCTTAGCATTTTTGTGAGGCCTGACTTCAACACAACTATAAGCTACAGTCATCATTAGCATGAGGTACTAGTGTCAAGAGCAGCAAATAGATAATTATGAAATTTGATTTTTGGCAAACATGCAAGAGCAATGCAGTAGATTTTTTTTTTTTTTCAAAACCGATACTGGAATAATGGCATATCCATACATAAGAAAATAAAATTTCTTCCATGCCATGTATCACATATATACATTATCTCAATAAACTCGAAGGGTTAAATATACAGCCTAAAACTCTGAAATCTCTGTAGGAAGAAAATCTCTATATTTTTGTCTGGGCAAAGATTTCTTAGGTGGTATACAAAAAGGGCATGATCCATAAGAGATATATTGATAAATCGAGCTACATTACATTTTAGGACTTCTACTCTCCATAAGACACTGAAAAGTATGAAAAGACAATATATAGACTGGAAGAAATTTTGCAAATAAAATATCTGGTAAAAGCCTTATTACCCCAGAATATACAAAGAATTCTCCAAAATATAATACATGGAAAGCAAACAATTTGACAAAAATAAGTGGGTAAAAGATTCAGACACTTCTTCAAAGATCTGAACAGCATATTAGTAAATGTAAAGAATGTTCTGAAGTGATGGAAATTTTCTCTGTCTTTATATAGGTGTTTGTGAAACTATAACAAAAAGTGAATGTGGAGTGCAGATTGTGGATGACTATATAGTGAAACAGGAATGAATGGTAGAATGTTGACAATTGTCTAAAATTGGTGACAGACCAATGGGGGCTTAGGTATACTATTGTGTTTACTTTGTATGTTCTGAAAGCTTTCATGTTTAAAAAATGAAAACAAACAAAAAACACAATTGAGTATGCCTTCCCTTGGTGTACTAGCTCTGGACCATCTACTTCTCAACTATTTTTGACAGACACGCACTCCAAATTGTAAATCACTGCTTCTTAAAATGTTGGCTTAATTTTGCTTTCTCTCTCAAGCAAGAAATCCTAATAATTAAATGTATTTGATGATATTTATTAAATTATGCATATTTTAATCACTTTTTCATAATTAAATATATTTTATATTCTTTTAAACAAACACACATCTCTCCATCTATGTAGACATTTTACTACATTTTCTCTTTGCAAATAAATTTGAGACATTTAGAAAATCTATTCTTCCTCTCTTTACCCAATCTAATTCCCAATACTAAAGTTTTGCTGACCTGGCTTATTAGTTTTGGACTCTACTGTAATTTTCCTTGCAGAATGTTTCTTTAAAAAAAAGGCTTACTTAGCATTTGTATAACAAATTCCATTCATTCTATTTATTATTCATTTTATATTAATGTATATTATAGAAATATTATCCATACATACATATTAGACATGATATAAATACAATTTTATCTCTCTGTATTTTTTGCTAATGAACTTAACTAAATACCATCAATAAAAACACTCAATATATTTGCTTTACTCATGTGTGGCTCATAATTTGAAACTCTACCTCTTTAGAAACATTCTCCTTGGATCACTGAACCTTAATATTTATAATCTATTATACCATACAGATTAATGTTTCCTAATTTAGTAATTTAATTGTATATTGCTATTTCAAAAATGTTACTTGGATATTTTCTAAAGACATTCTATATTGGAAACCAAAAAGGAAAAGAAAAAAATATATATGAAATTATACTGGTGAAAAAAAATTGCGTGACTTTTGCTGTTAAAATTCTATCCGTAGTCTGAGTTTCCTCATTGTCTTAGAATTTCACAAGAAAAATTGATTAGCAGCAAAATAAACTAGACCAATTACCTTGATTATTATTTAATGTGATAGATGACACAAAGCCACTTTAACTGTCCTATGTGTAAGTTCATCAGATGTCTAATGAGTTATGGAAGAAATAATAAATGAGAAGAGATGAAAACTTTCAGGGTCATAGTGCAGAGTTTTTGGAATATATATATATATATATACATATATATATATAAATAAATTTTGGAATATATATATATATATATATATTTACCATGCTTTACTTTGTGAAACAAATACTCAGTGGCCATTTATCCTTGTAATATGCTCTTGTGTGAAGTCAAAATAAAGACTTTACTTGGCACTCTCTTGCTTGATATAAATCATGTCTCAATTAAATATGTTTTGAGATCTTCTGTTGGAAAGATCTTATATGAAAATAAATGGATTTTTATTTGCAACTTCAAAAGCAATTTTCACTAATGAGACTCTTTAAATTCATATCTGTGCCTACTTACTGCACTTGGGAACTTCAAAATTGCATTTATAGACAGTGCAAGTATATAAAAATAGAAGTCAATAGAAAATAACATTAATTAAATTTCTCAGTTGTGTAGATATATTTTATATATAGTTGTGTACATAATTTTAGTTTTTTTTGAAGATGAGATCGTCATAATTTTCTGTGGAAGGAGTGAACGATTAGCTACGTTATAAAATAATGTGGAGGGATGCCTGGGTGGCTCAGCGGTTGAGTGTATGCCTTTGGCTCAGGACATGATCCTGGAGTCCTGGGATTGAGTCCCACATCAGGCTTCCTGCATGGAACCTGCTTCTCCCTCTGCCTGTGTCTTTGCTTCTCTCTCTGTGTCTCTCATGAATAAATAAATGAAATCTTTAAAAAAATAAAATAATAAAATAATACGGAAAATGTTATTCCTTTTATATTATAATAAACCACTTAATTTGAAAAGTTCTAATGTTATTATGATGACTGATTTTCTGGAACTGCAATATATATTTCCATGTTTGATTTTATCTTCACAAATGAAATGTTAAGACAATGACTTTTTTTTTTAATGTATCTTTCCTGATTTGTTTCTTGTACGTGTGACCCTAGTGAGGAGAAAATACCTTGGTATCTAAAATTGACTGTTGCGGGAATTTGGTGATTGAAAAAAGCATGTACTGGAGGAATTCTAAATTCTTGTCAGCAGAACTAAAACTCAGCAGACCAAAGCTCTCCTGACTGCCACAACTCAGTTGTACAATCACATACATTGTTAAGCTCTCAGGGGCCTCACATATCTCTCGTGTAAAATGGCACACTTAGAAAAAACAGTCCTTGAGGTCATTGCCAGATCTAATACACTCTGATTAAATCCCAGTTTGAGGGTAACAAAAACACCTGTGGAGGAAATAAGGCTAAAGGGACTTTGCAAAGTAGTGAGAACTGCTACCCACATCCTCATTGATGCTTGTAGAACAATAACAAGAATAATAATATTCATATCTTGTTTCAGTGTTGCTCAAACTTTGTTTCTCCTTCAGGTACTGGAGAGGTGCAAAATGCCCTCATTGCCCATCTTATTATGTGACACTAGAAAGATGGTTTCCTATCATCCCAGAAAAATATTTCATTCTCTTTTCTTCCCAAACCTCAAAAAACCATTCCACCACTTCTCATTTACAAACAGTAACCTTGATTCTGAATTCACTGTGATATTGAGAGCATTCTTATAGGAAATCTTTTATTATTCTGCCCTGAAAACACCACACCTTGCTCACTCTCTGCCTATGGAGGTACAACAGAGGCCATATCTCCCTTGGTAAAATTCTGTCTTTCCACGTACACTAGAGAGCCTTTCTATCTGGGTTACTTATGGCTCTTTCGGTTTTTGCCTTTTTCTTCTACTGGGTGTTATTTCAAATATTTTTCAAATGGCTGTGACACAATCACGGATCATAAGAGCAGATACCAAATGCTGAATACCAGTCTTGTACCTTCATACAATCAATCCCTCTCTGTCTTTCTCTCATACCACATTATCTTTATACAAACTCTACATGAACTCACTCTTTACTCTGGTCTCAAATAGCCTCCATACGTTGATGATTACCAAATACATATTTATGACATTTATCCTACCTTTAAACTACAAATGCATATATCTTTTTTGACATCTCCACTTGGGTGTTGCACATATATGTCAAATGTGACATGTACAAAATAGACTTCTTGTTCTCCTGCTCTGGATTTTCCCTTCTCACATTCTTTCTAATCTCAGTAAATGATACTACTATATATTCAATTTCTTAAACCAAAAATATGTAAGTCAAGCTCTTTTCCTAATTCTCCATATCCAATCTATCAACAAATATAGCCAAGTCTCTGCTCCCACCATATATTTTTAGTACTCATCAACCCATCTCATTCTTCAATGCCATATGTATGCACCATCACTTTTCATTCTCACTGGTATACTGGCTAGCTTCTTATTCTGCACTCTTATCTCATATTTTATCTGCTCAGAACAGCCTTCCATGAGTACCATGTTTAAAGTCACTCCACCCAGTCAAACACAATTCTACACAGTGAGTTACTTTTCTTATATGGCCACATGCACACCATTGCACTTTCACCATCAGGATATACCAACTTTTTTTCTTTTAAGATTTTATTTATTTATTTATGAGAGACACAGAGAGAGAGGCAGAGACGTAGGCAGAAGGAGGAGAAGCAGGCTCCATGCAGGGAGCCGGATGTGGGCTTTGATCCTGGGACTAGGGATCAGAGCCTGAGCCAAAGGAGGATGTTCAAACACTGAGCACCCACGTGTCCCAGGATATACCAACTTTATTCGTGTGTTTATCTATTGTCTATTTCCACCTTCTAGAATGTCAGCTATAGGAAGGCAAGTATCTAACCAATAAAAAATTACTTAATCAATCCGTTGATAAAATGACTAACTTCTAGAGAACTAAATGGAGGAGAAAAGAACAGCCCTCCACTTTTCTGATAGGTTAATTATTTTATACACATAAAATGCTTTAACTTTTTAAAATCACTGTATTATTTCTATTATTATTATTATTATTATTATTATTATTATTACATCTCATCATAAAAATCCTTCAAAGTCATCAAGAAAAAATATTATATTCAAATAGACAAAATCAGTACCAGAAAGTTTAGGCAATTTATCAAATATCATACAATAAGCCTTTGGTTTGAACAATGCCAGAATTTAAGTCTTCTTATCCTTCTTATATAGTCATTATTTACTTACAACTCTTACAAAAAAAAAAAAAAAAAAAAAAAACCCTAAACCAAAAACCTTGAAGATGAATTGTGAAGCATGTATTCGGAAGTAAAATCCTGCAATTGAACCTACTAGATATGATTATAAT
The DNA here is from genome assembly GCF_018345385.1 of Vulpes lagopus. NCBI lineage: Eukaryota > Metazoa > Chordata > Mammalia > Carnivora > Canidae > Vulpes > Vulpes lagopus. Next base: position 8,066,551 of record NC_054839.1, on the reverse strand, counting down.
ATGCCCATCTATTGCATATGATAGTGTATGTTTTGGATATGTCTACTATTTTTATTGGCATAGAATTGGTTATATAAATGATATACACTAGGCACAACTTATTATTTTAAGTGATATGTATGGAAATATCTATAGATTTTTTAAAGTAATGAAAAGAAATGAAATTTTAATACTTTTATCTCCCCAAAACAATATATCCCAGATAAAAACATAACAGGGTGTCAAGGGGTACCTGGCTGGTTTAGTTAATAGAGCATGTGACTCCTGATTTCAGGATCATAAGTTTGAGCCCTACGTTGGGTATAGAGATTATCTAAAAATAAAAGATCTTTTAAAAAATAGGGTGTCATGATCAAAGTTATATATGATTTTATGACATCTAAACATAAATAAATAAAGACGACTATGTAAGATATATCAAGAGACTATAGACTATAAAATAATCTTGAAATTGCACTTCAGTTTAAGTCTTAAGGCAAGAATTAAGTTTAAATGAAAAATTTTAAAAAGTGTTCAATTCCATGCAAAGGGAATTGGAGAGGCCATGTGGCAAATAAATGCTGAAAGATGTAACAATGAACGTAACACATAATCATAAATCAAGGTACAGCAGTGCTACAGAAAATAATATTAAAGAATGTTCATAGGGTTATGGTCACATAGGCTTTTAGGAGAAAACCATAGTGATTAAGCAGAGATCAACTATATTGAATGACAGAAAGCCGTCCTTTAATTTTAAGTACTAAAAATACAGTTTTGCTGTATTCTAATTTACATGATATATTCATTGTGATGACATGATGTTATCACAGAATGTTTAAATTTACTTAGATGTTTAATTTAAAAAAAGGGTTTATAGCAACTGTTTCACTTGGAAAACATTGTCCATTGATTTTGTTGTGAATTATGCTCAGAATTAGAACAATTAAGGAGGAAAGGTCATTGATATAATATAAAATTAGTACATAAAAGTTTGCTGGGAAATTTCATAAAACCACTCCTCTGGGACCATTTCTGCAGAGAAGTAACTCTATGCTTGTGAGTACCACAAAAGTCATTACCACCTGGCAGTGTAGATTTGGAGACCTGGACCCCAGTTCATATACACTATGCACTGCTCTCTGGCCACCTTTTTATCTCCACAACATCCACTTGGGGCAATAAGTGCTTTAGAACAGATAGTTGTGGTAGAAGTAGAAGGAAAATACCTTTTTCTGCCACCCAACCTTATGTTTTCTGAGCAAACTCTCCCACGGAGAAAGTCTCCAAAACCAAAAATGAGTAGAGGTAGAAGAGTCTCTAGGAACATAATTGTAATTCATTGTGATAATGCTTATCCATATAACACAATGATTGATACTGAGGACTCCATTATATTAGATAGACAAAGCTAATGTGCAAACACATATTTGGGGAAAATATAACAATTGAATGTAACTTCAATGCATAGCCACAGGTCAGTCCAAAAAAAAGGGAAATGCCCATGCATCAAAAACAAAACTGAATTTGTAATGAGAATTCTCAGTAGGCATTTAAACCAAAGGAGTCATGAGGAATATACAGAATAAGAATAAGATAAACATCTTCAACTTTTCTTGCTGGAGCTCTAATTCTAATGGGAAGATGAGACATAGGGTATGGCCTGCCTTGTGTAAGTGTGTGGAATTGAGCAACATGCATCAAGCAAAAGATATGGATAGAGGTTTGTTATTTGAAATAGGAAGTACACAAATTTTCTCATCAGCCTTGAAAGGTTTTCTACCCACTTGCACACCACTTCATGCCAGGAACCCAGACATGACAGTTTGGGGCTACTACTAAAACCATATTGGATTATGAGTTCCATATCAAGTCCTGAAAAATGGAAGATAGTAATAAAATGGCAGAACTGCTAGGAGTAAGTTTCCTTAATTACCTGATGGAGCACCCATTCTAGCTCTGCAGTGCCATTTCTAGAGAACTCTTACTTATGAGAATAAACATTTGTATGTTTAAAGCAATGCACTCAGGTCTCTGCTACTAGAAGTCATGAGTAATTGCCAACTGATAAATTGATCCTGAACCCCAAATTCAATCTCCACCATAATCAGAAGAAAGGAGTAAATCTCTCCAAGAGGTCACCACTTAATTATTTATGGGCTGACTGATCATACATGTTGTCTTTCAAAAGTAAAATATGTTAATTTAAAAAGCAAAGTATTTCAAACAATACCTGATAAATATTATTAGCCCAAGTGTTCAGGATAATATCAGATTTTATTTTTCCTAACTTGTGAAAAGGTACTTTAGTTACAGATAGAGGCATTGGAAATAGACGTAGATATTTAGAAAAATGAAACTGCAAAAGGAACTGTAAAAGATTGTCTTTAAATCATGACAGCTGAAAAAGCCATCTCATTTCCCATTTTAGAAGAAGTATTTTAGGTGTCAAAAGCAGCACACAAAAGCTTTGAAGGAAATAGTGACATAATAATAGATCAAGCCTAAAAAAGCATTAGTGATTTTTGTGGAATTTACTTTCATTTTACTGTTAATTATATAATAAAGTGAAAAAACCAAATGGCTTGTCATGTGATTTATGTCACAGGCTATAGATTTGCTAAAAAGTTGAGTGTAAAAAATAAAAACAGTTTCTGTTTTTAAAGTTAACTTTCCAATACTAATCAGATGATGACCTCTGTTTGGAAAGTAATTTGTGTTACTAACATTGATAACCTAAATTACAGGAGTCTAATGTTTTAGATTTGCTGTTTTAACATTTCCATATCGTTCACTTTTTCATTCTTTTAATATGCCACCATCTGCTATATACTATGATATTCTGTATAGTAAGCTTGATTCCTGGCACCATGACAGCCTGTGAATGAAGGTGAAAGTCTGTAAGTCAGGAGGGGCCTATACAAAGTAGATGTAGCCATGACCAATTAAAACTGAAGGCTGGGGGGAAACCTAGGTGGCTCAGCGGTTTAGCACTGCCTTCAGCCTGGAGTGTGGTCCTGAAGACCCAGAATCGAGTCCTGCATCGGGCTCCTGGCTTGGAGCCTGCTTCTCCCTCTTCCTGTGTCTCTGCCTCTCTCTTTCTCTCTGTGTATCTCTCATGAATAAATAAATAAAATCTTAAAAAATAAACAAACAAAACAAACAAACAAAATAAACCTGAAGGCTGGGGATGTGATGATTTGGGGCAAACAGGCTTAGAGCAGATCTCAGATGATACCAACTCAGCTGCTATTTTGGCTTGCCTACACACAAACCAGACACACAGCTGAAGATTCCTGAATAGATATTTTAGTTAATTCAGATATGTTTACTAATAAATTTACATTGACTCTATTTTAAAATAAGAGGATGAGTGTATTTTATAGAAAAAGCCTGGGGACAGCCTTTTTTTTTCTTTTATAGCTGAGAAATTTAAGGATCAAATAAATTAAATGATTTCTCACTAGGTCTATCAGTAAAACACAGCAGAACTAGACCCATGGCTTCAGACTGCACCAGCAGGCTTTCTCCCTGTTAGATGACAGCTGGTCAACCTAGACTATATTTGATAGGTCTGCAAAGCTACCAATAAGCGGTTATTGACTGAACACCTTCCCTTCATCTTCCCCCTCCCAATAAATATCATCATACCAAAAGACTAAAGTAAATGGAACATTTCATAGGAGAATATCAAGTTTCTCATTAAAGAAAAAGTATACATTATATCCTTCCCTAAAACATCTGCTTGCCATTGTGGAGTCAAGTGCTAAAGGCAAAGCAAAATTCAGATCACAATTGCAACTATATGCCTGTAAAATGCTTATCATCTAGAAGGACAAAAAGCTATGCAAATGGTAGTTAACAAAATGAAGAATGAATGTTTGGCCCCACAAGATTCTCAGAAAAGTAATCAATAATGTGGGAACAATATTGAAACATATTCTTAAGAATTATAACCTTATATTTATAGAAAAATAAAATTTAAATGAATTACTGTATGCAACATGAGAAGACTCAACTTACAAACCACAAACTTACATTCTTAGACATATACAATATAGAATATAATATATATGACATGAGTTTTAAGGAGTTGAAGGCAAAGTTTAATGGGAATTTTTTTCTATTTACATGGGTGAATTATTCAGGAGTTCCTAATGCTGAACTTTTTTGCCCTTTGACTTTTAGTATTCTAATCCTCTGACCAAAATGAACAAGAGAGACATTATGCAGACTATGTAATAAACAATGAATTTGGGAGGGACCCTGAGCTCATACCACAAGCTTTAGGATAGAACATCAATAATACTTTTGAACAAATTAAATGCAGATTCCAGAAATCCATGAATTGACCCCCTTTTTAGGAAAGCACAGCATTATATAGCACAAAGAATATGAAGGAAATTAACAAAGGCAAAAAAAATTATAACTAAAAATTCTTCACTGAGGACCACAAATCTGGGGGGAAAGATCAAGAATGAGAGCCCAGAAATGTAGGATATTCACTTTCTCATGCCCATACTATTTCCTCTACCACAGATAAAAAAATCACTGAAAATGCCAAGTGAGAAATGGCTCCAGCTGTAATTCCACTCATCAGTCAAGATGGCATTATGGAAGTGAGTTGGAAACAGAAAGGAAAATGGCATATGAAGAGCACTCATTGGGATAGGAGCATCAAGAACAAGTGTGTGTCTGTGGGATGGAGGAAACTAAGGATAACAACAGAAAGTCAAAATAAAAACAAACCAAAGAAACCCTTTTATTAAAGCAAACTATAAGGGTGAAGAAATAGTAAGATTTCACCTGAACATAACCAGTGGTGAATTCCTCATTGATCAGGACATTCCCAATCTGACAGTGGCCCCAGGACAAGACTTTTAATAACATCTACTGTAAAAGACACATCATAGGTTCCCCAGGATGTAGGTGCCTTTTTTCACCTTGGACATCTGAAGGGCTGAAAAAAAATACATGTCTTTGACATGGGCCAACCTAGACTAAATGTTGAGGTGAACAATTGGCCAAAATAACAAAATGCCCAACTGCTTGATATTTGCAAAACAAACCTCTCTTGGATGAGAAATGGTGACATTGGTGGTGGTGGCAATGAGGATAGCTAGCTTGTTTTTAGTTCTTACAGTGTATTAGGCATTGTTTTAAATGGTTCATCTATTGCTCTCATCTACACACTAAGTTCAATATCTTTCATGATTTCATCTTCTAATTGAGACAATTGAGGCATTGAGAGGCAGAGTCTCCTATGGAAGGTCAGGAAACAGGACTACAACATAGAGAGCTACAGAGGATCTAGATGAATGCCAAGAATTGTGCAATGATGATTTGTACAGTTCTGCTCAACAGTGTAGGATCCTTGCTAATCCTAGAACATATTAGATGCACTCTTGTCAAAACGTTCTGCTCCAAACATACCTTCTGCTGGGAAAAGTCTTCCACTAACTGTTTTTCTTAACTTCCTCACTTCCATTAAGCCTTTTCTCCAATCTTACCTTCTGAATGAGACCACCTTAGAATCCCATTTACTGCAAATGTCTCCTCCATTTCCATCACACCAACCTTCCCAATGTCCTTTAATCCATTTTACCTTTTATTTCCTTCTTGGTATGTTTTAACTTCTCAAAAATTTTGTACCTTATTTTTTTTTTTATTTTCTCTTTCCTTTTGCTTGCTCAACAATCAAAACCAAATCTTTTTAATCAACAAATGGATAAATGAAAAAAGAAGTAAAATGTAAAGGGAAATATGACAACATATGTGACTCAAGAAGCAATAGGTAAGTGAATACACTCATAGCTTTGAGATATATAGAAAAAGTTCTCTGAGAACTACTTCACACAAAGCTGGTTTAGATAGAATTAAAAGTGACTTATTTCAAACCTTCAGTAATCACATTTTCTCTATAAATAAGGCATTCAAAATATAGAGAAAGAAAAAATGCCTCCATGATTTTTAGAAAACAAGAATAATAGTGAAAATGTAAGTAATGGTAATATCATAACTTTATTACCTGTTTTAGCCTATATACTGTTTGTATATGTGTGTGTGTGTATATATAAACATAAAACACAATGTTGCCATTTTTCAATGGTGTGGAATATGGAAGTTTATTTTCATATGGGCTTCTGATAGAGCAGTCTGGCAAGGTACATCAAATGTAAATTCCATAACGAAGTAGTGATAGATTAAATGACATAGCCATGCAAGGCACTTGTTACCACTGTTTAGAAAAACAACATGTATTTATACACATTATCATGGAACTACATCTCTTACTGACTGGAATAAAGCATGTTTCCAAATAGCATGCATAATATCATTCTGTGTATGTAAATTATATATATTATATATAGTGTGCGTGTTCATGTATGTTTGTGTGTGTTTATATTCATGTGTGATGTTTGTGTGTGAATGTGTTTGTGTGTGTATGTTTCTATGGGTGCATGTTTGTATGGTTACATGTATATGTATGGGTGCATGTATGTATGCCTGTATGCCTGAGTGTGTTTGTGTGTATGTATTTGTATGTGTATGTTTGTGTGCATGTGTGTATGTTGTGTGTATTTTCATCCAACAGCATTGGATATGTGAAAAACAATAAAAAAAAAAAACCTTTACTTTTGAACAATTAAAATCAGTGCACATTTTTTTAAATGAGGAAAGAGATATTTTCCATAGATTTGCCACAAAATAAAAAAAGAGTAAGCATATTATTTTACACATCTGAATTCTAGTAATGGTTTAATTTCAATTGCTATCTTTTATTTTATATATGAGATTCCACAAGTAATATTTAATAATATAGAGAAAATTATATCTTGTAAATAGGATAGTTGCTGTATCTTTCCAGTCTTAGCTAATGCCTAAATATAGTAAAAAAAGTCTTCCAGTTTCATATTATGAACTTAATATTTGTTTTTTTCTGGCATTTTAAAAACTACATAGTGTGATCAAGGTGTCAAGAAATACATTTAAGTTTCCACCCTAGATTAAAATATTAATTGAAAAAGGATGATTAGAACAAGAAAAACATATATCAATTTTAGGTTTTTAAAAAAATTGAACACTGGGGATGTCTGGGTGGCTCAGTGGTTGAGCGTCTGGCTTCAGCTCAGAGAGTGATGCTGGGGTCCTGGAATTGGGCTCCCTGAAGAAAGCCTGCTTCTCCCTCTGCCTGTGTCTCTGCCTCTCTGTGTGTCTCTCATGAATAAATAAATAAAATCTTTAAAAAATTAAACATTGAACCCCAAATGAAAAAAATCTCATCTTAAGCTTGAAAAACAGAGTAGTCAATAATTTGTTAAGTCAACAAATGCTGGTTGAGCATCTACTATGCATTTCTTCTAGAATCTGGGAAGTAGAACAATAAAATGGCAAGGAGTCCCCTTTAATGGATAGGCAAAAAATAAAACTAATGAAACTAAAAGCTAAGTTCAGATTCAGAAATTGCTGTGGGTAAAACAATGATATGTGACAGAGGAGAGGTTGGTTGGTGGAATCAGCATCCATCTTGGGTTGGATGGACAAGGTACAGGATGAAGAGCAGCAAAGCCAGGGCCTCAGAGAGAAACAGATCTGGACCTGGTGAAGAGGAAGGGAGAGAGTTGTGGATCCTTGAGAATTGATAGTGTAAGGAGAGGATCCTGGGGAGTGGTGTCAGATGAGTATGGGAAGCATGGGGCCTGCCAGCTCATTTAGACTGAAATTCTGACTACTCCTAAGGCCCAGCAAAACCACTAGAGGATGTTCAACAAAGGGATAATAATCTTATTTTTTTATTACAAAGATGGCTTTAGCATCTGTATGGAGAATGGAGTGTATGGGGAAAGGTGGCAACACACAGAAGCAGAATAGTTAGCCTGCTGTTAGAATTAGTGACAATGACCATCACAAAGCCTAGAGTGCTAGCAGTAATGTGGAGACATGTTTCCAAGTGCAAGGACTGCCCTGGAGGCTGTCCTGGAAACACTAGCAGGTGGGATGGACATGAGAAACAGGGGAAATAAAAAGAAAAAATATGCTTTTACAGAATATCCTTTTTTAAAAAGATTTTATTTATTTATTTTTTTTTTAATTAACTTTTATTGGTGTTTAATTTACCAACATACAGAAAAACACCCAGTGCTCATCCCGTCAAGTGACCACCTCAGTGCCCGTCACCCATTCCCCTCCAACACCCGCCCTCCTCCCCTTCCACCACCCCTAGTTCGTTTCCCCGAGTTAGGAGTCTTTATGTTCTGTCTCCCTTCCTGTATTTGAACAAATCCTAGCTGAAAACTTTCCGAATCTGGGAAGGGAAACAGGCATTCAGATCCAGGAAATAGAGAGATCCCCCCCTAAGATTTTATTTATTTATTCATGAAAGACACAGAGAGAGTGAGAGAGAGGCAGAGACAGAGGCAGAGGGAGAAGCAGGCTCCATGCAGGGAGCCCGATGTGGGACTCCATCCCAAGTCCCCAGGATCAGGCCCTGGGCTGAAGGCGGCACTAAACCGCTGAGCCACCGGGGCTGCCCCCAGAATATCCTTTTGTATGTGTGATATTATCAAGGCAGTCTAAATAATCTACTAGATTTTCTAGTAAATGCTTGTTTCACCAAAGGAAATGAAATGAGTGCATTTAAGTAAGTTTTATAAAAATTATTTTAATTAATTTTTTATATTGAAAGCACTTCAAATTTTTATTTTTCCAACCAGTAGTTTTAGGAATTATTTCATTAGAGATCTATGCTGTGGTCCTTCTCTACTTGGATTTCATAACTGAAATAAGGAGGAGAGTGATGGTGTTCATTATTGACCCATGACTAACTTTGGAGCATTGTCTTAAAGGAACATTTTCTTCAGTACTTGTCATCATACAAATGAGTGTTAGAAATTTGATTATTTAATGTGTTAAATATTGAGTTTTGTTAATAAACTTTGTTGAGTATCTTATTGCTTAGTACATGTAGAGTTTTATTTTAAAGATCTGACTAGGAAGTGTTCCCTAAGAATATTGTATGATGCCTTGAAGTATGCCTAATTTACATTTTAATGTGGCAAGAATTTTTACCATTGTGAAAATGATAATATATGAATTGATCATTATAGATTAATACTAATTTCCCCCTTGAATGCCCTGTGCAGAATGAGACTCAAATTTATTGTTAATTCACTACACTTCACGTCTCACACTTTATTGCTAAATTCACTTATGTTTCTCTTTTGAAAATACTCCCACTTTTATTGTCTTAAAGTGACAAAATTAGGAAGATTTCCACTTCTGGAGGTCACTGCATTGCTAGCCACATCCATTTAACAGAAAATATGTACAGGAAAAATTAGGGTAACCAACCCATCCTGATTTGCTAGGAAATTCCAGGTTCAGCATTGTAAGTCCCACATTTTGGGATATCTTTCAGTCAAGGTGAACCCAGATAGCTGGTCACCGTGAACAGAGGCAAAAATACACACAGTATCAAGAAAATACCCAATTAGGTTGTTATACATAGATTATTCTGCATATTATTATTTGCATATTATTTTAACCCAGAGGCTTGATCTGTACCTTTTCAAACTAAATATGCATTTTAGATTCTGTCTCTGATGTGATGGTGATGAGTATGGACAAACATGAAGTAAAATCGAGTGCTTAAGGTAAGTACACTGTGGGAAGGTATAATGGAGATGATTGCACATGGTTTCAGACTCTTGGGAAAATGGAAGGAGAAACAAAGCAAAATAAAAATGAAAACAAAGCACTGTCACCCCTTAGTTCCTCTCTAAGGTCTTATGTGACAACAGTGAGGGACTTGATTTCTTAAAATCATACCTGAAGTCAGCACACCCACCTGGCCTCATGGAGTCTGTTATTTTCGGTTATTCAGTTAATGTCCACTACCTGCTCTCCTTTGACAACCACCGCTATCACTTTTGGCAAACAAACTTCTCCACTTTTGCCTAGATCTCAAGGAACTGCAAAATTAAATGGTATTTGTTCCGTTGCTGGCTTTTACTTTGTTTTCCCCAAATTGAATAGCATCAAGTAAAATATGGTAATTTTGGTTGGCAGTTATTCATTGTTAGGATTGATAATAAGGAACCATTTCCGGTCATGGAGAGGGACCACAGACAGGCCAGCATGAAGATGAACAGAGACCAGTCATAGAAAGAACTAGGAACATCGCAGAGAAGAACCAAATGTAACGTCAGATCTCAGGTTACAATTGAAACTGGAGCTAACCATGATTCTGTGATTTGTCTTATGACATCCTGAATGCTTCTGCTTAACACAGTACTATTTAATTTTAATGGACATTTTACTATGATTAATAAATGTCAATTCAGCATGTTATCTTCACATTATAGTATATTCACAGACTTTATCTACACCAAAAGTATTTTAATTGGACTTTATGTTTTAGAGAATCATGTGGCACTGTTGACAATAGTTTTGTGGTTTATGTATTTTGTAAGGCTCATTTTTTTTTAATGGAAATTCTTTGTGAACTCACGGACATGTTCTGTTGATAATAAAAGAGGGAAGCAATGTATAAAGGGACTGGGTAGTACTGGTGTCATTTACTGGATATATTAGGATTTGTTGCAAAGAAAAACATCTTGATATTTTTTAATATAATGACATGACTCAGGTTGAATAATTCAATCAGACTTTTTTTTCCAAATGCAATCATCTTAACTTTATCTAGAATAACTTAGAGAGAATACTATGAAGCTTGTTACTTCTACTAAATGGACAATATTACCTCTAATAAATGTAGAAGAAATGGTTAGTTCTTGACAAGTACTTTTAAGGATAACAGTTGCTCATGGTAAAGTCAGACTTCTGTACTTTTAGTTTTATTTCGTGCCTTAAAGCCAAAGATGAGCAGCCTCATGTTACTTTTGCAGAGCTATTTCAGTGATATTTAAATTGTGCTTGTAGACTAACAGGGTCAGTACAGGAAAACACAGATAGGGTGCCAGAAGACCCTCTTGACCCTCATGTATGCCCCAAATTTATATGTACACACACATAAGTGTATTTGAAGAATGAGTCTAAAATTTTAGAATTTTATTTTAAAAATTTACAACTTTGTTGTATTTGATTACGGCACCAGAGTAAGAGTATTTGAATTTTAAAACTATGACATTTTTACAGGTACTTGTGAATATATATTGAATAAATTATGGCCTCCAGACTTTTCAAAACTATATTTTTTCATATATTTTTTCTCCCTTATAATTACATCTTAATTTTTCTAGAGCACGTCCTAAAATGATATAGAAGCACTTCATTTAATCTGGCAATGTTGCATTCTCTTCACTTGGATGTTTCCATATAAAAGCATCCATAATGTGAAAAGAGAAGACAGTTATTTATAGCAGCAAGTGGGGAAGAAAAAATTACTGACTGTGAAGTTTTCCTGGAGCTTCTGTGTTTTGTTCTATGTTCACACCAACAGATGTATCTTAAACGTCTCCATTCTTAACATCTAAGAAAAGCTGTCATGAGCCACTAAATAATATTTGTGACATTTTAACATTAGCCTTTCATTCTACACTCTGAGTAAGAGGCCATTATTTGGATGCTCTCTTAGAAGACTCTTCCAGATACTTCTCTAACATTTCATGACCCAACTGATCTCTGGGAAGTCTTGTGACAAGTTCAGTTACCCCTGGACATCAGTGCTCTTCAATTTCCATCACACCGATACCTCTTATATACAGAATGTGTGGTGGTTTCAAAGCCCTTTTGCTCATGTTCACATATTATTTCCATCACAAATCTCTAAGGCAGGGATTTCTTTTACAGTTTTACAACTGTGGAAATTGTTTCTTTATTCCTTTTTCTTATTTACTTTTATATTCCCTATAAATATGAATAAAAATAATTCCTTTTTAACATATTGTTAAACGTTATTTGACATGCTACATACTTTGAATTCCTTAGAAGTCAAACATTGAAGTAAAATCAATGCAGAGTCACATAGCAGAGGTCAGGCAGGGGTTTGATAATAGCTGGACTGGCACTTTTTCTTCCCACCACCAAGAATGCCTCCAGTTTATGAGGACTAACTGGAAAATGCATTCTTTTGTGATTGAAATCAAAGCAATTGAAACTAGCTCAATGTTTTCCCAAAACATTAGTGGCATGAAAATCACAAAAAAATGAGATGGGTGGATAAAGCCCTTTTCAAGAGTTCAGTGAATTCCGATTGTCATCTGTTTAATCTGCTAATAAAAAGGTATTTACTATAATGATCTTTATCACTCAGCAGGAAAAAAAATAAGTATGTTTTCAAAAAAATGTTATAGAACTCTGTAACCTGGTTAAACTATCATTAATAAACAGTTTAATCAGAAAATCTTAAAGTGGATCCAACATGATAAAGATACTGATTTAAAAGCAAAGAAAAGCAAAAGACCCAAATTCAGAGCTTTCAAAGTGGCTTGGAATTAATGCAGAAAAAGGTTGACCTCGGTCACTACCTTGGGTGGTGTTAGGAGAAGTGAACCAAGGAGCCCAGTAATGAAAGAAATGCCAGTATCAGAAGTACACGATTTCTCACTACCCGGTGGCTGGTGTCACTGGGTACCAGGTAGGGGATGGTGGCGCTGATAACTTATTATTGATGAGCCTGCCACGCCTGGCAAAGGTACCTACAGGCATCGTCTTAACAGCCTCCCTGACGCATCCATAAAATGAAGCAACTTTAATTGAGAAGAAATAATTCCTTTCTAATTTATGATATTCATCTCTTCCAGTAATTTGTTTGCTAATATGCCAGCAATCGATAGACGACCACGAAGAAGAAATTTGTTTTCAAAAGCACTCTTCATTAAATCATACTGGCCCCACACACTGCAACTATAGTTTGCTTCATTATTCAATAGCACTTTCATATCCCATGTGTGTGGCTTTCATTATTACAGATCATTTTTCCTTAGGATGTGTGATTTAATTTTAATGCCTGAATCTAAATCAAAATCCTCTGCTACTTAGAAGCTCTCTGGTGTAATAAGAAAGCGAGGTTTATTTGGCTTTTGTGTTTGGGAATGTTTTGCTCTGTTTCTAAATTATGACAAAAATCAATAAGAACAAAAGGACAGTGAAAATGAGGCATAAAGTTTCCTTTCCTAGATAAATATATGATTCAATCCCCTCCTAAAACAATGCTGATACCTCTGGGTAGCTTCCTAATTCTTGGTTGATATGATCATTTAGCAATGTTTTAGTTTGAGAGGTACGGTTATACTTCTGAGACATATCCTTTTGGAACATTTCACATGCCTTGCAGTTCAAAACCAAGGTGTTATTTGCAATCATTCTTTTAATTCCTGAATTGCTCATGCATACGGTACACTCTTTCAATGATGGTCTCTTCAGAATGCTAGCAAAAATTAAAGCATTTCCCAAGCTGGATTATTTCCAAGACAAGCCATAATCTAATAGAGCAAATTATTGTCTTTGTTTCCACTGGGAAGCCGGCAAGTTAAAAAGCCATCTCCCAGCCCACCTTCTGAAGATCTAGGCTCTAGCAGGTGTGGTGGCTTTGGCAGATGTGTCCCACCCCTCCCAGCCCACGGAGGGTCCACGCGTGCCAGCTGGGGGTAGAGCCAATTCATTCATCTCTGAGGAAGTTTTTGAATTAGTAGTAATAAAAGGCCTGATGAAAGCATTTTTCATTTCACAAAATTTAAATTTCAAATATGTAGCTGGAGCAGGGGTGCAAGTATCAGCTTAAACCATTAGCCTCAAAACACTGTCACAAGGCAAAAAAAAAAAAAAGAAAGGTGTTTAAAGCCAAGAAAGAAATACGTACATTTAGAAAGCAACGGTATTCTTACAGATTCCATGTTTCACACACATACTCTAAAAATTGATGTTTCCCTTTTTTTTTTTAAGATTTTATTTATTTATTCATGAGAAACACACAGAGAGAGACAGAGACACAGCAGAGGGAGAAGCAGGCTCCATGCAGGCAGCCTGATGTGGGACTTGATCCCAGCAGCCCGGGATCATGCCCTGAGCCAAAGGCAGATGCTTAACCACTGAGCCACCCAGGCGTCCCATGATGTTTCCCCTTTTTTAAGGAACGCCTCCCAGTGTATGTGGGAAAATTAACGCAGAGTTATTCCATACCTGCTCCTCAGATTTCTCCACCGTGTCCATACTTCCCCTAGCACTTCCATGTACACCTTGCTGTCCTGTGGACTACCTGGTCGTCCTAGACACAGGCCTTTAGAAGGTTGCTGCTTCCTGGCCATAGGCATGCAGGTGGAGGGCTTCCTTCACTTCTTTCTTTTTTTTTTTTTTTTAAGATTTTATTTATTCATGAGAGACACCGAGAGAGAAAAAGAGAAAGAGAGAGAGGCAGAGACACAGGCAGAGGAAGAAGCAGGCTCCACGCAGGGAGCCCAATGTGGGACTTGATCCCGGGTCTCCAGGATCACGCCCTGGGCCAAAGGCAGCGCTAAACCGCTAAGCCACCCAGGCTGCCCCACTTCTTTCAATTTTCTGCAGTGTCACTCCACAAAACGATGTAGGTTTATCATGTTTTACCTTAGAAAGTAAAAGGATTATGAAGAAGAAAGGAAAGAGTTTTATTCATATAACATGCAGTCCTTTTCTCACACAGCCAGGATGCAGAGGCACACTTCAAGTGGGATTCTTTCATGGAAATCACCAGTTTCTGATCCAACTCCCCTGCACTCTGTTCCCTAGTTCTCTGAGAAAATGTTTCTCTCTTAGAATGATTCTCTCTTAAAATCAACTGTATGATTCTCAACTGCCTTTTTAGAAACCCACTAGGTGTTGTTACTCATCATATTTCATTTCCTGAATCCCCACAAGTATGAGATGTTGTATTCAGAGTCTTTCTGGCCTTGGCAAGACTGCCTCTGAGAGCCTTTACCATGTCATGTTCTGGAAAAGTTCACATCAGCTTACTGAGCCCTTCATTACCTCAAGCATTCCAAAGTGTGGCCTCATTAAAAGTTCTCACTAACTAAAATCAACCTAAAGAGGATTTTCACTTTTATGAAAAAAAAAAAAAAGTAAACAAGAAAAAAAAAAAAGTTCAGCATTGGTTTTGCAGGGCACATTCTGAGCATCAAGACTAGTGCCCCTAAGCTTCTTCCCAAGAAACCACATTCAGCTTCTCAGCATCAAGTGGCCAGAGGTTTGAATTGTGTCTGTGAGCATGGGCTTTACCTTGATTTATTTTGTGTATCCATTGGCAAGAAGTATGCTAAGATCTTAGAAAAACCTAGGAAAATGAATTTTGGGGTCTGGGAGTGCTTTAAAAATTTTCCATACTAACTAATGGTAACTACTCTTTTAATTTATGCCATTTCTGCTTTCAAAAGATTTCATAAAGGATGGTCTGCTTTTGGATAGTGAGGGAGACCTACACTATAAAGCATGTTAAGTCTATGCTTCCTATTCAATGGTCTACATTTTTAATCAAATCGTTCAATTGTTGTGACTGTCTATGTAGGCTAAGAATTCAATATTGCTTCAAAGGAAAGTTTAATTAGAAATATTACAATTTGTTGGTAGTACATTTTATATGAATTTCAAACACAGGTGCATTTTCTTCAGAGAAAGACACTTTACATACTACCTAAACAAGATTCCTTTCTCTCTTTTTTTTAAAAGATTTTATTTCTTTATTTGAGAGAGAGAGAGAGAGACAGAGAGCACACTTGAGCAGGGGGAGGGTCAGAGGGAGCAGCAGACTCCTCTCTGAGCAGGAAGCCTGATGTAAGACTTCATCTAAGGACCCTGAGATCAAGGCAGATGCTTAACTGGTTGAACCACCCAGGTGCCCCAACAAGATTTCTAATGTAGGCATTTACAACCAATTTATATGCTGATTTTGTACTTTCATAAACATTTTAGTTGTAGAAAACTATAGATAACTATAGAATGGACATACACATGTTATATTGATTGATGTAAATGAATGAGGCCCATGTGTATGCCTTCCTCTATAGTGTGCACAAATTTTTAAACTATTATCCAATGAAGTTGAGAAATGCCAAAAGTAAACTTATTATTCTCAAAATTGCCTGAAGCTCCTGAATTGACACTACTTCCTCTCAGAATTTTAGAAAAAGATTTTTATTACATATTAGTAGTCTATAATAGTCAATTGTTATTATAACCACATAACCATTTGGTGGATTTTAAACAGAACAAAGGGTGTAATAGAAGAGAGTAGAGATCAACAGGCAATGTTTGAACTTGACATTTTGCATGGCTTCTCTTTACAGAACCTGGATCTTTGTAGAGTATAATGGATCAGCATAGAGTGATCCATATGCATGATCCAGAACCTGGATCAGCATAGAGTAAAATGAAACTTGGAAACACCTAAAATTAGTGTAAGCCCACAGAGAAGAGCCTTCATGAAGCTAGGAGGCTTGGAGTATTATACCAGATTGACCCAAGAACAAGACAAGTTGGGAAAATCTTTGCTTTTCCTCAAACTACTTTTGACTGCTGTGTAAACCACTGTTTCCCACCAGTTGATCAATACCTAATATAAGGATCTGTAGTGACAAATTCCTTTTATAATTTAGATCCGGGGAAGTAACAATCTCTTTTGATATAAATGGCATCTTTGGTATTAAGCAGTAATACACTTATGATATAGTATTTTTTGCCTTGCCTTCTTTCCTTGGATAACAGAAGAATCTGGAATAAGTTTAATATTCTGTGGAATAATAATGACATAGGTGAATAGTATGTTCCCATCACCTTTAATGTACTTATTTAGGTGGCTTTTTAAAGTTTTCTACCCCTCTTTTATGCAAATAGAAAATGGAAGAAATCCTAATTTCTCTTCAGTCTTTTTCTTAGCTGAGATGTTTCATAAATGTAGTCAGATGACAGTAAACCTATAGACATCATACACACATAGCAGAGTTAATACAGGATTGAGGTCAGTTAAACTGATTTTATTCTTTAATGGTTAACTTTAACGTGATATAATATAAAATATTAGCATTTGATAAATCACATATATACAAGGTGACATGACAGGATGCATAAAATAAAGCCCTGGAATAGAAAATACCTCTCATCAGTTCCTTTGACATGTCCAATTCACTAATGATTGCCTTATTCTGTCTCGTTCTCTTACTTGTGTTCTGGGTCTCATTCTCTCTCCCTCATCCTTATCAGAGGAGTTATCATATAAAGTACCTCTTTACAAACCATATAAATTTTATAGGCTATACTGAGTTCAGTAGAAGGGCATTTTACTACCCACTTAATTCATCTGAGGCTTTGAGGGAGGAGGGTGAGAGCCTTGAGCTCTTCATGTTTTATTTTTGCACGCTTTTGTCAGGGCTTTCAGAATGCATCATATCTATAAGGCAACACCCTGTCTACATTTCTGCACGTTGTTTGTGTACAAACTCAGAACTGCCATTTCACATCACAGTACATTGATTTTTAATGCTCTTCTAATTTAGGCTAAAGATGTAGAAATCTTAGGTCAGTTAGGCTGCATGCTGACCTGTGTTTGAACTTTCTCCCAGCTGCTCCCAGGTCCGTATCAACATTGTTTTGAGCTATCCCATTTGGATGAAGCAATCCCAATATTCTTTAAAAGGGAGAGATTAAGATCATTTTTTTTAAATAGCTAAGAGCATTCAATAATGACGATGAAATTGGGTGATGGCTGTTATTTTGCTGGATTAAAGCATACACGTACTGTTCGTGTCTGGTCTTATTTGCTCTTTAAAAATATTGTTATTATTTCTTCTTTGAGACATTAAATTGATTTGTCCTTTTGGGGATAGCACTGAGCTAAATGCAACTGCTTGGAATTATATAAATGCGTGACAACAGTGCCACCCAGGCTTTTTTGTGGGATCTAATGCATGAATTATCATAGGAAAAGTAGGATAATGCAGCATCCAATGACATAAGTTTGTCCAAAAAGATAATTCTAGAATTTTAAAAAAGAGTGAAAAGTGTAGTACATTTGTAGTGAGCAGTTTTAAGAGAGATTTAAACAAGAGATGAGGAGATGTGTAGCATATAGAAAGCACTTGGTGAGTGCACGAACAGCAGAGTGACAAGTTTTAAATTTTTCTAAGAATCTTCTTTTGAATATGGTAGGTATATTTATTATATTAGCAAATGTGGCAAATTTATCTTTTCATTGCTTTACTCCCTCCCAAGTTAATTAGTTTGGTGGTGCAAGGTAGAAGAAAAATGCTTTCAGAAGATAAAACAATTCCATCCAGTAAATCACATTTATAATGTATGAATAAAACCTTTTGTAATTCATATAAAACTTTCATTTCTTAAATTCTACTCCTTAGCTTAGAAGCCTGCAAAGCTGAAGTGTAAGTTTGCCTTTCAATTGTTGTCTTCTTATTGATATGCTGTATACTGCTTTGGTCCATTTCCTACTAAACACTTACCAGGGCTTAAACATGAAAAATTATGTGATGAGTCAACAGAAAAAAAAAATTCATTGGAAAGAACTATATTCATTGTAACAAAATTAAAGCACTATACTGCACAATATGAATATTTCTCATTTTTTGGCTTTTTCAGTCATAAATTTTTAAAAATTGATATATGTGTCCATTGAGAAGGTTTAAGTTTATGGTGCCTACCCTACACATGTAAAAAAATCTTTTAAATATCTTCTATATTAAGGTATGATTTATATATAACAAATCACAATGTCCAATGAATTTTGATAACTGGATACTCCTGTGCAACCACCACCTCAGTCAAAATATACAACATTTTGATCTCCCAGAAGAGTTTCATTGGATTACTTTTCTATCAGTATTCCACTGCCTACCATCCATTTTTACTTCTATCACCCAGTATAGGTTTTGCTTTTTCAGAGACATAAAATAGAATCATTGTGTGCGTGTGTGTGTGTGTTTGTATGTGTGTAACTTTTCTGCTTAATTCAGTGTTTATGAGATCATCCACGTTGTTGGTTGTACTAGAAGTATTTTTTTAATTGCATAATGGTTAGTATTTTTTTGTATAACATATAGGACAATTTGTTTAACCATATGTTGGTGGACATTTTTTTAAATGTTATTTATTTATTCATGAGAGACAGAGAGAGAGAGAGAGAGAGAGAGAGAGAGAGGCAGAGACACAGGCAGAGGGAGAAGCAGGCTCCATGCAGGGAGCCTGACGTGGGAGTCGATCCCGGGTCTCCAGGATCATACCCTGGGCCTAAGGCGGTGCTAAACCGCTGATCCACCCCGGCTACCCCCATATGTTGATGGACATATGAGTTCTTTCTATCTGAGGCTAATATGCACTAGATTACCATGAATGTGCTTATACAACACTTTTTAAAGATACATATTTTTATTTTTCTTGGGTAAATACCTACCTTGGGTAGATGTACGTTTAACTTCCTGTGAAACTACATAAAGTTTTCCAAAGTTGTATTTTTTTTCAAACATGTCAGCAAGGTCTGCGTTCATGTCAACATTTACTATTTTCAATATTTTAAACTTTAGTAATTATCTCGGAAATGCATATTCAAATTAAAATAAAATTATATTTGACTATGCATTTCCGGGATGATACAGATGTGGAACATTTATCTCTTGTGCTTATTGGCCATTTATAAATATTTTTCGAGGTATTTTGTCTTTTGCTCATTTTTAATTGAGCTGTTCTTTTTTGAAATGTATTTCCTTTACATATTCTGGATGTAGAATTTGCAGATATTTTCCCTCAGTTGATGGTGTGCCTATAATATTAATTCTGATGAAGTTTAATCAATTTTTATATGGTTTGTGCTCTTGGCAAACTCTAAACAATCTTTGCTGAACTCAAGGTCATAAAAATATTCTATGTTTTATCTTAGAATTTTATAGTTTTCTCTTTTACCTTTCAGTCTATGATCCAGCTCAGATAAATGCATGAGTAAGAAGGATATTTTCACGTGGATGTGCAGTTATTCCAGCATCATTTAATGAAAAGATACTCTTTACTCAGTGAATTACTTTGGCACCTTTTAAAAAATAATTAGCAAAATACATATGAGTTTATTCTCAGGGATATTTTGTAATTTTTATTGTAAAAGTCTTACATATCATTCATTTTTTATTCCTAAGAAACATATGTATTTAAGCTACTGTGAATGGTTATTTATTTAGTTTCCTATTATCTACTTTTAATATTTAGAAATGCTATTGTTTTTTTTTTTCCTACAGATCTTGGTTTGAGCAACTCTAATGAATGAACTTATTAGCTCTAGATTTTTTTTATATGTAGATTCCTTAGAATTCTTGCCTAAGTAATCTTGTCATTTGTCACTAGAGATAGTTTTATTTCTTTCCTTTTTTTTTTTTAATAGTTATTGTTTCTCTGCTTAAATTCCTCATGTGTTCAGACACATTGTGTATCTTTTAGGCACATTGTGTATCTATTTAGATTTCTAAATATATTTATAATTTTTACTTAAAAACTTTTGTCTGAATTTTTTAGTATTTTGGTGATCTCCGACCCTACTTCTACAGACTATTTCACCTCTAATCCACATTTCCTACTTCAGATATCTTATACTTTTTTTTTTATTAGTGCATAGCAAACAGTTTGGGGAAGAAAGAAAATGAAAACGTACATAAAAATATGAACTACCTAATATTTACACCAGAAAAAGTCACATTGCTCCTTTTGTTGACATCCTAGAATGTGAAGCTGAGTGAATTTATTTTCCTAGTAAGCTAGTTGGGAAGTTTCCTGCAGCATCTTTAGATTCAATTCATTAATGTCTCCAAATATTCTGCAGGCAGAATCAGGGCATTCCCTTCAACATTGCCTGAAACCAAACCTCAGCAAGACTGGAGATATCATTAAGATGTACAGCCCCCAGTTTTTCAAACCATTTAAGATGTTTCCTCAAAATGCAACTGTTAGCTTTTTTTGCATCACTGGAGTTTTTTTACTTCCTCAAGCTACACTTGGCTTTCTGTGTCTTGAGAAAGACTTTCCTAGCCTATCTCCATCTTTGCAGAGCTGTTCTGTCAGTGAAGTCTTCAAAGAGATTTCCCTCGGCTCCCTTGCTCTATGTCCAGCATCAGCAGACTCTTCTTATGTGTGGATAAGGCTCCACAGAAGATGTCCCTAAGCAATCTAACTATCCTTCATCTTTTTAGAAAAGTATCTAAATATGTTAGATGAAGGCCAGTGGAGAGATCTGAATCTAATTGTAGGTTGACTGTGGAACTAGAGATTCTCTGGATTCCCATCTCCCAAATCAGCCTTTACAGAGATGATGGATATGTATTTCAAAGGATCTAGTTCTCTTCCTCTCTTACCTATGGCACGTGACTTGTCAAGCAGCAGTGCAAACAGCCATGGATCACCTCTAAGAAAGGTTCCTCACTTTCTGCATTATAGTGTACTTGGTTTATAGCTCTTGCAGCTTTCTGATGGGTTAAACAAGCAGAAACAAATCTGTAATTTTTTAGTCCTGCTTAACTTTTCTATTCTTGCAATAAGGATGGGAACAGCAGCTCTTGTGATTTCTATATCCTAACTGCAAGGGGAAGCCATAGTGCCTGACTTTTCAACATATTCCTAGTGCTTGGCTTTGTAGTTTGGGCTATAGAAAGTGATATTTATCTGTAGCAGGTAAATTGGCATCTTGAAGGACAAATTAATTATACATAAAACCAGAATCTAACAAAGACAAGAATTTTCTTCAACAGATGCTATACCATATGGCTAAAGTTTAATAGAGAATGCAGTCAAGTATAGAAAATAAACGTTTAATAAATAGAATTTTCCATTTCATGTTCCATAGGAAAAAAAATAATATGGATACTGGCTGGACAAAGTATAGGTTCACTGTAAAAGGAACTTTTTCAATTAATGATTTTACAGTCTTTTAAAGTTAGAAATCTTATTGGTTGCACATATATGTTTCCTTCTTTTCCTATATCTATTTCATTTTTAAAGTAAAATACAAAATTGGAAATAAAATTCCAAGGGCAAGCAAATACAGAAATTTGATCCAATTATACTTGAACCTCTAAAGTACACAATAATAATAATACTTATATTATGAATTATATTTCAACTAGCGGCACAAAAACATTTACATACTTCTATATTAATATAAGCATGACATAGGATGCCTTTTTAAACTTTATGATCTTTTAAGAGATACTTATCTCAAATATGTCTGTTTTTATGAGTACATATAAAGAGGCTCTTTTACTAAATGCAGTCAACACCAATAGTTTTCTGTCCAGTTGCTGGAACACAAGAAGGAAATAATATTTGCTAATTAGACTCAAGAAAAGAGTGACAAAAATGTAAATCAAATGTCCTAACCCAGCATTGCCCAAGGAGTCATATGAAAAAATAGCAGATACAAAAACATAACATGCCTTCATGGCAACTTATAAAGAAATAAATGATATCTAATTGAGTATTTATGGAATACCAATAACTTACTCTCATGTTAGAGTACACAAATGCATTTGCAAAAGGAATCCATGACACTTTTAAAAACTTACTAATATGAAGCTTATATAACACATT
Organism: Vulpes lagopus; assembly: GCF_018345385.1. Taxonomy (NCBI): domain Eukaryota; kingdom Metazoa; phylum Chordata; class Mammalia; order Carnivora; family Canidae; genus Vulpes; species Vulpes lagopus. The sequence continues at coordinate 8,044,012 of NC_054839.1, read as the reverse complement.
CTTTTAATGATAATTGTTTGATAATTGAACAGACTTCCAAGTGAACTTATTTCTCATTTGTCCCATTGAAGTCATTTCTTTATTTTACTTTTTCAAATAAAATAAGTATTTTCTGAGTAAAAGGAAGGGAAAAAAACAAAAGACTCAGCTTTTTGAAGTTTCTACCAGGCCTACTCATTATGACTCCTGATTGCTTCATTTTTGCATTATAACATCTCTGTACAGGTGAGGGATAGATGTCATCTTCATTCCGTTATACTTTATTAGTAAATATACTTTATTAGTAAACTAAATTATTATTTATTTTATAAATATTTTATTATTTATTTGGCCCGGAGAAGTTTAGCAATCACAATTGTTGCAGGGTGCAGCTGGAACCTTATTCCAATTCTCTCTACCCCACAGATTCTGCTCTTTATACTATAGAGTACAGTTGTCTTCTGACACACATTCTAAAAAGAGGCAAAAATAATATAAATTTCCCAAGAGGAATGAACATCTGCTTAAAGAAATGTACTAATTTCCAGTGCAGTAAAGTAAAAAAAAAATACACTAACTAATTAAATTTAATGTGATGCTTTAAAGTTTTAGCATTTGTTTGTACACCTAGGAAATGATTTCTCCCCACGAACATCAAGATCGTGTTGTGACAAATGTCAAAGCCTTCCTGACAGTCATTTCCACTTGGCCACAGTACATAGCTGACTCCAGCTATGTGAGGGGTCATTTTCAGAGCCTGTCACTTAGAATCTTGCAAGATCTTATCTCTCCCAAATTTTATATGCCTTTGTTATTGGCAGAAGGAAATCTAACATTCTCCTCCTGCAAGACCTAATTAAAAAGTTAATTTTTCTATAGAATGTGAGATGTTTCTGAACTCTTCCAAGTTCATGTCCACATTCATATTCTCCAGAATTTTCTTTATTCATGTGTACAGATCCAATCATTTTATATGGGGTGATTTATTTTCACATGTATTTTACTAAAACAGGCTTAGAACTTCTATATTAAACTAATCTGTTAATAAAAAGTCAGCTAAATATCTAACACATAATCATTGTTCAAATTTGGCAGACCAATTAATGAAAAGTGAATGGCCGGTAAAGGGAAGTATCTGGATTCCATGAGTCCAGTGTAACATATTTGAAGACCCAAATTATTTCATGAGTGTCATATTGAAGATTTTGGGTCTATAGAAGCTGCATTTTTCATGATCTTCAGAGTATTTTTAATATGGGGGGGAGTCTGTATTTTGAACTCTTTGCCTCTAGACCACCAGCGCTGAGAGTGAACTGTATTAATTTTTCTCTTGCAAATAATCTATTCGCTCTGTTCATGATATAGATATAGTGTGATTATTTATAAAGAGTCTTTAGTAATAAACCTTCTCAATGAAAAAATAGCAACTTAATGTAATGCAGTGGAGAATATAATTGAATAATAAATAATTCTGTGAAACATATATTTTTATGTCATTGAGATAAAGTAACCCATTACCAAATAACAAAAAAAAAAGAATATATGTTTTCAGCAAAGTCATGAAGCTTAAAACAAAGTTTCTTTTTACACAATAGAAAAAATACAAAGCTGAAAACCTAGCAAATATAAACAATCAATATATTAAGATACAAATAGGATCATATTATATTTTAGGTATATCAGAGCTTTTGTATATTAATTTCCAGTATTTATTCAACCTAACTTATATTGATATGTGATATTTAGGTTTTTCAAAGTTTAAATGAGAATATTTAATATAAGCAGTAGAGAATATAAATAAAAACATTCATTCACCAACATTAATAAGATGAGATTATAAAAATATTTATTATTTCCTTAGGCTATTGCTATAGAAAAGACATCACATTATGTCAACTTCTTAATATCTCTGTGATTGATAGCATTATCATGAATGGGCAAGAAAAGTTTCAGGTGGATTGACCAAGATCTCACTTTTGGTAACTACAACAGAATACAAATATTTTTGATGTCACCATTACATGGATTAATAATGGACTTTTTTAAGAACATAGAGATTATGCTTATGTGAGTTATGTGATATTTTTGAAGTTCATCATCAGTTAAATAACAGCACCAGGTGTCACACTCAGGTCTTTTATATTCTATTTCAGTTTAAGACATCAACCCAAGTGAAGATATAAAAAGTAATAATATTTACATGTCAAACCTCATCAGATCAGTAATCTAGTCAATCCAGTGTTTGGCTATCTCAATAATATCTAGAAAATTTTAGAAGAAAATAGTGGCTTCCTGGTTCTTTTATTCACTTATACATTCACTATTTTATTAGTCCATTTGTTCTTCAAATGCTTAATACATTCAATATGAACTTGTGATAATTATGTGATAAGTATATCTTAAATAAGCATATCGTTATAAGTAAAGCTCCTGTTAACTAGTTTCTGGGGAAAATCACTTTGAAACTTAGAAAAATTTATATTAACACTAGTAATATAGTTGATTAAAAATAATGGGAATTAGTGTATTATCAGTGTCACCAAGAATTGCTCAAAGAGGAAATGAAAAACTAGTAGAATTCTGCACCCTTAGGAGGTTGAGGAAGATTAGTGGGATCAATGGGTGGTGAAAGCAAAGATTTTAGTTTCACTGGAGCAAATGATATTTCTGTATGGGAGAGGGCAACATAAGATTTCATAATCTTTATTTTTCGAAAAATGTACTTAAATGTTATACCTCGAATTTTATTGTTACTAATACTTGTATAAACCCTTCATAATCTTAATTTGAAGTACTCCACTCTGAGGGCTCAACTCACAATTGCACAATGACTGTTCCTATGTGTCAAACCCAAAAGGATCTACCATTTTTCTAAAATTTCCCATTTTCTTCATGCCCTAACTTCCTTCTTCTACCTCTTTCCTCTTAACCTTAATTCATTCATTACAAGAACTGAGTTGCCCTAACTTTTACCCTGTTTTCACTTTGTCAGACTTCCCTGGTATTAACAATCCCAGTTAAATAAAATTTCCACTACTCCATACTCCACACTAATGTGTCTGGAACCGGTCTTGGGCCTTGTCACCAAATCATTTGATAAAGTAAGAGAAACTTCAGACTTTATCACTTTCAATCAACCTCAGAATATTTCAACAGCAAATTTTTTCAGCACCCATTAGGAACCTAATATTTTCCAGGTTTTTAAAAGTGGTATTATATACATAAACATTTTATAACTATTATGGCATCAGATTCCATATCCAGTAGTTATACTTAGCAAGTTCGTTTCCATTTAGTAGAGTTTTCCCAAAGTCAATCATGTTAACCATAAAATTTTCAATGTCATGAGCAATATAAAACATGAAATCACAAACACCAAAGATCATACAAATTTAACTAATAAATTATTCACATCATATATTAGCATATACTTGTGATATGTTTAGGTCTTTTGTTAACAATCTATCAACCTGCTTTCATTGGGTATTTTCCCAAATCACAATTAGCCTGATAATTTCTCAAAAATAATTTCTCAAAAATAAAAGTTGTTACTGTATTCATTTTTAAAGAGACTATTTTGCATGACATCTGTTATTACGATGCAATTTTTCATTAAGACATTTCTTAATAAATCACATTATACAAATGTTTTTAATATGGCTAAGCAATTGAAATTTCTTTTGAGAATCTCCCCCTGCCATAGATCATATGGGCACAGCCGATATCTCAGTCTCAGAAGCCCCTGGTGTATACTTGGGTCTAGTAGAGATGAACAAATGAGTTGAAAAGTTCAGGATAAGGCCTAGAGCATATAGTGACATAAAGAGTAGAAATACCACTTTATCAGCCTAGAGAACAAATTCACCTTTTATTTATAACTTGATACCATACCAGTTATATTCAGAGACAATATGACTTTTTAAAGACAAAGAAATCTTGGTAATATTTCTTCTATGGAGAAGTAGATTTTTTAAAGGCATTAATTCATAGCAGCATTGTACCAATATTAAAAAAGATTTCTTTTTTAAACACTTCATAGATATGGATTTAAGTGATATATTATTTTAATATACAAGTCCTAAATTTATATATACACATATATAAATTTATGTTCTTTCTGATGACATTTTTATTAGTGTCTAATCTTCTAAATAAGAAAGAATTGGGAATTTTATGAAAATATCTTAAATATTAGTTAACATATATTTCAGAAGTCATTTGTAAGCTAGGAAACATATAATAAAGGTTGGCATCAGGTTCCATATTACTTCATCAGTACTCAGTTGCAGAGTGTAAAAGATTAGATTGTAACAAGATATACTATAGTACGACCACATCACACAGATCCAAGAAAAAAATTCTTTAGCAAAAATTGTATGATATTGTATAATTTTCATAATCCTACTTTTTTGTTAATTTTATAATTATTGAAACTCTAACAAACACTGATGCTCATTAAAGCAATATTTTCTACCTCTGTATATCCTATTCCTACAAATAACTTGGAGAATGTATTGCTTTACCGAAAGTAACAATAAAAATTATTTTAAAATCTGAAGAGAAGCATCTCTATATGCTCATCTAAGCCAGCGTTGACTACTTCTGCCTTTGCTCAACTAAAAACCAACAGAGAAAAAAAAAGTTAAAAAAAACAATGGAGATAGCAAATTAAACTGTATTTATAAAATTAATAGAAAAAAATATACCCATGCTTGGAAACAAATATGGAACTCAAAGTCAGATAATAAGCTAGAATTAATGCAACCATTGACCAGTAGGTGCCAACATCTGGAAAATGTGGCCTCAGATACTTCATGGTAGGAATCTGAAACAAAGTTCTTTTTTTTTTTCACAACCTGAAACCTGCAAGAATTTCTGTGTTTAGAAAAGTTCTGCCCATCAGCATAGTAAAGATGCAAAGATGCTCACTTTCTCCCCAGAGTCAAGGATAAAGAAAACAAAAACAGTAACAACAAACAGTCATCTACAAACCATTTAAACCCAAGACCTGTTCCAAACATGTTCAAAGGTCCCACTTGACACACCTCTATGACCCTAATCAAAGAAACCAAAATGAAAAATTGCCCAGGAGCAGAGAAATCCTTTTTGAGTACTGACAAAACAAAACAAAACAAAACAAACTAATGGTCTTCTATTTAGATACTTTGACAATATGGGCCAAATGTTTTGCAATACTCCTTAGGGGAAAAGCAACCCCAAATGAAAAAACTACAAGAGGAAAAATACCCATGAAGTTTAATTATGATATGTAACAGAATATTTTTCATTCTCTTCAATAGATGTAATAGAATAGCAAGGAAAAATAACATAAACTTAGAATTATTAAAGAGATAAAAGAAACCAAAAAAAAAAAAAGCCTCACATATTTAGAAAAAAAAAAGGAATATCATCAATTCACTAAAAACAGAATTTGAGGGGGCACCTTAATGGCTCACTCACTTGAGTGTCCAGCTCAATTTCAGATCAGGTCATAATATCAGTGTTCTGGGATCAAGCTGCACAACCACCTCTATGCCCAGCATGGAGTCTGCTTGTTCCTCTCCCTCTGCTTCTTCCCTTGCTCATACTCTCTCTTTTCTCATTCTCTCTCATAAATCAATCAATCAATCAATCAATCAATCAATCAATCTTTGAAAAGAAATGACAGAGTTTGAGGAACTACAGTTTTTATTACTTGGCGATTGATACTGTGAGAGATACAACATTTTTGAGACATTGCTGACTATATTATCAAAAAAGTGTATTGTCAACACTTTTTGTAAACACAAAGAGAAAGGATTGAATTACAAAAATAAACTTCTACGAAGTCACAGCATCCCACAGATTCAAGGAAGCATAACATTCAGAAATCTTCAGATGCAAGAGGACTTTCATCCTTCAGCAATCTAGCAATGGCATTTGTATTCTTACAAAAGAGTTAATCAGGGGATCCCTGGGTGGCTCAGCGGTTTAGTGCCTGCCTTCAGCCTAGGGCGTGATCCTGGAGACCCGGGATCAAATCCCACATCAGGCTCTTTGCATGGAGCCTGCTACTCCCTCTGCCTGTGTCTCTGCCCCCCACTCCCGTGTCTCTCATGAATAAATAAATAAAAATATAAAAATAAAAAAGAGTTAATCATTCTTTCTTAAAAAGCAAATTTAATTATGTTGGCACCATTGGTTTGCTTTTACCTTATTATAACATTAATACTACCCCAAATATTTAAATACACATATAATCTATAAAACCATATTATGGAGTCCATAAAATATAATTCCTGCTCTAATAGGTTGTGTTTGTTTTTTTTTTCTAAGCAGAGTAACTAAATACTTTTTTTTTTTGTTTTTATCATTCATGATGAAAATGATTTGGATAACATTGAAAGTTTTAGCAAGCAGGTGTAAACACATTTCAAAATGTGGTATGAAAAACTTTTCCTGAAGCTTCTGTGACATAAAGTTGGTTTCTTCTGAAAACAAAGTACAAAAATAGTTGCATAATATTGTGGTTTACAGGGGAAAAATATTGTGGTTTATGAAGCATTGTCTTGTAACTTCTCATCTTGTTTTTAAAACAGGGCTATGAGGGGAGTGATTCAATGGTTTGATTTAGATTTTTAAATAAATCACTTGTGTTCTCTTTCTCTCAAATAAATAAATAAAATCTTTAAAAAAATAGAATGTTTTAATGTAGGTAGTGACTGAAATTCTCATCTATCAATTAATTGATCAATTGATATATATTTTATTAGAATTCATTCTAGTGCAGACAGGTGACTGAAATACTCATAGAAAACTCTAGGGTTTTACCTTGAGCAACTCATTCCCTTTGCTTTGTACTTCCCATTCTTGCTTGGTCTGCCAATACCATGCAGTACTGTGATTCATGAAAAGGAACACATCATCATGTCATTCGAGACAAGGGTCTGTGAGAAGCATACCCTCATAGAGAGCAACATGCAGGGAACTGTGCAGGATATTATCTATTGACCTTCTCCTTATAACCCCATACAGAGATTACTTATTGACTCTTAAAGAGAAATGAACGCATGGATTTAACTTCAGTCCTACTGGAGAATATGGATGATAAGGGTGGAGACTTGTTTTCTCTTTGCCACCATAGAGAAAATAAAAGGAGAATTATGTATAGAGTTGAAACTCTGTGTATATATGTATAAGGTGATACATGTGCAAGATATATGTCTAATTAAATATAAATATAGATATGCTAAGTTGGTGAAAATATTGAAAACAGAGGTTTGATGACACACTTGAAAATTGACAATAAAAAAAAAGAAAATTGACAATAAAAATCCTTTAGTAGCTTGACCCCAAAAACATTTGAAGGGCAATTTCATCTCAAATAATTGATTGAGATAAATATTCAGGAGTTTATTTAGTGCATTTCATTAGCAATGTTAGTGAGAGCTCACAAAAGCACAGAACTATAGTCCCTGTTTGATCTCTTTGCTGATAGAAACATTATGTTTTGGATTAAATCTTCATATTATTGCAAAGCTTAAGTTTGCAAGTGAATTCATGGAAAGTGAAAATTGGTGGTTTTACACTGCTCTAAACATCATGGCTGTGTATGAAAGAAAGGACAAGAAACAGTTTCCCACTATTTGACTATCTGTGCATTTATCATCTCTTTTGTCTGCTTTTTCCTCTGAGCACCCTACAGAGGACTGTATAACTAAAAGGTTTTCCATTATATGTAATTTTAAAGAGCACAAATGGTATGCAATCATATACAGTGTGAGAAAAATTATGACCATCACCATCTTGTCTCCAGAGAGATTCACATTAAGCTTCAATTTACTCCTAGAAAGCCTGGGACATACAATTTTGATAGTTTTCTGAGGGTCACGGGTGGAGAAAGGGCAAACTTCCTACTATTCCAGGAGGAATATGTCAGCCTTTTGCTGAAAGCACATGTTTTATGCCCACACACTGTAGACTTAACTGTCAGGGAGGCACAGTGCCAACAACCCAAAGGCCAGGATCATCTTCCTGTCTTTCTTTATCTTAAATTTCTAGTTATTTCTGAATTTCCAGAATTTTCCGGGCTTCCATTTTCACGGAAATATGAATGGCAGAGAAGGCAAACCATTCACAGGGAGCCTCGTGTTTCAGAGGTTTTTGGACATAAGGAAGAAAGGCACACTCGAGTTATTCTAAGAAAAAAATGGATGGGGGATTTGGTATAAAGAGATAGTATTATCGCTTCTTGGCCTTTTGGCTAAGATCAAGTGTAGAGACAGTATCACCTATTATCCGGCTGTTGAGAAACTTGCTCTTTTATTTGCTTCTCATCATATATATGCCAGCCTCACTGACAAAAATACTGACTCTTCCTGCAATTTCATAGTTCATGCTGGTGTGGCTGGCAGGGCTCCTTTTGTTACTGGGAGCGCATTGAGGATGCTACAGACAGGAAGGTCAGTCTGGAAGTGGAGTAGGAGAAAAGCTCCTAATAAGCTCTAGGCCTGTTGTCTCTGACCTCCAGGTTTTTCTGTCTTTCAGTTATTCTGCCTTTGCCAGTCTAATCTCACTATTATCATTCCTTCACGATGTCAAAGCAGTGATGAAAATCAACTTACACATCTTAGTTTCAAAACAGCAAATTTGTTGAGTGGATCGTTCACTTTCTAACTGGATTTCTTCTGTGACTTTAGAAGCTTTGGTTAATTTCTATAGAGAAATTATTATTAGGTATACTTGATAATTATGTATTCAGTGTTTTGTGTGCTGGTCATTGAAATATTGGAAAACAACAGTGAACATGCCAGATGAAGTCCTGTCCTGATGGACCTAAAATTCTGATGGGTGGTAGTTAACAAGTAAAATGTATCATTTCAGGCTGTGATCAATGTTACAAAGAAAAGCACTCATATCAGCATGAGGAATCTATTCTGTGTAATTATTACAAAATTTCCCTGTATGTTTAAAATATGTTACAGTGGTATAAAATAGTTGCTCCAATATTTCTATAATCTTGGCATTTTTGTTGGAAAATTCATATTCTAACTGCCAAGCTTCTAGTAGAAAAGAAGATACAAAATGCACATGATCCCCTGATTTGGGAGGAGAGGCAAGAATGAGCTGATCCAAAAACCCAGTGACCTCAGGCTCCATGGTAACAGAAGTAGTTTCCAAAATGCCTTTTGAAAAAATTGTTAAAGTAGTTATGATGGGATCTGCTGGTTTCAATTGGTATAAGATGATTTACTAGAAAGTTAAGAACTAAAACACATTTATTATCCCCCAGTTACAATGGGTCAGGAATCTGGGCATGGCTTACCTGAGTGCTTTGCGCAGGGTCTCCTAAGACTGCAAAGTATTTTCATCTGCAGTCAAGGTATTTCATGTCCGCTTCCAAGTTCCAGGGGCTTTTGGCTGAGTTCAGTTCCTTGCAGCAGCTGGAGGACTGAGGCTCTCAGCTCATGGAGGCTGACTGCTCACAGTTCCTGCCCACCTGGACGTTCCATAGGAAACCCCAACATGGCAGCTTGCTCTCTAGGTCAACATGGGGGTCTCTCCTTCTAGTCCTAGGTCTAAAGTCCAAGAGAATGTAATCACGGAAGGGACCTCTTTTCACCATTGCTACAGAACATCAGGGGGTGATGTTCCATCATCTTGGCCATGTTCTATCAAAAGTAAAACACTGGGCCCACCCAGACTCTAGAACAGAGGATTTTTCACACAGGTCTTAACACAGGGGTGACAGGAAATTATGGACCACCTTAGGGTCTGTCTGCCACATGGAATATTTGGGAAGAGTAAAACAACAATCTTTCATTTTGTAGTTAGTTATAACACAGTGGGAACAACAGCATCAGGTGCTAAAAATAGCATAATTCTTCAGCAAGTATCAAATTGCTCTAGTTGCTCTGTTACAAACCAAGCCTTCAGTTCAAAGTACTTAGCTCAGTCTGAGTTTGGGTCTTTTCTTTCCTTAGACATCACTAAAAAATATAAAATGAGGATCCATGCAGCCCAGGGAAAGAGAGGGAAGCTTTAGGATGAGATTTTTCTCAGCCAAGTATGTAAAAATGCAAAATTAAATATAAAATGCAAGGACTCAGTAAGCCTCCAGTAAGATATTCATGGGATCTTCTTTTAAGAAATTGAACTATAACCTTCCTCTCTAAGACACTGTATTTTGATTGTTAATTCAGTTAGTAATCATGAAGGGAGCAATAATAGTTTTCACTAAGTCTTATGCTGAGTGGCGATTTTCAGACAACAAACTTCTTTCTATGTTACCTATAAAAGTCATATCTGTTCACTAGTATTTACAAAGCAGAGAAGAACCTAAATAAATACAAAAAAAATTAGGCAGCCATAAAACCTTCATTCAAAGAAGATTCAACATTTTATTGATTAGTGTTAGGGTTCTTTATTCTTATTAATTTTTATATATTTTGAGTTCATAGTGCAAGTAGTACTGCATTATTTTTTCACTTATGGCATTAAAATATTTCCATAAATTAAAATACTTCCATATAACGAAATAGTATTGTTTGTAGTTGTTCAATAGTCATGTTTGATTACTTCCTAATTTATTTAAGCATCTTCCCATTATTGCACATTTAAACTTGTTTCCGGTTTTACATCCTCCAAATCAAGCTGGTGTAAAAATCTTTGCACACTGGTGTATCTAACTCATTGTGTGGGCTCTTCAAATTGGTTGTGGAATATCAATAGCTGCTTCAAGTTCTTGTCCAATGTTCCAAAATTACTTAGGAATGCAAGATTTGCCTTCTCAGTGCAGTTCCACCAGAATTACTATTTAAAAAGTAAAACTTCCAGTTTGTGATCTCGAGGTAGTGTAATAGGGCCTCACATCAGGCTCCGCACTCACCAGGAATTTGCTCTGGATATATGGAGTCCTAAATTTATATTGTAATACAACTCTATTAGGCTTTGTAGTGATTGGCATTTCTTCCTGGATTCTAGCCCACTGATAGTTTCTTATGAGTTACCCTCATGTCCTCCATCTTTATAAGGATGGGGGTCAAGGAAGAGACAGCATTAGTACTTCTTGTTAGACAACACAGAAAATGACATTTTGTTTTGTATCTAATAGTTATTATGCTGATCATTCTACTTATAGTTGTTCCCTACCCCATCCACTCACTGCTATATGTTTTTCTTTGTCATTATCGCTTTCTAAAAGACTCAGTATGTATTTATCTGTTATGTTTATCAGTTACCATTCTGTAAACAATAGTAGAATATAAACTCTACCAGGGTAGAGATTGTTGTTTGTTTGGAGTTATTGACTAATATAAGACACTAGAGTTGCACCCACATGATAGGTGATCAATCAATATATATGGGACACACATATGAATTTAAATCCTGGCACATGACATATGATTAATTCATAGTATTCTATAATTAAAGGGCAAAATATCAGTTACACGGCTAGGTCAGGGATAATAGGTGCTCAAATAGGTGCTTTGTTAAATGGAGCCTGTGTGGCTCAGCAGTTGAGTGTCTGCCTTCCTCTCAGGGTGTGATCGTGGGGTCCTGGGATCTGGGATCTGGGATCAAATCCTGCATCAGGCTCCTTGTAGGAATCCTGCTTCTCCCTCTTCCTATGTCTCTGCCTTTCTCTGTGCCTCTCATGAATAAATAAATAAAATATTTAAGAAGAAATGAAGTTATAAGTGAATTAATTGTTTTCGGAAATATCTCTGATTCCCAGCTGATTATAAATTCATCCCCTAGATATTTAGCCTAAATACCCAAGACTATCTGATGTAGTTTCCCCAATTGCAAGTACTAGTTAACTAGAAATAATAAACTCTTTACTGAGTATACCTGTCCAAGTTAATAAAATGAAAAAAAAATAAAGCACATTTTTTTCACTGAAATTTCCTTAAATTTTCATTTAATAAACTTTCATTATGAATGTCTATCTTTTGTAGACTCAGTCTATATTTATTTCATTAAAAGAAAACATCTATGTAAATTTCAGAAGTGAAGCATGAAGGTGATGTTCCTGGGCACTATGACCACAAGACAACAAAGAAAGAAAATCAATTTGCAGATATGTTCCTACAGAACCTCAAACATTTATTTCAGGAGCTGAGCAACGACTCATTGCCATTCCAACAGTACTGTTTCTGGTTCTGACTTTCTCAAGTTGAGATTCTGCAGATTGGGTACCCCGGGACATGCAAGTCTTAGGCTTCTTTGGATTTGATGTGAAAAAGAATCACACTGTTCAGAAGCACAGGCTTGTCAGGACAGAACCAACATTTTTTTTCTCTTCTTTCTGTGTAACATAACTTAAGACCAGGAGAGAAAAAAAGAGGCTATTTTTTTCTTCATGAGGAGAAAAAAAATCAAAGCTCTTAAAATTCTCTAGTGATTTTTGGCTCTCCAGCAGTGTTTAGTTGATTCCCCACAGCTACTATTACTTGCCCTGATCAAGGTTGCGTTTCTTAATATCCTCTGCAGAGCCACATGCTATCGCCTGAAAATTCAATAGAGAGGGAAAGAAGATTCTATCTAACACTTATAAATAGTGAACGGTTCATATCTCCATCATAAAAGCACATTTATTTGTGCATGTGTGACTTCCCTGGGAATATTTTGTCCATCTTCTAGTAAATGTAGGACCCTTGGAAACTCTGGGAAACAAGGAGGAAGTCCACTCTCTCTCTAGGACATATGTTTTTACCTTGGTCGTCAGATTCTTCGAGTGTGTGTACATGTGTGTGTGCATGTGTGTGCATGCCTAGGGTAGAGGAATCCAGTAGACTGGGGGGAGATGGCAAAAACAAAATGCAATTCCTATTTAGAGATTGGCTCTCAATGAAATGAGGTGTAAGGAAGACAATTATTTAAATAAACTTAGAGGCATAGATAACAGATGCCTTCAAGTGTAGAGGAGACTTCTCTTTTTCATAATTTATTTTAGCAAGTTAGAAAAAAAACATGAGAACCTCATACATTTATTTTAGCTGAGTGCATGCTGTAATCATAGCAAGCTATCGCCTTGAGAAAAGCTACTGACAAAGCAGGAGACTAGTGACACCTCTTTCTCATTATGGGTTATTTCCTCTTAAATGTGTTATTTGTGTAAAGTGAGAAAATCTCCACTTTTTGCATAGAGTGTGTTTACTTCTTTTAATAGAGAGCACTCAAAGCCCTAACAAAAGAGCGTACATTAGCACTCACATTTCCTCTCAGTGGTGCTCAGTGGCATTTCAGAGCCCATATCCTGCCACTGTGCTCGATGGGGAGTGCTTCAATATTGCTTTCACTCCCTTAGTAATACTTAGCAACCACATGTTGTGCAAAGCTTCCTAAAAACAGTACAATGAAGAAAAACCTAAGACTCTTTCCAGCGTTTTCTTATCTATGGATGTCTTAAAAACAAATATTTTGGCAAATATCTCTATCTTAAAATTGAACTGAAAGAATTTCTTCTATTTTTGGTTTTGGAGGCGTATTTGTTAATTGTTTTAAAATGACCATTATAGATGTGGCTAAATACATATGTTAACTACGTTAATAGTATTTGGCAAACCTGGATTCTCTCAAAATATATAGATGTAATTTGAAATAGCAGAGGATAAAATAAAACAACCGAACTATATAAAGAAATTGCCAACATTCTATCAAGTTGATAAAATCTAGCTAACTTGACTTATAATTACTCTTATGTTAAATAAAGCATTTCCCTTTTAGAGCTTTAGTGGAATCTTGCAAAGAGAAACAGTATTTTCAGGATCATTTTGTATCAGGCTTCTCCTGAAGCAAGGCACATTTCTTTTTAAAAGGATTGACTTCAGTTTTCCTGCAAAAGTTTAGTTTCATCTTGACATTTTCGATTGAACATAAGGTTTTTAAAAGGTAATTGGTTCTTGCAGTGTTATTTTTGGACGAAATATAGAAAAAAATTGTAACGACAATTCTTACATTAATTGCACAAAGTAGTAAGAGGATTATTTATTGTATATGTTATAAATCTGAAGAGATACATCTACTGAGTGAGACCACACAAAAGTTATTGAGATCTGTTCCCATATTTAAAATTATGTCTTACTATTGGCAGTGTTATGATTAATCACACCCTTAGCTTGCCCTAAATACTTATTCTTATATTCTTATATTCTTAGAATATATTCTTAGAACATATTCTTAGAAAGAAGATATATAAGATATGTTTTTCACCTTTATGCAATCTAATTTTTCATTTTCCTACATAAGTAGGGGTGTAGTGGAAAGAACTATGATTGCTCTGCTGTAACTTTTGAGAGATTATTTTATTTTGAGCCTGATCAGAACATTTATCTTGTGATATCTCTTAGATCAACATTTTGCAATATGCTTTTTTATTATTACATATTTCCACTTACGTTTCATTTTGAATTAGTTACTGAACATGGAATTAAAGAGTATCATGAATTGTGATTCTTTCTAAGTGAAGGTACAGTATGATAACGTCTATTAAATGGAAATGAGCTATATCTACAATAGTATCAATAGGTTACAGCATTGGAATGGTGTCCATATTTTCAGCACAATTGATATATTTCATTTTGTTATATTAAGAAGAACAATAATGAGGCATAGGTTTTTTAAGCCATTTGATCATTTTTTTCAATAGTTTCAACTGCTCAGTGATTAACCTAATGTGCAATTCAGATAATTGTGAAAAATCTAATATACAGTATTTTATCAAACCTCAGGAGTCAGCCAATATCATTTTTAAATTATACTAACACATTATCAAATATTGCTCAAAGTAATTTAAAGCCCTGAAGGGGAATTTCTTCAGGAAGGTTCTCTACCCATAATTTTTTTCCCCATTGCAGTTAAACTTAATTTTTATCTGTGGACACCAGATAAAAATTAAGTTTTTATCTCAGGCTGGTCCTAAGTGTCAGATTTATGAAATCAGGGCCTTTGGAGCAGTGTAAGCAATGGCAGCATATTTGATAGCTGGTAAGTTCAGAATTTTCTTACATAAGTCGAAAGGTATAGAAAGGTTTACTCTCCTCTGTTTCAGCAACTTTAGGTGGAAAACAAAACAAAATAAAACAAGGGTCTTCCTTCTGCCCTTTCCTATTTGCCCTGGAAGCAGATGTTAATATTTTATATACAATTTTCGTTAACCAGTAATTGGCAATAAAGACAAAATAATCTACTGTTTCAAGATTCCTCAGTGTTAACTAATTAAACCAGCAGCAGACCTGGAGCACAGGACAATGGCAAACTTTCAGATGAATTAATTTTATGGAAGACCAGCTGAGTAATTGGACTCCAATTACAGGCAGTTTAGCCCCATCATCACCTTCATATATAATTAAATTCAATTGGTTGATACAGCTTCTATTTTTATGAGGCCACTTACCAGCTTTTTGAACCCCACTGTGACTTTGGATTCAGGCCAATCAATTATTAGTCATTTCTCTTTCAAATGGAAATGTTCTGGATTAGTCATATTTTCCATAATGGTCACATTTAAAATATCTCTCTTTTAGTAACTTGTAGTATATTTGAATCTCACTTTTTGATTCTCTATAGAAAATATATTCATTTAGGTTGAAATATAATAAGATGAACACTGATAGGGTATGGCTCTATGAATTTGAAGCCTCACTGGGTTGATATCCTGTAGCATCTCATTTGCAGACATATCTTGTACTCTTGGAAAAGAGCAGGATGGACATTTACTTTTTGGGGGGCAAAAATTCATCTGGAAATCACTTTGCTTATTATTACAAAGTTCAGGCTATTTAATTCTCTTCATAGTTACTTTTTCTATGTTTGGGAAATGCATACCACTGTTATAACAAAACTGTTCATTCAAATATTTCTGTAAAAAGTGTTCCATGTATATATTGTGATAGATGGATTGACCATGAAGTTTGGTCTTGTATGTGTATAAATTTCCATTGTTTTTAATCAGAAATGTATACTTAGTTGAAAGTATATTTTTAGGACAATACAGTTTTGAGGACGTCTTATTTATCGGCAGTTATTGAATATTCTGGAAGTTTAGATATGCTCTATTTGTCTAAAAACATATTCTTGGTAAAAGGGCATACAGTCCTTTAACAACAGGAATTATTTGGGGGGAGTAAATTTTTGTTCAATCTAATCTAATCTAATCTATTAAAAGGATGCAATTTATTAAACAAACAAAAATGAATTTTTTTCTGAGGTCCTATTATCCATCATAATTAAGTATAAATTACTACACTGATAAGGCAGTTTTGACTATATCGCAAATAGCGTATTTGTCATTAGAGTGGTTTTTAAGCATTGTATTTCATCGGTGGTAAAATTAAGTTAAACCAACAGTTATAAGGTGGTATCTGTGATAACCTTTCAAAATTTGGGCTATAAAATTATTTCCATTCTCATCTAAGCAAAAAAGGAGGCTATCACCTCACAAGAAAAGAAATTGGAGAAGCAAGAGAATGGTTTAAGATCAGCTCAAGAGGAAAATTTATTTCAACCACACAATGCAGACAATGGAACTGGCACCTAATTTTGTTGTTTTGTGGCTCTAGTTTGAAAGGTTTTGAATATGACTCGAAGTTTCCTTTTCTACCCTTCTTTTCTGGCTTCTGTTTTCTGAGAAAATTCTGATTTAGAATTCAGCAAATTGTTGAAAAGGAAGCTAAACTTCTTAAAGACACACAAATTGCAAACGATAGGATAATAATTAATATTAATCTCCAGATGGCAAAAACTCTGAGTTGTGAAGAGAATTTTCATTTAGAGTTACTCAAAATTATAAAAACTAAATCTAATCATGCAGTTAATCTAAACTGCATATAATCATATATTATAGTTTACAAATATATTTAAATAGTGTATATATTAATATATGTATATAAATATAAATGTATGTATGACATTAGGTACCTAATTAACAAAATAAAGTTAAAATAGAAAAAATTCAATTTTAATCTAATAATAAGAAGCATATGATAAAAAACTTATTTCCTAAAGAAGATAATTTAATATTGTCTATCACCCCCAATCCTTACCTCCATTTATGTAATTTAGTTTCACATTTATGAACAACTCCATTAGGAAATAATCTACATATTTACCACATACATTGGACCATTTCCTTAACTATACATTTACTCTTTTCTGCCTGAAGATAAATGAAAAAAATCATTCTGATATGGATATAGTTACAAAGAAAAATGTCCTTACAAAGAAAAATATCCTTACTGACTTATTATTTCTTACAAAATAATAATCTTCTCAGAAAACTCTGTTCCTATTGGATTATGTCTCTTATAGAATTAGACAATATTTGTATATACATCTCTATATGATATATCTGTAACTGAGTAGACAAAGGTAGGTTGTAATAGCCTTTGGCAAAAATTTAATATTTTGCTTTCTAAGGAATCTTTACTAAGGTATCTTGCTTCAATTTCTCCTCTCCATAAACATCTACATGAAATCCTAAAGAACCAAATGGAGAACCTTTACATTTCTTTCAGTAACATCCAAGTTCTTATAAATCTTCCTGGACAGAGATTACAAGTTGCATATTATCTAAGAAGTTACATATCCTCCCAGAGTCTTTTATGATGTAAAATTTAACTACTCATTAACACAATTTCATAGTGAAATAAGGGAATCAAGGTAGTCAACAGATAATTTACAGTCCCATGTCAGAGTTGTGTCTTTTTTTTTTAAAGATTTTATTTATTTTTATTCATGAGAAATAGAGAGAGAGAGAGAGAGAGAGAGAGAAGGCAGAGGGAAAAGAAGGCTCCATGTAGGGAGCCCGACGTGGGACTCCATCCTGGGTCTCCAGGGTCATGCCCTGGGCTGAAGGCAGGTGCTAAACCGTTGAGCCACCCAGGGGTTACCCCATGTCAGAGTTATGCCTAACACAAGTATTCAATCTTATATAAGAGGGGAACAACTCAGTTATCTACCGTGTATCTTTAGAACCAGTGTGAGTTAGCCAGTGGTATAAAAACATAAACTTCACAATGACTACCTTGTGCTTCTTAAAGTATAAGTATCCTCAATGAAGTGCAGAAGCACAAACCATATAAGCTCCTCAGTCCTAAGCATATTAACTTGTGACTACAAATAAGTAGATTGATGGTTGACTACCATAACGTTTCTGAAAACTGGAACATCAATCACAAGTGAAATGATGAACCATCTCCGGATTGTTAATAATATTTTTTATTTCCTGACTTACAAATACTGTCTGTTGCATGTTTTATAGCTAAACAAGACATTAGAGTCAATATAATTAAATCCAATTATTTTATAGATAATGAAATTGAACATGAAAGGGAGAAAACACATCTATATTTAGTGTTGTGTTCATATTTTTACCAACAATAGGATTGATTCCTCAATATTTTGTATAACCTCAAAGTTTATTAGCATCTTCTGTTTTGTGTTCATATTTGCTATATAATGCATAATATTAATAAATCTAGTGAAATGTTAACCTGTTGTAGTAAAGACTTTAATGCAGAATTTTTTTTAAACCATTGCAACTCCATGATGAAGTTATTTTTGTTTTCTTTAGATTTATCCTTTTGTGTGGGAATGTAAAAAGTAGTGAGAATGACAAAAATAGATATTCATATTTTGCGAAAGAACATTTTCCTGTACTCAATAATGCTATCGAAATTTTTCCAGACTTTGTCGTCAATTTCCTCTATGACATTTGATTTTTTTTTTCTACAAGAAACAAAAGGGGGCAAAGAGTGATTTTAGGCAAATTGGATAAACCCCAGCTAAATCTAGGAAAAACCCAGAGCAATATTCTCATTACATAAGACAGGAAACACAAATAATTAATGATCTAAGTTTTCACTTGCTGTTGTTTAATCAAAGCAGGTTTGTTTTTACTTTGGAAGTCCTCTTAAGCCACCAGTCTCAGTCTCATATTATACCAACAGGACTCCTAATCATAGGGAAGAATTGAACTTTGCCTCCCCTGGAAACAGAATAAGCTTTCAGGTGTCATCTGAATAAGGAGAATGTGTAATAAGATGTCTGTCTGTCTCTCCTGCTTCTCTAAGAAGAGTTTAACTGAGATGTTCAGCATCCCGGTCCACAAACATTCTTCCTTGCCTACAGTACAACAAAAGCCTGTGTGTGCCCGTGGTGTCAGCTTAACAAAGTGCATTGAGAGAGCTGGCTTCCTGGGCAGAGAAGCACATCAATAACCCAGTGGGAAGCAGCATGGACAGAAGGTAAACACGGGTCAGTCAGGGAAAGCCTGGTGGGAGGTGGGGCACAGATCTTCAGACACAATAAAGAGAATGACATCAGAGGGATTCATCTTTCTTTTTAACCTGAATTCCCAGTTATTAACTAAGGCATAACATCATATAAACACAACAAAGGAAGGCTCAGCCACTTTCAGCTGCCTCGCAGATGGCATCTAAATGGCAGACTCAGAGTCCCTGGTGCCCATTGTGTGATAAGACTTATTCAGCTCCGGAGGGGGCGGGGGGAGAGGGGGCGGGGGAAAGGACACAGAAACGTTAGGGTTTAAGCAAATATGATTCAGTCATGTATGCCATTGGGCTTGCCCAGTGCTCGGTCATTATTCATTAGTTACATGGGAACTCCATGCAAGAATTTCAAAATTCTGGGCGTAATTTTTTTCTGTCAAGAGTTGGCAAAAGGAAATAATATTATGTGGCCAGAGCATGTTTGTCAAGGCTTGTTTTGTTCTGTTTTGTTTTGTGACTGAGCAGGAAATCATTAGCTTTTACTTCAACTAGATTTAATACTTTATTGTAAGAGAGATCCTTTGATACTTACCTTAAATCAAAGAAATATACCCTCATTATGTTTCCATGCTAACTATAAAATCAAGGGAAAGCATAATTGGGAAATGATGATTCAATATATTGAATGAAATTCTAGGACATCACAAAGCATTTTGGCATCATAGATGGAATCATTTCTATCACAATTCTGGGCTCTTTTTCTGGATTTTACTTAGCAAGGGAAGGAGCCTAACTCTTTGGACATTTGTGTTACAGTAAACAGAAGGTATAGAGACATGCCATTCCATAAAACTTCTTTGCATGAGATAAATTGAAAGCTTCATTCTATTAATATTTTTATCCTATTAACTTAAATTTTTAAAGCACATGAAGATTTATCTTGAGGTATTTACTTTGAAGTATCTGAAAAAAAAATTTACAGATTTTTTTAAATGGAAACACAGTCAAACACAGTTACTGACAACAGTTATAAAATTGTGTATTCCAGTAACCCACTCAAATATATTTACATCTGTGAAATCTACAAATTTAACAAATTCCATTTTTCCAATTCCATTAATGTAATAGACAAGTAATAAACAGATTTTCCTATAGATCTAATAAAGTGTTTTTTTTTAATAAAATCATGTTTGGCCACATGTTCACCTTTTTTATACTGAAATAATATCACTTTGGTTCCTATATTTTTAGATGTAGTAAAGTATTATAACAAGACTGTGTTTGGGGGGCAACATTGCCATTATTTTATGGAATAATCTTGTCCTGTCAGGCTTTTACGGCAGTAAGTGGATAAGCATAACCATGTTGTATCCAAATGTATGTTTGAATGTAGTTCTTCCTTACTAAATCTGTAACAGGGTATCTGAAAAATAGAATTTCAGAAAAAGCAAATAAATTCACAGCCGATTTTAGGGAAATGGTCATCATTGTAAGTAATACAATGGAACTCCTTGATAGAAATATATAAATATGTTCAGAAGTATAGCAATATGAATATGTATTAGAATTTGCTATCAATTCAATTACTCTTTTCCACCTCATCAGTTAGGTAAAAGCTTAACTAAACAAATTAATATGGAGTGGTTCCCCAAAGGGCAAGGACCTTGGCTTTGTTGTAATGAAGAGGAAATGAGTTCCAGATATGTGTGTCCTTTGGGGACTATGGCAGAAGTTCAACTCAAGCAAGAGTGCCCTATTGATCCCTCTCCTCCAAAGGTGGATATCATGAAGGTAAGTAAGTAATCTCTGAAGTAACTAGGGATTTTACTGTGACATAGGCCAAAATCAATATCCTTGAATTCTATAGTCAAGCAAGTATGAAGTTCACCTGTAATGCCTGGATGCAGTCTGCTTGTTAAATAGAAGAGCAGCAATTATCTCAGTTTCAGTGGAGAGACAGAGAGTTTTTTCCCAATTATAATTTATGGGATATTAGAAAAGCATAAATACTACCATGTAGAAATTGTTTGAAACAGATGGTAGCTTCAAGGTAATGATAAAGTATCCTTCTATATTTTTGCCATTGCCTTCTTTACAGGTCATTGTAAAACTTTGTGCAATTAACTCACATCTGTGTTCCCATTGTGCTCAGCTATTTCATAATATAACTGAAGAAAATGGCTGCCTACAATTTTGAGAAATCCAATTAGTGGCATGATTTCAGTTTGAAAACCTTTGAGACTTATTATTCTCATATATTCATTTGTTCTTTTATTTATTAATTAAATATTCATATCAGTGAATATTATTTGCCCAAAATTGCCTCGGTTTTAGGAAGGAATACAACATTGGATAAAATAAGAAATGTCCCATTCATGGGAACAGATAATTAACCACAGGAATAGATGAGCTTTTTTTTTTTTTAAAGATTTTGTTTATTTATTCATGAGAGACACACACACACAGAGGCAGAGACACAGACAGAGGGAGAAGCAGGCTCCATGCAGGGAGCCTGAGGTGGGACTCAATCCCGGCTCTCCAGGATTGGGCCTTGGGCTGAAGACGGCAGTAAACTGCTGAGCCATCCGGGCTGCCCGAGCTTTTAATAATTATGGAAATATGTAATGTTAGCTGTTGATAAGTGCTACGAAGTGGAATAAGTTAGGAGACCTGAGGGAAGTGAAGAAGGTTCCGTGTATATACATATGGGAAGTGGGTTCCAGGCAGAGAGAACAGTAAGAGCAAAGGCCCCGTGGCAGAAATGTTTGGAGAATTCACAAAGCTGGGAGCTGGCCAGGGTGACCTGATAACGGAAGCCAAGGAAAACTGTGATTAAAGGGATGAAGTGAAAAAGGTAGCAAGCAACAGGCTAAGGCTAGATTGTGTAGGGCTTTCGAGAACAGGATAAGGACTTTAGCACTGAGTGTAAAGGAAATAGTTTACAAGATTCAGAAGAGCCATATCTCCAAAGGGTCATTCAATTCTGGGAATGGAAATAGAGTGATCCATAGAGGAGGGAGGACTGAGGACAAAAGATTGGACTGAAATGTTATTGGAATATAGATGGAAAGAGAGAATTCAGAGATATCAGGCTAACAAAATGTAGAAAAAAAAAAGAATGAAATTAACAAAGCCTTCAGTTGGTTCTCTGGAAATACTAATAAATTTGGTGGGTTGAAATCTTTCATTAGTTATAGAAAACTTTTAATTAGTGTCTCTCTAAATGATACTGGTCATTTTCTCTACTATTCCTTGTAGAAGACTTCTAATTCTTTAGATTTTATCTTAGTCTTATTAACTTTCATAATATCTACCACTTTTATTTTCTGTAATTTTTTTTATAATTTCTTGTTTTCTTTTCAAATTCAATAAACTTTCATCTAGCAGTATTTAGTTTGCTTTTAAGTTACCCCAATTTGTACATAATTGTAGTATTATATTTTTCATTTCTAAAAGTATAACAGCCTTATTTCTGAACTTTAAATGAAGAACAGCAAATGACCAAAAATCACACAGTTAATCCCTTCTAGTCGATTTAATCATGTTAAGTATTCAAATGTCATGTTTTATTGTTGCTAATTCCAACACATTATATTTTAGGATTCATTTCTGCTAGATCTCACCCATGGTACAAGAAACAAAGTATTCCTTGTTTCTTTCCATTTCATGGCTTTGCACATCTTTATTGATTTCCTTTCTTAATTATTACTTGGCATCTGATATTCTTAATTTCACACCACATCATTTTTGCATTGAAAAATGATTTTTTAAATGATTTATCCAGCATTTTTAATGCGTTCAGTCAGAAGGTTTTGCTGGGTATTTATCTACCATCTTGGCTTAAATAAAATATCCTATATGATAGGGGCATTATGATATCTAACTTTCATTTCAGAAGATGATTGGTAAATGTCCAATTCTATATAAATGATAGATGATCTCACACATGAAATTTGAGAAGTATCTTCCCCAGTAGAATCAGCCGCAGAAATATTATGGAATTAACAAGACAAAATCTTTCCTTTTAAAATTCTTCGACTTTTTCAGTAATTTTTCTTGATTTTGGCACATAATTTTCTTATCCCAGTCATTTCCTCACATGGACAGCATAGCCTTTCTTGATCAGGACCTATTTAAAAAATAACTGCCACTGCAAAAGGATGCGGTGCTTCCAGTCACAAGACACCTTACATAATTACCGATATTTTAACATCTCGCTTAGTAATAGGCAGGACAGTCCGGTAGAACAGGGCAACGTTGTACTCGGTCCGCTGATGCAACCTGGAACTACATTTCCCAGAATGCCGTTCCCACGTGGAACCAGGCCTCCTCACTAAGCTCCAGGGTCTTGCGGTCCCATGAGGCTCTGCGGCTTTCCTACCTGTCCCACCTGTGGCCTCGTGTTCAGGATGCAGCGGCAGCCAGGCCGCTCCCTCCGCGGCTCTTCTCTGCTGGATCATTTCCTGTGTCAGCTTGACGGGGCTGTGCGATGCCCATACAGCTGGCACCTTATCCACGAGCGTGTCTGCGAGGATGCTTCTGGACGAAATTAGCCTTTGAACGGACAGGTTGAGAAAGGAAGATCACCCTCAGCCATGCGAGTGGGCCTTATCCACCCACTGAGAGCTCCAACAGAACCCAAAGGCAGAAGAAGGGAGGTGCTGGCTCTTTTTCAAGAGCCGGGACATGCATCTTCTCAGCTCCGCCGGCCGCGGACGAGGGGGCTCCTGGTTCTCGGGCCTCCAGACTCAGTAGTGACTGACCCGGCTGCCCCAACCCTCCCAATTCTTGAGCATTTGCACTTGGACTGGGACCCATACCACTGGCTCCTCTACTGCTCAGGCCTTCAGACTCAGACTGGCTTTCCTGGGCTCCTCCTTGCCCATGAATCATCAAATTGGGTGACTTCTCTGCTTCCAGTTTCTCTCTACATATATCCTGTTGGTTCTGTTTCTTCGGAGACCTCAGACTGACGGCTTCCTTAAGTCTTGCCAGTCCTGGGAGGAGCAGGTGCCTGCAGCTTCAAATGAGGGGCAGCAGCAGACTCTGCAGGGCATCCACATGTTGGGGGCTGAAAGCGGGAGAGATGGGCATAAGCTCCAGTTTGCCCTTCACCTTGCCTTCTTGGTGTGGGTCCTTTTGGCCTCAGGTCTTCTACCACTAGTTGCAAAAACAGCAACTTTACCTACACTGTTTAACCAGCTGTCAGACAGCACAGGGGCTGATCATGATGATGCATTCTGTATTCAGCATTGCTCATGGTGCTTCTACTTTGCTGCTCAGACTCTAACAGGACTGCAAGCGAGCAGCACCAGACTGCCAGGGTTTGAACCTCACTCTTGTGCCTAGCAGCTGTGTGACACTGGGAAAACTCACTAGGCTGTCTAGGCCACTGGTTTCTTCATCTGGAGAGGAGAAATAAAAATACTGACTTCATAGCATGACTGATGATTAAATGTGTTTATAACATGGAAAGCCCTTTGAGCAGTCCTGCTTAGAGTAAGATTTCAATAAATGGTGATAGGCGCACTGCAGGTAATATTAGTACTCATTGTAGTACTGTAATGGGGTACTAATGGGTGTGTTCACTTACCTGTGCTTTACCTGAGCTTTAATAGGTGAAGACCCTTTAAAATAAAAATTGAAAATGATGAGACATGAGGAACCAATGTTTGAGGAGGAAAGTCCTCAAACATTAACAGTTGTATGTTATGTCTAAATATAGTTCCAAAATAAGATGTCTTTTTTTTCTGTTTTTACCCCCTCAATGGGCTATGTCTCTGCCTCTCTCTCTGTCTCTCATAAATAAATAAAATCTTTTTTTAAAAAAAGAAACGAAATGCATTAGAATCTTAATTTATGACTATCACCAACTTCTAGGTTTTAATTCAATATTTCTTGTAATCCTACTCTACTGAAGAATGAAAGTCAAAACGGAAATGATTTCTATAGTAGGCAACATGGAATTCTGAAAGCAAAACAAACCATGAACATTGGTTTTCAGGGGCATTATGTTTCTTTGATCCATTCATTCAGTAGTTGTTTCTATCTTGAAGGTCTCCCTGTTATCCCAGCTCTTCCCCAGCTAGTCTTGAGTCCCAAACTCAACCTGTCAGGATCTCAGTTTCCTCATGTAAATTTTAGGAATTGAATTAAGTCACTGTGTTCCTTTTCTGCTCTGAAATCCCACATTTCTGTATAATCCTAAATAAGTGTATGCAGTATTAGATGTCATATGTGGCAGTCTCTTATAGCAAGGTCCCCCCAAAAATACCTCACAAAGAAGTTGAATTGATAAACATGACATGCTATCTCCAAATTATATTTCAAAAGAAAACTTTTGTATTGACCAAATCCCTTCAAGAGAAAGAAGCTGAGAATGTTCCTAGCTGTGGATAGACAGTGAAATCTTGACAAATTCTTAGAGCTCATCGGACCACAAAGTAACAGTAAGAAGAAACAGAGCTCCCCACTGTTTTGTTACTGGTTTTCAATATAAGATACTTTCCCCCTTCTCTTGGTTACACTGTAAAACTGATATGTTTGGCAGATTCCCAAAAAACGGGGTTAAACCATATGGATTGAGAAATGCTATTCTACCTCAAGGTTGCACTGATAAAACTACCATGACTTTTAGCACTGAGGTGCTTCAAGCATATGTAAAGCAATTGAGTCAGGGTGCTAGTTTTTTGTTTTGTTTTTAATCTTTGTGCAAACAGCTGGAGGGGGCACTATTTATTCAGTAACTATGGGAACAGAAGTTAGAATTCATTGTTATGCAACATTTTAAAAATTGGGGAACAAATTGTGTGAGGGGTTATTTGAAGGTTCTGCAAATATGTAAGGCCCAGCAATTCTTCTCTGTACATTTTAAAGGCACAACTGGTTTGTTTAGAGGTCGTTCTACATTTATTTCTGCACTTCAGTTACTTAAACAACCTAAATGTACTTTGACTTTTGCCAAGGAAAGAACCTGGTTTATCTAAACAACTGTCAGACATTATAAAAGATATTTAACCACAAGCTGTTCTAGCACTTACCATGTAAAGAAACCAGTATTGAAGATGAGACAGCCTTGGCTCACCAGCTGGAAATGAATAAGATCTTTAATTACCTTTAAATCATGACTAATCTAAGTTGGATATTTTAACTACTGAGTATGGATTGGGGAAAAAGTTAACCAGGATAGTTTGTTAATGGTAACAAGTTAAAAAAAAAATTTAGTACATAAGAATCACTCGTGAGAATTTAAGTTTTACATGGAAGAGCAAGGAATACAGTTAAATTATTAAGCAAAACTTGCTTTCTTTAATGATTGCTCCTATGCCACTCAGATAGTTGAAGTGTAAACAAATGTCAACTGTACACATCATGAGACACTGAATAGAAATGGAGCCAACATTTGATGGCTTATAATACAGATATTTTCCATGGAAAATACAGTTAAGCCTAATTAATGAAGTTAAAATCACATTTATATATTATCATCAAAGAATCAAAGACACTGAAAGGACATCTAAACCTGTGTTGGAATCTATAATTCTTGACAATTAATCTCAAAACCAGTAACACAGTTGTCCTTAAGCATAAATTAGAACATATTTGAACAAAAGGAAGAAAGATGGACAGTAGAACAGTGCTGTGAACTACCCCCATCATTTACTGACACATATTTGAAAACAGAGTATGTTGTTTCTTCTATATGATGAATAACATTGCTATGATTTGTTTTAATTGTTGACCTGAGATTTATCCAAATTAGATGTTTTTACTGTATTTTTGTACATAGATAATTCTATCTGGTATTAGGAATAACAAATACAACTGAGTTTAGCAATCCCACAGCTCAACAATTGATACCATTTAAAATTTTTAATAAAAGATTTAGTTGAAAGTACTTATACCAATGAGAATGGAACATGTCTGCAAGATGAGAGAGGAAGCAGATTGGAAAATAGACAAGGTTTTTTTGTTTTTGTTTTTGTTTTTCAAAATGGAGGAGACAGAATTCAAACAACTGGGCTAAATATTTGATTGGACCATCAGCTCTGGAATTTTATGACTTGGGGATGTATGAAGAGACAAAAAAAATGTTAAAACCATAGACTTAGGAAAGACATAAGTACCTTGCACACTCATTCTATGTTCTTATGCATTCAAGAGAGGAAAGCTGAAGGTAGAGTGGGTCTGTGATAGAATTCTCTGAGCATGTATATATATGGAGAGAGAGGAAGAGAGACAGACAGAGGGAGATAGACATATTGATTTTCAGGAATTGGCTTACGGTATTGTGGAGGCTGGCAAGTCCAAAGTCTGTATGTACACCATCAGCCTGGAGACACAGGGAAACACTGATACTGCAGTTTGAGTCCAAAGATGGTCTTCTGTCAAAATTCCCTCTTCTTAGGGAAATACCAGCTTTTTCTAAAGGTTTTCAATTAATTGGATGTGGTCTGCCAGCATCATGGAGGATAATCTGTTTACTCAAAGTCTACTGATTGATTGATTGATTGATTTTTCAAGTCTACTGATTTAAATGCAAATCTCACCTAAAATGCCTTCACAGTAACACTCAGACATGCTTGACCAAGTATCTGGATACCATGCTTAGCTAAGCTGACACATAAAATTGTACCAACAACCATATTGGAAACCTGCAGAGAAAACAGGTACCATGGCTCTGGCTTTAGAGATATGCAAGAAAAGAGGGTAGACTGAGAGTCAGCAAGTAAGGTTCGTGCAAAAGGCAGACTATGTACTATAATAAAATGCTAGGTAAACTGTAACAAACAACCCTCTAAAGGATTGAATTGACACAAAAATAAAATCACCAAGGGATAAACAACAGGAAGCTGTAGAAAGAGCATAAAAGCAGCTTTCTCTGTTGGGTTATTAGGATTTTTGAAGATTCAAAGGTTCTTGGAGTGAGACATACTGGAACAGTCTTTGGCCCACAAAGGAGGGAAATGGAACTGGTCAGTAAATATAATGGTATGAAATAATAAACTAGTTTCTATAAACAAAATCTGTCAACTGGATAGAGAAAGAGCAAGAAACTTGTCTGTTCTGCTCTAGGCAGAAAAGATGATATGAAATAAAATATCCCTCTCATAACTCTATTACCCCAAGCTTAACTTTAGAATTGGGATTCACAGTACCTGAGTAGTCAAGGAAATTTCAAGCAGCAAAATTATAATAAAAATATATAATGCATGAAACACCTGGCATAAACTAACGGAGATATCTCTTCAGTGACATGACCTCAGTAGAAGGCACAGAGGGATCCCAGAGACAGAGATCCACCAAGCAAGAGCCTCTATCCAAAATTATAAATACATGAGAGAAAATTATCCACTATGAATAAAAAGCAGTGGCAAAAATATCAGGATTAATAGCAATTAACAGACTTTTCTAATACTACATATAAACATGTATGGCTAAAATGAAGGAATAAACTGAAAACAAAAGTTGAAATCAAACATGTCTCATCAAAATATGACACAACGTAGACAAACAATTAGTTGAGACAATAATAAATGTAATAAAGACTAATTCTGGGAATCAAAAAAGAATATTTGACTAAAATATTTGGCTAAAATATGTTCCTTATAAAGCCAGGGAAAATTTGTGAGGATTATATTGTTTAGGCATACAAGAGAAATATCTACCACATTTTCTAACCATAATGATATTGTTACAAGTTATAAAAAGTTAACTGAAGATACCTCACATGGTTGGAATTTTAAATACATAGCATACTGTGTCAAAGAAGAGCTGATCACACACATTAGGAAATATAATTAAATAAAACAAAAGAATTGAAAAGTTTCATTTAACTGGTATTCATATAAGACTTTAGAGGAAAATTTTTAGCAAAATGCATTTGCTTGGAAACGAGAAATGAGCTGTTTTTAGATCAAGAATTTCTCAAAAAGATAAAAAATTAACTCAAAGAATATAGAAGAAAATAAATAATAAAGGATTGATATTACCAAAATTGATACAAGTTAATAGAAGAATATTTATGGTCCTATGATTACTAAAGAAATTTAATTTTGAGCAAAAAATCTACCCATGAAATCCATCAGCACTTACCTTTTTAGTGGTCTAATGTTACCTTCATATCAACACCTGACAAAGAAAACCAGAAAAGAAAGTTATACACCAATCCCATCGATTAACAGAGTTATCAACCCTAAGTAAAATATATATGAGTGCCTGGGGTCTCAGCCAGTTAAGTGTCTGACTCTTGATTTCAGCTCAAGTCATGATCTCAAGGTCTTGAGATTGAGCCCCACACTGGGCTCTGTGCTCAGCGGAGAGTCTGCTGGAGATTCTTTCTCTCGCTTTCCTCTGCCTTTCCCCCACTCATGTGTGCTCTCTCTCTTATTCTCTCTCTTAAATAAATAAATATTTAAAAATAAATAAACAAAATATTCATATAATGAGATTGGGTCAAATCACACAAGAGCAAGGCTGCCTTAGAAAAATCTGTCAGCGTAACTCATGACATTAACTGATTAATGCAAGAAAATAAAAGATTATAACATAGATGCAGAAAAATACACCCATTCACATAAAAAGAAATTCAAATAAAAATTTCTTCAATATTAAATTTTCTAGTAGCTGTATGTTAAAAACAGAAACAGATGAAGTTAATATATTCTATTTAGATCAATACAAAATATTATTAAATTTGCAAAAAAATTGAAAATTATCAATGAGATATTTTGTTTTTTTTTTGTTTTTTTTGTTTTTTTTAAATT
Organism: Vulpes lagopus; assembly: GCF_018345385.1. Taxonomy (NCBI): domain Eukaryota; kingdom Metazoa; phylum Chordata; class Mammalia; order Carnivora; family Canidae; genus Vulpes; species Vulpes lagopus. The sequence goes on along the minus strand of NC_054839.1, from coordinate 8,014,053 downwards.
AATTTTTATTGGTGTTCAATTTACCAACATACAGAAAAACACCCAGTGCTCATCCCATCAAGTGTCCACCTCAGTGCCCGTCACCCATTCCCCTCCAACACCCGCCCTCCTCCCCTTCCACCACCCCTAGTTCGTTTCCCCGAGTTAGGAGTCTTTATGTTCTGTCTCCCTTCCTGATATTTCCCAACATTTCAATGAGATATTTTGCATTCTTTTTCATACTCTTTCACTTCTGGTGCACTTAGAGTGCATCTCAATTTGGAGTCGCCATATTTTAAGTTATCAATAACAACATATGCCTATTGAATCACACAGCTTTAAGATTCATCTTATGTGCACCTAGAAAAGCATTCCAACGAAAACTTACAATTATCCTACTGAAGGTTGAAATAAAAGGAATCAAACATAATGCTTATCATCGGTAGTTTTATTCACTGCTATAATAAAAAGACTCAGTCCAACATTAAGAAATTGGGAAGAGGGTAAAGCTAGTCTATGAGGCAGGCTTACTGAGCCACTTGGCCAACCCCATGTGGAGCTCTGGAAGTGGAATGACGCTTCAAAGTTATTTTCCATCAAGTACCAATGGCCTTGGACTCAGAGCTACAGACTCTCTACCCACTGCAACTGCAATCTCAATATCTGGAGGGTGTCCTTCATAGCAGGGCTGAGGATGGCGCTTCCCAGCATCCACTGCACCAGAACAAACACAGGGCAGGGGCTTTTCTGTAAGCTCTGACATAAATTCAGAATGGTGGCAACCTCTGGGTGAAGGAGAGAAGGAGTGAAATAATGACAGAGACTGAGAAATAGAGGGCATCTGTGATATCTGTGGTGTTTCAGTTTTTAGAACTTGTGATGAATGACATGCAAATTATATTATTTTCTATACTTTTATATGCAGAATATCTCCAACTTGATGGAAAAGAAGAGGGAGAACCTGAAAGAGGCAGGAAGAGAACTCAGGAAAGTTAAAGAGGTTCTCACAAAGGAAGGCATCAATCATTTGCACACACACAAAAAGAATAAAATTAATGTATTCTAGAGCTTTTCTGTAGAGAAATAGAAGTAAATACCAATGAAACATGAGATTAGAACCACGCTGGATTAGCTACTGAGTTCTCAGGTGAGGAGTATGGCTTCATTTCACAGGCTTTGTGGAGAGCCCTGGAGGAATCATGTTCATAGATGTTATATTTGTGGTGGTCCAACCTTGAAAAATATAGTAAATCAAACACATAAAACCTACCTGTTTTTGTAGTGTAGGGTTTTTTTTTTTTTTTTTTTGTGTGTGTGTGTGTGTGTGTCATTTGATGTATGGATTTGATACTGACCTCGCAAAAATATTTCACAGTCATCGTGAATTTTTCCTAAGAAGGAAAAACAATTCTTGTCCTCCTTCTAGCATCCTCTGATCTTCCATACAATCAGTAGTGACTGTGAATGTCTGCATTTTATATATAGCATCAATCTGAAGTGGAGCACCTTGCTGCAAATCATTCATGTGATTCAGCTTATGTGCACCTAGAAACAAAGAAAAGCATATGAGTACTTAAGCCTTAAAGATAAAAAAAATGCTGTCATATTGTTAAATATACATTAGCTCTTAAAAATATTTAAAATGTTCCCTAGGTAGTACTGATACTAAATTTAATCTCTAATTTGGCCTTAAGTAATCAAGAGAGTCAGTCTTTAAACACATATTTCTATAGAGCATCTGTTGCCTTTCTGTAAACATATTTCTACAAGGTATCTACATGCTTTTTTTTTTTTATACCTTTGATAAGAATCTTAGATTTCCCCTCTCTACTACCTAGCAAAGGACAGGTAAGAATTCTTTTTATTTGACTATTTTAGGGAATGACTATGTCAAAATTGGCCTGCCTTCACTAACCTGGATTATTGTTCAGGTGAAATTTCTGAAAGCTATCCCTCCATGTCTCTTTTTTAGATTCTAGAGATTTCACAGGAGTTTCTTGATGAGACCTCCCATCCACTAACCGATTTTGTCTTTACTATTTTCCCTGACTTGTGTGTGTATTCAAAAATCAATAGTCCTGAGTCCATACTGGGTCTTTGCCATGATCTGCAAAAAGGCTAAGAGACACAGCTTACTGTGCTTATGATTATTGATATATTATCCTCTCCTGTAATGTATTATTTATGTGTTAACTATCCTTTTTGGTAATTTTTTTTTTTTAAATCTATAGGGCAGATGATTTTTTTTTATTTTATTTTATTTTTATTTATTTATGATAGTCACAGAGAGAGAGAGAGAGAGAGGCAGAGACACAGGCAGAGGGAGAAGCAGGCTCCATGCACCAGGAGCCCGAGGTGGGATTCGATCCCGGGTCTCCAGGATCGCGCCCTGGGCCAAAGGCAGGCGCCAAACCGCTGCGCCACCCAGGGATCCCATTTTTGTTTTAACTTCTAATAATTAAGAATAATTTTCATGGTCATTATTCAGTCTATCTCCTGACAGGGATTGTACTCCATTATGTCCCTTGATTTTCACAGCCCTTTTTGTATTCAAACTGTTCTATAGACTGATGAACTGAAGTCAGTAATCTGACTGATGTCACACAGATAGTAAAACTAGCTTTGCACCTAGCTTTTTCAGATTCAAAAGTTTCATATATCTAGCCAGTGTTAAACTTTTTTGTTTGTTTTTCATTTGACTGACTTTATTCTAATCATTATGGCAAGAAAATGATAGATTTTATGGAATGGCATTTTATTTAAAAAATCTATATTTTAATTTATATCTCTGTGCAGAAGTAGAACAGGTTCAAGTTATGCTTTGTTTTGGGTTGAGACTGAACCCAAAATAAGATTATCAGATCATTTTGTTATAGCAGAAAAGTGCTTTCTTTCTGTCACACTGAAGAGTGGGAATCATTCTTAGACAAGATACTTATCGAAAATCAATAATACAATTAACAGTTAAGATAACAAGTGGAGATGAGTCCACAGGTTTAGATATTTGGAATTAAGCAAACACACCAAAACTAAGGTCGCTGACAACTTGGCATAGGAGATGAAGTGCTGTGAGTCAGAGTAAACAAACAAATGCCCTCTGGGAAATTTGATCTGACATTTCAAAGAACAGTAAGCCAAAAAAAAAAAAAAAAAAAAAAACAGAACAGTAAGCCAAAAAGACAAGTTATCATTGAGATAGAAATCTGATTTCAGCTTAAGAGATTTCACGGTGAACTAGATCAGGACCCTTTAAAGACCACTTCTAGAAGTTTATTTCTGTTCTCTGTGCAAATACCATTTCCCTTCTCTGGTTAAATCTAAATACCTTCACTCATTCATATTCATTTGCTCATTCATAAGTCTATACATCTATGCATGCAGACACCCAACTGCCAACTCAAGAAAGCCTTATTCCCAATACCATGCTTCTTACAGAGTTACTACTGTGTGCTAACACTGAAATTAAAAAAGGTTAATGCACAGGTTGAAGAACCCCAAGTCTTACATAGGAATCAGTGGTAAGTGCAGTGATATCATGATACTCAGTCTTGAGTTATTCATTCATAAAAAAAAGCGTTGGATAGCAATGAAATGCCTAACCTGTCCAGCCTGAAAGGGCATGAAATCTCTCTCACAGTGATATGCATGAAGGAAACGTCATCTTGGGACCTAGGGTTGAATGAGCAAAAATAAATGAAAAGCAGGATTGAAAATCTATATTGAAAGTAGTATTAGAACAGACAGTTAGCCTATGTAAATTAGGAAGAAATATTTTAAATTTCACTTCAAAAGTTTTTATGAAATGTTAATCTTAATAGCTAGCACTTTTTATTGATAAGTTAATAGAATATATAGTCTCAGTCTCATGCATATCTTTTTTCTGGTTGAGAAGAAACATGCTGGATTACCAGACTCATCTGTAAATCAGTACTTCATAAAGAAAAGCGATTGGAAAGGACTAATAGTTTATTTTTTAAACAAATGTAATCCTCATGAAAGATGATTTGCAATATTTTAAATTACAAATAATCTATTTCTCTCTGAACTGTTTTATTTCTTCTCTAAATGTTACATTTTCTGATCCCTTTCAAATATGTCTATTGAAAACACAACAATGGGGGATCCCTGGGTGGCTCAGCGGTTTAGCCCCTGCCTTCGGCCCAGGGCGTGATCCTGGAGTCCCAGGATCAAGTCCCACATCAGGCTCCCTGCATGGAGCCTGCTTCTCCCTCTGCCTGTCTCTCTGTCTCTCTCTGTCTCTGTCTCTCATGAATAAATAAATAAGATCTTTTAAAAAACAAAAAATAAAAATAAAAACACAACAAAACACACAGCAACCAAAACAAACAAACAAACAAACAAAAAACCTACCAAAAATTCCGATAATAATGAAGGGCTCATTTTTCTATCTTACATAAATTCTTTTCAGAACATACTCATCAGGCATGTCAAAACTAGCCTTATAACTGGATCTATCTTAAGTCCAGTATTTTCACATTTGAACAGTGAATGAAAGGCCATAAATAGTGCACTGGCTACTAAAGAAATAAATCCTCTCTGTACTTGAAAGGTTCATAGCCACAGGGTTATAAAATAGGTGGAAACTATGGGCCAAAGAAGGAATTTCCATTTATTTACTGTAATATTGAGGACTGGTAGAGAAAAAGCTTTAAACTTTAAACTTTTAAAAGCTGTGAATAGCAGCCCTGGGTAAGTAACCAACAGGTGAATAATAGTTACCTTAGGGGCTAAACTATAATTATTGCTGTCTACCAAAGAGCACATAAAAAATATACTCCAGAAAATAATTGTATGTTTAAAATTTTTAATGCAAATAAAATATATAATGACTCCTTAAAGAATTACATCTAATATACTTTTAAGACTTAGGTCCTTATGCCAATAACTACAGTCTTCTTATTCATTTTTAAAGAAATCTTTTTTTTTTTTTTTAAAGAGAAAGAGAAAGAGAAAGAGAAAGAGAGCAGAGGGAGTAGGAGAGAGAGAATCTTAAGCAGGTTCCAGACCCAGCACGCAGCCTATGACCTGAACCAAAATCAAGAGTTGAATGCCTACCTGAGTGAGCCACTCACTTAAAAAATTTTTTTCTTTGCTTAAATTGGGATGTGCTTTCTTTCTCAGTAGTGTTTGTGAATAATTATTTTTAAAAGTTTCAAGTAGTAAAGGAAAATTAAATTTAAATATTTCCAAAAATTGTGACCATCTTTGAAATAGTCTGGAATGTTGTAAAAATTGCACTAGGAAGTTCAGTTGTCATTTTTTTCTACCTAAGACTTGACCTTGCATTATTTCCTTTAAAAAAAAACTGCATAAGGGGCACCTGGGTGGCATAGTCAGTTAAGTGACTTGGTTTCAGCTCAGATCGTGAACTCAGGGTCATGAGGTTGGGCTCTGAGCTCATCGAGAGTCGTCTTGGATTCTCTCTCCTTCTCCCTCTGCTCCTTTCTCTCTCTCTCAAAAATAAATACATCTTTTTTAAAAAAAAGCTGCATGAAATTGAAAAATTCCACCAGACATTGAATTAAAAAATATGTTGTCACTGTTGCTTAGAGTATCCTGCTACATTTTTTTCTTATATTCTATTGTCTTCCTAATGACCTGGCTGTGCTATGGGTCAGCCTCTTTGGAGTGGCTTAAGGAAACAATTGGCCTTTCTGGGACATGATTTGGCAAGAGTACAAAGATGATTCCAGAAGGAATATTTTCCTCCCTGATATCATGGTATCTATAGTTCACTTTTGCTTAGGGAAAAATGCATATTTACAGATTTTCTATTATAATTGATGAATATTGGCTCTTATCTATGAAGGTCAACACAAATTAGTATTAACATGTTGCATTTTATACCAATTCTATGGAGAACTTGAACTTCATCTCTGAGTTGTAGATATCTCAAGGCCAATGTCCCCTTATTATTCAGAGACTAACCCTGATTAAAGTCTAGAATTAGGGCTCTCATTTTCGGGCAGGGATTGAGGAGACAGTGGCAACCATCATCCTGGTTATGCCCCTACATTTGGTCTTTGGTCACAACTTTGGTTGGCTGACACATGAGTGAGTTGCAGTTAGCTCTTGATGTGTCATAAATAATTGATTTCCACTAATAAATTCATTAATTTTTTAAAAACAACTGAAATAAGTTTAGGCTTATTCCTATAAAATTATCAGCTCAATTTCATCCTGATGTATTTTTTCTGAGACAGAAAGTTTAGGGTTGTGGTTACAGCTAGTATACATAATTGTGCATTAAGAACCTGAAACAATTGGAGTGTCAGGCAGATCACGTCGCCTATCTTGTCTGTAGCCCAGAAAATGACTCCAATACACTATAGATCATGCATGTCTGGGGTGCTGCACATCACAGAGATGTATGAAATAGGACTAGCACTGGAAATGCTAGACAGGGAAATTTTCTTTTTCACTTCCTGAGGATTTGGGCACATGAGTATGGTGTCTGTGCTCATAACACACGAAAAAATTTCTACTTACCCAGTCCTCTAAGAAATGTCTCAAAACTGCTCTTTACATGAAATTTTCTTATATTTATAGTATACAATGAGTTTACTTCAAAAGATACACCTCTGTGAGTTTTGACTTACACTGGTTATTTGACATTTCTGCCATTTGTTTACTTACCTCAACATAATACATAAGCATGCAAAAACAATGTGAATTGATGAAGGGTTTCCTGTTGGGTAATAAAAATACTCAAAAATAAAAAAAAATGATTCACACTGATATTCTAAGATTGCCTCATTTGGACATATTTTAAAGTCTAGTTGGATATACAAGGTTCATATACTTGTAAAAGAACTATTAGTACCTCCCCCCAAAGGAAAAAGAATATAAAAATTCTTTTGCTAATGTGAGGATGAGCTGTTAGCTGTGTGTATGTGGACTTTTCACCCACAATTTAGTGCATTCTCTCATTGCTGTGTGTACTTACACTGGGAAGTAAGGAATAGTTCCATTCATTTTACAAGTTGATCCTTCCCTGAGTGCTTTTATCATATTCTGTTTTTAGAGAAAGTGGATTTGATTTAATAGAAATTGAGTCAGGGTGCACAGAGAAGCTAGGAAAAAAGGTTTCTAAGAAAGAGACTGCAATTCACCATTTTGATGTTTATCTGAACAACTAATTCTCTGTAGTACAAGAAGAAAGAAAACACTTATAGAAAGGCCACAATAGCCCAAACATTTTAACTAATAAAATCCCACCAGTATTTTTTTAAGAAATTGATGGCCTAACCAAAGAGAATGAGTAAGTCAATTAGGAATATGAAATATGAAATTAATGGTTGTACTAAATGTTTTCAGGTTGCAACTAGCCTTTTGGTGCTGTCATTCTCAAATTTAAGATGTTCCCTCTTTAAAAAAGATCCATAGTAGCTGGTAGTTTTAAATATGATGGTTCTTTTTCTTTTTCTTCTTGTATTTCTCTCCCTTGACCTTAAAAACTTATCTATCACCTTTGTTTTCCATGGAAAGAACAGTAAGTGGCTCTATTTTATTTAGTCTCTAAACCCAAATCTTTCAAATACTAAGATAGGGTCTAATGTCACTATGACAGCTTTTATGCAAGGGTTAAGTATTATCATTTTCTACCTCATTTCCTCCTCCAGGACACCTTGACATGAGAAAATAACTTCACCCAGCAAGTTAATTCATTTAAGTACTTGGCAGGCCATAGACAATTGACTCTTCTTGGAAGGCCCATTAACAAGGAGAGGTGTTCTAAATCAGACTTTCTATGGGGACCACACTGAAGTTAGTTTATAACTCAAGATGCTGAAGGTTAATATCTGTTCCTAAAATTTTCCAAGCAAGAATCAGCTCATCTTTGTGCTAGGCTATATGACTTTCTGAGTCTTAACTGAACACTTATTCACAGATGGAAGCAGGAAGCACTATTACAAAACTGTAAAAGCAAAGACATTGAAATTAGACAAACCTAGATTTGAATCTTGATGCTGTCACATAACTATCACAAATCAACTGATGTGTGATTTTTTAAAAAAGATTTTATTTATTTATTTGAGAGAGAGAGAGTTTGAGCAAAAGCATGAGGAAGGGGGAGGGGAGGAAGAAAGGGAAGAGAGGGGGAAACGAGAGGAAAGGGGCAGAGGCAAAGAGAGAGGGAAAAACAGACTCCCACCTGAGTGGGAAGCCAGACTAGGGGCTTGATCTCAGGACTCCGGGATCATGACCTGAACTGAAAGCAGAGCTTAACTAACTGAGCCACCCAGGTGCCCCAACTGATGTGTGATTTTGAGACAGGTTCATAGCATCTTGGAGCCCAGTGCTTCCTCTGTGAAGTGCAAATCATCCTTCAACAAGCTTTTAGAAATATTATAAGAGTTAATGTATGGAAAATGTTTGTAAAGTGCTTGACAACAAGAAATTGAACTGCAGGTTCTACTAATATGTTCATTACAACTACCATCTACCCTTTGGAAAACACAAACTTCACCTTTTTCAGTTCCTCGTCTGCAAAATGGAACCATAGCACCAGGTTCATAAGCTGGGGTTGTGTGTGAATGTCAAGAATAAATGACACTGTGTTTATATTTCCTAAACCTCAGGAATGGATATATGGATTTTTAAATATTAAAGGACACAGAGATCTCAACACTTAAAAAATTTTCCTTTCAAATGATTTCCAAATAGTGACCTTTATAATAGTGGTAGGCTACCCAGATAATCTGTTACTACAGGTTTGAAAAAAAGAAAAGACTTTCTTTCAAACCTCAGCTCTGTCATTTATTTGCTATATATATGTCCCTGAGTAAAACACTTAGCATCTTTATGCCTCAATTTTCTTATCTTGATATGGGGAAAAATTCTTTTCCACAGAAAATCTGTGAGAATTAATGATGTACCCATATGGCATTTGGCATAGAGCTCGGCACACACTTATAATAAGAGCATGGATGTTAATAGCTATAATTTATTAAGCACACATACTTCTCATTCCACTAACTGCAGTATAACAATGAAGTTGTGGAGAGAAATATATACAAGATGTAGAAGATTTGACTTATGTCCACATAACATTCATGATTCTTTAAAAACAATCATGAATAAGCAACTCTTTAATACCATATGTGATATTTATATAACTCTTATAAACGTATGTGTAGTATCCATTACTATATATATTAAGCAACCATTTATCATGTATATTTTTGTACTCTATATTTTATATAAAATATAAGAATAAAATTTGCCCTTCCACTGGATGCCTGAGTGGCTCAGTTTTTTGATTTTGGGTTGGGTCATGATCTAGATGTTCTGGAATTGAGCCCTGCATTGGGCTGCATGCTTAGTTTAAGTCCGCTAGAGATTCTCTCTCCCTCTTCCTCTGCCGCTCCCCCCAAGTCATGCTCCCATTCTCTCTCTCTCTCTCCCTCTCTCAAATCAATAAATAAATCTTTAAAAAGGAATAAACTTTATCCTTACATTGTTATTGTGAAGATGGATCATTTTTATAAGTTTCAAAAAATGGAAGAACAGTACCATTCATAGATAAGGAAGTGAACAGGAAAAAATGAGACAAAGGATAAGTAGCCTGATGGGAAAATAAGAGGGAAGTAGAACACTGTGTCCCAAAAACAAACAGAAAAGTGTTTCTGAAATAAGGGAGTGGTCACAACTATTAAAAGGTCGTATAAGAAGAGAAAGGTTGTATAAGATGGTGTTGGTTTCAAAAGATTTAACAAGTGGTCATTGGTGGCCTTGACTAAAGGGTTTCCGTAGAGTACTAAAGTTGTAAACTAAACTAGAATTAATTAACAATGAATGGAATTCAAGAAAGTGAAACAACAGCCTAGTAGAAAATCTGCCAAGAATATTTTTGATTTCCTGTGAAGAGGAGCAAAAAAATTGCGGCAATAGGTGGAGGAGGATATGTGGTCAGCAATGGGCTGCTGAGTTTTACATACCTTTTGCTGAAGTGGCGTGTATTTTCTGTTATTTTAAGAGAAAAAAAAATACTGAAACAGTTTTTTCAATATTTTGATTGACTTTCCATTGAGTCCTACAATGGAAAGTCCTAAGCCCTTTTAAAATACAGGCTCATAAAATAAATAAATAAATAAATAAATAAATAAATAAATAAATAAAAATAAATAAAATAAAAGAAAATAAAATAAAAGAAAAGAAAAGAAAAGAAAAGAAAATACAGGCTCATGAGCTATACCCTAGTTTGTTGAATGAATGAAGCCTCAGGATCTTTATCAAGCTTCTCTGCAGATACACATGAATACTAAAGTTTATTTCATTTCAATAACACAAACATCTATATTAAATGTGACAAATGCATAGATGGAACTTCATATTTTATATACTAAAATAATTTGAGAGTCATCTTTGATTTATTCATACTTAGTTCAATTCTCTAGCACTTTTGAAGGTCATATGGGGAGTTTATGTGCATCTAGAGTGTTAAGTATGTTCCTTTATAATATTTTCCACTGATGGTACCAACCAGTAATACCAGGTGGGCAGAGATGGCACATAAGATGAGATCTATTTCTCATTACTGAGTGTGTTGTCCTGCTTAAGGAAGTTACCAGAAGAATCTGTCCATTTTCCTGTTTATTCTGATAAAAAATTTCTGATAAGAAAAATTTCCCTTATGAATACAATTTGCTTTCTGTGTTTACTATGCCAGATTCTAAGGACTTGGTAGCAGCAACTGCTATTGTGTACACACCTCTATCCCCTGATGTCTATGCCTCCTTGCATTTCTGAGAAATTACACACTTCTTTCACAGGTGCCTCAACTTTGCATGTAATCTTCTTGGTTATGAGTTCTCTGCCAAGTACTTCCCCATGACCTCTTATTTTTTATTACCTTAACAAAGTCTGTTTTGGTTTGTTAAGATAGGTGTTATTACAATGTTTCTAGATCTAATTTCCATCTTTTCTGCATGAATCTAATCCTGTTACTTTGCTTTCATAAGCTTTAGTATTCTTTTCTGTAAAATGGAATCAGTGACACTTATCCCATAGTGTTAAGAGTTAATGCATTGTAATATGTATAATACCATCTGGGAAGAAACAGTATGCTATGAACAGTCTCATTTCTTATCTAAACTACCAGAGTGAGAGGGAAAATTACTGATATGATCCTCGATTATTGTGTCTCTTGCTCAATGTCTTTGAGAATCTAGACTAATGAAATGGTTTCAAAGTTGTTTACTTGAAAGTTTATGATTTTCTAGAAGCTCAATGACAGTAAATTAATTAAAGCAACACTAATCTTTTACAATGATACAAAAAATATCCTGTTAATCTTTGGCTAATTATACATAATAATTTTGAGAATTTGCTCATTGCCCTGAGACTTTTCTTTTCTGAATTTAAGCAAAAATATGGTAGCTGAATTTATGATTATTGATACTTCTCATCCTTTCTTTCAAATTAAAATAACTATGGAAGCATGAATTGTGAAGAACAAATATCTTACGAATGTAAAAATATATTTTCGTGAGTAATAATAGACAACACCATGCAAGCATCGTATTAAAGCTTCCACTAATATTGTTTTTAAAAGGTTCATATTGGGGCAGCCCTGGTGGCCCAGTGGTTTAGCGCCACCTTCAGCCCAGGGTGAAGGGATCAAGTCCCACGTAGGGCTTCCTGCATGGAGCCTGCTTCTCCCTCTGCCTGTGCCTGAGTCTCTGCCTTTCTCTCTCTGTGTCTCTCATGAATAAATAAGTAAAATTTAAAAAAAAAAATAAAAGAGGATTTAAGATTGATAAGTAAACGAGTTTAAACTTAAAATAACTATTAGTGGGTAACATATATGAAGTTTCTTTTAATACAGATTTTCCATACTTTATTCTGTAACAATACCTATGTGATTTCTTAAAAAAATTAAAAGATAAGCAGAGTTGAGCCTAAGGTAATGATGTGTTCAAAGGCACTGGGACCATGTCTCAACCAGGCCCTTAAAAGAAAATAGGTATCTTGAGGCTGGTACCTTCAGAGCTTGTTCAGGTAATATCAGGCAGAATGTTTCCACTTGAATCTTATAACATTAGGACTTTGTATGAATCATGTGGATTAAAGAGCGTCTGACAATTGGGCACTTATGCATTTGTCAACCTCAGAAATGAAAAAAGAATCTTTAAAAACCAATGAAAAGTTTTGAATACTACGTAAAATCTCACCTGGCAGCACAGTATCACCTAGCAGCACCCATTTCTCACCTGGTTTTCATTGTTTTACTGAAAACCAAAACAATGGTATATGCGTGACCCACACCATACAGAATTGGTAGCACTTACCTCACTACCATATAATTAGAAATACTGGCTATATGTGCACTTCTATAAGGAACAAGCACATATTTATTAGAGATCCTTACATTTTCAAGTTTCTTGACTATATCATAATTTACTCCATAAAACATGCTGATTGCATTATTTTAAGCTTTTTTGTTTTCGGGCAAAATGCCAAATAACAAATAGTATAACAGGGCATTATCATGTTAACTGAGAAAACAATTTGAGATTTATTCTTTATTTTTCCACCTTTAAACTCAAATAACATATTTTTCTATTTGAAAAAAGAATTCTTACATAATGATATTTACCTTGCATTATTAATATTAAGCATTAGTGTCTTGATTCCCCTGTAAGCTTCCAAACTCACTGAAATCAGAGGCTGTATTGTCTGCTTCTATTTATACTTAACCTTGACATGAGAATTGCCTTCAATTTTGTAAAGGTCAAGGATTTGCAAGGAATTGAATCAGTGGTTGAAGGCATAGGTAAAAACACCTGTGACTCCCATGCATCGCTTTGAGTGCACTTTGGGTAGAAAGTGTTCTTCCCTCAATTAAAGTACTCAACTCCAAAGAAGCTTTTCCCTTTTTCTTTTATTTCCTATAATACCTCTTTATTGGCCCTATGATATTTCTTTCATTTGGCACAGAGAATAGTTCATGGAGATCCAGAATTCAGTTCTCCCCTTCACAATATTAATGTTTAAGTTTGTTTGGGTTAGGAATGTTATTGTTGCTTCAATTCTCTCCCATAGTCTGTACACAGGCAGCATAACATATGCACCGTAATGGAGTGTGTCGGGTATGAAGAACCAAGCCATTAGGCAGTGCATTAAGCAAAGCCTCTCCAGCTACGGCACTGAGCATGGCTGGATCTTAGAGAGGCCAGACCTATACAAACAGAGCCCTTGAGATGCATTTTCTTGCACTCTCTTTGTTTGTATTCTCTGATGTTTGCAGATGCTATGTGAGTCTTTTGATTGATTCCATTTGGTTGGTTCAATGAGCATGCCCAATGGGCTTTGTTCCCCGTGAGTTGAGACAGCAAAGAACTATAATGAAATGTTTCCACCTTCACATAAAGATCTTATCATACATTACAGCAAGCTTTATCACATTCAATGCTGATGGATTTTTCTGAGACTTGTTAACTATTAACAAAATGCTCTTTTAATTCCTCTACAAAATCCATCAACATCAAACGTCCATAGTCCAAAATGTCTAAATGACCTTTCTTCCACCCAAAATATCAAGCTTTTGTATCTTGCATTAAGTTAGGTAGATGCATCAATATGAAAACTTTTGATTAATAATTATCTACACAATTGCCTAATTTCTGCATGTGTTTTTTTATGTTGAATGGCCCATGAGGTATATATGACACATTTCAAAAGATTGACCTGACTATTGCTATCTTTTACATTTTGACATAAAAATAGGTTTAAATGATGTATACATGTATTTGCACACTCATTGGCTCATTCCCAGAGGTTTTTCAATAGCTCAAATTACAACTAGACTAAAAACAATATTCCACTCTATCAAGTGTATTTGCTTGGAATCTTTCTCTTTTAATGAACTATTTCTAGGTTCTATTAACTTCTTAATTATGTTGCTACTTTATCTAAAACTCCTTTTTAAAGACTTTTTAGCTATTTTTCCTGTCGATTTTTTTTCTAAAAATCTGTTGATTAAACTTTCCTCAATTTACATTTCAATAACTTATTGTTAGACTATCTCTAATGATCATATAATTGTTTTCTTGCTGTAGAAATTAATTTTGTAAATTCTCTTTTTAGTATCATAGAATGGATAGGCACAAGTACAACAAAATTGTCATAATCTATATAATGTATATAATTTTGTAGAAATGCTGTATTATGATATTAATTGAAAGAGTTTCCAGTACATGCAATACCTTTACAGATACTTCACCAATGAGGAAATTAGTATATAGATTAGTGCCCAGTATTCTAAATTATAGTGAGAAAATGTAAATGGCTAGAGCAGTTAACTCACTATTTTGTGCTTAAAAGTTTAACGTAATATAGAATATTTATGATTCTCACATCAGAGACTTTGCTGGTGGAAATAAAAAAAATGAAGGTATAGACTTTTTTAGAACAGCCTGATGAAACTTGAAAAGTCTCAGGATTATTCATATCTGAGAATGATGTCAGTGACCTCAGGTATTACAATATTCATATGCATGAGGATGTTCATATTCAGAGTGAAGATAGCAAGGTTAGAAAGAAAACTCAATAAAGGCCTAAAAAATATCAAAAATCAGAGGACATGTAGAATGTACTGGGATGCAATACAGTGCTGTTCAGAGACCAGGCTTGTATTTGGTCTGTTTAAATGTCAATCCTTACCAGCTGAGTTACCTACGGCACAGTACTTAGTACCCCTGCTTAGGGGCAGCCACCGGACCTACCTAAGCTTGCAAAACCTAAGGACCTCCAAAGTTCACAGGCCTGAAAAATGCTTTTTTATTTTTTTAAGGTTTTGTTTATTTATTCATGAGAGACACACAGAGAGAGGCAGAGAAATAGGCAGAAGAAGAAGCAGGCTCCCTGCTGGGAGCCCCATGCAGGACTTGCTTCTGGGACCTGGGGATCATGCCCTGAGCTGAAGGCAGATCCTAAACCACTGAGCCACCCAGGTGCCCCACAAAATGCTTTTAATATGGGCTCCTGGAAGATCTTTTATTCCCAGTGCTTCAGTGGTCATTCATGGCTGGCTCCCAGTATGCTCACCTAGACTCTCAAAAGCCTCAAATCAGAAATCATATTATATGTCCTCTGTAGGGTAATACTGAATTCTTCATCTCCCCTGCTAGTCTGGTCCAGGCAAGAAATAAATGAACATACCTGTCATAACATCCATCCACATTTTGTTTATTCCAGGTGATTTCCAAATAGTTACTTAAAATTTAATGATATATCCTTTTCCTTCTTATGCCTTGAGGAGAACGATGAAAACACACAGATATTACCCATGATAGTTGGGTTTTACCCTTCACCAAATTATCTGAGTTAAATAGTTCTCCCATCAAATCTCTCAGGACCAATATAATTACTTCATCCAATTGTTTTAAGATAAAATTTGCTTTTCTTTGAATATTTTGTCTTGCCCAAGATACCCATTTTAATTTTTTTCTTCATAGATCTAATATTATTTGGAAAAACTGTTGAAAATACTTCAAGATACAGTTTGAAATTATATTTGTTCTGAACATATAGTTGTCCACAAACTCAGTTATTACAGATAGTACTTTAACATATTTCCCTTAAATTAGCTAAAAAGCTCCTCAAAACCCTTGTATCCATGCCATCCACCAGTGTCACACTGTAGCCTCTTCTCATGCACAGACTTGCCCTGGCTGTGGGACATAGGGATCTAGTTCCTTTTTAGGAAGTCACACAGGTGTCACATGCTTGACCTGCTTGCCCTTCCCCTGTCCTCTTCCCTGTAAGAACATGCCTGGGCAAACCTACTGCCTGATAAAGTTTGCAGAGTAAAGTCAAGGTTGTTGTTCTAGCCCATTTTGGCTCAGGCGACAAAAAGCCCAGTGAGTGCACCAAGACCAAAAAACATACTTAATTAAGCCCAGCCTGAATCATTCATTCATAGAACTGTAAGCTAAAAAAATTCTGGTTGTTATGTCAATAATTTGGTGGCTTCTATGCAGTCTTATAGATAGATGTCTGATAAGAAATAAAATATTTTGCATGCAA
This sequence comes from Vulpes lagopus, assembly GCF_018345385.1. Lineage (NCBI taxonomy): Eukaryota > Metazoa > Chordata > Mammalia > Carnivora > Canidae > Vulpes > Vulpes lagopus. The sequence continues at coordinate 7,998,021 of NC_054839.1, read as the reverse complement.
AACATAAAGTCAGTTTTCAAGAAAAATGCAAATGCTGTGGAAATCAAGGAAAGCATACCTTATTTTGTTGAAAATTGCCAAGACTTAGTTACAAATTATTAACAGTCAAATGGTCTATGGCCATCCCACTCATGGTTTTCAAGTTACAAATAGAATATTCTTGTGTCAATCTGTACTTTAGATGCCATATACATGATGGCTTTACAAGTAAAGTGTGTGTGTGCGTGTGTGTGTGTGTGTGTAGGTACGTGGAAGTATGCATAGTCAGTTCTCATTTTTTGTAGACTTCTTGTGAATTTTCCTACCCACTGGGATTTATTTGTGACCTTAAACTGATGCTTGTACTGCTTCCATGGTCATTCAGGAACATGTACCAAGCGGTAAACAAACAAACAAACAGAGTTGTGGAATATGCACGCTCCCAGCTGAGGATGAGCAAGGCATTGACACTCTGCCTTCCTGTATCAGCTTTCATATTGTAAACTAGTTGTCTTTACTAGCTCCACTTAGTGTTACTTTTTTTTTTTTTTTTGCATTTTGGTGCTTTTTGTTAGTGAATTTGCTGCTTAAAATGTCTCCCAAGCAGAGTGTTAAAGTGTTTTCTAGTATTCTTAAGTATAAGAAGGCTGGAATATGATTTCTGGAGAAAATATATGATTGAGATAAGCTTCATTCACATGTACAGTTCTCATACTCTTGCCTGTGAATTTAGGGGTAATGAATCAACAATGTGGTATGCTAAAAAAATGTAGAGGATATTTGCCAATCTTTACCTGAGGCTGCTCTGCAATGTGCTAACATTAACTGCTACAGTGAGTGCTAAAGCTGAAAAATATGGAAAATTCAGCTAACTTGGTGGATTCCTGAGCTATTAACTGATTAAAAATGAATTACACTGATCAGCATCACTGGGAAGCTGAAAGTCAAAGCAATTTACAAGTTACAGGGTCAGAAAAACATTAAACTCTGTTCTCAGCTAATGCTGACTGGCTCCCACATTTCATAAGGTGCTACACCGTGAACAATGTTATACTTTCAGAAGAGGCAGGTTCTGCAGATCGAGAGGAATCAGAAGAATTTTTTAGATACTCGCTAAGTGTCATACAGGAAAGGGTTATGCAGAAGAGCAGGTTCTCTACACTGATGAGGCTAACTTTTTTTAACAAGGATGTTGGCAAACAAATTTATATAACAAAAATTGTAAGTCAGTTGATGAAAATGTTGTGCCCAGAGAATCACAGGAACCTAATCCTATATCTCCCCTAGGAGCAATAACTTAGTATTTGCTCATTTATTTAGTGTTTATAGCAACTTTATAGAACATTACTACCATAAGTAATGAAAATCAACTGTGTGTGTGCATATGTGTGTTTTAGAGAATATGTTGACAATACAAAGTTAAATAATGTGTTCCTTCTTTTCTCATACTTAGCACTCATTACTGCAAGGAAGTGTAAGATCCTAACCCCTTTATTTTGGCTGTCAAGGTAGTTGTGGCTGAGCTTTGGAAAAAAAAAAAAGTATTACCTATTATCTACCTATCTAGACATAGATGTAAAATTTTAATGTAAATCATTATTTTTTATTCATATTATACTTTTATCATTTTATGATGTATGTGAAGTTAGCTATATTAAAAATGAAGATTATGAGGATTTCAGGATTCTAAAGGGAACATTACAAAAAACGATTTGGGTCTAGTAAGATCAAATACCACTATAGTATATTACTTATACATTAAAGAGAGGTCAGAAGCTCTCTAAATTATAATGAAGAATTTGAAGTATAATTCTAGTGAGACAAGGAGATCAGTAGAGGAAGATTATTTAATAAAAGGTGATGTGAATTTGTTAGTCACTTAGAAATCATGTAGATTCCTAATGCAAATCTTATATCAAAATAAATTCCACATGAAATTGACTACATGTAAAATCCGAAATTATAAAGTATAAGAGATGATAAAAATATTTTTAAAAGGACAAAACAATCTAAAAAAAAAAAAAAAGGACAAAACATTTAATACTCCAGACACACTAAAAGGAAACTATTGACTGAATAAAACATTAAAAACTTTGGTGAAAATCAAAATTAAATTAAATTAATTAAATTAAAGCTGAAAGAAAATGAAAAGTGATAAGACTTTTCTGATTAGATTAAGAAGAAATAGATAGAGGGTTTAGGATCAGTAATGGCAAGTCAATAAGAGATTTGTACTTACATCCTGGTAGAGTATGTTGGTCTAACTTTTCTGAAAAAGAAGTTGGCCATTATACATAAAACAAAAACAAAAACAAAAAAACAAAACAAAACAACAACAACAACAACAACAAAACAGAACAAAAACCTCTAAATCATTTAAGTTAGTAATTCCACTTTTAAGGACATATCTCAAATAAATAGTTGAATAGCCCATACTGCATGCACGCGCACACACACACACACACACACACACACAAGCACCAAATAGGTATCTTGTACATGACATTCTTTGCAGCCTAATTATAGTGAATTATTAGGGGCAATCAAAATTAGCAATTAAGGGTTTACTGGGTAAAGTTGTTGAAGTTATTTTATTTTAGGAAAACTATTGATAAGCTAAAAGAAAAGATTCAAATCTCAGCAAAGTAGAAGAGGAAGAAAAGGAGGTGGAGGAAGAGAAGGAGGAAAACAAGAAGCCTCTGCCACTGCCATCTGGAGTCCAGAGAACCCTTTGAATGAGCACTGACTCATTTTATTTACAAGTATAAAGGAAACTGAGAAAAGAAATGTAGGCAATTCTCTAAAGATAGCTTCCTAATTTAGAAAATGGGAAAAAATGAAAATAAATTTGAAGAGTTACATGGATTAATCATAATTTAATTTATAATTCATTTGATGTCTAAAATGTTTTTACTTTTATATATAGTTTTTGATGAGGCTTATCTAATATATATTGGTCTGTATTTTATTTTAATTAAGATGCGTTTCTAGAAATGAGTGATCAGGTCAAAGGGCAGTGATTTTCATAAACCTTTTGAAGAATATAAGGCAATTATTTTCACAGCAAATATATATCTATATGCTCTTTTTGAGATTAAGAAAGATATTAAGACCATTTTTTTTAAAGCCATTGTTTCCTTTTTTTTTTAATTTTTACTTATTTATGATAGTCACAGAGAGAGAGAGAGAGAGGCAGAGACACAGGCGGAGGGAGAAGCAGGCTCCGTGCATCGGGAGCCCGATGTGGGATTCGATCCCGGGCCTCCAGGATCGCGCCCTGGGCCAAAGGCAGGCGCCAAACCGCTGCGCCACCCAGGGATCCCTATTAAGACCATTTTACACAGTCAGGATGGCTAAAATTAACAACACAAAAAGCAATAGGTACTGGTGAGGATGTGGAGAAAGGGGAACTCTCTTGCACTGTTGGTGGGAATGCAAACTAGTACAGCCATCCTGGAGAACAGTATGGAGGTTCCTTAAAATGTTAAAAATAAAATTATCATATGACCCTGCAATTGCACTTCTAGATATTCACCCAAAGGATACAAAAATACAGATTCACAGGGATACATGCATCCCAATGTTTATAGCATCATCAACAATAGCCAAACTATGGAGCAAGCCCAAATATCCATTGACTGATGAATGGATGAAGATGTGGTATACACACACAAACACAGAGGAATATTAGTCAGCCAACAAAAAGAATGAAATATTGCCATTTGCAATGACATGGATGGAGCTAGGGCATATTATGCTAAATGAAATAAGTCAGTCCAAGAAAGACAAATGCCATATGATCTCACTCGTATGTGGAATTTAAGAAAGAAAACAAATGAACATATGGGAAGAGGAAAAAGAAAAAGGAGAGAGAAACAAGCCATAAGACTCTTTATGATAGAAAACAAACTGAAGGCTAATGGAGGGAAGTGAGTGGGGGATGGGCTAGATGAGTGATGGTCATTAAAGAGGGCACTTGTTATGATGATCACTGGGCATTGTATGTAAGTGGTGAATCACTGAATTCTACTCCTGAAACCAAGATCGTACTGTATGTTAGCTACCTAAAATTTAAATTAAAAAAAGGTATTGAGATTTTTTTTAAGTTGCAAATATTTAATATTCAAAACAGATATAAATTTTTCACCAAATTTTCAAATAAAAAAATCAAATAAATGTAGATGACTCCTTTTGCAATCAAGAAAAGACTTGTCCTTTCAATTCCTTCTAAAACCAATAATTCTTCTTTTTCCTCCTCTCCTTTTCTATTTTTGAGGCCAACAAGCTTAAGTCTGGGGAGCAACTAAGACATAGAGAAAACAAGTTTCAAACTATGTAGTTTTGACAGAGGTTTTATTTTTATTCTGCTATTGCTAGGGCTCAATGATGCTCTATTGAATCTTACATTTTTCTTTATATCACCGAGAAATAAAATGTTTCAAATGGACTATAAGTGCAGTTTTATGAAGAAAAGAAACTATATGAAATTGACACTTTTGTTCTCAATATATCTGTTATTGGTGTTATTTTTGGTCATAAATCTGTTTGCTCCACACAAGAAGAAGTTGTTTTTGCTGCTGCAAGACGAGAGTCAATATAGTTACAGGAGAGTGAGTCCCATCTCATATTTCCTGCACATCATGAATTAAATTGTCAATGAAGTAATTCCTGAGAAGCTTTATTATTAGTACCCAACTGACAAGCAGAAAGAATAGCTTGATTTTTAAAGCCCCAGACTATAATGCTAGCAACTTATTGAAATCACATATTTCTATATAAATGTAGAGCATTACTGTAAAAGTCATTGCGATTAAGTACAGACCACCACCATCATATTTTTACTGAAGTACTTGCCTCACTCTAACTGCACTTAGAAAAATACTGCTGTCCTTTCCTTCATACTGATAGCCTGTATGTCTCTCAGAGTTTTTTCTTCAGTTCTTACACTGGCTGGAGTGCTGAACACAAATGGCAGGTAATATGTACTACAAACCCAAGCCCTTTATTTTTCAAGGTAATAGATTTGTGTGTTCTACATAATGCATCATGTACTTTTTCAAGTAGAATTCAGTAAAACCCTTTCAGATATTTGTAACTTTGTCAGCATTCCTTACCAGGTTGATTATGTCAATAAAAAAAAGCATGGCATTTTTCCGTCAACAATTAGATTATTGTATTTTCCTTCTATCTACTAGAAATGTCAACAGATTTATTGAGTCAATTTGAATCCCCTAAAGCAGCCTCTTTATTTTTATGTAAATATTTAGTTTTTAAAGTTCAGGACTACTTTGAATACTTGTCCTTATTAATCTATACCAAATCTCTACCAGGATTCAAAAAAATTAACTTATATTTTTGTTACTGTGTTCCATAAAAATATCAGTGAGTATTTTGAGAAAAATTTAGATTCTCAGTGCTATCTTTTACAACTTCTCAACCATTAATTTGACCTGCTTATTTTAAATTTTTCATCAATGGTTACCTGATTTATACTCTGAGCTACGTGTTGAAAATCAACATAATGCAAATTCTTTGTGATCATCAGGTTATATCTATCCCACCAAGCATTGTCTTCAAGGCACTGTCATTGTGAAATATTGAATGTGCTTAATTTTTAAAAACAAAGGAGTGGAGAAAAAGAACATACATAAAGTATCATTGTCCTAAAAATATTGCAACAATATAAGCAGAATTTTGTAGCTTTATCTGCACAAGAATATCATGAGAAATACTGATTTTCCGTAGGACCAAATGGAAGGCAACTTTAGGTTTGCTGGATTTGAATTTTGACAAATAGTCAATGTGACCATCTTGATGTTCTGAACTACAGGAAAACACTGCCTTGACCAAGTCCAGTATCTCCTGGTGCCAAATGTTCATTTCAAATGATCTTAGTCTTTTGAATAAAACCTTGATTTAATATTCTAGTCCTTCCTTCCCCCTCCATCCTCCATCTCTAATACTTCTAGTTTGTAATTCCAGGAGGTTACACACCATTCCGCAAACACACAATGCATTTTTATGCCACCATGCTCTAATTGGCACAAGAGTTAGACATGAGGAATCATCCAAGCACCAGTAAAAGGGGAATAAAATTGCCCTGGGAGATTAAACTGTAAAATCAACATGTAAAGAAGAAAATTCAATTTAGAAAGACTGAAAGCCTCTAGGGTCAACAGGATTTAACTCTAAAGGATTAAATATATTAACATATCTAAAGAAAGAATAAAAGAATTCAGAACTGTGAGAGAATTTAAGTAAGCCTGGAATTTGGGGAGGGGTGCGGATGAGCTCATAGAGTCTCAGAAAAGGATAGTCAAGAGAGATAATCATTCAGAGCATCTATAGAGCAAAAAAGCTCACTATATAAACCATGTATGTGTGTTTATATTTATACGCTCATATACACACATTCATACACACACTATCTCTATCCATGTTGTATGTATGTGTCTGCCTGTCATCTATTCACCCTTGTACACATACATACACATATGGTTACTAGATATTTCCTCTAAATTTAGACTATCAGCCATTCTAATGAAAGGAATAGAAGATAAAAATATTAAAATTTTAAATGCAGATGTAATATTCTGTTTCTAATTCATATTTAAAAATAAACATTTATCTCATTTTTTTTCTAAATATCTTCACTTATTCCTATATCCATCCATTAAAATGTATTTCTTAAAGGGCACCTGGGTGGCTCAGTCCGTTAAGCATCTGACTCTTGATTTCAGCTCAGGTCATGATCTCGGTTTTGTGGAATCAAGGCTTATGTTGGGCTCTGTGCTCAGTGGGAAATCTGCTTGGACTTCTCTCCCAGTCCCTCTGCCCCTACCTCTGTACCACTTGTGCTCTCTTTCTCAAATAAATAAATAAATCTTAAAAAAATATATAGATATATTTATTGAATAGATTGCCTTCTCAATATCAAATATTAAAAGTATTTTTTCACCAGACCATATATATTCTATTCTACTACTGAATTCATGCATTTCTCAAAACACTAATATTTTTCAAGTCCTTGCTTTCATGAAATAAATCTGTATAGGCTTCTGAAATTTTTTTGACAATTGTAAAATTCATAAACAGCATAGTATTTTGCAAAATTTATATCACTTGCTTTTGTAATAATACAGCATTATGTATATGTATATGTAAAGACTTTTTAAATGATAAAAAGAATTTTATGTCTTCATTTCTATGGGTTTTTTGTTTTGTTTTCCATAATTGCTTTCATTTTCCTGGACTGAGATTATATAATATATATCTATATATCTAAATATCTATATTTCTCTCTATATATATCTGCAAAGCATCTGATATTTGCTCATTAGTTTTACTAATCTAGGTAAATATTCCAGAATCTTCGGCAGTAAGAGTGCTGAGTTTACAGAGGCTAGTAAACTAGTAGTGCTCTGGGGAAACAGCAAACATAAGAACCACCCCCCAAGCTTTTGTGTTCCAGAGCAAACCACAGATGAGTACCTTCCCCTGTGTGATATGAGCCCCACTTCCACCCTCCTCAATGACTCCCTTGTTCCATAAAATGACATTCTCTCCCTCATTGGAAAGTTCCTCATTAACAAAAATTTCTCCATATTGCAAAAGCTTGAGTAGAATCACAGACATCGGGCTGAGGAAGTTCATTTTATGGACACAGACATTGGTGAATTCATCAGGGAGTTCACTTGCCTTCACTCCCATTACGTTTCACCATCAGTGCCGTGGCAGGTGTTAATCCTTTTCCCGAATCCCCTTTTCTCAAATACTTGTTGGCAAACTACTCAGATTTCACAAGTTTTAGCAAAAATGTTGCCTTTTTATGAAGACTTTTCTTACCTATTAGGTTCTTATTATTTGTGGTCTTTTAATAAGAAATCCTACATTGCTTATATGTGTGCTTCCTGCACCAGAATGCAGTTTGTATTTCTGTTGTAAAGCACACTGACAAACACATTGTAGGTAATCAATAAATGTTTCTTGACTGCCCAGTATTGAATGAATGACACATGGATAATGAGTAAATGCATTAGGTATACTTGTCACTACTTGCAATGGCCTTTCCTTTCCTTATGTAAATCCTACAAGACATATTAAGCTATATACAGTGATAGGAACATCCTTTGGAATTAGCTCAGAATTACTCTTTTTATAATGTCTTTTACCCCACATTAATATACTCTTTAATGACATTCATACCTGCTTTAATCCTCCCCTCCCATTATTGGAAAGGTAGAGAATTAAGGTAATTTTTGGTACTTATTTGACACATTTTTTAAATAATAGAATCACTTCATATGCCTGCTAATGTATATGGTACTGCCCAACAGTGACTAAGTGATGCCATTTTCCAGTGTAGTTGTGTATCTTGGAGTGAATTATTTTACTAAATATACCACAAATCACTGAAATATTTTATGGATGTCCCAAGGAACCTAACATCCCAGACAGTAATTTATCTGTGGGAAAAATTTGGGTAAATATTTGCAATTTAAACAGTGAAATTTTTATAATAAAGAGACTGTAGTGTACACAGACATTATACAGGTTGTAAATGTTAAGACTCTGAGAAAGATTGCTGGTGTTGATTGGCAAGATTATGTCCTGTAGTTATAGAGGAATGCACGGTATGGAGCCCATGTGAAATCATGAAATCCATGTTTTCAGCTAGCTTAGGCCATGCAGATTTCAAATTGTTTTTACACCTGGTTAAAATGTTATTTTTGGATTTTTTTAAATGCCTAATTTAAAAGCTCAACATCAATTTGGCCTATAAAATAGCACTGTTATTATAACATTGTGATGAGATAAGATTAAATGAATCAGAAATGATACATTAATTCTGTATTACAATATGCATGGGTTTAAACATTAGGAGGGTGAATGGTCTTGGTATGTAATCAAGGATTTGCTATTTCCAAACATTTAAAAAATAGCTGATGTTTGCCAGGAAAAAGCTGTTGCTAGGCTCACTAATCTCAATTCATTAAAGTATTCTGTGAGTGCAGGGTACAAAGCTAGTCTTAAGCTGCCCAGTTAATATGCCCATGGGACACTGCACAGTACTTACTGGAGCCAGCCAATGGCCATATTGAAAAATGAGAGAATTTTCATTTTAGCAATAACCCAGTATACATCCCAAACACCCAGCCCATGGCAGTCCACAGCTCTCACTTTTGAATCCCTTCTGCCCAGCCCTAGCTCATGCTTGAGTTCCTAGGTCTGTGACAAATCTCATCACTACTCAGACTTGCTCCTTAAATTTGTTTGGATTCCTGTGGTAAACACTAAAATCATATAATTGATTGAAATATGGGAAAAATGTATTTCTTTTTACTTTTGGGTAATAATCTTTATATTATCATTTATGCAAGGTTTTTCTAGTGATAGAGTGCTGAATTAATATGAGCTAACAATTTTAATTATGGACATTTGGCTTTGGAGAGAGGCAGGATGAAGGGTGGCAGGACTTTTGCTAGAGTTGCCCTCTTTTCTTTCTGTGGCTATTTTCTTGGTTCTGTATGTCACATAAAAGCTTCTGCAAAATGTTTTTGAAACAGTTAACCTTGAAGTGTATTTTTCCCAGGCACTTATCAATATTACTAAAACAAATATACGACAATTATATTGAAACAAAAATGGTAACTTGTGAATTGTTTAGTTTTAATAAATGCTTAATACTTATAATGCTTTCAATTATATTGTGTTTAATATCTCTTGGAGTTAAGCATCTGTTTGGAAATCTACTAATTTTTGACAGTTGATCCCCTTTCCTTTGGGAGTGATCCTTTCTTGTCCACATCATTCTGAGGATGGGCATTCAACTTGGCCAACTTTGGGGATGGGTATCTGACTAAGGGAAATTGAAGTAAACCATCTTTCCGGGGAAGCCAATTAATCTAGGAATGGTTAAAGCTGGTCCTTTCAAGGTTCTTTTGGTATGTGTTTTTAATCCCTACCCCACCTCCTGATCAGATCTGTTATCTGTGAGGATAGAGACTGGCCTGAAAATAAAACTGGCAAGAGTTGAAAGCTCAGAGTAGTAAATCTGTCACATAAAGGTAGATAATATAGTGCCTGTTGTGTCTTATAACTCACATAATGCACCTTTCATGATCCTAGCTTTAGTAGACTGGATAGAAAAAATTAGGACATTGAAATGTGTTGCCACTATTTCCTTCTTTCAGTAAGATCCTGTAAGAAAATGTGCCTTTGCCCAAATAGACCATCAGGAATAAAAGGAGAAAGAGAATACATCCAGGTTTCCAGAAGTACTTTCTGCAAGTGGTCAGTAATCAATAGGTCTAAAATCATAATAATATGCCTTGCAGTTTTAGAAAAGTATATCAAATTCCTGGTACTAAGCAGAGACATGGAGATAATTAACCACAAGAGACAAAAATTTCAATGTTGGCAGAGATAGAAAAAAGAGGAATGCCTGATGGCACAATTATTCTGGGTACCTCTTTCTTGACAAAGGTTAAATTGTGCCAAAAAACAACAAAAAAGTTAATATCTGGTAATATTTGGTAATACAACCTCCTTGCCATATCCCTGTTTCAGAGGCAGAGGCCAAGGTGGAAGCAGAGGAACCAGGAGAGGCTAAATGATAATGTCTGTATCCAAGTTACATGTTTGTTAAGGGTATGGTGCCTGGGTCATGTGTCATGAATGGAGAAGATACCTGATTTTGCAGCTGGCCCCTTTTTTAAATCAGCAGTCAAGGACAATTTCAGATAATTGTCCTTATGTCATGTAAACTTAGCAGGTAGTTGTCTACCCACCAGAGTGATCTTCTAGTCCTCATGTTCTCCTTAGATATATCCATGGAAGACTGAATGAGGGATGTGCTCTCAGAGAACAGATCTGAGGACAGCAAATTCCACTGTGGAAGCTGAGATCCTTGATATATCTGTGCAACAGGATATGGTGTGAACGATGAATGCACAATATTCCTTCTTTATACAGGAGTATTTTCTCTTACATGTTAGCTATTTATAGCTGCTTTGTGAGTATACTTTTATCATTCGCACTCAATATACATTTTGTAAGTATAACTGAATGACTAGACGTTTGGTGTACGTAACTGACTCATGAAGAACTCCGTTTGGTTGGGAAAAATGCCATTTATTCAGAACAAGGACAATATCATTTTTCTTTTCAAAGTTAGGACTATCATATAACCTGTTTCAGGGTCATCCAATTTGCAAATAAAGCTCATATATACATCTTCAAAATGTGATTCTATATGATCACAGTAAAGCTTGGTAGGACTCTCACCATTAAAAGCATCTTGATTCAACATTGTCTACTGTTTGTCCTGAATCACTGTATCTTCATACTGATTTGCTTTCTATTTTGTTTCCACTATCTTGGACCAATATTTTTGTTAAATATAGAAAAAAATGAAATTTGAAATAATAAAATATAAACCTAAACCATTTGTTATGATTTAATAGATATCAATTACTCCATCAAACTACTATAAAAAGTATTAAAGACTCACAATTTTTTTTACAATTTTATTTATTTTTGTGTGAAAAAGAGAGAGAGAGAGCATGAGCCAGGGGAGAGGCAGAGGGAGAAGCAGACCTCTGCTGAGCAGGGAGCCCAGTGCAGGGTCCTGGGATCATGGCCTGAGCCAAAGGCAGACACTTAACTGACTGAGCCACCCAGGTGCCCTTACTCACAATTTCTGTATGTATTTCATTGCAGATGAGTAACAGACAGTTTGCAGGTCACATGTTGAGTAACTGGTTTATGTTATGGGGGTTCATTACTGTTTAACACTGTCTTTACTCAGGTTGATATTCATAGTGGCAAGCAGATTGACTGACATGCAGTGAATCTCTCTAATAAATGTTTGGTTAACTTCTAATAAGTGAGTGATTGAATATATAAGAAAGCACATTAAATTAATGTGTCAGAAATTCCTAACTGCCTATCCCAATATCTATTTTCCTTCTTCTTTTAATGAGACCCCTACATTTAATTTAATTTAATTTAATTTTCAACTAGAGAAGTTTTAGCCATGTAAGATTAAAAGTCCCAAGTAGCAGCAACTGAATAATATAAAACTTCAATTTTTTTCGAGTAAAAGAATCCAGAAATAGCAGCCCAGGTCTGCCATGGCTTCTTCATGGTCATCAGAGACTCTGTTCATGATAACCCCCTTACTCTACCAAATCTCACATGTCACTCACATCATCTTCATGCAGCATACTGCTGGAACCCCAACCAATATCTCCACATTCTGGGCAAAGACTAGAAAGAAGAAAGACTTAGCAATGGTGTTTGCACTTTCTTTAGAAGCTTTATTCAAGTTCCACAACACTTTTGCTCTACCTCTGACAAGAAGCTCAATCATGTGTCTACAAAAATGTTTTAGAGAAGCCATGATAGAATCAACCTTTAGCTCAGCAGTAGCAGGGCACCAGCTAAACTGTAAAGGTCTCTTTCATAAAAACTGTAATACCAGGATCATGGTACTTTGTAAAAGAATCAACAGATGAAATGAAAAAAAGGGGAAAAAGGAGGCTCTATTCAGTTTTTTTATCTCAGTTCTGGATGATTTTAGGCCATACTGTCTCTCATTCTTTAATTTCAAATATGGAAATTGTATCAGGAAGTCTTCCTGTTTCCAGCATCTTCCATATAATCACAGATATTACTCCTGTCTATCTGCCTTTCTCTAATTTACTGGCATTTTCATTCCCTTAAATCTAACTCATTCCTCAGAAGAACGGAGTATTTTCTTTTTTAGTGATGAAAGTTAAAATTCAGTAACTTATCCAAAGTCAAGCATCTAGAAAGAGGTGGAGTCAAGATTGTACTCCCTTATACTGTGATGATTCCATGAAATTGTGTTCAGTATTTATAGAAAAATAATATTGATAAAATTATCTTAGACCTGCACTCCATGTTGAACACCTACTTATCATCTATTTGTTCAACATATTTCCACTAGAAGTTGATTTCCTAAAGGCAGTAAAATAGATTACAGACATTTTATATTGGAGTCTTTGACCAAAGTTCAGATTCAAAGATGGTGAGGAGCAAACAACTATCAATATCCTTTAACAAAAAATGTATTTAAAAAGAATTATTTGTACCTAGTTCCTGGCTTCTAAATGTACAACTTCAGAAAAGTGATTTTACATCAAAGAAGTGTACTCTACATTTTTAGAAGTAGGAGCATCACAGTCTGTTGTAGTAAATGTAGGTTACGGAGAGTTGAAGATACTTATATGGTGTGACTTTTGTGGTTTTGGGCTTTGTTGTATTCTTTGTATTTATATAAAGCAGTGCTTCATGGCAGTCACTAGGCCATTGCTTTTTAAGTACAGATGCTATTGTTTCATACTTTATTTGGGAAGAAAAGGGCTGTGCTTTAAATAATTACAGTTTGGTTTGCATACAGTTTTTGGTAACTAAGTATTAGATTCATTTCACATGGGGATTTATGTTTCCCATATGTTCCACTGAAGTTATTATTCTAATAAATTTTGGGCCTCCATGTCAGATTCAGTCTAAACAACATCCATACTCAGATCGCATGTGTGACATCAAATACTGAATAACAATTATCTCTACTTCATAAAATCTATCTAAATTTTTAAGTTGAACATGTATCAATGTTTATCTTACTTGCTTTATTAATGCAATGTTAATGATAAATTTGTTGTAATAGAAAGCAAGATTTTTCAGCTAAACATTATGTCCCTCTCTTAAAGTTTTCCATTAGCTTCCTCACCCCTCTTACCAATATCATGCATTTTTCTTCACTAGCCAAAATCTTAAAATAAGATGTATGTGTCTTAAATTTTATATTTTCTCCAGGAAAATTTGCCCTAGCCTCACAAATTTGAATGTGTGCATAAAAATAAAAATTTAAATACTTTTCTCCAGGTTGGAACTGAGAGTACATTTTTGCCCACTTTAATTGAGGTATATCAAAGCTACCCAAAATAGAGGTACATACCCATCTCTATAAATAAATCCTAACATATAAAATACACTTAATAGATATTATTGAATAGATGAATGAATGCCTAAAAGTGAACTCATAAATGCATTCCACAAATACACTCGACACAAAACGTCACTTAATATCCAATATTGGCTTTCTCAGAAAATGCCACTGAGATCCACGTGATTGCCTTTGCCTGCTCTCTTCATCCTTAATCTCTTGATTATCACATTCTGTGAACTAAGGAACATTCGGATCCACTCAGTCCTTTCTTTTCAATGTTACCACTTCAGTTTCCTGGTCTTAATTTACTCTCCAATTGATGATGTCTTTTCCTTAAAATTGTTATTTTCTTACTTTAAAAACCCTCAATGGATCCATTACCTGCAAAAATCATGATTAAATTTCTTACTTTGCCCTACAAGTTTCTTTATGATCTGGCTCTTGCCTTTCTTCTTGCAAAAAACAAAAGATTTCATCCCAAATAAATTACTTGCCGTACTTTGAAAACACCGTGATCTCTTATGCCTACATGTCATGATACAGATAATCCTGATTGCCTTTCACCTTCTAATTTCTCAGTGAACTTGCAGTAATCCATCTATCTAGTTTTAGTTCCAAAATCACCACCTCAGCAATTCTTAATTCTCCAATTTCTGATGAGCAAACTGTACCTTAATTGTATATCGAGTTATAGCTATGTGTCTATCTGCCACTGAAAATGGGCTTACCCAGGATCCAGAACATTTTAGATGATCACTAAGTGATTTTGAACAGATAAATTATTGTTATACCAATTTTATAGCATCGAAGTTTAAAAAAATACCAAGACTAAAACAGTTTTTAAAAACACTGGTGTTCTAATTTTTTTCCAGTTTTTGGGTTAGTTTTGCCTTATTACTGGCTGAAAAATAGTGGCTATTTTTTATTAATAATAGACAAGTGTTTTCTAGCCATCTATATAGTAAGAAAAGTTGAAGATCACTTTGCTAAAAGGCTCAGTGGTAAATTGAGAATAATTTTCTGAAATGTTGAGTGTTTAGTACAGATTTTTTGTTGCAAACCAAAGTTTTCTTTTAAAATGCCAAATGACTTTTGAATGTTGAATTCTCAATCTAATAAATTTTAAGAAACACTGCCTAGGGGCACTTGGGTGGCTTAGTCTGCTAAGCAGCTGCCTTCTGCTCAGATCATGATCAATCGATCATGGTAATCAATCGATCAAGCCCCACATCGGGCTCCCTGCCCACCCCACTCATGCTCTCTCTCGCTCACTTTCTCTCTCAAATAAAAATCTAAAAAAAAGAAGAAGAAAGAAACGTTGCCAAGTTTTACTGTTTAATACTTACTATATGTGCATATAGAAAAAAGGAGTTAGCACACCCTTGTGTGCTAGACCAGCATTTGCTTTGAAGAATTGGGTGTGAGCACAGGTTCTGTCTTTCATTCCTTCTTGCCATGATCCATTTGCATGGTTTTTAATTTCTGTGATTCTTACTTTTATTTTTATATTACCTATTTTTTAAATAAAGCTAACATGTAAACATACCTTTTTATTAGGTAAAAGGTACTAAAATTAATGTAATTATAATGACTGGAAATAAGCTTGCTGTGACCTTCCTCCCTCTTTTTAAAAAGATTTTATTTATTTATTCATGAGACACACACAGAGAGAGGCAGAGACACAGGCAGAGGAAGAATCAGGCTCCCTGTAGGGAGTCTGATGTGGGACTCGATTCCAGGACTCTGGCATCACTTCCTGAGCCAAAGACAGATGCTCAACCACTGAGCCACCCAATTGCTCTGACCTTCCTCTTTCCTATGACTTACACACAGTAATCATGCTGACAGCAACAAAGTCATTTGGGAACTTTCAGCATCTTCAGATGGGACTCTTCCGTATATCCATATGGTGTGAAACTGCAGTTGGTATTCAGAGAACAGGGTAGTCATAGGTGGTTTTGTGCTTCAGCATGGAGATTGCCTTTAATTCCATCCCCTCCCTCTTACTCCCAATAGCACTGACCCTCTCCAGTTCATCAGAAACGGCTCTCCTGTTTTCTGTGGAGATATAAACATCTGCCTGCCCAGGGTGGCCATGAGCCAACAGTCCTTCATGAAGACCTTTGGCAAACTGACCTCTTTTGCTGTCACTTCAAGAGTGACTAGTACTTATTTGTTTTGTGGCCTCTTTATGAGTTTTAGACATTCATTGACTTCTTCCCCTTGCTACATGCATCAGCCACTTTGCCTCTGCATGCTCTCTGCCTATATTGTAGGTTATGATAAAGATATCTCTTTTTTATGAACATGGAAATCAGGTTGAATTGCATTTTATTTAAGGAGTCAAGAAATACATTACTTTGCCATCTTGCCATTAAAAGACATGAGGATGATAATGCTTATCTCAGGATTGCTGTGAAGATTTAGAGACAAGACACTGCAAAGCTTCTTAAACTTCTCAAGTTTGAGAATGAGTTGAGATTTGTTTCATCTCCAAGACCTCTAATAATAATGATTTTCCTGGATAAAATTGCATAAACATGTAAGAGCACCACCTTTTAACTCAAAAGAGGTGTGATAAATTTGTTTTCTCCCCTTTAATTTGGCTGATGTTTTTTAACAGAGGTACAATCACAATGTTATATAATTTCATTGCCTATATTTTAATTATCTAAGTTAAATGGAATGTATTCAAGTTTTAATTCCGTTTGCAGAATCAATATTCAATCACAACGTTTATTGCCGACTTGAATAAGCTTTTGTACAAACGAAGGGAAACAATGTCTAAATACCTTGGTAATATTATAAAGCTTTCAGAGAGCTAATGACATTTAAGGACATCTCACTGTTTATTTCCTACTTAATTATATTTAAAGCTAGAACAGGAAGAATAGAATTCTAGTATATTAAACAGAAGAAAGAGAAAATACTTCTTAAGCCATCAGATATCCACAATTTATTAAAGAAAATATTCAAGATTTTTAAACTTGGCATTCTCCACAAAAGGCTGAGATATTTCAATTTTAATATCTGAGGGCTATCAGAAATTAGCTCCTCTATTATGACAACTTAAACTAATTAGAGCAGATAGCAAAGTTTTATTTTTTTTTATTTTTCCCCCTGTTACAACTGAATAATGATCAGATTTCTTAATACAAAGATAGCAGTGAATTTAATGTCCATTGAAGATGTTCAAGAATAAAATAATCACAAAACCAGTTCATCACAGTATTGAAACATAGGTATGTATATCATATCGTATGGTAGACATAAAGCTAAATAAAATCAGCCATAGGGGAAAGCTGAGGTGAAAAGGAGTTAGAGCTAACTGGAAATAACCAGTAGTAGTAGTAGAAAAGTAGTTTAAAATTAACTTCAAAACATGTAGATGGCAGAGCAGCATGTTTGAGGAAAAAAAGCAAATATGTAGTGATGGATGAGCTTTGGTGTTTTTATTTGTCTTTCCATTTGCTAATGCTTCTGTCCTCATACATTTGCACAACACACAAATCAAGGTAATCAGAGACATCACACTCTTGAGCCTCCTGTTTTAGAATTCCATGTTGTGGTTTCTCTTGGCGCTGCGGTGAGGGACAGAATAAGAACCAAGAGGAGAAACGGTGGATTCTGGGGTGAGGGGCAAAGGCAGTCTGAAACTTTGAGAAAAGTCTAGGCTTTTCTCCTTGGGTGGACCTGATCTTAAACTTATTATGGGATAGTTTGGACCTTATGTACAGCAAATGTATCCATTTCTAAACATCTGCATTTGTTTTGGCACACTTTTCAATCAATTGGATACACTATCCAGTTGGGTAGAGAATGAAGGATTTTCTCCAGAGGGAAAATAACATTTTCAAATGGTTCTCTGGATTTGATATTTTAAAAATGGAGTCAGTGGATTAAGTTTTCCATGACACTGAAACACTGTGGGTGTAGCACTATTCTGTGACCTAATAAGGTTACAGGTTTTACACAAAAATAGTTTCAGTGCTTCCATGTAGAAACTGATTTTAATACCCCTAACAAAGGCTAATGATGTGAGATTTAGAAACCTCATCAGGTAAAACACAGATTAATCCAATTGGATTAGTTTAAATCACTTATATTTTGAATCACTTATTTGTGAAATGATTTTCAAAGTATTTAAGTGACATTTAATAAAACAGATATTTATAATTACTTCAACAAAATTATTTAAAATATGTGGCTGGGCTCCTAATAGCTGAACACAGCCCTGACGAGATCTTATTAGAAGATACAGAAATAACGAGTAACCAGCTGTTTGAAAAATACACACAACCAAAAGTTTCTAGCTCCATCCAACATATCCCAAACCTTATATGTAATTTCAAAAATCTTCCTGCAAATTGTGCTCTGTATTTGACTGTTACAGCACATCACATTTTAGATGCTTAGTTTGTATGGGAAATACTTGGTCTGTATTTACAATTTGTTAAATTTACTGTTGGAAAAGTATATTCATATACCCCGGTTATTCCAAATGTATAAAAGTTTTCAAATACTGAATTGACCATCAGTTTTTAAATTTAAATTTTTAATTAAAGTTAAATAAAATAAAAAATTCAGTTGTTCATTTACACTAGCTACATTTTTAATTCTCAGTAACAGGATAAAAGGTTGCCATAATAGATAGAAGAGTATGCTAAGGTACCTCTTTCAAATATCTATTGTTAAACCAGAAGGAAAAACAGCACTAAGATTTGCCAACACAAGTTTCTAAACTTAACATTTTCAAAGTAGTTTTTCAAGCTAAATAAACAATACACTCTTGAATTTGGACATTATTAGTTCGTTAACATCATATATGAAGCTTTATAATACAAATGATCTCCAGTTGGTGATGAGGAGAGAGTCTAAACTGAAGTTATTCAGATCAATAGAGAAAATATGCACTAAATAAAGTCGAAAGAATATTTTTGGTATTAATGCAAAAGTAAATCTCAGTAAAGCAAGATAAGAAGCAATTCTAACATTAACTGAGATAATATAAAAAGCAAAGCAAACTTAAGGTTTGAAAATCGGGCAATAAAAGCATAAAGCATGATAAATGATCTCATTGGAGATATATTAACTCCTCCTACCAGGATCCTCTACGTTTTGTAGACAGCTGCAAGATTCTTAGTCTGCAAAGCATACTGTTTTTATTTTTTGTTAAGATTTATTTATTTATTCAGAGAGAGAGAGAGAGAGAGAGAGAGAGAGAGAGAGAGAGGCAGAGACCCAGGCAGAGACAGAAGCAGGCTCCATGCAGGAAGCCTGACGTGGGTCTCGATCCCCAGGCCCCAGGATCACACCCCGGGCTGCAGGCGGCGCTAAACCGCTGTGCCACCAGGGCTGCCCAGCATACTGGTTTTTAATGATGGTTGTTTGACTCAGCCTGTCTGTTAGAGACTGAGTGACATGACACCATTTATGAGAGAACAAAAGGAGAACTAACAAGTCAACATTATATCATCTGAATTTTCTGGTCTCAAACTTTGGCACATTTACTTAAAACACCAGGAAAAGTTGGGGGAAGGCTTCCTAAGCTGTTGAGAAACAGTTCTCAATAGATCTCTCACGTTCCTGCATTCTTATGAGCAGAGGCACCGATTGCCCAGATATAACCTTTATTGTGATATTGTAGTTTCAGCATTGGAAGATAGAGATGGTATCTTCCTCTGAACAACAGCCAAGCAACCCTACTTCCCATAATAAAATAGTTGGGTTTCCAAGGCTCAGGGTTCCACTCTTACACAACCTACCATACGTGAAGGTGTTGATGGGCCTCTTGTAATTACCCTCTGGGGGGCATTTGGCCGGGGGGTCAGTCAGTTAAGCATCTACCTTCGGCTTAGGTGATGATCCCAGGGTCCTGGGATCAAGCCCCACATCAGGCTCCCTGCTCAGTGGGGAGTTTGCTTCTCCCCCTTCCTCTACCTCTCCCTCCCTGCTTGTGCTCCCTCTCTCTCTCAAATAAATAAAATATTTTTAAAAAATTTCCCCCCTGGGAATTGAGCTTAGAGAGAAGAGCAGCAGGAATGCTGATTCTTGGCTCCTGTGATTGCTATGGGGAATCAACTGTGCTTCAGCTCTGACTCAGGAGTTTTATGTCTTCTGGGCACTCATGAAAATGAGGCAAGGTGAACTGTTGGCTTTCAATAGAATGAAGTCTCGGACTTCCTGATTTTTGACAAAGTTTACATTGACACTGATTATAAATAATTTGCCCAGTGACCCTTTTATTTTGTGGAGAGCATTTTGTATTTTGTTCAATGGGACACAAAGTTGTATATTAAAAATGAAACTATGTAGATTTAAATGTGAATAGTCTTTTCAAAATTATGTCCTAATTTGCACATTTCCATTTTCATGTAAATTTTAAATTTGTTAAATAGTTAAGGTTTTAAGTGCTTTTTTATTTAATCACAAAAATTTCAATAATTTCAAGTTGTAAGGCAACCTAACCCAATAACATTTTGTCTGGTGAAATAAGATATCCAATCTATATAAATATCCTACTAGAATGAGCTATATCACTATGAGATATCAGGTTTTGAGGACTAGTTTATTAAGGAAGAAATAGAATGTCATTTGATCTAAGAGTATGCTAGACAAAGTGTAAACCACCTCATATTCTACTAGGACTTCGTTAAGTGTTTATCATCATAAAGTGTCAATGCAACCTGATATTTGGAGAAAAATAATGTGTAGTCGGTTGTGAAATATTTTCTTTTATCAATTTATGATGAAAGTTCCGAGTTCTGCAAAATACTTCCTTTATGTACTCTAAATAATTTCTTTCTACTTTTCAGTCATGGTAGATGCATTTAATGTGAATGTAAATAAAAATGTATAAATAAAATGTTTTAGTTCAATGTTAGCTTTTTAAGTTTCATTTTCTTGAGCTGGCGTAGAGAAAAAAAAATGTAAAGCATTAACTCATGGAAAACATTTGCCCACAGTCTTCTCTTATTTACTCATTTATTAAACAAATGTTATTGAGTTCTTACAATAGATACAAACTGGAGTGACTGTCTAGCTCTCAGTAATTTCTCCAAAGACTTTCACAATGCTACTACTCTTTTGTTTTTTTCAGTGATGACTGATTGTGGCCAAGACAGAATGCCCCAAATTAGAGCTATCATTTTTACTCTTCCCCACAACAGACACCGAATGTGATTGGTGCTACTGTTTGTAATTTCCTCAGGGCTTGGTTGTTTAGCTTTTTCTTAATTTCTATGAGCCTCCCCAATACTCATTCACTAAAGTCCATACCACAGTTTTGCTCATGTTAGAATTCGTTTCTGTTGCCTATAATTAAAAGGATATCATTTATTATGTTCTAAGAAATGGATATGTTAAAAAAATGAGCAACTATGATCAAGGATCATGCAATTCAGTGGAGACCAGTAAATCATCAGTTGCAGAGACATGAGATCATTGCTAACACAAGAATAAATCTTGGGTTCCATGGGAGATATCTGACAGACTTTTAAGCCAGTCCTGTTTGACAGGGTACAAGGGTGCAAGGGAGAATTAAATTCCTCTACTTTTCTTCATTTCTCACATCATTAAACATGATGAAATTGACCTGGAATATCACTCATTGTAAATTGTATATCTAATCTTCTCACCATTCTGATGCCTCTACCATCCCAAAGTTACCCGGAGGGAGCCAACACCCACTTAGGGCTGTGTGTACTGTGGAAAGGTGACTTTCAATTCTATCAATTCCACCCTCTCCTCTTTTTAAAATAACAGTAAAAAATAATATCCAGAAAAAAAGAAAAGCAATTATAGATCACATAACTTACCTTTTTTTTAAAGAAATTTTTAAAACAAAATCAATAATGCTTTGCAGTATAAAGGAGGAACTAAGTCAAGTAATTTAAAATACAATAAAGCATATTTTGATATGAACATACTCATGTATGACTATACTAGAATATAATAATTAGATGTTTATAAGTTATGTAGAATCAAGTGAATATAGCAGCTAAAAGTACAAAATAATACATGTTTTTTAATGTCAACTCAAATACAATAAGCAGCTTTCCTCTGATAATGTGATTTTCCAAGATGTGACTGTGATTAGTAAAGATCCAAATAAAGCAAAAATCTTCCTTTAATTTACATGGTACAGTTGACTCTTGAACAATGTGGGGGTTAGGGATGCCAGCCCCCTAGGCAGTAAAATGTTCCTGTATAACTTTTGACTCCCTGGAAACTTAACAACTAATAGTCTGCAACTGACCAGAAGCCTTACTAATAATATGAACAGCTGACTGACATATGCATTGTATGTCATATGCATTATTTACTTTATTCTTCCAATAAAGTAAACCAGAAAAAAATATTAAGAAAATCATAAAGAAAAAATAGTTTTACTTGACTGCACGTATTGAAAAAAATCCTTGTGTTAAGTGGACCCAAACAGTTCAAATCCATGCTGTTCAAGAGCCAATTGTATTATATTCTTGAAAAGCAAAGTGTCCATTAAAATAATGCAAAAAGACTTTGGTTTCTCTGTGAAATAGTGTTAGAGTCTAGGCCCAAATGATTTAAACAGATTTTTAGCCAACATAAATGTCTAACAAAACTTTAGAAAGACAGGAAGGACACAGGACAATTATGTGTGCAGAACTGTCATATGATTTAGAGAATATTTAGTTTCCCTTGACTACACCCAGTAAACCACAACAAACCCCAACCACTAAAATTATTATGGCAAACAAAATTATCTCCACTAACTTCCACAACATCCCCCAGGGAGCGATGCCACCTCTACTTAGACGCATGGTCATAGAGAAAACAATGAATATATACTGTGAACTATCATAAAAATAACCATACAATAGACTACAAGGGAAATTTCAGTCAATTTCTTCCATTTTATATAATCAAAACCCATAATTATTGACCACAGTTCAATGAAATTTGAAAGTAACATTAAATAATATGTAGAAATTAAAACAACATTTCTGTCCAGTTGAGGAGATGAAAGAAACAGAAACTTTTAAAATAATTTGAATCAAATGACAACATTACCTCTGTAAATAAAGATAAAAAGTACTTAAAAGGGAGTAATATTTTTATTTTTTTAAGATTATATCTATGTATTATTTATGTATTTATTTATGAGAGAGAGTACATGTGAGCAGTATGAGGAGGGTAGGAGCAGAGGGAGGGACAAGCAGACTCTGTGCTGAACATGAACCTGACATTGGGCTTAAATCTCAGGACCCGAGATCATGACTTAAGCCAAAATCAAGAGTTGGATGCTTAACCCAGTGAGCCACCCTGGCTCCCCAGGAGTTATATTTTTAAGTGCATTTTAAATGTGAAAGTTTTTAAATAAACAAAGAAATTTTTCAGCTCACGAAGCTAGGCAAATTAAAAACAATGAAAATAAAAACTAAGATCAATCAACATAAAGAATAAGAAATACCATAGAAGTTAAAAAAAATCACCAACAAATTAGAACTGATTAATAAAATCCAAAGTGTTCTTTAAAAAATCCAATAAATTAGGAACTATCACAAGTGCAATATCACATGGAGAAAGACAGGGAATAATATCAGGGCATGACAAGAACATGACCAATGTGGTTCTTAAATTATAGAACGACTGGCAGCTGGCTGCTCTCCTTGCTATAAGACGGGGCCGAATGACATAGGAGGGGCTTATGCTTCTTCCTAGTCCAAGGATTCTTCCAGGGAGTGATGTCAAACAGACAGAAAAGGTGACAGAGTGGATGTGCAACTAATTTTTAAAATCTGTACCGGCTTTGATGAAATCAGTGCAGGAACACTATATTAACACTCTGCTCATCCAAAAAATATCTATTGTCTGGAGCACCACATCTGTAAATGACGCTAATGACTTGATTTGTTTTCTATGGTTAAAATAAAATAAAAAATAAAATAATAAAATAAAACCTTTGAAATGCTTCCTCAAACACCTGCCATAACAGAGTCCAATCTCTAAATACTATTGGGGTTGGAATTATTTTCCTCACTCTAGTGCCATTTTCGTCACTATAAAATGTGGGTTCTCTTGCCAGAGTGCAGACGTTTCCACTTTTAGTAAGAGCTCAATTTGGCTAAACTCCCACTGATTCTCACTCTTCTCCATGTTGTGGCCTTAAGCATATAAAACATTCTTAAGCCCTGTTGAATTATTTACTGTTTTGTTTTCACTAGATACGGTATCAGAGATCTGCATACTCCTGTCAGTTTATAGGATTACCTCACTTATATCTATATACACTATTCCTGCTGGTTTTCCCTCATCTTCCAATTGTGTAATGACTGAAGGTCTATTCACATCTAGATTTCTGGTTAGGTTGCCAAAAAATACCTTGAGTATGGAGTTTCTGTTTGTGGCCGAAAATATCCTAATCAATAGAATCATTAAATATAAATAGTAATGCTGATGAATGTCTACAAAAATCATTTTGCAAAAGAATAAAATAATGCTTTCCAGGTGTATACACATCAAAGTAATAGAAGGATCCTCAAAACGCTCTTCCTGAAGTGGCTTGGGAGTTAGGCTTTACCCTCAGGGAAGAGACTTTCCAGCTAAAATTTTAGTGTCTTAAATATTGCCAAGAAAAAGTTTTGGTTGGTCAAAATCTCCCGTGTGCTTTTTTCATTTAATACAAAAGGCGACCTTCCTTGCTTGATTAATGATAAATGCCAATAGGTTGTGTAGATACTTTAAAATATGAACTATTTAAGCCAGGATAAATTCTCCTGTATTGAGGTTGGAAGGGTGGAGTGGAATAAAAGCAATACTTGCATGGGCCCAGCCTAACCCTGTATAATGATGGTGATGGACATAAAATGGAGACATGATTGTATGTTAGTTATAAAGAACTCAAGTATGTTAGACAAGATAGGCCATTAAAAACAATTGATGCTTCCCAGTGGGCTTCAGTCTTTAAAGCTGCTCTATCAATATTGACATATACAAGATCTTATGACATTGGAACTTTTATAATTTCATACTGTTTATAATTTGCAAGGAAAATGAATAAAAATTATAAATCCGAAATTGAGTAAGAGATAGAATATTTAAATTGAGAACAAAGCTGGCAAATGTCACAAACATAACAAAACCTAGAGGAAAAAAAAAAACAGTGATTAATTGGTTGCCTACCTCCAAACTATGTTTTTAAATTACTGGTTTGATTGATATTTCTGAAATACTACACAAAAGTAATCTAAAATTAAGGTATACACAAAAGCAATTCATACACATTTTAAATTGCTGCTTGTATACTGAGTTATACTAATTTGTAATCAAATTACTCTTATCCTATATTGATTTATTGGTTAAAATGTGTAGGTGCTCTGAACTTGTTTATTCACTCTATTTGCTGAGTTGGTAGCAATTTGTGTGCTGTTTTGTCTACATCTGCTAGATTTCATTAGGAAAGAAATGCATCAGATATGTTAAGGCATGATTTGGTAGGTTGGCATATGAAAAACATGCAACGACACACATAAGGCACCCCTGAATGCTGAAGTGCTGCTATGAGATTGTGCCCTGTAAACTCAGGGATTCTCATCAATTCCATTCTGAGGAATTCCCATCAGAAAATAAATAAAATATATGGTCCTTTTATAATCATATATGATATACATAGACATGTACATAATCATATACATATGCATGTATATGAATTATGCATATATACATGTACACACACATTTCTGCATATTGCTACCAAGAGGAGTTGAATTTCTATTTTGATTGTCAGTGAAAACAATCTTCTGCTCACTATTCTGCACTTCTAGGGGTTGGATGAGTTGTCCTCACCTATCCATGCCTTTTGTGGCTGCTGTACTTCTCACATTAGTTTTAACATGAAGGCCCTAATGTCAAGACTATGGGACCTGTTCACAGCATGATATGACTTACCCGAATCTTAGACTGGACACGTCAGCACAGAAGACATTAGAGGTTTTCCTGAAAGCCTCCCTATACATGCCGTGATCAACCCACAAACACCATGGAAGTGATGACAAAGCATAAAATAAACCTGAATTATCAAACCCAAATGAGAATTCCAAAACTAACTGCTCTCAGTTGAATCCCAAAATTCACAGTAGTCTTCTAATGGTCCACTACAATAAGAGGTAGTATAATGGATGGAAATCAGGGTAGAAAGAGACAGCTGTATTCATGAATCATATTCAAATGATTTAACTTTCCAAATTTTACAAAGCCATGAAACTGTGTCACCACATTACTAACTCCCTTCCAATGACTTTGAGGAGGCCTATAGTTTATGTAAAGAAGCTATCATCCTTATATAGATTATTCTTTTTGTTATTATCTCTTTAGCTGTTACTTTATCATTCAATCTTAAATCTGTAATCATCATGTCTGTTTTAATGAAAGGCAATTTGCTGGTCTCTGAAATAGAATCAGCATGTAGCATGGGTGTCAGAGAATGCTGCCCCAGAGCCTGCCAATTATTTCCTGTTAAAAGCATCATCTATGCCCTCAAGACAGTCCAAAATGTGTACCTAAGCCTAAATTATATAATCACAGAAAGTTAAATAATATGGATCACAAGATCATTTAATATTAGAAACTTAGAAATCACAACTTTTCAACTCCAGGTGTTCAGATAAACAGCTGAGGGCCAATGATACCAGTGATTTTCATTTTGTCTTTCTATTATTTACTAGAAAAATTAGTGAGGTACATACACCTCACTTTTTTCACTCCTTATTCTTTGGAGTCGTTTTGATAAAACTCCCACATATTAACACAGCCATTATGCATTGAGAAAAACTATAATATATACAATATCTTTACACTGCACAGGCTTTTTTTCTACATTTGAATTTTACATTATTTAGGAGACAATATATGTGCTACTAAATCAGGCGACTTTTTTATGTAGATGGTTTTGAAAGGCATAGTTTTGAACTAATGTACCTTCAAATGTATGCATTTCCTACACACTGAATGGGAAAGTGATGGCTTTAATTTATATCAAACCATCAATCGTGGGTTTGGGAAGCAGATTTTATACAAAGTCTAGGTTTACTCAATATTCAGTACTTCATGTTGTACTTTTCATAACACAGAATAAACAAAATTTTTTTGAAAATAGCCCAAGGACATTTGAACAGTATCATCTTCCTTTTCTTACTATGATAGTAAGTTATTTGTACAATCTTCAAAAATTTCTTGTAGAGTTTGCTTTTATTTTTTTGCTTAATACTTATATTTTGTGGTTAGGCTAATTATATGTCAGAGGGTCCTACATATAACTTGTTTGATTTTTGATTGCAGAAATTTTCATTATGTTTAAAAGAAATTAGATAATGAAAGAGAATGGATAATTAAATTAAACTTTTGATTCTATATTTTAGATGATTTATCTAAATTATTATTTATCTGAAATTATCTGGAAAATTATTTCTGTTCTGTGGATCAATTTTATGTCTTGAAATATAGTATAGAAAGATTGTCATTTATTTAAACTCTTACTAAAGAAAGAAAATAACCTGTGTAGAAGAGATGGCAGTTTCTAATATCCTGAATGTAACTGAAGCTACAAAGCATGTCCAGTATAAATGATGATTGACTCTAGAAAACAAAATCTAATAGGCTTTTATTGCTTGAACTAGTTCATAAATATTTACTTTTAATTACCAAAGATAACATTTTCTAAAATTTATAATATTCGTGATTTTTCCCTTAATTTATTTTTTAGTAAATGAATCCTCCTTGCAAAGGGATTGTAATGATCCAATAAAAGAATAATAAAGTTACTTAGAATTTTTAAGACCACTCTACCCTGAATGTAACTTTCTTTGCCATTTCTAGTCTATTGTTGTTACTTAATAGATGTTAGAATAATTCAAGGATGGTTCGTATCACCCTTACTAGAGACAGGAAATATCTAAATTAATTGATTCTCTCTGAGGAAGTAGCATGCATTTGTTCAAAATTAAGAAATATTCAATGGAATGTTACATTTACATCATAGTTAAACCTCAAAATAACATATTTAGCTTTCCTTAGTTAATTAACAACACATCTCTTGTTTGTTTTAAAATGTTTTATTTTCCTAAAAATATTTTCTGTAATGGAAATCTGGACTTAGGTTTCACCTCAGCAACATTGATGATCTAGCCCCATATGGGTCAAATTATGTAAAATGTTGCCATTACTGAAAAAATATATAATTATTTGATTTTTGAGTGTTTTGGGTCTTTAGTTTGAAGCCATTGTGTTTCTGTTGATGTTGGATGTCCAAGTTGGATGCTGATAGAATGATTGCCCGATTTGACTTCAGAAAATGTGGTCAATGAAATAAAACTATGACACTTGTCTAAACAAAGCAACTGTCAACTCATATCACAGGCTCCTTCTAAATAAAAGATTCCAGTACATTAAATTTGTTTTTCTTTAATGAACCTAAGCTTTTCACTGTCATTACTCATTCCTTCTGAAAACAGAGGGAAATGCAATACATTACTCAAGGGAGATCATTTTTCTTGAGGTGCCTATTTTACTGATGTAAATAAATGAGATTTTGGCTCACTCAACTACCAATATTTTGACTTTTTAGAAATTCTATATTATATTGAATGTTGCCATTTTTGAAATTAATCTACAACCCTCCCAGAGACTCTAGTGATAATGTACAAGAGCTTTAAGGATAAGACAGTCTGAAAATCATTGTCCAAAAAAGCATATTAAGGGGTGCCTGAATGACTCAGTTGGTTAAGTATCTAACTCTTGATTTCAGCTCAGGTCATGATCTCAGGGTTGTGAGAGTGAGACCCATGTTGGGCTTGCTCCGTGCTGGGTGTGGAGCCTGCTTAAGATTCTCTCTCCCTCTGTCCCTCCCCATCCCCTCTCTACAACAACAACAACAACAAAAAAAAAAAAAAAAAAAAAAGCATGTTAAGGGAGAAATGAATGATGGTTTTAATTCTGGACTCATAGATAGATGATAGATAGATAGATAGATAGATAGATAGATAGATAGATAGATAGATGATAGAATTAAGAGCCATCATATTTTAATTCCCCAGTTGTTTGCCAGCCTCCATTTATTGAACACATTTTTCAAAATACTGTTTTTGCCATTTTTTTAAAACTTCTCTTCTACATTGTAACTCTTGCCAGGTTAGAGTCCTGCCTTCCCAATGCCATTATTCAATTATTGTAAGTAAACAGTGTTTCTGGTTTGTTATGGCATATCCACTAGTAGCTAGAATGAATTGGATCTTTATGATAGAATCATGTGTTCAAAAATTTCACTGCCTGCAATGATGGTACTTGACATCTAAAGTTCTAAAATATTATATATTATTGAAATCTTCTCTCTCTTGTACAGAGAACAGTTAAGCCACATATTAACTTGTTTGCAGAGAGATTCTTTATAGCAATGTCCTGGCTACCTTGGAGATGTCATGGACTACCTCTCTTTGGTGGCAAAGAAATCACATGTCTGGGCTCAGGCACAACTTTAAAATGAAGGCATAGGTTGACAGAGAAGACTTCGTGGCAGAATGAGTGTCTTTGAATGTTATGAACTGCTGTCTTGTCTATACACTTGACACACCTGCTTGTCCATAAGTCTATTTTGAGGATAACTCTGCTGTGAATTATCCTATATAATAATATTTTTCCCTAGTGGATAAAACAATGAAGTGGTCCATCAACGAGATTGGTAAAAGAATAGCTAAATAGAATTTGCTTCTTATATTTCAAACACATTAAATTAAAATATATTGAAGAACTCTTTCTTTCTTTCTTTCTTTCTTTCTTTCTTCTTTCTTTCTTTCCTTCCTTCCTTCCTTTCTTTCTTTCTTTCTTTCTTTCTTTCTTTCTTCTTTCTTCTTGCTATTTTCTTTCTTTCTTTCTTTCCTACTTTCTTTTTCTTTTTGAGAGAGAAAAAGAAAGAGAGCATAAATTGTGGAAAGAGGGAGAGGGAGAGAGGGAGAGAGAATCAAAAGCAGGCTCCATGCCCAGTGCAGAGCCTGACACAGGGCTGGATCTCACGACCCTGAGATCATGACCTTAGTGAGACCAAAAGTCAGACACTTAACTGACTGAGCCACCCAGGCACCCCTGAACAATGTTATAATTAAAATAATTTAAAATTAAAAGAAAGAATTAAAAGTATATTTAATTATAATTAAAATGCTAGAAAACCTGGTGTTACTAGAACCACCCCCCAAAAAAGAGAATAAAAAAATCAAAGTAAACCTTTTACAATTTCTTTTTTTTTTTTTATTTTTTTTTTATTTTTTTTCCTTTTACAATTTCTACCTAGAAAAGATACTGTTCTTTTCTTAGAAAACTAAAGTAAAAATTACTTTCTTTTGAGTTTACTTGTATAACAATTAAATAAAGTCAATTCACATGAAAATTGTATTTCATTTAAGTGGGAAGACATTATGTTATCAGTATAAGTTCTATATTTAAAGTCATTGATTTAATGGAATACATTAGATGGCCATTCCTTTACTCAGGAAAGTACATTAGCCTTTACTAAGTAACATTAGTACAAATTACATAGGACTGAAAACAATGTGGTTAATCATATAAGAGAATAAAAGAATATATTGATTAGATATTTGCTTCTAAGAAAAGAGAAATCATGCTAGTTTGAACAATCTTGATTCAAAAAATATCAGGATAAAAAAGGACCTCAGAATCAATTCCATTGATTATATGATCCTCTTTGAACTACATAAGAACTTAATATTCAATGAGTAGAAATATTCAACCCATCTACTTTTCTTTCATTATGAAATTATTATATACAAATCCAGATTTATGTTCATGTTTGCAAAACATGTTTTTTCCATTTTCAAGTAAGATAATATTTTTGAACAGAATTTGAATTTAAGCCTTTTAAAGGTTTCGTATTTCTACCAAGGGTTGCTTTTTCTAAGTGGGCACCATATTTCTCCCAAGATGACAAGACAGTCGAGATAAAGGAACATAAGTGAAGGATTAAATTTCAAAATTAATATTTTAGTATTCAGGGATGCCTGGGTGGCTCAGTGGTTGAGTATCTGCCTTTGGCTCAGGGCATGATCCTGGTCCTGGTATCCAGTCCCACATCAGGCTCCCTGTGAAGAGCCCGTTCTCCCTCGACCTCTCTGTGTCTCTCATGAATAAATAAATAAAATATTTAAAAATATATTTTAGCATTCACATGTATATTTTAAAATAACTTTATTCTGATTATTTTTACAAGAATCATTAATGTTCCTGTGTAGCCGCTCTACTGAAAGTGAAGTATTAATGAACATAATAGTTTAGCATATATTTCAGCCTTCAACTTTAAATGTTTATTACAAGTAGATTATATTTGGAATATATAGTTTAATATTTTTATCCATTTATGTATAATAAAGAGTAGTGTTATTAAAGGTACAAAAGTTATGTTGATGCATAAGTTTTTGCAAAATTAAATAAAATTTCTCTGTGATTTTTTATTCTAATATTCAATAACCCATCCATACCTTCTTCCAGTAAAATAATTAGGTAATTATCTTGCTTTACTTAAGCCAAAGTTTGGAGGTGGTAGGGATAGACTATAAACAAGGAGCAGCGCAGCCTGGGTGGCTCAGCAGTTTAGCACCACCTTTGGCCCGGGGCCTGATCCTGGGCTCCCTG
Organism: Vulpes lagopus; assembly: GCF_018345385.1. NCBI lineage: Eukaryota > Metazoa > Chordata > Mammalia > Carnivora > Canidae > Vulpes > Vulpes lagopus. The sequence goes on along the minus strand of NC_054839.1, from coordinate 7,966,391 downwards.
CATGGAGCCTCCTTCTCCCTCTGCCTGTGTCTCTGTCTCTCTCTTTCTGTGTGTCTTTCATAAATAAATAAATAAATAAATAAATAAATAAATAAAATCAATCTTAAAAAAAGGAGCATATTTTTGGACATTTACTTCAGCAATTTTCTTGTTCTGTGAGAGGTTACATATGATCTGTACACCTTTATCTCTGTACAGTTAATTTTTTGGCACTTACTTGGAGCCATGTTTTCACTAAAAAAATAATACCTATATTCCCTTTATGTTGGTTATCACAATGGTCTTTTTTTTTTCTTTCACAAATATATAAACATTCGCCATTTAATTTTTTTAACATTTAGAAATTGGGTAACAAGTTGCAGTCATCATTTAGATTCTATTTATTCAAGCAGAATGAAATAATAATGAAATATTGTGGCTACATTTAAGACTAGATGCTTCTCAGTTGCTTTTCAGGAAAACATGAAATAATAAATAGCTGTTTTGCTGTAAAATATATGCAACATGTGGGTGATACCTGATTATTTTTCAATTTGTTAAAAAAAATAAAATCTACCAAATTGATAGCTAAATTTGGTGTTTAAATGGAAAAATAAGTGGGAATATGCACAATGTGTGGCACTGTGTTTTTCTCTTAAGTCATGATGAAAAATCAAGATTTAATAAAGAGAAATTCCCTAAAAGCTGTTATGAAGATATTCTAAAGAGAATGAAGATATTTTTAAGCAAGGTATATTAGTGTAATTAACTTGATATCACCTCTTAGGGATGGACAAACGTTTTCTAAAAAGTGGCAGATAGTAAATAATACAGGCTTTGAGAGCCATTAGTCTCCATCAAAATAGTCAACAGTGTAAGAGAATGAAAGGAGCCATAGGCAAAATTCAAACAAATGGGGGCAGCTGTGTACCAATAAAGTCTAATTTACAGACACTGGGATTTGAATATTGTATGATTTTCAAGTGACAGAAGATACTACTCTTCTCTCAATGTTTTGACTACTTAAGAATGTAAAAACAAACAAACAAACAAACAAAAAAAAAAAACATTTTTAGCTCACCAGTCCTACACAGATTGGATGAGCCATAGATTGTTGACTTCTGGGGTAGACATTTTGGTAAGCCCAAAACTTCTGTACCAAATTATAACAACAGTCTCCTGATGCTCCACTTTACCTTATCCCTCAGCTTTCTGAACAAGGGAAGGGCTCTTTCTCTGGGGTGAAATAAGGCATGATCCTCATGTCCCTCTGAGATGACATGTGGGCATTCACCATCTTAGCTATGAAATAAAGATGTCTATAGTACCCATTCCTTGGTACTAATTAATCCAAACTAAAAAATTATTTTTATTATGTTTCAAAGCCTCTGCTCCTCAAAATTGCATTGTCAAAATGGTCTTGTTAAATTGTGATCTGTTCATATACATAAACTGGCTTATTAAGCCACTCTCTGCAGGAGTTGAAATGTTATTAAATGCATAAAAGTACTTCCTCTAAGGCTTTAATAGTAGGGCTTCAGTTCTTCCAAATAATTCACCAGATATTGATATACTTGCAAATAGTCTGCTATTCTGGATGGGCTGCAGTGATTTGCAACCTGTGGTCTGGGGAACCATACCATATTTGTTGCTGAAAACAATGAGAATGATTCCATTGTATTTTAATAACATGGTTCCACTTTTGTCTGTGGTCCACTTGGTTTTTCACACAGGATTCATTTAAAGAATCACTCTGCTTTCTTGATACATATTTTTGAAAGTCTGTGAAGTAGGGCCTTAGTTGTTTGGCTAGAGCATGTTTCAGTAGACATAACAAACTCAGAGTCTTATTGTTTACTCATCAGCTGAAAGCTTCTCTCATCTATATAACAAGATGGTTCAAAATCTACTATCATTTTTACAATCAAGAACTACCCCCACACTCGGCTGAATTCCTCATATTAATCTGAAAACCTGAATTTTATATGATGGTCTCTGCAAATGCTTATGGTAATTCCTACCTGTTTTAAACCCTGTTTTTAGTCTTAAAAACTGACTTTTAGTCAAAAGTCAGTTTTTGTTTCTGGCATAATTTATATACATTGCCTAGTTGCTACTTGTATAATTATTTTAATTTCCACAAATAAAATATAATTTTATTTTTGATTATAATTTATGTTTCATGTGTTATTTTTAAAAAATGTATTCTAGAGTATAAGTAAAAGAAGCTTCTAGGAAAGCCATTTTTATTGATGTTTGTATATGCTGGTATATAGCATCTCAAAGTTTAGGAACATTTTATTACTATTATTATTTGTTTATATCTAGTCTTTTAAAACTAGCAAAAACAAACTAATCAAAATATTTATTTTTTTCTTTGAGTTTCACAAATTTCTAATGTGTAGTATTGAATTGAGCTATTTAAATTATTTTAGAACATCAAACACAATTCTTGGTTTCTTCTTTTTTCTTTTTCTGTTTTTTGTTTTGTTTTCTTTTGTTTTTTAAGAGAGAGAGGGAAGGGGAGGGAGAGAGAGAATCTTAAGCTGTCTCCCTGTTGATTGTGGAGCCTTAGGCAGGGTTCAATCCCATGACCCTGAGAGCATGACCGAAGCAGAAATCAAGAGTCAGACACTCAAACTGATTGAGCCACCCAGGCACCCCTCTTGATTTCTTTATTAAGTGCTTTTTAGGGTATTTAGTTCTCAATCTCTGAGTAAAACGGGTGATGTCTCCATTTTGTTTTCTCATACTTGACATATTAGTGAAAATATCAAGGAGAAAATAATTCCAAGCACCTTTTCAGTAACAACAATGAAACTAGACTCTTGAGAACAGTGATTTTCTGATTATCAGCTAGTGATACCAGTTACCCTTGAGTCACTTTGAAGGGCACAATTAATTCTTGAATTAGTTTTACTGTTTACATTACTTATTGAATAACATCAGGCTTGAGACTTATGTGATTAGTTTACATCTGTTTCATCAATACAAATTGCTCAATACACAGCCTTGTGTCTGCTGTCTGAAGGAGAGGGTCACTTAGACTAGATCTGGAGGGGTGGAATGTGAGGAAGAGAGAGGCCACTTCTCGTGACATAAGACTAAGCTCATGGCAGTCCTGTATCACATTTCTCCTGAACAGTAACAAGAACAAAAACCAAAAACATTTCTCCTGAACAACATGCACTGAACCAGCCTTCTGCACTCTATCGGGTAGAACACTGGACTCTTCTACCACGATCCTTGTAACTGCATGTATCCACTCCATGTCTGGGATTAGTTTACTATTGTTTTCTCTAGATTCCTGGCTGAAAAAGAGTAGTTCCCTCCTTCAAGGACCCCTGAACCAACTCCTGGGTCCACTCCCACTGAAATTCAAAGCCCTGATAAAGTTTGGCACAGTTAATTGCAAAAATGCAATAGAAAAATTGAGCTTACCTTTATTACTTACATACTATGTTCCTTCACCTTTACCATAACCTATTGGCTAAAAGCAAGTCACAGTGTCCTCACATACTGAAGGAAAGATTGTAGAGTATGAACAGCAAAGCAGTAAAACTCATGGGGTCACTCTAGATAAATATCACATGTTAATATCAGTGTACTAACAATATCTGCATTTGTGTATTATACACTCTATTAGTGTATTAATATTTCTGTAATTGTGACAATCAATGCCAAATGCTATTGATAAGTCAATACATATTTGCATGATATTTTATCCTATATTGCTCCTTTCTGCTTTTGTTTTTAAATAAAATATCATGTATAAAATAAGACCATAGTAATTTTAACAATTTCATAGTTGGCTCAGTTTTAACTGTTTCTCTGCTGTGTGACTCTGCATGTTTGGGTTGATTCCATGAGATAAATGGGCTGCATTCCCACCCTGGGGCTAACACGTTGACTGCTTTTGTATTGTATTGTATTGTATTCCTTTATTTCTTTCTTTATTTTAATTTTACTATTTATCTTGAGAAATGTTCTAGTCTGAGTCTGACCTCAGCAGAGCTTCCCTAGGTCTATCAGCCCAAATGACGTGTGCTGGCAGGACGGGGAAGGTAAGTTACTGAGACAGCTCTGGAAGGTAGATGGGGGAAGGTTTCTGTTTGTTTGTTTGTTTCCAACATACCCATTACCAACACACTATAGTGAAGTCAACCCATGGCCAACTGCATTGTGCCAAACACTAGACTCACTAACCTTTTATTTATTTTTATTTTTATTTTTTTAAGATTTTATTTATTTATTCTTGAGAGATAGAAGGAGAGACAGAGCCAGAGACACAGGCAGAGACAGAGCCAGAGACACAGGCAGAGGGAGAAGCAGGCCCATGCACCGGGAGCCCGACGTGGGATTCGATCCCGGGTCTCCAGGATCGCACCCTGGGCCAAAGGCAGGCGCCAAACCGCTGCGCCACCCAGGGATCCCTCACTAACCTTTTAATAACCAGATGGCAAGGGCTACTTGGGAAGAAAGAAACAAAACAAAATAAAACCAATACAAACTTCTTGAGTCTTCTTACCACACCTCCATTTTCCTTTGCTGTGCAAAGAACAAAGCATCAAGGTAGGAGTGAGCTTTAGGCAGATGGGAACCAGTCACCAGACTTGGTGAGGATCCATCAGGGGCTAGCCTCTGAAGTAAAATGGTGAATAAGAAATAAACTCTATTTTGGCAACTCAAAGTCTAGGAGAGTTGGCAGAAATAAAAAAAAAAATAAGTTAATCACAATGAAATGAAACAAGAAAATAATAAAAGCAGGTGCCAGCTGTGATGGTGGGGAGAAACAGCGTGTGCCGGACTATCTGGTGGGCTCCAAGAGGAGCCATGGAGGAAAAGGTGGCACTTGACCCAAATCCTGTACTATGGTTGGGAGTCTGAGGGTATCATAAACAAGGTCTCCCTGCTTTTATGAATCATGTACATACCAGAAATCAGAAGAGCTACATGTTTGAATATGTTTCTCTTTCTTCTGGGGTCATTTGAGTTTGATATTCCAAATGACAAAGAGTTTCCAGGGCATAAAGGCAGGCTTGGCCAGCAGTACTTGCCTCAGTAGACACAATAGCTGCTCAGCCATGACTGCTGCAGCAAAATGCAGATATGCATCGACTATGCAGATCTAATTTAGACTGAAGGGGAAAATGCGGCCAAACTCTGACATTCTGTACAACTAAATGAACCCTCGATGGGTTCTGTTGTTTTTAAATGAAACTTCTTGTGCCTGTCCATAAGACCATAAAATGTGGAACAGTGCTGGAGGCTTCTGCTATTTTTATCTGAAGTGCACAGGAAGTATGACTTTGTTTTAAAGAAAATGTCATTCTGGTGATGGGTTGCTAGCTACTACCACATGCACCAAGGTGACTTTTAGATCACTGCTTTGCAGTGCCCAGGAAAAGTCAAAAACTCAGAATTTTCAGCATCCTGAGAAACGCTTACTGATTGGGACAATATTTCTCCCTATGAGAGACCACACAACACTATGCTTCTCTTGCAGTTTTTCAGTTCTATTCTTTGAAGTGATATCTGCTTGGCAACGCTAGCTGAGTGTCACTCTGTGTGTGTGTATATCAATGAAGCAGTGTGTGGAAATTCTGAATACAGCATTAAATGACTTCACCTAACCAAAACCTAAACACAGGAGCATAGCTGATGCCAGTGCTGGCATGAGATTAATTGCATCAGTGTAGGACAGATTCAACTCTCTCTGGGCTAGGAAATCAAACTTAGATTATTACCAGGTTTGGAAATAAATGGCAGACGTCAGCATGAGAATTGTTTGTAGGTATTGAAATATTAATGAACAGGCTTCTGCCAAAATGTTTTTTGTCTGTTTATTTGTTTTACTCTAAATTCAGTCTTACCCACAATGTTTGAAGGTCAATTACCTTCAAATGCAGACGTTCAGGTGGGGTTTTGCAATGAAAAGATGGGAATGTGTCTGTTCAGATGAAATGTGATGTATAGATTTTTATCATTGTTAGTAAAAGTATGGACTCTTGTAGGAGACTTCTTGCAAGACAAGGCATCCAAACTGTGACTCACGTACTGACCTCAAAGAAAAAACAACAATAATCCCCCCCCAAAAAAATATGATTCATTAGATAAACATAAATCAAGCATTTCTAGTTGGATTTAAAAGAAAAAAAAAACCCAGGTATTTAACATCCTATTAAATAGAAGTATACATCACTTTGCAATCTCCTGTTTATTATTTTTGACTTTAAAAATGTCACCTAGACTTTAGTGATTTCCCCCTTATAAAATGAAAAAAAAAATAAAATTTCTAAATATTTTCAGGTTGAAAGTTATATATATGCATATATAATATATAATATTATTAATATAACACTATATAATATTATTAATTATACATCACATATATAATATCCTATAAAGTTTCTTCCAGCTCTAGGGTCTGATTCTTACTGGTTTTTAGAGCAATGACATATTTGCAACTGCAAATCTCAGCTTCGAATGGAACAATTTTTATGTTACGAAGGAGAAAAAAATTTCTGAATTTTGAGATTATTCTGAATTCTCAAGGCTGTGTGATTGAGAACAAACCCAGTGTTTTTAGCATGTTGTCCACCTGCTTTTACTCCCCACCATCAGTGCTGACCACTTCATTCTTTCTTAGTTACTTAAAATTCCAATGGTAATTCTTAACTTTCTTGTCAGAGACCACATAAATAACACCAGTAGTTGTCTATGCCGGATGTGCCCTCTGGAGTCAATGAAGAGATTTTTTTTGTGTGTGAAAAGTTGAACTTTATCTTGGATAAAGGTATGTTATTTTCATAACTCACCTACAATGATGTCATCAGAGCATTTTATTTTTCCAGGACTGCCAGGCATAGAGTAATTGGTAACAGAACAGCTATACTGTAGAGTGACTTAACTTTATGAAAATAAACCACAGTTATCGCTTGAAACTTACATGAAAGAGAGAGTAATGGGTCAGAGGAGGAAGACATTCTATAAATTACCACAACTCACTTGTCCACTTCCAGTTACAGTGATTGGTGAATGGTTCTAGACATTTTACACTTTCAATGATCAATAAGGGACAGTAAATTAGACATGTGGGATGAGTTTATTAGTTGTCATGGTCAGTTTATTTAAGGTTCTGTATGTCTTATTTCATGTTAGGAGGCAAAATGAAGAGTGCCCCAGCATCCCAGCTCATTTTGACTTGCTTTCTATGCTCATATCTCATTACCCTTCAATTCAACCATTTCAACAACTAAAAGATGGGAATTACATCCCAGAGGTGGGGGGTGGGGGGTGGAGATGATGTAAGATTATTTGAAAGGTGCATCTTGCTATTCAGATGCATGTTGCTACATAAGTAGAAAATATTTTAATTAATAACATGTAAATCACTCTAAATTTCTTGACAAAGATATTTTGAAGATGAATTTGAGAATTAAGCCCTTAATGAGGAGTCACCTTATGAATATAAATGGATTCATAAGATGTTCATCAGTTTGAAGCTTAACACAATTGAAAAGCTGTAACAGGAGTTTATTGTTAAGAAATAACTTGAACAACTCTTTTAATTCAATGTGTCATTTGAGTTGTTGTTAAATAGCCATAGCTTATTTTGAAATACAAATTATCTATTACAAGCCTGCTATTGCTTATCTCCTTCAAAGTCTCATCAGTATGCAGATGACTCTAATTAGGTCACTGTCAGACAGTATTAGTGCAGAGTCACTTTCCATGGTTTAGAATAAAAGGTTTTGGTTTCTAAATATTTATAAAACTGTTCCTGAAATCAGTTTTACTTAATTGGGGTTATTTGGGAAGTCTTATTTTATTGGTTCAGAGGAAATAATCTCTGACAACAAGGAAAAAAAATCATTCTTTATAGAGCATTGATGTTTAATTGACACACAATTAGAATATTAGAGAAGAATATTCCTATTTGTCATATAAATTTTATTCTATATTCTTAAGTCACTAAAATATCTTTCTGTATATTTTAATCATCTGATTTTTAATGTATCACCAAGAGAACAAAGGATTAACATGATTGCAATAGTACTTGAGAGTTTAGTTCATTGGGAATAATATTCTTTTATAAAATAGTAGAATTAATATCAATCGATATTAATTAATCAAACAGGGCATTCTATGGCTGCATTACCATGTTCCATACAGAATGTTTTGATTAAAAGGATGTTTTTTCATATGCCCGATTTTTATGATCTACTTAGATCACAGACATTTTATTTTCTTTTGGAACAGCTATAGAAAGCTTTCTTGTATCATTCAAACTCTCTGACAGTCTTGTTACTGGTGAATATAGTAGAAGTCCAAAGCAAGTCTCTTTATTGTTGAGTATAGTATTAGTCTAAAACAATAATTTGGAAAATGAATAGCAAGGAGGGGAAAATGAATATTGTAATACGTTTTCTGGGCACTGTAATTGAAGTAGTTTGATGCCTCCCCTCCAGAGTGATTTTGATAGTGTGCTGTGAACAAATAGAATAGTTCTTAGAAGGAGCTGACAGGCAAGGGAGCAACAATAAAATTGGACACCAAAATGCAGGGGACACAGAAGTTGAGAAGTATGAGAGGATGATGGTTTAGAAAATAAAGGTGTGAAGAAGATACAGAGATCTGTATCTCAGATCCCAAGAGACACAGCCACACTGTTACCTCTGCAGCATCCTTCAGTGCAGGTACCATTTCTCCTTCACAAATGAGGAGATGAGAGCAGAAAGATAATGTCAGCTTGCTCTGGCCAGTGCAGATCTCAAAGTAAGTCTTTTTCTCTTTTAGAAACTCATGTCCTTGTTTTATAGACCTCTCTGGAGGCATTACAGCATCAAGATAAAGAGCTGAAGTTAAACATTAGGCAGCAAGGACTCGGTCAGAAGTGGAATAACAAGCTTCATATTATTTCTCTAAGACTCCGTTTCCTCTTCTGGGGTTTGTGCCAATTTAAGGAATTAAGCATGCATAGGGTTTAGCCATAATTCCTGGACATGGGACACAGAAAAAAAGTGGTATCTATTTTTCTTATTATGTGTGTAAATGACATGGTCCAATTGTTTATCTTATATATAACTTGCAAATACACTTCCTTCTCGAGTTTCTTTGATTTGCCAATGAAGCAAAGCCACATCAGCTACCAGAAAGGACCCTCCAACCTCCTCCAGTATAGTATTCAGCTTTTCCTTCAGAATTCCAAATTGCTTCCATTTGACATTTTACTAATGTCCTGCTGATAGTGGAGGAATTTGGTGCTCTGGGTGGGTGGATAGGCAATGGTTAAGGATACTTTTACAAATTATTTTTAATATTACTAACATACAGTAAAACAGTCTTCTGTAAAAACTGTTTCCATTTGTAAATGGTATGAAACATATATTGAAATACAATTTAATTATTAGTAAAGTTAAAAACTCAGTAAGTTTCACATGATAATATCAAGTTAATATGGTGATTTTTTTTTCTTTACTAACTTGACATTCATGGTGTAAGCTCTGCTCTTTGGCTTTTTTTTTTTTTTTTTTTTTTTTTTTTTTTTTGCTCTTTGGCTTTTATGGTGCAACGTTGTTGGGATTGAGTATGCTTACTCTACTGCATGCCGTATAATGTTTCAATTTGTCTGCCATCTTTATTTGACTTATTGTGTCACACATGCCATTTAATCTTCCACTGATGCAAATAAATCATTCATATGGTCAGTCAACATTAATTATGTCTTATTAGCCCATATGTTAAAAATAACATTATGTATTGCAGTGTTGGACAGTGGAATTTTGAGATAGTATTTGATAAAAATGATCATTCACATCATCAGAATATGTTTATATTCTGTTTTCATATGTCGTCATCATGGGGCACCTGGGTGGCTCAATAGGTTAAGCATCCAACTCTTGATTTTGGTTCAGGTCATGATCTCAGAGTCATGAGATCAGCCCTGTGTCAGGCTCTGCACTGAGTGTGCAGTCTGCTTAAGATTCTTTCTCTCCTCCCCCTGCCCCTCTCTGCTCATCCTCTCTCACTCTCAAAAAAAAAAAAAAAAAAAAAAAAGGATCAAACACCTATTTAAATATTTGTATTTCTACGCCATGGTCTACTAGATACCCTAAAAACTGTACTCTGAAAATCTCTAGAAGTTCCCTGTAAATTCTTTTCCGAGCTTCTGAGAGAATAAGGGAGGCCAGAGAGCCTAAAATCACCTAGGATGGGAAGCCAGCATTCTAAACAGGGAAACCACCTGCTCTGAGTGTGTATGCCACTGTCCTGACCTCAATGCTGGCTCATTAATATTAGTGTGGGAGGCAGGAAATGGCACCTTACACTCCCATGAATGAATCCCCCACAAAAACCTGGGACCCTCACAGTACTATAGTCTTGCTGAAAAGGATCCAGAGAACAAAATAGGTTTTCTATTAAAAGGGACATTTTTATCTGTATCAGCCTACAGTCTCAGAAGGGGAAAGATCTTTTCATGGATAATTTATTGTGATTAATTTTCTCACAGATTTGGATTTGGATTTGGATTATTTATGTTATTGTCATGGTTCAGGAAATGCTGGAGTTGAGAAATTAAGATAACATGATTCTAAATTGATAGCTCTCAGGGGGGCCTGGCAGAAGCAAATGCAATTCTCTTCTGGAGAGGTATGGCTTTCACCAGACATCTCAGTGGTCTCATTCTGTATCCTGTGTCTTTTGATCACTCCTTCATCTTGTTTTATTTTACCATCTATTTTACTGTGCTATGTGTAATTTCCAGGTCACTACTTTTCTCAAGCTGTGCCTAACATGCTCTTTAATCCATCCGTTGACTTTTTAAAGTTACAATAATTTTATTTTTTTAAACTTTAAAAGTTATTTTTTTGTTTTTGCCCTGATAAATTTTTTGATAATCTTTCCACTCTACCTTTATCTGAGAATCAGAGTGGGTGGAAAAGAGGGTATGGGGAAATACCAACAATAATTGTCAACATTGCATAGATAATCATTTTGTATTTCATTGGATTGCTACAATCGTAGTTACTTGGCTATCCTAATTAGTTGTGTTGTATTGTCGATACAGCTCACTCATGGTGAATTGTTTCCTTGTGTGAGTATTCAAGTACTGATTTATGAGTGCTGTCCTCTTAGAAGGATTTTTATTCACCTTTTTAAGTTGTCAGTGGAAAATAGTAACTTCTCACATGTATTTAATTCCTTGCCTTTCAGTTTCCATGACCAGCAAGTACTAATTTCAAGAAAACTAATAATTTTATTCTAAATTCTCAAGTGTTCAGTGTCTCTTTAAAGAAATTTGCCAGACTAAAAGCTTCCTAGCACATTCAAATATGTTCACTCACATGAGGAAAAGTATACATGCTGGAGAGCTTTTTACCACAAATCCTCCACGTCTTGCACGCATGTCTATTCATACATTTTTGACTGAGGAAGCTATTGTTCTTCATTGACTTCAAGTGTCACAAGAAATTGGCTTCAGATGTTCAATTTTAACATCCTACTACATATATTTGGTAAAATCCAATTCCTGTTTTTGAAACAAGAATGGCAGAAAACAGAAAATGGTGAAAAAAAAAAAAAAGAAACTTTTGACTTTACATAGTTAACATAGAGGAGTTCCTTGGTCCACTTTGTTCAGTGATATCTTCCAAGGGTCCAGAACAGTATCTGGAACAGAGTAGATTCATTAGATTCATTTATTGATATTGAACATATGATCTCATTTATATGTGGAATCTAAAATAAAACCAAACAAACAAAAACTCATAGAAAAAGAGATCAGATTTGTGGTTACTAGAGGAGGGCTGGTGTGGAGGGGGAAGAAGCGGAGGAAGGTGGTTAAAAAGCATAAATTTCCAGCTCTAAGCACTAGGGATGTGATGCACAACATGGTGCCTACCGCTAACACTGCTGTGTTCTATCTAGGAGAAGTGCAAAGAGAGTAAATCCTAAAAGTTCTCATCATAAAGAGAAAAAAAATTTTTCTCTATTTTTAAAATTCCATATGAGATGATGGATGCTAATTAAATAAGTCAAAAGTCAAACAGAGAAGGAGAAATACCATATGATTTCACTTGTATGTGGAATCTAAAAATAACAGCAAGTGAATAAGCAAACAAAAAGCAGAATCAGACCTATAAATGCTGAGAGGAAACTGATGGTTACCAGAGGGAGGCGGGGTGTGGGAATGGGTAAAATGGGTGAAGGGCAGTGGGAGATAAAGGCTTCTAGTTATAGAATCAGTAAGTCACAGGGATAAAAAAGCACCTAACAGATGTAAGATAGATATTTTAAAAATCAATTGTGTTCCTATATCCCAGTCACAAATTACCTTTTTAAAGTAGTTAAAAGAAGAATACTAGTTATAGTAACAACAACAAAAAATATTCAGGAATAACCTAACGAAAGATAAAGTCTTATGTGAGGAGAAACATAAAACTTTATTAAGAGAGATTAAGGATATGATACCTCATTCATAATGATATGACAGTAATCACTAACATAAATATATAATGTTCTCAAAATTACTCTGAATTTAAGGCAATATCAATAATTTCCTACAGAATTTGTTTGAAGAAACCCCCCCTGTAAGTAGGATCAGCCCTAATCCAGAGGCAGCCCATCCAGGTGCCTTCCTGAAGTTTTAGCAACAAAAAACATTCTGTTTGTGATAAGAAAACCATTTCCCCCCACACCCTGATTGGAATGTCCCTGAATAGGTTCATGTTGACCTTCTGAGAAATCAACCTGGATGCTATGCGACTCCCACGGTTCTTTTGTCTTTAAGCGTTTTTTTTTTCTTTTACCTTTAAAAGATACCTGTAATTGCTAATCGGGGCTCTCTTCCTCCTCGGAGGCGGAGAGCCCGTTTGCGCAAATGTTCAATAAACCCTCTTGCTAATTGCATCTGCCTGTCTGGGGTCTGAATCTCTGGGGCGTCCACCGGGACACGTTGGCACCTGTGAGCCAGGGTCCAACAGTTAAGAAATTCCACAATCTTAAATTGCATTTGAAGGCGATAGTTACCAAGAATAACTAAGAATATATTTAAAATTATTAATGTGGAGAAATGTTTCCTGCCTGATTTAAGGCCCATAAGCTATCATTACTGGTTTAGAGATAATTAAATATATTTATTTATGAAATAGAAAACAGAGCCCTGAAAAATAACTTTACATCTGAGTAAGCATAAAGTATGATAAAAGTAGCATAGGTTTTTCGTAAGCCTGTGGTATAAATATCGATCGTTAATAGTATACCAAGAAAAAGTGAAATTGGACCTCTACACCAAAGATAGACATTAATTCTGGGTAATATCAAAGATTTACATGTGGGGGAAAAAAAAAAAACCAAACCAAACCAAAGCAACAACCCACCCTTTAAAAATTAAGAAGAATATATTGAAGTGTATTTTACCCTACTTTATTCCAACTTGCCATGCTTTTTCTGTTTATGACAGAGAGCTGAAAGTCTGAAAACTACATTTCCCATATTTTATTACCAGCTAGTTTTCATTTTCTCTTTATTGTGTTTCTTTCTTCCATGGCAGCAGCTGGGGGTTGGTGGCCTCACAGCAGCCGGTATCAATGGCTTCTGTTCCCAAGTGGGAACCCCCTACCTCAGGGACTACCATCTCCTGGGCTCCTCCAGGGCTCAGGCAGGAATATAGGATCCTGGTTTTGCACCTTCTATTGTTAAGGATCCTCTCAGTGGCAGCAGCTTCAGGGTTAAAGTATCAAAGCTCTTGCTGACTCTGGATTGTCTTCTTGTCTGTTTTTACTTCCTCAGCTTTCCAACATTTTGTAAACCACTGCATTATCTACACTCTGAAATACTTGGAGGATTTCTCTTTTCCTGACACACTATTAACTGATGAAACGGAAATACACTTAGATTCTTAGATCTGCATTAGAAATGTGAAGTATGAAACATGGAATCATAAACATTACATTTATGGTAGTGATTATGATGAGGAAGAAGAAGGGATTATCTTGAGGCAGGGCAATCTTTATAGGCTGTGCTGATTATTCTTGATTACTTAACCTCAGTGGTAGGTGCATTGCAACTTTTATATAATATTTTACATATCTTCTCTGAAAACTTTAAAAATGATATATATTTATGTTACATATGATATATGACAATACATAATGTAGACTTCTTATGCATACATCTTTAAGCTACAAATGCCAGTATTTTCTGATTTAAGAAACAGATGGAAAACAATTTGACTATGTCCCTGAATCAGCCCTGTTTCTGGCCTTGCTCCTTATGGTGTCTTTTTTTCAGGGCAGTCAGAGGGGTCATGTTAATATTTCAGTTGAATGATGTCATTCCTCTGCTCAAAACCCTCCAGTGACTCCCATCTCATTCATAGCTAAGCCAAATCTTGACTACACCTTCTACGACTCTCCATAGCTGTCTTCTCATTACTGTTCTGACAACTCTATTCATCTCTTTGTTCTCTCTGCTCTGACCATATTGGTCTCTGGTCTGTTTTTTCAACATATCAGGCAGGCTCTCACCCTAGGTATTCCTCCTTCTAATATCTGCATGGCTAATTTGTTAACTTCTCAACCTGTCTTTACATGGATATTCCTCCCTCAGGCATTTCTAATCTCACCAAGCATCATTTTTTTTCCTTTTTGTACTTATTATTTAACGTGCTATCTATTTCACTTACTTTCATTATTAATTGCTCCTCCACTAGATCATAAAGCACATGATGGAAGAATTTTTTTTTGCAGGGAATGTGACTTGTCAAGCATAGGCATTTAGTAAGCATTTGTCAAGTGAATAAAAGAATGAATGGAGTATCATACTTCCCACTGCAGTCAAGGTATATTGAAATTGAATTTTTGCTATACCCTTTGTCAATAGCCTTTAAAACTATGGAGTATTTAAAAAAAGATTGGAAGAAGACTTGAAAAACCATCTTTAGAAAAAAAAATCTATGAAACATGAAACTATTTCATTAGAGGTTGGAAGTTGAACCCAAATTTCCTTTGTACTTAGCACTGATTTGAATGATTCTCTTTTTGTTTTTAAAACCATTTTCAACTGGTAGTATTAGTTTTGTTGTGCATTCGTAGTCTCAATTTCCATTAAGCTAATCTTCTGGTGAGCTTTTTATTCTTGTAGCTCAACAGCACATCCAAAAATTAGGGTAAAATCTACCTCATAACTTGCATGACTGTTTTATAGCTTTTGAAATAGATTTTCATGTAAATGAATATCTCTAGGATGCTTTATTAAAAAAATCAGAAAAAATTGCATTTCTAAGATAGTATTTTTAACTGAATGTTTGATGGAAAAATTTACACATATTTTAAAAAATCGCATCTCATAGCAAAATGCTTCCAGTGAAGATCATTTGCAGCCAAGCAGTTTTCTGATGACAAAAATATTAAAATATCATTATGTCATCTATTAATAAAGTGCTACTTTTGCAATTTTTTGACACATTGAAGTAGGCTATCTGTGTGCATTATGCTGATAATCACTCATGTGTTCAGTATTTATAATCTGAACATTCATCCTAAATGGGATTCTTTACAGACTCTTGCTATTTTTATTTAGATTTTTCATATGAAATATTATAAATGGAAACTACCATAACCTGAAACTGTTACAGCAATAAATACAAAGATATGATCCTGTTTTTCTCAGTTGAATACACAAACATTTTTTTGAATACACAAACATTTTAATACTGCTTTTCTGAATATAGGGAAATTTTCCTCACACCTTGTACACAGAGGTATTTATTTAGTTGTTATTGGTGATGATGGAGTTAATGACTGTTACGTCACTGTAATATGTGGGTATTACATGGTTAGAATCCTCCACTAAACTTTTATACTTTATGGAAGGCATGCTTCTGGGTTATAAACAAATATCATTAAGGAAACTATGTATGGTAATTTTGCTTTCTTTTTCCTTTCAGTCTTCTAATGGAACATAGCTATGAAGCTCTTGCTAATGAGACACTCTGACCCTGTTCCCATGTTTTCTATTGTGAGTTCCAGTGTCCCGCTAGAAAATGAGATAATTATTAAATGTTAAAATGCAATATTATTTAAAACCCAGTGATAAAAAAATGAGCTAACGCCTTGGCATTGCAGGGTATGTTTCCGAAGTTTAAGTACTGCCTATTCACAGGTTAGGGTCTTGCGAAAAAATTGCCTATTTTTTACTCCCATTTTCTTTTCATATTCTTTATTTTCTTATTTCATTGTTCCCTGAACTCCCCTCATGTCACAGAGCTGCCTCAAAGAAGTCAGCCCCAAATTAGACCTAAGGGCCAAACTATCACCATTTCAATAGAAGAAGCTCTGGTTTTGCTATATTTTTATCTGTAATTCCTAAGATTTCCTAGTTTATGGTTCCATTCTATATTCTATGATTGTCAGTGAGTCATGAGTCTAATAGTTGCATGCTTTTTAATAATGGGTTTATAAGTTTTTTTTAATATTTTATTTATTTATGAGAGACACAGAGAGAGAGACAGAGACATAGGCAGAGGGAGAAGCAGGCTCCCCATGGGGAGCCTGATGTGAGACTGGATCCCAGGACCCCAGGATCACAACCTGAGCCAAAGGCAGACGCTCAACCATTGAGCTACCCAGGAATCCCTATAAGTTTTTTTTTTTTAGTATTTATTCTTTTGATACTTTGCTTGTTCATATGACTTCTTCTCAACAATAATTTAATGATGTAAGTTAGTGATGTAATTTTTATTTAAAAATGTGCAACTCATTAAAGGCAATATAAACAGTAAAACTGGTCACATCAAGTTTGATATTTCCATATTTAACTCATATAAGAACTGCAAGCCAACACAAGTTTGAAATTACATTTGTATGATTACCTAAGGAACATAATTATACTAAATCAATATTTTTTTAAAAAATATTATTTATTTGGCAGAGAGAGAGAGAGAGAGAGACCACAAGCAGGGGGAACAGGAGAGGGAGCTAATATGGGGCTTAATCTCAGGACCCTGGAATCATGACCTGAGTTGAGGGCAGAAGCTTAAACAACTGAGCTACCCAGGGGCCCCTAAAACAACAAATCCTAACTACTCTCCTGTGTCAAAAGCACCCTTGTGGGATAGACTACATTTTCATCAGTAAGATAGACACTCTATAGTAGTATTTCTGATATAAGAAATTATCAGATTGACACTTCCACATTGTTTGTTCAAGGCTCACCTAACCCAAAAGTGCACACAGTCATACAGATGTCCTCCTATGACATGTAATTCTTGGTCTCAGAAAGAATTATTTTGATAAAATTAGAAAATTTTAATTATGAAATGATAACACTAAATTTGATGTTAAAATGACTAAATTTCTACATAATACCAAGTACAGATGAAATGGAAGAGAAATGCTATACTTTTTATTTTCTTTTCTCTTTGTTCCTTAATTCTGAGTATCACTCTTTTTTCTAGCAACAGAGATTTGAGCATTCCATAGCATTTTCTTCCTAAATCCTCAAGGAGCAAAATAATTATACTAGTCATGTAAAATTTCATGTAAGAATCTTAAAATATAGATTCATAAAGAAAAATGTTTGAGAGTATTGGATAGGAACTGCTAAATATATTTTTTCTTATAAATATTTGTAATAACTCAAAAATTAATGTTAGTTTATTTGGGTATTACATTATAGATTTTTCTGTGTCTTATAGTGAAAATATGTGACTAAAGAAATAAAAAATTATCTGAATGCTAAAATGTAAACTTTTTTGGTAGCAGACACATAGTCCTTCTAGCATTAACTCCATATAGATGGAGGAAGATGTGGTAATGCACTTGAATTAACAGTATTTCACACAAAATAAGCTATTGAACATGTATTGGTTGAATTAGGATAGTTTAAAAATATTGTATATGTTGGTTTTTGAAGCTAAAGAAGGCATATAGAATGAGCCCAGTTTTTATTTCTTAAATACATGATTTCATGAGTAATTAAATTAATTAATGGATGGGTATTTGTAGCTGTTTAGTGGCATGATTCTAGAGACCAGAGACTCTGGAATGAGATCACATGTATGACTATCTCTTAGTTTCAAAGTCTATAAAATGGGAAATATCTGTCTAATTTATTTCCCCAAAGAGGTAGGGACTTAAGATACTAATGGCAGGAATTCATTTAACACAATTTGGAAAGAGAAGGAAACAAAGATGTTTGCCGGGGGCTGTGGTGCCTGAAACAAGGAAAACAGCAACTTTTAGCAAAAAATGAGTGAAAAGTTCTGCAGATTGACAAAGTAAGTTGTCATCCTCAAATGGAAAGGCAGAGAGCAAACCCCTCTGTGGAGTCCAGTAGGTAACATGAAAGGTCATAAAACAACTAAGGCTCTTCAGAACCTTTATGGAATTCTAGAAGGTCCTACTGCAGTGCAAGAGGCATTACTGCAGGTATAAAATCAAAGGTAATAACATGATTTAATTATCAGGTTATTCAAAACATCACAGTCATGAGCTTATTTATGAAAATTCTTAGCTTTAATACAAATGTTTTGCCTCCAAGATAATATGCTTCCTTCCTTTTTTGTCCCAGCTTGATGGTCTCTTATTTATTGACATGCCTCCTACCTTCCCCCCACAATTTCAGTCCCTTTCAACTATCCCAGAAAGAAAATAGTGAAAGGAAGGGAATAGTAGGGTTCTGAGCCCCTTGGGCAGTTAGAAAGGGAAAGCAAACAAAACAATCACTGGTTGTGACAGAGATTGACAATCAAGGAGTCTAAAGTAGAGTCAGAAATGTGGTAAGAGAAAGGGAAGAAAGGAGATGTCCTAGAAGTCACTTGCCCTGTTAACCATCTTGCTGAGAGGGGCCTGAGGATAGCCTCCAACATTTGGAAGTACAGGTCTTGAAGAACAGAGGTTGAGCCTGAAGAAAGAGTAGATAAGGAAGGGTGGCCACCTGTCTCTTTGTAGAATGGGACCCACCACCTCAGGGAAGCAGCTTCACAAGCCATAGACCCTTTCATCATTGTAGGCAATATATGGAAGTCTTCATGGTGTTCCTGGAATAGTTGACCCTTCATGGCACTAGTAGATGGAGTGACAATGTTGACAAAGAAAAACAAGACATCTCAGAGATGAATTGGCTTCCAGATCAAGAAGTAGAACTGATCAACTGTGGGGGTGCCTGGGTGGCTCATCGGTTAAGCAAGCAACTCGTGATTTTGGTTCAGGTCATGATCTCAGGGTCATGGGCTCAAGCCCCACATCAGACTCTGTGCTCAGCAGGGAATCTTCTTGAGGGTCGCTTTCCCTCTCTCTCTACCGCTGCCACCCACCACATGCTTGCATGCACATGTACTCTCTCTCTGAAATAAATAAATCTTAAAAAAAAAAAGAGGTGGTACTGACCAAGAGGTGAGATCAGAAGGTAACATTTTTTTTTTTTTTGTCCACGTCTCCTAAGTTTTGGGAGCCTTTTCTACTACCACTGGAATCCAGTTCAGATATTTCTTTCAGATCTTCTCACCTTCAGAGCAGTGCTTCTTGAACAGATGTTCCTCTTTATACACAAATTTCATCCTCTCAGGAATGGCACTGGACCAGGCTGGGGTGAGGGAACCTGGGGGGTAAGGTGGGGGAGCCCAAGACAATATGTTTCTATGTTCATTGCAAATACCTCCTCATAATGTCCCAAAAGAAAATTCTTCTATGTTAAAAAATGTGTAGCAAGGTATATTGAAGAGACATCTTTTTGAGTACAGTCCCAAAAGACAGCTATTGATGTTAAAGCTCTGTGTAGACACAAGAAGATATACCTGGTAAAATAATAATGATTCTTTTTTTTCATTTATGAGACACTTAATAGTAGATTGCTTACTTTTAAAGTATCTTGAAAATGTATAAAAGGAAAAGTAGCTGAAAAAGAATCACCATTTCTATCATACTAGAAAAAAAATCCAACTGAATTTAAAATGTTTAGCTGACACTTATGTGTGAATGCTATGGGAGAGGCTCACAGGGAGTAGAAAATATGATGTTCTTTTTTCTGTTGTTTGTACTATAGCCGTCAATGAAATGGAGAATAAAAGTGAATCAGAAGAAAGAAGAACATGCAATCCGATTCATTAATTCATTTATCCACATTTATTAGTATTATTTATATTTAACTTGTACCAATTTGAAAGTTTTATTGCTTTGATTTGTTTTGCTTTGTTTTAGTACTTCAGAAATAAGTGAGATTTCTTCTTCTTTCTTTTTTCTCCTTCCTTCCTTCCATCCTTGCTCCTTTCCTCCTTTCTTTTTTTTCTAAATATGTCTTCTTACTTATATCTTCCTCATAGAAATATATTTTTAACTAAAAGCAAATAGCAAGGAGATAAGAATATGCAATGGGAAAAAGATAGTCTTGTCAACAAATGGTGTTGGAAAAAGGGACAACCACATGCCAAAGAATGAAACTGGACCAAAAATAAGCTTAAAATGGATTAAGAACCTAAAAGTGAGACTTGAAACCATAACATTCCTAGAAGAAAACATAGGCAGTAATTTCTTTGACATTATCCCTGGAAATATTTTTCTAGATATGTCTCCTCCAACAAGGGAAACAAAAGCAAAGAATTAACTATTGGGACTACATCAGAATAAAGGCTTTTGCACAACGAGGAACCCATCAACAAAACCATAAGGCAGCCTACCAAATAGAAGAAGATATTTGCAAATGATATATTCCATATGAGGTTAATATCCAAAATCTATAAAGAACTTATACAACTCAACACCAAAAAAATAGTCCATTTAAAATGGGCAGAAAACATTCATAGACATTTTTCCAAAGAAGATATACATATAGCCAACAGACACATAAAAAGGTGCTCCTTGGAGGGAGCCCAATGTGGGACTCAATCCTAGGACTCCAGGATCATGCCCTGGGCTGAAGGCTGGCACTCAATCGCTGAGTCACCTAGATGTCCCTCAATATAATTTTAGATTCTCAATTTTGTTTTAATATTTCAATTGTTTTTTAAAGAGCAGTTTTAGTTTCATAGCAAAATTGAGCAGAAAGTACAATGATTTCCCATAAGCCCCCCCTAGTCCTCCTCATGCATAGCCTCCTCCATTATCAATACTTACTAGAATTTTAAAATTAATGCAGCACTCGTGTGCTTGGCTGGTTGAGCATCTGACTCTTGATTTGGGTTCTGGTCATGATCTCAGAGTCCTGAGATGGAGCCCAGTGACCAGCTCTGCACTGGGTGTGGATCCTGCTTGAGATTCTGACTCTCTTTTTGCCCCTAACCCCCCTAAAAAATGAAGATAAAAAATGAATACCTTTCTGTTATATTTTAATTATTTTAAAAAATGTGTGTTCTTTTGCACCATAAACTATTAAATCAATCTCTTATTTTTATATGTTATAAATCATTATAATTAATTATTTTGACATCTAATAGTCTGTTATTGGGCACCTGGGTGGCTCAGTGGTTGAGCATCTTCCTTCAGCTCAGGTCATGATCCCGGGGTCCTGGATGGAGTTCTGCTTCAGGGTCCCCACAGGGAGCCTGCTTCTCTCTCTGCCTATATCTCTGCCTCTCTCTGTGTCGCTCATGAATAAGTAAATAAAATTCTTAAAAAATAATATTAACCTATTATTAAATATTTTTAAGAATACATTCTTAAGAGTTTAAATAAGATTCAGTTTGTGGTGAGCATCTAATTGGCCTCATCATGTACGCAATTATCACAGAAGGATTCTATGACTATACAGTGGGGCTTCCACTCAACACATGTAGCATTTTCTTTATATAGACATAAATTAATTTTAATTATGGCTAATTAAGTAAATAATGTAGTCTTTTCAATGCATTTCAGTTTTTGTATCTCTAATAGCTCACTCAGAAACTATTTTTCAAATGTTGCCTTATTGAATTAAAAACAAAAACAAAACAAGCACACCAACTTACACTTTCAGAGATTTTAAGTTATTAAATTCTGTGTATATATAAATGAATCTGTTATAAATAATACATATTATTTGTACAAGATATAGATTTAAATATCAGATAAAAGCCAATGTAGAAATTGAAATTGAAGCTAAAAGAACTAAAAATGCAATTCAAGTTTAGCTGTGGTCCACTGAAGAGAGAACAACTTTGATCTTAGGAAAAGATTCATATTTGCTAAAAGATTCAATGACGTTTCTAAAATATTCATAATTAATTCAATTTAGCATACCATTTCCTTGACTTTTCCTTCATATTTGCTTGCTCTCCTGAACCTCTGGGTCACTTTATGTTTATTCTATCATTGTGAAGTTTCAGCTGTACCCATGTGGTTTTCCATTGGGTGACCCTAGAAGTAACACAAAAATAGTACCATGGAGATTAACAACAACAACAAAAAAGAGAAGCCTTATCTTGAACTATGTAAGAAATACCTCAGGTTGTCAATGACACACACAAAAAAAACAGCTGTATGACGATACAATCCCTTGAAGCATTATTTATAAATTATGCAGTGATAATTATAGTGATAACTGAGAAAAAAAAGAGTATAGCACCAGTCATGAAAGTGACAAAGGTAACATCAGAAAAATGTAATTGATAATTCTTAATAATTTCAGAAAAGAACACTGTTGAATTTATTTATTAGTATATGTTATAACGATGAAAGAGATTTTAAAGTATTTTAGGGGGGGCTGGTTTTTCGATAATTCTTAATAATTTCAGAAAAGAACACTTGAATTTATTTATTAGTATATGTTATAAAGATGAAAGAGATTTTGGGATCCCTGGGTGGCAGAGTGGTTTAGCACCTGCCTTTGGCCCAGGGCACGATCCTGGAGACCTGGGATCGAATCCCACGTCGGGCTCCCGGTGCAAGGAGCCTGCTTCTCCCTCTGCCTGTGTCTCTGCCTCTCTCTCTCTCTCTCTCTGTGACTATCATAAACAAAAAAATTAAAAAAAAAGATGAAAGAGATTTTAAAGTATTTTAGGGGGAGTTGGTTTTCTGCTTAAAAGAATATTGATTTTAGAAGTTTAATTATGCGGATTTTATGTAATACAAAACTAATTAACTTACATTTTAATTATCAAAATATGTTTTTCTTGAGTTTTGACAATAAAAAATATTGACATTCTTTTTAATTGCTGTGATGCTATAAAAGTATCAAAAGGAAGATAAAACAAACAGCCAGTTTTATAGACCTTCTGACAACGGGACATGGCACCAACTAGGAAAAAGCCGAACTAAAAATGATTCCCTTGAATCTGCTTTAAAGTTCTCTAAATAACTTTGGTGGAGTCAAGGAAGGAGAGAATTTTGAGATCCAGGGATTTTGGGGGTTAATGTATTATTTCTACTATACCAGGCTTTATACTCAGCCTCATTATCCACAGTGTTTTAGTTACTGTCAAGAGTTATGAAGGAGCAAGAGAGAACATTCATGGACAGGTGGTTTAATATGGGGCTATCTGCCTATGGTATTTATCAAACTCTTACATGAGTAAATATAAAACATGTGCATGAATAACGTCTAATATCTTGCATCGTTTTATTCTAAAGTATCATATGTTTGTTTATTCTAATAATTATACATTCAAGTTTAATAGATTATAACATAACTCTTGTTTTGGATGTTTAAAGAAACATCCAGGCAAATTGTTTCAAGTTTGAACCTAATCGGTGTGTGAAATTTTACCTTTTTTCAGAGAGCCCTGTTACCCACCTTGGGCATTACACTATTATAGAGAGGCTAGTTTAAAACAAGACAAAGCACATCAAGGGAATGGATAAGAAAGAGAAGCAGATGACTGAGGGCCATTTTGGGGGGAATGCACACAGTTAAGAGGCAGAAAGCATAAAGATAATATAAGATATAAGAATTAGAAAGTGCTATAGATAAGGGAAAGGAACAGGATTAGTTCTTCCAGTGAAGATAGGATAAAGGGCAGCAAGATCAGCGCACAGATGCTCTCTAAGAATCAGGAAGCTTACCTAACAGAATGGTGACGATATGCAGGAATACATGGGCTCTTAGCACCAGGGCCCTGCTGACAGACCAGTGAGGTCAGGGCCACAGAACAAGTAATAGTGGTGTGCCCCAAAGTGAAGATTAGAAAGATGTAAGGAAAGAAACCAGTACAGATGGCCATTCTACAGTCTTTATGGTTAAAGGCCACCAGGAACAAGATTGAATGCAAAAATTTGGAAAAAATCCAAGTGGACGTAAATTAAGATGACCAGCTCTGCTTATTATTCTTGGTCTTCTGCCCAGTTGTAAATACTCATCACAAACCCATCTTTTCAGAAGATAAATTAGTTACAGGATTGTTACATATTTGAACATATCAGGGCCGGGGCGGGTGGTCAAGATTATCTCTAAAAAACTTTCCTAACATGCTGATATAGAATGAAATAAAAATTTTAAAAAAAGTCAACTTTTTTTTCTATTCCTTTGATGGAGAGAGGGGAAAAAATAGAAGTCTTTGACAAAGAAATGCTTTTACTTTTACTGTTCAAAGGGGACTTGTTTGGGAAACTGAACACATTAGCATCTGATGCTTGAGCTTTCCTTTCAAAGTGAAATTAAGCTGAGTAATAATAATCTCCTCCCTTCTGACTTCTTTAAATAAATACATTCAAACATAAAACCTTGCATTGTGGCATGAGGCTTACAGTTTCTTTTACCTTTAATGAGACCAGGGCAAACCAAGGGGTAAGAATGATATGTTAATGAGAGGAGGAAGCCATGTGGCAGTCCCAGGATGTAAAGAACTTTTATTCCTTGTGACTGTGTAAAGAGTTTCCTTCACTTGTTAACCTCCCTGCATTTTTATAGCACATAAAAGAGCATATGGACTTCCAATTGTAAAGGCACTTTGACTTGGGTATTTATACTGCTTTGCCAGGAATTTACATTTCCTTGAGGTAGAGTCAGCCCTCAGGGACTGCCTCCTCTTGTCTCTCAGAATAGGCCAAAGACATTTCTTTGATCAACTCCTCTCCCTCTGACACCCTCCCTCCCTCCCAACCCCCCCTCATTCCTATTGCCTACAGACTTGTTGATTCCCTTCCTTTTATTGAGAATTACACCACCTAGACTTATGTCTCGCTCTCCCAGCCATGTTCTGCTTGCTTTCTTCCAACCACTCAAACTAGGCATCTCATGTTGCTTTATATAGAACTAATGTTCACTTATATTTACCCTTATAGTTAAATAAAAAAAAAAATTCACTAGCGTCTTTTGTGTCAAATCTACATTCTGAAATCATTTCCCCAGTTTCTGACATGTCTTTTCACAAATTTCCTTTAGTGAAAGTGTTTTGGTGATAGACACTTCTTGGTTTCAGATATCAAAACTTATAAAATTTCATTCCTGACTGGAATTTCGAATTTTAAGTTGATAACTATTTACTCTTAGAACATTAAAATGGTGATTTTACTGTTTTTCTGTGTTCGTTGATGCCATCAGTGAGTCAGTGGTCAGCCTTATTGCTCTTTGTAGCTGATCTGTCTTTTCCTCACGAGTGTGTTTGTTTTTTTTTTAAGATTTTATTTATTTATTCATGAGAGACACAGAGACACAGGCAGAGGGAGAAGCAGGCTCCATGCAGGGAGCCCGATGTGGGACTGGATCCTGGGACTCCAGGATCACGCCCTGGGCTGAAGGCGGCATTAAACCACTGAGCCTCCCAGAGATCCTCTTCAAGAGTGTTTTTAATTTATTTTCCTTTTCTTTGAGGTTCTTTCATTTCAATGTGAAATGTCTAAGTGTGGATTTCCTCTTACTTGCATTTTCCATGCTCCCTGGATCTGAAGTTTGCGGTCTTCCTCTCAGTAAAACTCACAGACACTTTTCTTTGAATAGTGCCTCTTTTTTAAATTTGTTTCCCTCTTTTTCTTGTGGGAGTTAATGAAGTATGTATTAGAATGTTTCTATTTTCTGTATAATTTTTAGCATTTCTCAAACAGTCCTATATCTTTTTCTGTACTCTGATGGCTTCGGAGAGCTCTCTCACTCTGTCTGATCTTGAATTTCAGTTTTTCAATTATAGTTCTCATTTTGAGGTCTTCTTTTCATTGTTTTCAAAACCTGTTGGCTTCTTTCTTTTTTTTTTTTAAATTTTTTTTAAATTTTTATTTATTTATGATAGTCAAAGAGAGAGAGAGAGAGAGGCAGAGACACAGGCAGAGGGAGAAGCAGGCTCCATGCACCGGGAGCCCGATGTGGGATTCGATCCCGGGTCTCCAGGATCGCGCCCTGGGCCAAAGGCAGGCGCCAAACCGCTGCGCCACCCAGGGATCCCCCTGTTGGCTTATTTCTTAAACGTTGCTCCAATTTTCATAATTGCCTTCTCAAAAACATATCAAATATGCTCATTTGGTATTCTGTGACCAGTAACCTGTGTGGGTGTGCCCCTTTCTTTCTTTGTGGGTGTCATCCCTCACTTATAGCACCACACTCACTGCCTGGGGTGTGAGGTGTTTGCTAATCTTCCCCTGTGAGCCCAGACTCTTCTTCCCACTGTTTCTGTGAAAATTCTATGAGGCCTAGATTGAAATTTGTTCGTTCGTTTTCCAAAAAGGAGTGCCTTTATCCTGAAAATGCCTGAGGGTAATAACAACCTGAGCCCACTATAAAGTAAGTGGTTTTCTTGAGATTTTTGGAATATACAGGTGACATGAATGTATACCTTAAAATCACAGGAGGGATGAATTTTCAGGGGGATTTTCCCCTTCTAGCTAGAACTAATGTTTAAAATAATCAAGTGTACATTTTGCCTTTTTTCTTGATGGTATATTTGTTCACTTTTTACCTTCAAATGTGAATATAATTTTATGAACTCAGTTTCTTGCAACCAAGTCCATCATCTCCCCCCCCGCCCCCATACCGTACTTATGGATACCACCACCACTCCCCTGAGTTTGAGAACTCATCCATCCTTGACCCCTGGAACCTCCTCACTTTCCCATATCCAGTGACTGTGATAGGGTTTGAATTTTAGTCCATAGACATAAGGTTATATATCACTTTACCAAATGGAAACAAGTTCACAACTCAGGGCTGATTTGGTTCTGGATGATCCAGTCCTGCATATATGCTTCTTATACAAACTGCATTATGAGCAAAAGATTTTGAAATGAATAGATACATGAATAATGAAGTCCAGTAAACCAGAAGTTTTCAATGTCTATGACAGTTCTCTGTGGTTTGTTCATGATGAAATGTAGTATTGTATCCTCTGCCAAAGATATAATATAAATAACTACTTATACGGTTCATTGAAGGCATAAGTGCCCCATCATTTCTGAAACTTTTATTATTGCTATGGTACACTTGTCGTTGGGATAGGAGTTATGTTGCCATCATGCAACCATGATTCTATTAATTTATTTCCTGTGCCCCGTAGCTTTTGCCATCTCCAGCCATAAAACCAGTTGGGAATCTATTCTGGCACAAAACATACATTTATGAAACCCATGTATCTTGTTTTTTGCTCATAAGCCATATATATTCTATTCAGAGCATCTTCTGCATATCTCTCTAGTTACATTTCAACCTAGAAAAGAAATTCTTAAATATTAAAAATAATTTTGTTATTGTTCTCATACTATGAAGTAGTAGCTAAACTTTTTCTTTACAATTAAAGTCACGATAATATCCCTATTTTTAGGGTCAGATTTGGATATACTGCAAAAATAATTTGTCTATAATAGTAATGAGAATTTTGGTTACTCCTAAGCCCTAGTGCCCACCACCCTTACTGCTTTCAAGGTGAAGGGTCTCTGTCTATACTCTTTGAATCCTAAGTCATCCTATGAGCACCTATCTCTAAGAACATTGGCTTCAGGATCACATTGCCTGGATCTATCATCCATTAATTTTGCCCAGTTATTATTCATCACTTATAAAATGGGACAGTACAGGAACTAATGTATTTTAACTGAGTCCATACACATAAGGTCCTTAGAAGTTGTCAAGAACTGAAAAAAATTCTCAATAAATGACTAGCAGTAGGTGTAGCAATATCTTAATTCCAGTGGACCCAGTACAGTTAGGTACTTACCATTTCAGGTCTAAGTAAATCCACAAGGTTCTAAATGTATGCTTTCCCTCATCATCCTTTTATTGTTCTCTGATATGCCTGCACATAAGCTAGATATTGCTTGTGCAATATTTTCCTTTGCTGAATCCTGTACTATCATCTCTTGTCTATCAACTCACCTTCATATAAGCCTTTACTAGTTATCTATTGATGTGGAACAAATGACCACAAAATGTGTAGCTCCTCTTATTTTATCTCACAATTTCAATAGGTCAGGTATTCAGATACAGCTTGGCTGGGTCCTCTACCCCAGGATCTTTCACAAGGTTGAAACAAAGTGTTGACTAAGACTGAAATCTTATTTGAAAGCTTGCCTGGCGAAGGACTGACCCTCTTCTCAATGTCCAGCAACATACAACATTGGTTTCAATCAGACATCTTATAGCAGCACTCTGAAAAATGCATTCTTATTTCAACCTTTCTTTATTGAGTAAAGCATTCCCAAATATCTACTGTATTCTTGTGTGAGATGATATGAAGTTATACTGCCAGCTTAGAATGGAAAGATTCTTCCCAATTCTGCTCCAGGCTTCTACCCTCTGGGTCATACCCATTCCTTTAAGCCTGAGTCAAACTTCATCTCCATGGAGTCTTTTCTCCATTCCCTGGACAATCATGATTATTCCTTTTTCTCACATATCCTTTTACTTTTAGAACCACATACTTTTCCAGTTTGATGTTTTCTGGTTTGTTCATATTTGTTCATGAGAAAAAGTTATTAGCCAAGTAATAAGCAACTTGAGTGTACAAGCCATATCTTGTATGTATTTTGTACAACCCCTAACATAGTATTTGGAAGCTTGATGCAAATAATAACAATTATTATTATTATTATTACTATTACTTTATTATATTAAATGATTTTCTAACTGATTTTCATCAGGCAGATCTTGTAATTTAGTATTAAAAAAACAAAGGCTATGTTCTGGTAGATGCTTGGAAAGCACTCATGGGGGTTTATCTCTTTAATATCAAATTGTGTTTTCATTAATACACATTTAGAACAAATGCCATTTTTATTCTTTTTCTGAAAGAAATACTGCCAATTATGAGTAATCATAGCAAGTACAAATTCATGGCTTGAGTTTACAAACAACACTGGGAAAAATTTCTTCTAAAATTTTTTAAAGGCAGACTTAATTAGCATTGTTTATGTATTATAAAATGGCATGATATAGTTTTAGCAAATTTAACTGAGTCTCTTAGTGACAATGATGAGTGTGGTCAAGAACATCTAACAAAACTTTACAAAATCTCTACTTCCTTTACCTGGCCACCACCATTTTAAAGCATTCATATATATACGTTATATGTATATACATATAACGTATATATTTATATATTTCATATTTACATGTGTGTATGTTTCTGTATCAAAACACATATTAACAGACTGCACAGCTCATTTGAAGCTTCATCTGACAGCCATACATATGGAAGATTTCTAATATGGGATGTTCATTTAGAAGTTCTCACTGGGATTCCAGTATTCTACAATAGAAATGCAGACGCCTTTCTTCAGTGTGATGGTAGATGATAGATATTTTACCTCTGTTCACTCATATTTTTTCCCTAAGGTTTTCCTATTTTTACCTCTGGATCTTCATTTTTATATGCTTCACTTGTGTCCTTTATTGTAGTCTCAAGTAAGGTAGGCTGATATCTATATGCATAACGACATAGCTGAAGATGCTAAATGCGGTATTGGATCAACATAGTAGAGAGAAACCTCAAGTTCAGAACAGCATCTACGATCTTCTATGGGAGGATACCAGTTATAATGCTAGTACCAAAAGATTTTGGTTAGATGACGTTTGTTTCAGTTGTGTTGCAGCCCAAAAGGATGGAAATTTTATTTTCCTATGGGATCTCTGGAATCTCCTGACTCTATATTTATGCATCTCTCCAGCAGTTTTCAATGGAAGAACTGCCTGTACATTTGTCCATCTTGGATGCATCAACAAATCCCCAAAGCTGCTTTGCTCTGCATACCTTCTGCTCTTCTCCTCATGTAGCCATGCCTCAGATAGGGCTTAAATCTTCTCATGAAGCATGTGCGTTTGCATGTTGCAAACAGCTTAGGTTCTCTAGTAAGTTGTATGCATTGTCATGACTTTCTTCTTCTGGATGAGGGTCATGAATGCACGGAAAAGCTTTAGTTGTTTTCCAGTAGAGTTGGTTTCTGCCTTCTTTGGTGTTTATCCTATAGCAGGGAAGTCTTTCTTTCCTTCTGAACTAATAAACCACAATTTATTATAATGCTGAGCCCAAGTAGCTTTGCTTCTTTAGATTTTCCAACAGGAAATACATGAGATAAAGTTTAAGCATGGTGTATTTCCATGCTACCCTGACTTTCCTAGCAGATTTTAGGAAACACTTTAGGAAGTGGCCTCTAAGGCTTGGCTGAGTGTTTTATTCTTTCTGTACTGTTGGCAACTGGACTTTTTATGCTCTTAGCTATTTCATGTTTTGCGGAGTGAGTAGCATGACATGCAGTTAAATATTCGTCATAGCGAACTTCAGGCCAGGCATTCAGATAATAAGGCCCAGATTCATCTAGAAGGCAGGAAGACTTTAACACAGATGCCAGACAACATAAAGATGAGAACACAGGAAAGTGGATGTATCATGAAAATGCACTATGCTTATCATTTGTCTCATGTCTTCTGTCTCAGGCCCTTTCCTCAAGAGTAATTCCAGCTGGAAAAGGACAGCCTTCCTCAATATCTCCTACCCAGAGGTTCCACCCTGTGCTTCCCATGCCCTGTCCATGCCCGGCCTGCCCAAAGCACAGCCACCCCAGGTCAGGACTTGTTAATAGACATTTTGATACTTATTCTGATAACATGGTTCTTCAATATATAGGTACATTTGGAACAGAGCATGAATGTTCACATATCCTTTTGCTCCCTTTGAAACTGTCCTAATGCTACAGTGAATAAATATTTAAAAGAAATAAACTGAAATTATTTGGAAATAATTTTTTGAGTAAATATAGACCATAATATGTCATTTTAAGTCAATCAATCTGGTTTGTGTATTGAGGACAGACAGAAAAGAAGGCAAAGGCCAAGCAGGTCTATCAGTTGATAACATCTGCATAATACAGATGAGGAAAGATTGAGACTTTGCCTAGTGTGGTCATAATAAAGATGGCAAGAGTGATGGGATCCTAAATGTGAATATAATTTGACCTCAGAACTAACAGGATTTGCTACTGGATTGAGTAAAAGGCAACAGTCTATGACAAAGCCAAACAAATCTTTACTAGTGATAGAAGCAGATTCTTCCTTTATCCATCCTTCTGTCCTTTCTTCTTTCCCTTCTTCACACCCTCTCTCTCTTTCTTTCCTTTTTCTTTCTTTCTTTCTTTCTTTCTTTCTTTCTTTCTTTCTTTCTTTCTTTCTTTCTTCTTTCTTTCTTTTTTAATTTTTTTAATTCTTTTTTTTCTTTATGATAGACACACACACAGAGAAAGAGAAAGAGGGAGAGACACAGGCAGAGGGAGAAGCAGGCTCCATGCACCAGGAGCTCGACGTGGGATTCGATCCTGGGTCTCCAGGATCGCACCCTGGGCCAAAGGCAGGCGCCAAACCACTGCGCCACTCAGGGATCCCCTCTTTCTTTTCTTCTTTCTTCTTCCCCTTTCTTTTCCTATCTTGGGGGTGTACTTTTATACATGGTAAGCTGGAAACATCTACTGGACATCTGAGTAGAAATGTTGACTAAACAGTTGAATGTGACACACTAGAATTCAGAGGAAGAGTTCAGGCTAGAGATGGAAATCTGAAGCCATGAGGTTAAGTAATGTCATGAGGTCTTTGAGTATGAATAGAAGACAGTCCCAGGGCTTACCAGCCTTTGGAGCTCAGAGCAGGAGAGGTGAGATTCAAAATGCAGACTGAGAAACAAAAGCTAGAACAACAGGTCCCCTGGAATACAAAGGAAGAAACTGTTTTAGTGTTAAGTTACACCAAATATTGATGTTCAAGTCGCATGGTGACTGGGGATTAGTCTTATAAATGGCTTTATAAGCACTGTGAGAATGAAATCATGATCAAGGAGGATTCAAGAGAAAATGTGAAGAGTTCAGTTGAGGAGAGCAAGTTTGTCCAGACAACATTTTGTGGAGATTTGCCTTAATGCGGGGGTTAGGATAGGTGGAAAAGAAGTAAGAGATGTGGGAACTGACTTTAAATGTGTTTAGAGGATTTTTTTTTTTTTAATGTAAGGAAAGTATTTGATAAAAACAGAACCAGTAGAAATGCAGAAAATGGAGACGTGTTATAGCAGTGCCTAGTGTGGCCAAAAGGATTGGTTCTGTTGGGCAGGAGGAAAGATAAACACATGAGTGAAGGTGGCTCACCCGGCCTTACAGGAGATAGGGCAGAGCATGAAGAATGTGTGTTTGAGTCAATGTGTCATGTCTGACACATTGAAAATCTGGAGACACTCCCTCCTGTCTATATCAGTTTTCTCAGGAGAATGGGAAGCAAGGTCAGCTGTGAGTGATAACTATGAGCCAAAGTTTTGCCTCATATAGGGACTGGATTTTACAGTCTGTTAGTTCTAGTTGATTTTTTATATGCATGAATAGATTTGATAAAAATAAACTTTGAAACTATTTAAAATTTGAAATAGTAAAAAAATAGGATAAGAGAAAAAAGTGCATGCTCACTTATATAGATAGAGTTATATGTTTGGCTGTTTGAATAAATAAAGTGCAAGTTTATTTATTTACACTGTATAGCCTTCTTAACACCAAAAATGATCTGAGATGTAAGCAGAATTGTCAACATTGTAATGAAGTATCACAATTAATGTGTAGCTATACTTTTCAGCAAACAGAAATATCAGCTAGACTAACCCACCTAATTAGTAAAACATAGTAATGAAAATAAGATTTTTTTCTTTGTAAAATAAAACCATATTCCAAGAATCAAAGAGTTAGAAACATAAAAATAACAGTAGCAAATGTGCTGAAAAATAGCTTTCTCATCTATCACTTATGAAACCCTGCATTTTGTCAGCCAAATCCTCCTAGTTAACAAATGAAAAACCATTACTATCATTTCCAACAAGATTATACACATGAAGTTCTGTGGAGTACACTGCCATCAAACTATAGTGAATTTCCAAGAAATTAAATGTTAAAAAAACCTGTAAATTTGTTGGGAAATGCTCATAGAGGATGCTGTGATCTTTGAAAGAACCGAGGTCTTCTGCACTTAGGAATCACACTTTGATGCAGGCTTCTGGTATCCTTGTCAGCTCTAGTCTTGGATGGTGGATTCACCAGTTCACCAATGTTCCTACAGATCTATCTAGGATCCTGTGCCCATTGTGCTTAGACCTGGAGGGAATATTCAGGAATTCTCCTCAGACCTTTCTCATAGACCATGATGAAGAGTAGGTTTCTGAACAGTGACATGGACCACAATTGTTTTTACTCTGCAAGCGTTTTGAAAGTATGAAAAAAAAAAAAGCTGATTTAATCTCCATAATATTCACCATGGTTTATTGTATACTCAGAGCCTTAGTTATAATTTCAAACCAAGAACAAGGTCCTCCTGCATCTGACATCCAATGAGCCATGAAAGGAACTAAGTACATTCACTACCCTGGAGAGATTCCAGCAGCTTCTCCACATGAGATCAGTATATAACAGATGGGACCAGGGTGACTGATTTAATTAGAATATTTTAATAGCAGAATAGAGAACATTGTACAGCTCTATCAGTTAGGAGGAAGGCCATTAAATGCACCAAAGTAATTGTTTCATTGGGAGGATATGTCAAATAAAATATATCTACATGTAATATATATATTTAATTTGAAGGGAATTTCAGATGATGATTATGAAAATGAAGTCATTATATAACATATGATGGTTATCTAAATCTTTATGAGAAATGAACCTTTAAAGCTCCTCAAATATTTATCTTGTCTTATTAATTGAAGTATCCTGCTGCTTTAAGCTCCTTTTGCCCTAGTCACTGTTGTCCTCTAGACTTTAGCATGATACATTAGAAGTGGTTTTTTTCAATCTTCTTAGAAGAAATAGACATTTTTGAGACATAAAAAACAGTTTATAAAATATACAGCATTTATCTAGAATTAGTGAACTCTCTAAAGGAAATAATAATACAAAAATGCAGTTCTTAGGGGAAGATAGCATCCTGCATTATGCTCTTCAATGAATTTTACAAAAGCAGAAAGCAAATTAATCTCTTTTAATTATTATTATTTAACAATAAAGTACTTGAAGGTTTTTATTGAAAAATTTACTGTTAGACGAAAATTTACACTAAGGATTAGAGCCTTCAAAAAATGTTATCTGCTAGTCCTGAGGGATAATGTATTAAATATTATCTCCCAAATAGTCTACCATTTTATTATGAACAAATCATATATGTAATATAATAAAGAAAGTTTTCCTATGATAATGAATGATTGCCATAGCACAAGGCTTACCACCATGGTGCTTAATGGAAATTGAATTAATTCAATAATAGAATTTATGTCAATTAGCCTTAGTAGAATCTGTTGTTCAGTTTCTCATCAAGCAGCAATAAGAGAAAAATATCTTTTTTACTGAAACAGGCTCAGTCTTATTCCTGTATACGTGATAGGTATTTTTTTTTTTTAATTTCCTTCACAGATCAAATAATCAAGTAGATTTAAGGGAAGAGAAAATGAGATTATCTATTAACCTACTTACCTACCTATCTGTCTGTATGTATCTAAAAGCCATTTTCTTTTGAAATAAAAAAAAGAATGGTGTATATTTTTATGTAGTAATAAAATTTCATGCATTATTTTCTTGAAATAATAATTTTAATTAATGAGTTTTTTTTAAGTAACTGGTTTACACATTCATCACCTATAACTTAAGGTATAATGGTAAATGCTTAGTATTAAATTCTAGTGAGGAGTGAGAATGACACAGGTAAGGAGAATACTAGATTCTTTACCTGTATTTACCAGGAGAGATCTTTGCTGTGAGAATCCAGAAAGTATCGTAGAGTCAAAGATACTACAGGGGCTTGATCAGGAAGTACCAAGGCGGCAATAGTTTTCTTCAGACTCAAAAATGAGCTGCAAACCCTCTCTTACCACCCCAGAACAAATCAAATTTCAAATGAGACAAAGCTCAGTGAGCAATGCCAATGGTACATTTCTCAGTTAAAGAAAGTGGCAGCCATGACATTATTTCACAGGATGCTTGTTGAAGGAGAATATATGTCCCCACATTACTGTAGAGCACAAATTGGCACAGTAGCTAGGAGTAACAGGCTTAGCTAGCATTACATGAATCACTGATAAATATACTAATCTTTTTTGAACTTTAAACATTAGCCGATGGCAAAAGTCAAAAATTCTCTGCAGTTTGTATTGTTTTCAAATTTTTCACAGCTAACAATTTGGGACATGAACAGTGTCCATATAAGAGAGTATCAGAAAATAAACCAAAGTGGATTGTGGCGTGGAGAGAATCGAATACCACCTGGTTGTGATGCCCTAAGAGTTATATTAATTTTCACGTGAGAAGAACCAAAGATTAATCAAAATCACATTATGTTATTTGTGTTTTGATCTATAAATATTCCTTATTCAGTTTTTTATTTAATAAACTACATGTAATTCTAATATTATCTTTTAGTCATTTTCAAGGAATGATTTTGCTTTTTTTAAAAAAAATAGTCTTGGTTTAAAAGAATCCTGCCCAGTACTACTAGAGAGCCATTGACAATTGTAGTCTAATGCTTTAGTATCAATAATGATCAAAAAAGACAGGTGCATCTTATGACATGTGGCTTTATTCACACTCCATCTAGAATGAGTCTGCTCTGCATGCACCCATATAATACCACAGTGTGGCTCTTTACTTTCCACTTCCATCTCACCAGTGCTTTCCTTACCTCTGAAAAGTTCTTCCCCAGATGTATATGTAATAGTCCCAAGTCTGAAGGGTACACTATGAAAAGCCTTGTCTTAATTTTTTCCCTTCATCACAAATGCAGAGATTTAGAGTAAAGCTTATAAGACACCAGAAAGATAGGAAAACAATTGGGTCATTTCTAAATGCTCTTCTTAGGACCGATTCTCTGTGGATAAAATAATAAACCATTAAAAAGAAGTGTATCCATATTAAAATCACTTTTCCATTTTCCCTCTATAAAATATAACAAATGGAGTGGTTATTTATATTACCAATAGCTGAATTAGTTCCAGACTTTTGAGATCTTCTGTAAATGTTTACAGAGTTAGTGAAGGAGTGAAGCCAACCAGCTACTCTGTGCCTATGTGAAAATGATGCTAATATCTGGTTGTTAATAAAACCAAAGCTTCAGGCTATGATTTTTGAGGAACCAGTATTAGTTTCATCATGACATAGCTTCTCTCTCCTTCTGCCTCTGTTGGAATGAATGTGTTGTATTGTGAGGTGTCTCCTGTGTAAGGGATTAACTAGAATGTATTAAAATTAAGCCTGTTAACATATTCTCACTAACACATTAATCTTATAAAAAAAATTCTGGGGAGCTAATACCCAATATGTGCAGAATGTTTTTTAAAATGAATGAGTCCTTTTAACTATATACTGAGACAAAATGTATTTTTTAAAGCAAATTGGAAAGTGTCATTAGATGTCAAAATAATTAATATTCAAATGAAAGGATATATTTAATTAAAAGCTATAAATCTGGGAAAATGAGAGATTATAGAGATCTACAGTTGTGTTCAAAGACTTCAAAGACATGAGTCTTTGACTTCAAAGTTCATGAGTGGATTACATCTGGTTACTAAATCATTTAACTAAATGTATATTTGCAGCACATGTTGTAATTGCTAGATGATATCTTATTGGTTCTATGTCAATAATGAGGACATTTAGACGAATAGTTCAAGAAAGTTGTCAATTGCCAATTCTGATAGAACTTGTAAGTAGCCTCCTAACGAGTACTCCAGATATATTGATTTATATTCTAGCAATTGGTGTCCAGTGCCCTGGTTACTGGGTATATAACAATATAATTAAGAGATCAAAACTTATGATATTAAGACTTTCCTTTCTAAGAGGGAAAATATATCTTCAGTATAGCTACGACATATTGGTCATCACCAAGTAATGCTTAGTTCAAATAAGTGCTTG
Organism: Vulpes lagopus; assembly: GCF_018345385.1. Classification (NCBI taxonomy): domain Eukaryota; kingdom Metazoa; phylum Chordata; class Mammalia; order Carnivora; family Canidae; genus Vulpes; species Vulpes lagopus. The sequence continues at coordinate 7,929,168 of NC_054839.1, read as the reverse complement.
GTTCTTGTTAAATTGGATATATAGATCAATCCATGCAACCATCTACAAAGGGCTTCACTCATTTGTTGGTTTAAAATTCTGGCTATCCAAATAAGAAGATTAAACATGATCCTAATTTAGCCAGTGGGAATGTGAATGCTAAAAGTATGCAAACAACTCACTATTCTGAAAATGTATTTTTTATGATCCTACATTGTTGTATCCAAATCACTGAATCAGAAGAAAAGTAATTTGCAATAGTGGGCAGTGAGTGGCAATAGTATAATCAGTGGGATTGTAAATAGCCAGTCGGAGAAGCCATGCAGGCCATCAGTAAGATACAGTAGGCTAACTGACCTCTAACGGTCACCTTGGTGTTTCCATAATCACTGGATACTGGAAGAGCTTTGAGGTTTCTTGCAAATATATTTAGTTAGTGGAAATACTAGTGATGATGATGATAATGCTAAGAGCTAATGTTTCAGAGTGACTACTCTGTAACGTAGCATTTCTATCATTTTACATGCATTTTCTCCACTAATCTTATGAGGTAGTATTTTGAGAAAACTGGAGTACAGAGGAAGTAGTTTTCCAGATCCCAGAATTAGAGAGTGATAAAGCTAAGGGAGTTGATGTGGACAGTGTGATGTCTTTTTATACACATACATACACACACACACAATCATGCACATTGCCAAACTATCTCTCTTTAAATGTCTATTATCCTTGTGACATTTTAAAATCTAGGTATAATGTTAATCAGAAAAGATCAGATACCAACTATTAAGAAATGATTGATATTCCACTGCAAATGTGGTAAATGGTTCATTTTATTAAAGGCAAAGTGTCAAAAAAAAAAAGGCAAAGTATCAACATTGCATAGAAAGAATTTTAAACATGAACTATTTAATTAATGATGTTAGGATGTTCCTGAGAGTTCATAACATTTTAATGGAAATGATTAATTAAATATTGAAAAGAGTACAAATCCTCAACTATCTTCTCTTGGCTCTTCTTAGAGGTGAGGGATTGGAGATCCGTGTTGGAACTGTACTTCAACAAGTGGCAATCCAATATGCATTTCTCTTTGGTTCAATACTGTGTGTTATGTGTTAAACTGAGAGGAAAAAGCATAAAACTTATATTACACAGATGCATGGTATATTAATTTACTATTGTGACTGTAAAAAATGATGAATTTAATGGATTAAACATCATGTTTGTGTTCCTTTATTGTCTATAGGTAGAAATCCTAAAATCAAGGTTTCAGCAGAACTGTGATCTTACTAGAGGCTCTAAGGGAGAATTCATTTTCTTGCCTTTCCAGCTTCTCTAGGCCACCTGTATGCCTGCTTTCTTGACCCCTCCTCCATCTTCAAAGATGGTAGCATAGCATCTTCATATCTCTGTTTCTGTCACCTCTGCTTCCTCCGTCATGGAAGGATGTTTGTCAGTGCCTTTATGATGGCAATGGGCTCTCTTGGATCACCCAGAACCATCTCCTCCACTCAGGATCCATCTCGAATTTAATCACATTTGCAAAGTCCCTTTTGCCATGTAAGATAACATATTCACAGGCTCTGGGGTTTAGTACATGGATATTTGGGGGTCAACATTCTGTCCAACACATACATATAGAAATATAATAGCAAGTGCAAATTAGCCTAGACCTTAAATCCCTATAAACATGTCCATTCATTGCTAAGTGCACTAAATTTTAGCAGTTTGCTTAGAATATCTTTTTTGCCTTATCACTGTGAAGTAAGCTGGAATTTAGAGAAGTTCTTTCATTTAGGATCCCATTGTGAACCTTTTCAAATAATAGCTGTAAGTCGTGAGAACCTATTTAAAAGAGCAGAATATGATGTGCTCTATCTTATCTGTTTGACAAATCATCATCAAACTGTTCTGTTTATGTAAGACAAAAGGTCCAGCTGTTTTGTGCTCTGGAAGGGGCCACAATGGCCTACAGGTATGCTGAGGTGAAGGTTACCACTGGGTGAGTCTGGGGCCCTGGGTAGGGATTGGAGGATATGGAAGTAGCCTACCCTGCCCTGTGAGTTGGTACCCACCACAAGAAATGTGGTCTGTTCACACCAGGACACTGAACAAACCTCATCATTTCTACGTGCTCCTGGCTTGCAAAAATATGAAAAAGCACTCAATCTAGCAATCTAACCTGTACTCATAGTGAGTGCTTCCGTCTTAGTTGTCTGCCTCACATTTAAAGTATTTGTCAGCCGTGTGTCTCAACACGACATAGGATATCTTTCATGATCCACAATCTTCCTGAATCTGCTACTCATCTCTCTTCCACAACCTTTCTCTTCCATACTACAGCATTTCTGATGTAAGTGAATTTGAGAACGCCGTTAGAGAAAAGTTTTTCTTCTCTAAAATAAAACATAAACAGGTTGTAGCCCAATGTTTATAGTATTTTCAATAAGAAACATTTATTTAAAAGTAACGTTTGGGATTCCATATGCATGGAGCAGGCATTTCTAGTTCAAGCTTATCAGAGTCTGAGCATGAAGCCCCATATTTAATACTTACTGTGTGCCTTTTAGAAACATTGTTATCTTATTTGATCCTCTTAACAACTCCATAATGAACTAGGTCTCAACTTTCTTAAATCATATTTTATTTAATAGCATTGCAGTGGGCATTTTAACTAATGCTTAACTTCAAAATTAATTATCTTTCTACTATAGTCCACCCTTGGATCATTTAGCTTAACCCATTTATTTTACACAAGAGAAACCAGAGAAGCTGAGTATTTAAGTAACTTGCCCTTTCCTACGTAATTGACATCACTAAATTTACACAGAATATTAACCCAAGGAGAGATTTCACTTGAAGGACCAGTAGAAAAAGCACATATGATTAAGCACAGACGGTATCTGGCTCACCTAATGTGTCTATGACTTTTCTTCAGTTGTTTTTAACTCTAATCAAATGTGGAAGTATTCTAAGCTGAAAGTGGCAAATTTTCCAAAATCATTTCTGAAGACTAATAATTCATGTAGCCTTCCATCTCCTGAGCCTAGTCCAGCCCATGGTTACTGGCTTACTGTTCATGGATGCAGGTGGATTTTATTTTTCTACTTTTGTTTTTGTTGTTGTTTTAATTTGTTTTTGGACTGTAGCTAGAATTTATGATAAGCAACTCTTCTTGACATTAGTGAGAAACATGAAGCAAGTCACTCTACAATAGAGTGAAGCTCTAGCCTGTTATTATTTCAGGGGTTCGTAACCTGGGCTCCACTAAACACTGAGAGATTTGTGGATAGACTCTTGGGGATTTATAAACTTAGGTGAGAAAAAGATGCATCTTTATTTTTACTGTCCCTTAACTGCAAGTTAGCATTTCCTTTGCTGTTAAATATAGGCAATGAAACACAGTAGTCCAAGCAATCTAGGTGACTTTGTGAACAATAAAAATCAGAAATTTTCATGTTATATTCAAGTTATTGACAATATCAAAAAACACTATGTATTCTCACCACTACTTAGAAATTATGGAAGTTATTGTTAATATGTTAGCTTTATTTCAAGAAGTTGGTTTTCGGGATGCCAGGATAGCTCAGTGGTTGAGCCTTTGGCTCAGGTCATGATCCCAGGGTCCTGGGTTCGAGTTCCACATCAGGCTCATGACAGGGAGCCTGCTTCTCCCTCTGCCTGTGTCTGTCTTTCTCCCTGTGTCTTTCATGAATAAATAAAAAAAATCTTAAAAAAATAACCTGTTTAACAGGTTAGATTGCTAGATTGAGTGCTTTTTCATATTTTTGCAAGCCAGGAGCACGTAGAAAAGCTGACACTTTTCATTGGTTTTCTTTGTAATCCCATGCTTATTATCTACACATTAAAAAATGTTAGAGATCCTTCTAATCTTTTCATACTTTGGCTGTTGTTGATAGTGCTACTATAAACACTGGGTTTCATGCATCCCTTTGACCAGTATTTTTGTATCCTTCGTATAAATATCTAGTAGTGCAGCAATTGCTGTATTATGGGGTATTCTATGTTTAACTTTTGGGGGGAAATTCCATATTGTTTTCCAGAGTGGCTACACCATTTTGCATTCCCACTAACAGTGTAAGAGGGTTCCTGTTTCTTGCATCCTGGCCAACATGTGTTTCCTGTATTTTTATTTTTAGCCATTCTGACTGGTAGGAGGTGATATTTCATTGTAGTTTTTTTGTATTTCCCTGATGATGAGTGGTGTTGAGCATCTTTTCACATGTCTGTTAGCCATCTGTATGTCTGTTCATGTCTGCTGCCCATTTACTGGATTATTTGGTTTTTAATGTTCAGTTTTATAAGTTCTTTATGTATTTTGGATTCTAATCCTTTAACAGATATGTCATTTGCAAATATCTTCTCCCATTCTATAGATTGCCTTTTAGTTCCATTGATTGCTTCCTTCACTGTACAGAAACTTTTTATTTTGAGGAAATACCAATAATTTATTTTTGCTTTTGTTTCTCTTGCCTAGTAAGAAGTTGCTACCGCTGATGTCAGAGAGGTTACTGCCTGTGTTCTCCTCCAGTATTTTGATGGTTTCCTTTCTCACATTAGGTCTTTCATTCATTTTTAATATCTTTTGTGTATGGTGTAAGAAAGTGGTCTAGTTTCATTCTTCTTCATGTTGCTATCCAGTTCCATCAACTGATGAATGGATAAAGAAAATGTTAAATATATATAGAGAGAAAGATCCCAGATGTGACCTTCCACGGGGCTTGGCTATTAGACTCTGCCATAAGAAGTGATATTTTCCTGCCCCAGATGACACCCAAGTCTGGAGCAGCAGAGGGGCTCAGCTCCACTGGTCTTAGCAGTTGCATTTCTGCTTTAGGCAACATGGGTAAAAGGACTGCTGACACTTTCATTAAAGTTATCTGAGATAATTACATATATATATATGTATATATATATGGATAAAGATGTGAGATATATATGTAGCTATATATATATATATAAATGGATATTATTCAGCTATCAAAAGAATGAAATCTTGACATTTGCGATGATGTGAATAGAGCTAGAGAGTATAATGCTAAGTGAAATAAGTCAGAGAAAGACAAATACCATATGATTTTACTCATATGTGGAATTTAAGAAACAAAACAAATGAACATGGGGAGGGGAAAGAGAGACAAACTAAGAACTATTAACTCTGGAGAACAAACTGATGGTTACTGATGGGGGAGATAGACAGGGTGCTAGGCTAAATGTGTGATGAGCATTAAAGAGGGCACTTGTGATGAGCACTGGGTGTTATAAGTGATGAATCATTAAACTCTACATCTGAAACTAATATTGCACTGTATGTTAACTAACTAGAAATTAAATTAATAAAAGCTTCAGGGAAAAGAAGTTGGAGATCCTTGAGCTTCACTGGATTACCAAAGAGATCCATGACTCAAAAATTACCCTAATGAGGGAAGCCTGGGTAGCTCAGGGGTTTAAGCGCCTGCCTTTAGCCCAGGGCATGATCCTGGAGTCCTAGGATCGAGTCCCACATTAGGCTCACTGTGTGGAGCCTGCTTCTCCCTCTGCCTGTGTCTCTGCCTCTCTCATTCTCTCTCTTTCTATCATGAATAAATAAATAAGATCTTTAAAAAAATTACCCAAATGAAATACTAGGAATTCTCCATACATGTTTCTCCTTCTCTGGACTTAGTAAGAATGAACCTAAAGTGTGATCAGTGCCCTTAACTTGTCCAACTTCTCCTTTCAAAATTGGGTAGAAAATTGAAATATGACTTGCTAACACTTCCACTTCCTTTTCTCTCTGAGAACTGAACTCAAGTAACCATTAAAAATTCATGTATCACAAAATAGGGAAGGTATGTACTATTTGAATGCCTGATACTCAGTCTTTATTTATTTATTTATTTATTTTTGAGAAACCACGTAACTCAACTTCCATAATATGATCTGCACGGCAGTAAATATTATAATGTATCATCTCACAATGTGCATAATTTCTCCAAATGTCTAGGTTCTCTAGAATTCCACAGAGCCGATGGCTTTGTGCACTACAACACCCTAAATCTCGCAGTTTTCTTTCACTTTGGTTCACAAAACACTGGTGGCATAGAACTAAAGCCCCAAATCCTGTAACAGAATGGAGTTGAACTTTGGAGTTAGAGTCAAAGGTCGAGAGGTCGCTATTAGAGACAGGGTTGAGAGGACGTGGATGCAACATCCTCTGGGATCATGCAGGAAGGGGAAAGCTTTACCTAAAACTGTAGATTTCAAATAAAATAATTAATCAATATTTCATTTTTTATCTTAAATTGAACATAAGAGTTCCATGAACTAGGCTGATGTCAAGTAAGTAGAATTTGGCTGCAAATGAGATTTGTTATAAAATCTGCATTTTTTATTGCATCCTATTGACAATTATAAATTGTAGTCCAGAGAGTTTCCCTAATGGCATTTTATTATCCAATTTTGTCAGATATATTAAACTTCTTGGATCTAACTCCTACTCAGGTCCATTAACCGTTATTTTGGATTAGGGCCATAGATACATCCCAATCACAGCTATTTATCTCACAAACTTTACCTCAAGTCCCAAAGAATATTAGGTAGAAGAGTCTGATTAGATAGTTACAGGTCAGTTATCACTAGCAGAAACTTAGCATGTCATTTAAGAGTAAAATTGATTTTCTTTCCTTAAGACCCCTTTCTGAGAGTTTATATGATCTCTAGAGAGATCTGAAGTACAGAATGGAACATTAAAAGTGGAAGCAGAAACTAATGAATTGTATACTTAAAATAAGATAATAAAGTGATCTTATTTGTATTTTACTATAATTAATAATAAAATGAAATAAAATAAAATAAATAAAATAAATAGAAGCAGAAAGAGCTGTTAGTTTCCATTCACATTTGCTCCATTGAAGGCATGAAGCTTTAGTCTGAATTTGCCAATCTAAACACTATTCCCCAATTAAAATTTGAAACTTTGCAAAGGGGCATGTGATAAAATATATCATATGCTCAGAGCAATGCCTATTTCTGTAAGCATGTCTAAAAAATATTTAGCTGGCACTTTGAACATTTTATAAATTAAAATTTAAAATAGGTAAAATGGGACTTTATTTCCTCTGACTAAAATTAAAATAATCCAAAAATGGCAAAGAAAACCTAAATCATCCTGACTCAAATACATGATTTCAATGTGGATATTTTGGGATAAAACTTGGTCAATTTGTGATTCTTTCCACTTTATATTTTGTTCCATTATTCCTTAGCTTGTCTAAATATCTACAAAAAGATGGTATTGTCATGGCATCAAGAAAAGGTGTCTGTCCCAGTGTCATCTTCTGTCCATGATAGTATTTACTGAGATGGAACTCAATTAGCCAGGTGTTAAGGCACCTACCATGGAATCTGGTCCTGACACTAAGGACCTTGCCATGGCCTCTAGGCATGAGTCCAGGCACTTAGATATTTTGCTTACTTCTTCCAACACAGGATCTTCCCCTCCATAATCCCTTTTCAGCTCTACTCCTTTTCCCACCCCGTTGTTCTCGTTATTGATTCTTCATAACAAAGTACTCCAAATTTAGTGGCATAAAGCCACTATTTCATTATATTTTTTGGATTCTGAGAAGAAGGAATTCAGAAAAGGCCCAGCAGGGACAGCTTGTTTCTATTCTGAGCTATTTTGGGATTCATCTGGAATACATGAAGTCTGGAAACTTGAATCATATAAAGGCTTTTCTTTTACTCACATGTCTGAAAGTTGATGCTGGCTGTTGGTTGCAACCTCAGCTGGGCCTGTTGGCCTGACACCTACATGAAGACTCTCTTGGCTGCTTGGGCTTCCTCACAGCATGGATGGCTGGGTTCCAAGAACAAAAACATTGAAGAGAAACAGGCAGAAGTTGTTTGCCTTTTATTACTTAGCACTGGAATCCCATCATGTCACTTCTACGGTTTGTAAGCCCACCAGCCTCAAGAAGAAACACAGGCCCTACTTCTTGATCGTAGGCCTGTCAGACACACATAGGAAAAACAGAATGTGGAATGAGAGTACTTTTTGCAGTCATATTTGGAAAATAGCATCTGCCACATCCCCCTCTTAAGGGACTTTATTCTGTATCTGCAAAGGTCAAAGTTATCAGTATTTTCTGAAGCTTCCATCAAGTTCATAGCCTCATATATTTTACTGGTTTGGCACCATAATGTGGAACTCCTCTAAAAGGTTTTCTCATCCATGGGCTAAGGTGAAACATACGGAAGACTTTTCTATTCCCAGATGTCCCTTAAATATATATAACTCTGGCCATTCCCATTGTATGGAGCCAAGGGAAGACAGTGTTGAGCTCCTTTAGCTACTGTCAGAGTCTAAAGACCAGTCACATCTCTAGCTTTCTTCTCCCTGTTTATCAGTTGAGATCTTTGTCTATCTACCTGGGAAAAGGACCATTATATCTGCATGTTATCTTTCCTACTCTCATATCATTTACATTACTCTGTGCTGTACATGTTTAATCCCTGAATTTTGGGAATATCCAAATCATTTTTTCTTTCCTACTATTGTGCATTTATATAAATCAAAAGTACATTCAGTGTATGCTCCAGCTTTAGATTTTAAAAGCTGTTTTGGAAATCAAGATAAATTATTTGATTATTTGTTTATATTTTGTGTTTCCCCTTCTCAAGGCAATAACTCAGTATTATTTTAATGGTGGATGAACAACAAGGTAAAAGAGAACTAAGAAAGAGAAAAAAAATCAATTGAATAATATTTCAAAATACTATTCTGCTACATTTGCAGAAAGACCATTAATTCATTAATTATATATATAATTAATTCATTAATTTCATATATATATATATATTCATGAGAGACAGAGAGAAAGAGGCAGAAACATAGACAGAGGGAGAAGCAGGCTCCCTGTAGGGAGCCCGATGTGGAACTTGATCCCAGAACCTGGGATCACACTGAGCTGAAGGCAGATGCTCAACCTCTGAGCTACCCAGCATCCCTAACTATTATATTTTCAATTGTATTTGGTAATGAATAAGCTTCCAAATCTGAATATAAATAATATTTATTATGAGTATGCCATTCTAAAATATATTAATCTGATTCGAGGAGATATGAAATTTTTCCAATATCCTTTATATTTTTAATTGTTTAGGGTATAATGAAATGATCTCTGCTTTCTGTAAATATTCAGTTTACATCATATTCCAGGGAAACCCAGAAATAGGGCCTTTAGTCCTACCTCCATCTTTAAAAAAAAAATATTGAATGATTTGAGAGAGAGTGAGAAAGCACATGGGTTTGGGGGTGGTGGGGATGACAGAGACAGAGGATTTCAAGGAGACTGTGCACTAGGCATGAGTCTGCTCATGACCTGAACTGAAACCAAGAACTAGACACTCAACCAACTGAACTACCCAGGTGTCTACTACCTCATCCTTTTATATTCTAATTTGATATAGCTTCTATTTGTTGTGTTAACAGATGTCCCATGTTTAAATTCAATTGATACATATAATACATGTTTTGCCAATCTGATGGGTTTATACAAAAAATAAGTGTCAATTAGTTGTTAAGTTCTTATGGTTGAAATTATGACATTTACCCTATCAATTAATATATCAATCAATACTGATTTATCCTTCTGCTTTCCTCTAAAATACTGGCATATGTAAGGTTAGATGATGCACTCAAGTGAAATATCTATGATTATTTTGCTTAAATAGGCTCTTAGACATAGGGAAGATATAGTTACACTCAGAAAGACTCTTAGTCTACTCAGAAACTGAGGAGTTTTAAGAAGATTATTTTTCAAAACAGAGGAGATATATACTCAAACATGCTCCATTTATTTATTTTTATTTTTATTTTTAATACTTATTTATTCATGAAAAGCAGAAAGAGAGAGAGAGAGGAGAGAGAGAGAGAGAGAGAGAGAGAGAGATGTAGGCAGAGGGAGAAATAGGCTTCTTGCAGGGAGCCTGATGTGGGACTAGATCACGGATCCTGGGATCAGGCCCTGAGCCAAAGGCAGATGTTCAGCTGCTGAGCCACCCAGGCATCCCAAACATGCTCCATTTAGACTTTTGGTTTCTGCTTCTGCATGTAAGGAGCTTAGAAGTAACTACTCTATCCTAACAACAAATAAAAATCTGAAAAGACTGGAAAACCAACAAGTCTTCTTGAATCCATAAAAAGGAAGAATACAGAACAAACCACTGTCCTCAAGACTCAAGAAAGAGATGAAAAAAGGAGTCAGAGTTTCTGTGAGTCTCAAAAAATAAGCCAGTCATATAAACTATTGCTTTTCCACGTTGGGTGAAACTGCTGGTTTCTTAGCATGAAGAATCATAGGAATAACACCAAAATACTAGTAGTCACAAATTGTATTCACAGCCAGGAACATGTAAGGAAAACAAAACTAAGAAACAATTATGTAAGGATGTCCAAGATGAAAGAGAAGTTATTCCTTTCATTAAATTCTTACTCCATAGTAATGCAGTGGGATGAAATAGAAACTCTCATGATGCACTATTGCTGCATAACAAAGGGCAATGACTATTCCCTGGCTCCTATACTTGTCTGAGTTGCAAGCTAAACTAGCTATGTTTTGTTTTGTTTTGTGAGTTTTTACCATAAAGCACAATTTTTACCTGAAAGAAAAACTGACCGAACAACTATGCTATTCAGAACTGAATATTTGGCAGACATTTTCTTAACAGAAAGAAATCAAACCTGCTGATTTAAGAGAAGCATCTGATAATACTTGTTGCCAATGAAGAAATTCGAGATTTCAAATGAAAATTAGAAATTTGGAGAACATGTATCTACCACTATGAGACTGATGCTATCTAATTCTTAAATACTTTTCTGATGATTGCTGGTGAAATTAATTAATGTGATATTTAATACTGTATAATGAAATGTCATAATTTGAAAGATCAGCATTACTCAATAAAACAATACTTTCAAATGATCTGTGCATGATGTTACATAATCATTTGTGGTTAAAAGATTCATTCGAAGTGGAAAATAGACCAATGGATTTGAGTGTAAAAATGCAAAAATTGATATTTTCTGTTTCCACATTTCAACTTCTATTTAAAAATGACCAAATTTTGGTATAGTGTTAATGAAGAATATCCCCACTTATCTGAAAAAAGCTATTTGTATCATCCCCATTGTTTCCAACCACATATCTCTATGAGGCTGGATTTTGTTCTTATACTTTAAATAGTTTATGACAACACAAAGAATATGGAGACAGGTATAAGAATCAAGGTAGTTAAGAGAGACATTTAATAGATTTACAAAAATGAAAAGTTTTCATTTTTTAGTATTAGAAAATAAAGTAAATTTTTCACAAAAGCAACTCATTGTTTTTGTAAAAGATTGAATTAAAAAATACTTAAAATTTTTTCTTACACTCAATTTTGAACTAATTAGTGGCTATACCCCACATAGACAAAAGCTCTCAGCTCCTCAATGGTTTATAACAATATAAAGGGAGGTGAGACAAAATCTTTAAAAAATTGCAAACCACTCCAGTTTCCAAACAGTTTGGTGTTGTGCATTTGTTGGGCAGATTGCTGACATATCTGACCAATATGTGACTGCTCCCTCTTGAATATAATTTTCATCCTTATCTTTCATTATACTATTCTGAGGTTTTCCTGTTCCCCTATTACTCCTTTTAAATGTTGGTGTTTCCTAAGGTTTACTCCTAGCCACATACCATTTCTCCTCTAACTTTTCCCTGGGCAACTCTTGGGGAGAGCATCCATCTGCCATGGATTACCCTGTACACTCTTAATAGGCATACCAAGAGTGTAAAGCTATGACCACTCTTTCCTTGGGCTATTTCTTTGGGCTTTATTTTCAGTGGATGATTTTGAGGCCTGGGGTGAAGTCTCCCTCAAAACAAAGAGCAAACCGGCTTCTCTCCCTGTAGAAACAATAGATTTTTCATGCTAGGTGTTCCACTTCTGCAGTGCAGCCTAGTGCATGTGCAATTGTCCATCATGGACCACTTGAGTCACTCTGGGATTTGAATGATATAGCAAGCTATCAGAAATAGATGTGAAACTGGCTACTGCTCCTTGTCTCTTATCAGGGTGCCTGTGCCTTCTGCCAGCACCTATGAAACTGTGGCAGGCAAACTTGTTGGCTTGCAACCAGAATAAAACCCTAGACATTGTTGCACAGTTCTTGAGAATGACCTCTTTCTCACCTATGGTTTCCTTCTAAAATTCAGAAATAGCAATGACTACAAAATGTATGACTTTAGCCTGGATTACTGTCCCAGTTACAGATTGCTAACTAAAATAATATGAAAAAGACACTTTTCATTCTCTATGTGCCCAAAGTTTAATTATCTAGGGTAATTAATTTATTCAATGGTTATAAATTCCCTGAATTTATATACCTGGGATCTTGCCATATAGATCTTCTGTATTCTTTGCAGACCTAAGTTTGGTATCAGGTTATGTTACACTTCAGTAGGTCCTCACTAAGAGTTAGTGATCAGTGATAATATTTTCTTCTTTGGTGCCCTAGTATCACCTAAGAATTCCCAGCAATAATTCAAAAGTAAATTACTTCCCCAGACCCCAGACTTTTCTTGATTTGTTTTCTTTTCTTCCACCATTTCCAGAAATATAATTAATTTAGCCTGAGAGGTTTTTTACAAGTTGCTGCCCTAGCCCATGGCCTTTCCAACAATGTACCTCTGAGAGAGTCTGGAAACTTAGTTGAGCAGAGAGCTATAGCCAGGCCTTCTGTTCAAATGCACCAAATGTGACATATCGGCTCCCAAAGTGCACTCTGTGCTCACTGTTGGTGTGACCATGGCCCTAAGCCAAACCTTGCTGTGGACCCATTACCCTTAGTAAAAAAGGAAAAAAAAATATGTCCCTTATAATGACTTTTTAGATATAGTTTCAGGATCCTAATTATTAACAATATTTTTCCATAGTGAAGCATAAAATGATGTAAACTTTAATATCATAATTAAAGCTTTGGTATTGTCTCAGGAGGGCTTCAACAGGGCATTTGTGTAGGTCACAAGAAACTCCCAGAGGCAGCTACACAAAGCTAAAGGTTGATTTGAAGTGATGACAAAATACTATCAATGGGGAGTCCTTCCAGAACAATAAGGCCATTTGATTTCTTACCATATAGTCCTATAGAACTCAGCTTTAGATCCTTCAAGCCAGGATTCTTATAACCTATGTGAGAGTTATAGATTGATTGCAGTTTCTATGAATTCATACTCTATTTTCTACCACTACCAAGTGTGACTAGTTAATAATCTTCAGGATGAGATATATCCCAGAATTTAAAAATAATTCTTGATTTTGATATGACATTGACAGAGTCCTTTGTAATTGTTCATCAGAAAAACATAGATCCAGCTATTATTCTAATTTCAACCTTTGTTTGAAATAAGGTAGAGAGAAAAACACATATAAAACATACATACATAAAATAGAACTGTGTGCATATGGGGCACCTGGGTGGCTCAGTCAGATAGGTGTCTACCTTTGGCTCAGGTCATGATCCCAGGGTCCTGGGATTAAGCCCCATATTGGGCTCCCTGTTCAGCTGGAAGTCTGCTTCTACTTCTCCTGCTCCCTGCTTATGCTTTCTCTCTCTCTGTCAAATAAATAAATAAAATCTTAAAAAAAAAAAAGAAATGTGTGCATATGAAAATACATACAATCTCATGTCCTTGAAACAAAATGTATCATTCTTTTATTCCTTTAGAGAATTTTACATGATTTCTAGATTACTCTTAAAATTGTTATTTCCATTTCATTTGGATGTTGTTAATTTCTGTAACAATTAGAATTTATAAGAACTATAAATGACTTTCACCTCATGTTATATTTAGAAGGCGTCAAGGTGTAAATATTGTGTGGTTTGCATTACATTCCAACGTTTTAGGCATTTAATTCCTGTCTTTGGGAGAGAGCAATGTTCATTTTCTGGGATCCACCACAGAAGTGCCTTAATGTGCATCACATGTTGGGCTCTGGAACTCTTATTCTTTGCTGGTGGGAATGCAAAATGGTACAGCCACCTGGGAAAACAGTTCAGTGGTTTCTTAATATACTCCTATCAGGCAATCCAGCAATCATACTGCTTGGTACTTATCTAAAGGAGTTGAAAACTTATATCTACAGAAAAACTTGGAACAAACGTTTATAGTAGTTTTATTTATAATTGCCAAAACTTGGAAGCAATTAAGTTGTCTTTCAGTAGGTGAATTGATAAACAGTGATCCATCCAGACAATGGAATATTATTCAGCATGAAAAATAAATGAGCTGTCATTCCATGAAAAGGCACATAGGGAATTTTAAATGCTTCTTTCCTACTAAAGGAAAGAAGCCAATATGAAAAGTCTACATATGGTATGATTCTAACTATATGACATTCTGGAAAAGATGAAATTATGGAGACAGTAAAAAGATCAGTGGTTGTCAGGGGTTGAGTTAGGGGAATCAATAGGGAGAGAGCGTATAGAGGAATTTTTAGGACAATAAAAAATATATGATATCATAACGATGGATACATGTTATCATACATTACTGAAACCCATAGAATGTACAACAAAGAATGAACCCTAGTGTAAACTATGGACTTTGAGTAATTATGAGGTGTCTATATTGGCTCCTCAGTTGTAAGAAATGTAACATCCTGGTGATGAATGTTACATCTCTGTACCTTGCCCGTCAATTCTGCTGTGGACTTTAAACTGTTCTAAACAAAAGTCTTAAAAATTAATTTTCCATTTTTAGAGAAGAAAAAGTAAAAATATCTGACTTATCTCACAACCTTCTTAAGAGGACCAAATACAAATTTAAATGTGATTTAGAGAGTATTGATAATAATAATAAAAAAAAAACCTATGACTCTAACACTCACTATGTGTGAGAAATAATCAGGTATTTTCCAGAAGTTGCTGAAAAATTATGTCTGCCTTCTTGTGGCATGATGCAAGATTAATTTGTCAGACTAACCTACTCAAATTTGAATATATATGTAGAGTGTGAAAATGAATAATTGGTAATAATCTCCATCAGTGTATACACTGGAACACTTTCTGTTGTCTCAAAATCACTAAAGCCTGGATGTTAACAACAGTTGATGAACATATCTTCATTTCTAAAGACAGGATTTTTAAAGACATGAATGAACTGGTTTTGTGATTATCAAACCCTACTGTGCATAGAGAAGTAGCTATAGTTATTTTTAGTACAAGGCGTCTTTGCTAAATAATAGCAAAAAATTTACAAAAAAGAAAATGTTGTGTTATTTCCCAGCCCATTTCCATGGGGGAGAAGTGCTGCACAATTCTCCCTACCCCAGGCAAGTGTGGCAGCCTCAAAGAACATACAAAAATATGGAGGTTGTTTGCACTGATATATTGACTGATATTTCACTCCCTGACTAGATGTTCATTATCAGTCATGTCCCAAATTATAACCAGGAGCTGTCAAACATTAGGAAATTCGGGGATCCCTGGGTGGCACAGCGGTTTGGCACCTGCCTTTGGCCCAGGGTGCGATCCTGGAGACCCAGGATCGAATCCCATGTCGGGCTCCTGGTGCATGGAGCCTGCTTCTCCCTCTGCCTATGTCTCTGCCTCTCTCTCTCTCTCTCTCTGTGTGACTATCATGAATTAAAAAAAAAATAAAATAAAAAATAAAAAATTAGGAAATTCTTGGTAAAGTCAGGATGTGCCCTAGGGGCTTTGTATACATGCTGATGGAGGCAGTTGTCTGTTATCAGCCTGAGGAGGCCAAAAACAGAAAGCTGGCTGGATGAGCCATAAAGTTAAGGCAAGAAGGAAGGAAGGAGTAGAAGAAATAAGTGCTTCATGGGACAAGGGGTTTTACATTTTTATTTGGGACAAATGGCCTCTACAGGAAGTAACTTTGCTATTGTTATCTTGCCAAAAACCTGACCCAGAGTAGCTACCTCCCCAGAAAAGGTGATCCCAAATGTAGAACCCTGGGCAGGGGCTGAGGGAAGGTATAAAGTGAAGAAGGCCCTGGCAAGGGCATGATGTCAGTAAGAAAAGAGCCCTGAGAAAGGCACACAGTAGGCCTCCAGAAACAAAGGGCAGTGGTGAGTGGGGATGCCCTCAAGGTCACTGAGTAAATCTTTCCCTCTTCCTTTCCCTCCTTCCTTGAAGGAGAGGCAGGGTGAAGATGGGTTAGAAAGGAAAAGGAAAGGAAAGACGGTGGCTGCTCCCGTTCCTCACTGCTTGCCCAGATCCAGAGTGGTCTCAGGAGGGATAGGACATATGTGTTTGGTGGATGACAGGTTACAATTTTAATTGAGAGTAGATTGGAATTAATATGACCAGAAAGCAAAAAATAAATAAATAAATAAATAAATAAATAAATAAATAAATAAATAAATAAATAAAATGACTAGAAAGCTATTGGATTTTCCCAGGATGCTCCTAAGGATAAGGGAAGGGAAAATTGACAAAACCTATTTTAGGGCAACAATGATGGTAGAAGATAAAACTTCATATTCTGAGTGCAGCCCATCCTAAAAGCTAGTTGCTCTAAATTTGTTCAGGGTGTTTAAAACTTCCACTAGAAATTCTGGAAAAATCAAAGCACTCTCCATACCCTCTCCTTGCTGTGTGAAGAATCACATTAATTCTGCAAATCCCCAGTGCTACCTATTAACGATTGCTCTTGAAGATTAAAAAAAAAAAAGGCACGGGGGGGGAGGAAGTATAGCACTTCTTCTTAAAGTACAATAGACCTTCTGACTCTTTTGCAGTGATTTTCTGTCAGTGTTTTAAATAACTGGGAAGTTATCTCATGATTTTCATAATTGGCTAGTATCACAATAGTCACCTGGTCAGACTTGTTCTGATAGGTTTTGAGGCAAATATCATGGGGAGCACGAGTTAAAGCATGGTACCCACAATACCATAGAATCCTTGGGCTGCACAAAGTCCCTTTTTATACATGTGCTTTCCTGCCTCTTAATTTCTCGGACACGACTGAGTTCTAAGCTTAGAGAAATATACTGTGGCAAAGCCCACATGAGGCAGCATTTGATAAACAAACAGTGTTGGGAAGGGAGAGCTCTTTGGAGCCTGGGCCAGGGCTCCTGTGCCCAGGGCTTGCTCTTGGAAGCTCCCTGCCTGCTGTGAACCAGCTTCCTACCCTCTGAGCCTTGTTGTCTTGCCAACCATGGAAGCTGACATTTTTCCTCTTATTTTCTTTTGCATTTAGAAAAGGTTCTTGAAGTAACACCTGAGGGACAGGCAGCAGAGCAGATCTCGTGGAAAAAAGGGAAAAGAAAAGCCACCAAAGACAAATACTACTCCCCCAACCGAAACCACAAAGTAAACAAAAAATGATACAAAATAAAAAGAGGAAGGAAGCTTTTGGGAACAGTGGAAATGTCTCTGTCATGTTGATAATCAGAGAATTATTTTAAAGAGATTGTCTCCAGCTGAGAGAAAATTGGACTGGAGGAGGGTATTAAATGGCTCTCTTTATCCAGTTCTTAAAATAAAATAGACTAGCAGTCTCTGTAATTTTTGAAATAGGCACTAAATAATTTTATTACATCTATATCTACAAAGCACTGGCATATAAGACATATGGATGGCTTTAATAAGTAGGTGAATGTAAAATAAATATGCCCAATAATACATATGTGTTAATTAATTGAATTTAAATAAAATTTTTGGGATGCCTGAGTGGCTCAGTGGTTGAGCATCTGCCTTTGGCTCAGAGCATGACCCTGGGTCCAGGGATCGAGTCCCACATCAGCTCCCTGCGGGAAGCCTGCTTCTCCCTCTGCCTATGTCTCTGCCTCTCTCTCTCTGTGTCTCTCAAAACTAAATAAATTTAAATAAGTAAATAAATAAATAAAATTTAAAAAATAAAAACAAAATATATATACAGCATACATTCTTATATAAGAAATATATAATTTTATATAATATAGCTTAATTATATAATTTATATAATATAATTTATGAAAAATTATATATAAATAATACAAATATCTTGTATATATGTGTGTGTATATAATTCCTTTATATATATATGTGTGTGTCTGTGTATAGTGCCTAGACACCATCCGCATATATAGATGTATACATTGAAACTCCTTCAACTGAACATTTGCATTGTTTTTTGTATTAATTTTTGTTTATAAAATTGTATTTTAAATGTTCTTACTTTAACAATACTAAAAATGTTCTATTTTTACAATACACCTAGCTCATAGTAGAAGACTGATCTTGACAATTTTGAATTACTTTTATATAAAGTATATTCAATGTCTGGAAGTTAGGAAATCCTGTGATTTTTCAATGACTGAATTGTGTTTTAGTGAAAGTCCTGCCTTCAGGTAGCTTATTCTCTTTTCCCATAGATATGTTATCAGATTTATGTAACTGCCTTGCTTATTATTCCTCCAGGTAAAGAAATTCTTTTCAAAGAGATGCTCTTAAAAGACACATTTGTGTTCTGCTTAGAATAACCACATGAAGTCTATCTAGGATACATAATCCAAGTTTGCAAGTATCTGACCTTGTGTTAGGGAGAAGACATGCTGTGCACGCTGGTTGTAAATGTGATTTTTTGCAGTGCTGAAGCACCAGAAGGCAGAAATTCACTAGCTTGGCCCAGAAGAATGGAATCATTCTGAGTGGGCCTAATAACAGGTGGAAGAAAAAACAGTTGAGTCCGTTTTAAAAATTGATGAGAAGAAAGCACATGTATTGACAAGAAAATTGAACTGATACAATAATAGCTAATATCAGACCATCAAGGAAGAGGGACAATGACTTCAGGTTCCCAGGGCTGGCTGTGATCTCTCATAAGTCTTGCCAAAGAGAGCTCCATCTCCGGCAAGAGAGGACAGGGCACAGGGCCCATTGAAGACCACATCATTCAGTGCCAGGTGAAGGAGATCACCACGGGCTGTGTCTCCTGCAAGGGTTACTGCAAGCTCTGGGTCTGATGTTCAGTTTAGCCAACAAGGGTGACTGCTGCATGGTAATAGGCCAGCTAACACCACAATGAGCTTCAATGGGCTTGAAGACAAAGTGTTACTTTTTTTAAAGATTTTATTTATTTATTCATGAGAGACAAGAGAAAGAGGCAGAGACACTCTGTCCTTGCAGGGAGCCTGATGCAGGACTTGATCACAGGACCCCAGATCATGACCTGAGATGAAGGCAGACACTAAACTACTGAGCCACCCAGTTGCCCCTAGACAGAGTGTTCTTTAAGCACCTTCAACCTCTATTTTCTCATTTGCTAAATGAGTACCCTACCAGTCACATCCAAAGTATCCAGAATAACACACAACTGTCACCTAGTTTTAATATTTCTGCTGCTGTTATCATTGATAGAGATATATACATACTGCAGTCTTCTGTGCTTGTCCTATGGGAGTTATTATTTTGGCCTCACTGCATAAGGAGGGTTTTTAGGGGAACTATATAGCAAGATCTTGGTTTCAAGAAGCGACATCTGTATCTTTGAGAAGTGGCATCAGATGGGATCCTAGAAGGATGAAGAGGAACTTTTGCACTGGGCGACCCTGATACTTTGTCTTATTACTTCTTCACACAGCATTAGCTTGTCTAAAAAGCAGTTAGTAAAGTGTCCTGAAGGGGTACCTGCATGACTCAGTCAGTTAAGCATTTGAGTTGATTCTGGCTCAGGTCATGATCTCAGGGTTGTTAGATCAAGCCCCAGGTCAGGCTCTGCACTGGGTATGGAGCCTGCTTGAGATTCTCTTTCTCTCTCCCTCTGTCCCTCCCCACCCACTTTCTCTCCCTCTCTTAAAAAAAAAAAAAAAAAAAAAGGCCTCAAGAAGAGGAAAACACCTGAGGTGTTAATATAGTCAACAGGAAAAATATGGGAATAAGGGAAATATAAAAACTGTGGGATCAGGTAAAGAGGGACAGACCAAACTTGGGACAGTGAAGGGAGGGCACTGATTCATACAGCCTAGGGAGCATTGTTTACTTCAAGCACTTGCAGCAGAGAGTAAATATTTGAAGAGAGGCAATCTTAAAACACCAAGTCCATACTGCATGATTTTTCAAAGGCTGGAAGTTTATGCAGACGTAAGAAACATCTGTTATGTTTAAAGTTTACAAAGAGCTTTCATTCAGTGATACGGTGGGCTGATAGTACAAGGTACTTGAGTCTGGAATGCCTGCATTTTAGAGAAAGAATGAGAAACTGAGCAGCATAGGTCAGAACTGCCCTTGGCTGTGTGCATTTAGGAAAACATGTCAAAAGGATAAGTTTCAGATTTTCTATAGTTTTAAAATATTTTGCTAAATGCAATGTTTTATCCTAAACTAGATCCTGAAACACACAAACAAAACATTAGTGGAAAAAACACTGAACTATAAAGTTCGTGAGTTTAGTTAGCAGTGTTGTACCAATATCAATTCCTTAGTTTTCACAAGTGCACCATGGTTATAATAGATGTTAACTTCAGGGGAAATAGGGCAAACCATATTCAAGAACTCTCAGTGATATCTTCAAACTCTTTCCATATATTTACAATTATTCCACAATACAAGTTTATTTTGTTAAATTGGGATTTTTGAAGATGTCTCTGAAAACTGAATAAAAACACGAGATGGGTTCCTTTTTTTCCCAAGTGCTAGAGAAACATAACGCAGTCTATTTTTAACGCTTTGTTGTTAGTGTTCTATATTCAATAATAGTGTGAGATGAAGATTAGTATGAATGTCCACTTTTTGAGTACAGCCAACTTTGGGACTTTTGAGTAACTGATAAGGAATCTTACATAGAACTTAGAAATTTACTCTTCATTAAGTCTCTCTGAACCTAATTTTTTTAGAAAGACATTTTATAGTGAAAAGTTGTAACTTATACATGCAAAAAATGTTAAACTTTTGAGGGATTGCAGCTAAGTCGGAGAAATTAAACCTAAGGGAACTAGTTTGCACAAATGCTAATGAAACTAAGCACTCAACACCAGAAAGCAGGCAGATTTTTTCTAAGTGGTGGAAAATGCGGCCTCACTCAGATCTGCCCTTTACATTCCACCACGCTGTCTGGGGTGAAGGCATTCTTAAGGATCTTGGCAATATTTTTCTGGCAAAATATCTTATCTAGCTTGACATCAAGAATGGTTGTTGAAGTGTCAAGGATGTAGTTTTAGAAGTGTGATACATATCTCTGTAATTGTTTAAAGATTCTTTGGAAATCAGTTCTCAATTTAATTTAATATTCCTCATGTCTTAGCTTATCTTAATCCATAGATTATAGAGTTGACCCTTGAACAACATGGCTTTCAACTACATGGGTCCACTTATATGTGGATTTTTTGTTTTCAATAGATTTAGTACAGTACTGTAAATGTAGTTTCTTTAACTTAGGATTTTCTTTTCTCTAGACTACTTTGTTGTAAGAATACAGTATATATATATATATAATACATATGACATGCAAAATATGTGTTAATTAACTGACTATCAGTAGGGCTTCTGGTCAACAGTAGGCTATTAGTTAAGTTTTGGGGGTGAAAAGTTATAAATAGATTTTCAACTGTGTGGGGATTGGAGCCTCTAAGTATTGCATAGTTTAAGGGTAACCTGCAATTGTTTCAATTGTAAGCCACTTTACCATTTAGTGATTTCACATCAAAATGTCTTATTTAGGGACGCCTGGGTGGCTCAGCAGTTGAGCGTCTGCCTTCTGGCTCAGAGCGTGATGCTGGAGTCCTGGGGATCGAGTCCCACATCGGGCTCCCCGCGTGGAGCCTGCTTCTCCCTCTGCCTATGTCTCTGTTTCTCTGTGTGTGTGTGTCTCATGAATAAATAAATAAAATCTTTAAATAATATCTTATTTATGTCTGTTGGCCATTTGTATGTGCTAGAGGGGAGGTGGGTGAGGAAATGGGGTAACTGGGTGATAAGCATTAAGGAGGGCATGTGATGTGATGAGCATTGGGTGTTGTACTCAACTGATGAATTACTGAACCCTACCTCTGAAATTAATGATGTACTATATGTTGACTAGTTGAATTTAAATAAATTTTAAAAAGTCCTATTTAATCCTTACAAACACCAAGGGCTTAAGCCCAATTTACATTAGATATTAGATGACTTTTTAAACTAGGAATCAGCTAACTCATAGCTGATTCTAATCCATACATTGATTTCAGATCTGATGATTTAGCTTCTTTCTGCTTTGCTATTTATGATAGCTAAAAATGTTATTTAGTGATACGTGTTTATTTTGTCTGCTGGAAGGTGAGGGGTTTGGCATGTAAGAGTTATATATTTGTATATTCCTTTCATTTGCCAAAACATTTCAGGTTCAAAGTGGATATAAATTTGAAACAGGTATTTTGGAAAATGGCAGGATTTTTCCTAAATTTTGAAATTTGCTCCAGAAGAAAGATGTAGTAACCGTAATGGAGAAAGAACATTATATATGCATTTTATGTGGTGCTTTTTGGCTGTTGCTATTCTATTTTTAAAGCATATTTTCATTTTGGTGGCTTTCCTGTGGAAACTCATGCAACTTTCAACAAAATTATTAAATCATAAGTGAGGAAGTTTCTCCAAAGGTATGTGACAAAGTAGTGTGTGGTCTTGACGTTTGCCTACAATAAGAGCAAAATAATATAAAGTGTATAACTTGAACTTATATAAATTTTAACTCTTTGTAGACAAATATAAATATGAATTCTTTAATACATTTAATATAAGTTAATACACCATAGAACATGTGCAGTTTTCTTAGTTATCTTTCCTTATACCATACTCCACGGCCACAGCCTTTTCTCTGATGTTGTTAGCAACCTTAGGTAACTGCCACATTATTTTCTGGTACATATTTTATATATTTTTCTCTATCCAACTGAGTGGTTTGAGTTTCAATTTTGTTTTGTTTCTTCTCTCTTTTGTTTGTGAGTGTTCTCCTCTGATTGACTGATTGGTTGATTTTTGAGGTAAGGACAGTTTACAATATTGTTATTCATAGACACAGTATTGTACAGCGGATCTCGAGAGCTTAATCATCTTGATAACTTTACACCCCTGACACAAAGTCTCCCATTGCATTGGTCCCCCAGCCACTGTGGCCACTACCCTATTCTCTGCTTCTATGTACTTGACTATTTTATTTAGATTCCTCTTAGAAGTGGAATCACGTAGATTGTCCTTCTGCAACAATGATGAGTCTTGAGAGCGGCATTCTCGGATTTCTCTTTAATCAAGTTAGTGCAGTAAATATTATTACTTTGTTACAGATATAAATAGCAACACTGCAGATGTGTTTACCCCTCCCCCAACCTCTGCCTATCCCCTGCACCCCATGCAACAACTTCTAGGACCTTCCATAAGAATTTATCATCACTGCTATACTAGTTTTCTGTTGGTGCTGTAAAAAAAATGACCACAAACGTAGTCACTTAAAACAACCAAAATATATTATCTTAGAGCGGCAAGGGTAAGAGGTGTAAACCAGGTTAGCAGGGCTGCTTCCTGGAGACTCTGGAGGAGAATGTATCTCCCGGTCTTCTCCAGCTTCTATTCTAGGACCAGCTCACTCTGTGATCACACATGGCTCCCACCTCTACTTTCATCATCACATCTCCTCCCCTGACTTGACTCTTCTGTTCCCCCTTATAAGGACCCTTGTGAGTACATTGGCCCCATCTAGGAAATCCAGGAAAATTCTCTCTTAGGATCCTTAACTCAATCACATATGAAACACCTTCTTTCATGGATTGTCCCATATTCACAGGTTCTGGGACTAGGATGTGAACAGTTTTGGGAAAACATTGCTCTGTACACTACACTGGCCTATAGGATAAAGTCTAGATTTGATAGAATATTTCTCAAGACCCTTTTATTGTCAAATTCTGATCTACCTTATTCACCCCATTCTCTGTTACTTCTTCCCCAGCATTTTAGACCAAAGCCATATCACATTATGTGTGGTTCTCTGAAGCCATCTTGTACTTTTAAAATTTACTAAATCCTTTGCTTACTTCCGCCTGAAATGCATTTTCATTTCTTTTCTGCCAGACTAATTCCTACTCATCCGTGTTTTATTTAATTACAAACCACTTTAAACATATGGAAGGATACAGAAAATAACAGAACATACCCCTATACTCCAACCCCCAAGATTAAACAGATGTTAACATTGTGCTGTATTTGTTTCAAGTTTCTTTTTTTCTGTTTTTTAAAGAAATGAAACAGAGATAACTCTAAAGCCCCATTATCTGCTGTCCCCGCTTGCCTCCCCAGATGGACACCTGAATAGGTATTTATCATTCATAAAGTGTATATATTATAGTTTTGACTGCTATCAGCATAAAATATAAATAAATGCATGTGTTAGTTTACAATTTAATTTTTTTCATGTAACATGAGAATATTTTTAGATCATATGCATGTTGACACACGCTGACTTTCTAATGTAACTTCTCTGGAATATTCCACTGCATAAATGAAATATAATTCATTTACCCAAAATCTATTTAGATTTCATTTTAGAAATTAGAAAGTTCTACCTTTTGCTATTATAAAGGGTGCTGCATTGAATGCTAATGTGAAATTTTCCCTTGGCTGATATGTGGTTCCCCAGGGTAGATGCCTAAAAGCGGGATCTATTTAATGCCTAAAAGTCTGCTATATTTAATCCTGCCAAACTGTTTTCTAATGTGGTTGGATTAATTAATACTCCTACATCCTATCAAAATTTGGTATTATCTGATTATATAAAATTAATCTAATTATCATTGAAATATTATTTATTGATCATAATGGCCTCTCAGTGAGATTAAAAATATTTTCATATGTCTATTTGGCACTCCGTTTTCTTGGTCTGTAGATTGAAATCAATGTGGGGAGGTTTTGTTTTTGTGTTATTTATGCATGTCTCAGCTTTATTTAAGAAATCCTTCAAACTTGGGCCTCCTGGGTAACTGAGTTCATTAAGCATCTGACTCTTGACTTCAGTTCGGGTCATGATTTCCAGTTCATGAGATTGAGACCTGTGTTGGGCTCCATGCTGGGCAGGCAGGCTGCTTAAGATTCTCTCTCTCCTTCTGCCCACCCTCATCTCTAAAAAAAAAAAAAAAAAAAAAAAGAAAGAAATCCTTCAAAGTTGAAGTCATAAAAATACTCTGATCTTTTTCTCTAAATACTATAAATGTATTATTCAAATGTCTTACTTAACCTATGTGAAATTCATATTTAATATAAGGCAAGAATCTAAATAGTTAAAATATATACAATTATATATATTTGCCTGTTTCTAGGCTCCCTAGTTTTACCATTGTCTTTGTGGATTCTTTTTGTGCTAATACTACACAATGTTATTAATGTGATATTTTCATTTTGCCCTGAGAATAACTCTCTCTTCTTCATCTCCTTCCTCTCCATTCTCTTCTTCCTTCATTTTAAAAATTAAACTATTTTTAGAGCAGTTTTAGGTGAGCAGTAAAATTGAGTTGAAAGTATGGGCAGTTCCCATATACTCCCTGCCATGCCTCCCAGAACATCTCTCGCTATCTGCATCCCCACTAGAGTGATACATTTGTTACAGTTGGTGAACCTACATTGACACTCTATTATCACACAAAATGATAATATGCATTTAGTAATCTGCATAATATTCCATGTCTTTTCATGGCTTGATAAATCATTTCTTTTTAGTGCTGAATAAAATGTCATTGTCTGGATCATACCATTTTATTTATTTATGCGCCTGTTAAAGAAAATTTTGGTTGCTTCCAAGTTTGGCAATAATGAATAAAATTGCCATAAACATCCATGTGCAAGATCTTTTGTGGACATAAGTTCTCCACTCAGTTTGAAGTGAGATCACTGAACGATACCATAGAATATGTTTAGTTCTAAAAGAAACCACCAAACCATCTTCCAAAGTGCCTGTGCCATTTTGCATTCCCAGGAGAGTTCTTGTTTCTCCGTGTCCTTGTCAGCATTTAATGTCAGTGTTTTAGATTTTGGCCACTGAAATAGGTATGAAGTTGTATCTTCTTGTTTTAGTCTGCATTTACCTAATATATGATGCTGAGTATCTTTTCAATTTACTCTTTTATTCTTATTGTCTTTGCAATCCTTGGCCCCTTTTCTTTCTTTCTTTCTTTCTTTCTTTCTTTCTTTCTTTCTTTCTTTCTTTCTTTCTTTCTTTCTTTCTTTCTTTTTTAAGAGTTGGGGGACGGGCAGGAGTTGAGGGAATGAGAATCACAGGCCGATTCCCTGCAAGTGCAGAGCGTGCCTGATACAGGGCTCGATTTCATGAACTGAGATCATGACCTGAGCTGAAATCAAGAGACACTAAACTGACTAGAGCTCCCCAGCAACCCATGACTTTTTTTAATGTAACATTTTGAATCTTCTAATTTGTCTCTATTTTTTTATTTCCATAAATTCTATTTCTTTTTTGTATATGTCTATTCTTTTTTTTCTAGCATCCCTTCTTTTTTATGCACTTAATTCCCTTTTTTACGTTCTTAATTATATAGTTTTAAACATAGTTTTTTTTTTAGTTTTTTTTTTTTTCAGATTTTCTATTATCTGAAGAACGGAGATTCTCATCCTTATGTTGGTTGTATCATTAAATTTTCCCATGGTGGATTGTTATTTATGGGAATTCCTCTACCTCATAGATTTGCATATGTGTATCCCAAATTAAGGATATCCTTAATAATGATTTTGCTAACTTCTAGCTATCATTATTTATTTGAGAGTTCTTGAATCCTGCAGGTAGTATAATTTTGAACTCTATAATCAAAAGACGACAGCAAATCAAATTTATATTACCATGGAAGATTTGTTTTTCCCCATCTGGGCTTCAATCAATACCAACCGGTCCTTATTTTGTTTTGTTTTTCCTACTTGTGAGAAACTTTTTTCTGGGCTATTATTTCTAGAAACATGTAACATTTAAAGGCCAAGATTTATACGAACTTTCTCCAACTCACCGTCTCATGTACTTTCAGTGCATTCCATCTACTCATTGCTACTAAAAGCCACACTCTTAGATTCCTGAAACTTATCCACATCACTAACTAAACACACACACACACACACACACACCATGGACAACCATAATAGCAACCTACCTACACACTAACCACTCTATTCTTCAGTCTATGATACTTTTGCTTTCCTGGATTTCCTTTTTTTTTTTTTTAAGATTTTATTTATTTATTCTTGAGAGACACAGAGAGACAGGCAGAGACATAGGCAGGGGGAGAAAAGCAGGCTCCATGGTGGGAGCCTGATGTGGGACTGGATGCAAGGACCCCAGGATCACGCCTTGAGCTGAAGGCAGAAGCTCAACCGCTGAGCCACCCATGTCCCTAGATTTTCTTTTCTTAAGCCTCCTTGTTATTCTCAACTAGGATCTTATGTTAAAGGCACAGTGACTTCAGTTTATATATTTTATCATACTGTCAGAACAAAGAGGAATTTCATGATAGTCATGATTTATTTCGAACATTTTATTTTGGAAATTATCTTTATTTTTCATATTATTTTATGACCTCTTGGCAAAACCCCCACTTATGATGCTTGACACATCATATTGGATCGTGAAACTGGTTAGTTTTAGACGATGTAAGGCACAGTTTTATCAAATTGTCCATGTAATGTGGTTGTGAGTTTGTCTTTCCCTCTATTCTCCTGGCTCTCCTTTCCTTTTAGGTGGAGTGGCTTTTGGCTTTTCGCTTACTTGGTTTCATATTTTCACAAGCCACTATACATCTACTTTCTTGATAAATAATGATCATTTATTTACTTATTTTCAACTAAAACAAAATCATGTGACTCTTTCCTTTCACTCTTGGCAAATGTTCCAGGTTAGGTTCTGATAGCTAAGTGCACATTCTTGAACAAATATTTGGATGAGATGATGGAGCTGAAGATTGACTTGAGCCTAGATTCTGTGCTCCCCTTGGGATGGTGAGAGGCAGTCCATCCCACCTGAACTAAATGAGATGGGGATGAGATGGAGACAGAACATCCCACAAGAAAGTCATTTTTGTTATAGTAAGAGGAAAGGAACTAGAGCAATTGCAATTCTCATCCACCAGAGACTCCCTGACTTCTACAGACAGTCATGCTTCTCTGAGCTCCCATAGCAGTTGGTAAGACTGCAGGGTCTGGAGTCCTGGCCCCATGGCTCCACTGAGTTTTAGGGTGCTGCTTCTCCTCTTCTGCAAGTCCCTCATGATCAGAAAGTGTTTTCTGTTTCATACTAGAAGTCCCCGTCCCAAGCCGTTTGTAATAGCATCAGAAATGGTTATGGAAGAAAGGAAGAAGTAGAGAGGGAGAACAAATATTTATGCCAGGAAAAGTTAAAGCATTTTTCCCGCATCACAGCAAATTAATGAGAGCTGACAGTAGAACCCAGTTTCCACAAACCCAGTCAACTGAGCATTTTTTATTATATGTATACTCGTAAGTGACAACATAATATATTTATAATGCTGGTGAGAAAAAAAAAACTTATGGAACTGAAAAATGAAAAAAAAAGTATTTACTTTCTCTTATTTGAATAGTTCATGGAGAGCATTAGTTTTAAATGTTTAGTTTCAAATCTTCTCCTTCTATTATTTGGTATTCAAAACAAAACAACAACAACAACAACAAAAACACCAGAGAATGCAAAGAAATGGAGTTTAATACATTGTTTTGTTTGTCTTTCTCTGGTTTAATGTTATCTTCAGGTTCTTCTCAAAGTACCAACATGGGTGTGAATATCCCTGATCTCAGGTCCTCACATCAAAATATCAGGGCCAGAGGGAGTGTCTCCTGCAGGTTCTGTCATGGAAAAAAGAGTAACAGTAATTCTGAGAGTCATGGATAAATGGTGCTGCACAGACTGACTCTCCTGGCTTCCTGGATGGGCCTTGCTGATAGACTTCCTTCAATCAGGCCACCCTGAGCTGTAAATTGGGCCAGCCTCCAAAGAAACCCATGATGCAAAATATGAATGTTTTGTTTCTAAAAGGAAATCTGGCGAATTGTAAACAGAAAGGGCTATAACTGAATGTAGGGCAGTGAAATCACCATTGCCAAACACTATGTCTCACCCGAAATGGACTAATCTATGTAGGAATGTTGACAGTGGTTTATTCAGGTTATGCCCAGTAGTTATTTGCATTTGCCACTGGATAAGTGTTTGCTGCTGCTGCTATTAATTTTCTCATGACAAGTCAAAACTACTTTCTTTGGTAGCCTCTTTCCTTTGAAAGTGCATTTTCCTCACAGACTTGGTAAGACCACCCGTGTGGCATTGGAACCTCATATGATGAACACTCCAATGTTTTACTTGCTAGATCTGTGGCATATTTACTTTGTATAAGGGAATATCCACTTACTATCCAGTTAATATTAAAACAATTACTAAAACTTGACTCATATATCCTGTTTTATAAATCTGAATGTCCCCTTGTAGCTTCCCATTGTTGACTTCCTTCCACAGGGTACTTCTGTGTTCTTGAATTCTCCTACTTTGCCTTTCGACTAATGCACTGATCTGTCTGAATTAGAAGAGATCTGGCTTAGAGTCCTTAGTACTCCACACCTTCTCTGAAAAAGGAAGTAATTAATAAATTTAAAAGTTCTTTCTTCCCCCTTGCTTGCTTCTGCTAGGCCAGTGTAAACTATGACACTGTTTATGTCAACACAGTGTAATTGGCAAAGGGATAATCCACATGCTATTATCCAGACTTAACTGCAAGGAATTCAGTTCTATTTCATAGTTTTGAAAACTTGTCAATATACTGTAGCCATGAGAACCACTGAGCTTAACCAGATGTGAGAGTCTGGCTGGCCCTGTCAGTCCCTGAGGGGGCCTTGGCCAGGATTTTTAAAATCTTTGACCTTATGCTCACCCTCCAACAACAGAAGCAATAATCCAAAGTGCTGTATCTTTCTTGGATTTTGGCTTTTTTTTCTACAGATGCACAAGTTCTATTTTTAAATTTTTTCTTTCTTCACTCTTTCTGTTGTAATCTTTCTCTCTGGGATCTTGGTGAAAGAAGGTAAATGATTTTCCTTTAATTCCTGAGGGAAAGTAAGATAGGAAGATACGATGTCATCTTGGCAGGTTGTAATAAGTAAGAAGTGTGTTTTAATACCTTACAGATGTATAAAATTTTCGTTTACAAATCTCTTTTGTGTATATCAGCTAAAATCTCAGAAAGGCCGTATGAGATAGGAAGCACCAAAGGTTGAAATAACACATCCAATATCACATTCCCATGGTGCCATAGAGATGACCCAAAGAATCTAGTTCCAATGCCAATGTCCTTCTCATAAGTGTCTCTCTCCATGCCTTAGCATTGGCTAGATCTTATAGAATTGGGTAAAGCACATGCATTTATTTGCTTATTCCTACTTGCTATTTACTTTTCTTTGGTTTGCTCTCATGTTTTCTGTATCATTGAACATTGTTCTATGATTCTTCTGTGTCCTAATAGTTTTGCTTCACAATTGTAGTTTGAATTCCTTCATAGCCAAATAAGTAGGCAATTCCAATAATATTGTTAACGCATGCACTAAATCTGTTTGGCATATAGCACTGAGTTGCCAATGTTAGCAGAGAGTGGAATAGTGATTACTAGTAGGGAAAATTAGAAAATATTGGTCAAAGGTAGACACTTTCAGTTATGCAGGATAGAGATTCTAGAGATCCTATTTATAGCATACTAACTTAAAATTGTCTTAGTAAATCTTAATTGTTCTCACTAAAAAAATATGATTGTATAAGGTAACAGATGTCTTAACTTGATGGTAACAAACATTTGTATACATATATCAAAACATCATGTTGCATTTCTTAAATATATACACTTGTCAATTATATCTCCATAAAGCTACAGAATGAGAGATCAAGGTTAGTGATTATCCATTGGTCATGCCCAGAAGAAGCTATTTTAAAGTAAAATGAAACAATCAAGTTAGTGATTCTGTGAACACCTGAGATCCTGGAATTAGAACAAAAAGAAAGAGCCAGTGGTATTTTCTATCTTTATTTCTAAAATTTTAAGTATTCAAAGGGAAGCCAGAGCTGATAGGGAGAGACTAACATGGACATTGGAATACAGTGGGCTCAGACAGGATGACTTCCTGATGTAGTAGGTGAGGACAGGTCCTAAACATAGGTTCCCAGGATTCCCACTAATCTGGTCACTCAAAGAAGTGTAGATGGCAGCAAGACACTCATTTGTGGGTGCTGAAGGAACTATGTGGCTTTGGGCCATGAGAACCTAACACATCTCTGACATTTGGTACACATGGAGAAGAGATTGGCAGTATTCTAGAATATGCATGACTGTGGAGAAATTAAGCCATCCCCTACCTAACTTTTTCACAATATTGCTTGGCAAAGGGATGCTGTGTCATATGATGATATAAAGCTTCAACTTCTGCTGAATGACATTTAGTATCTTCATATTCCAACTATAAAAGGCAGAAATGGGGTATCTTAGGAAGTGTATATAGATCCATGACCCAGGTTAAACACAGCAGAATGAACATCTGAGTTTATCTTTATTCCCTCCAGAAACCTAGTTACAATGTCAATGCTGTACAAGAGGTGAACAGTGATGACTCTACATCCCTTAGCACTTACTCCCTTCCACAATAGAGGATAATAAATCAAATATGTATTTCCCATACTCTTCTGTTGGTAGATTTGGCTGTATGACCCAGTCTGGCTTCAGAGAAAGTCGGAGTAAACTGCACCTGCAGATTACATTCTAGGAAATATTTCCCTCTTTGAGAAATGATAGATGTTGGTCTAACCTGAAAGGGAGTATAAAGGTTTGTGTTTTTATAGTCAAATCATAAAAATCTGGACATCTATTAATACATTCATCATTCTTCTGCATATAGGTTCAGTTTCCAAGTGAGTGTCTTTTTGAACAACTAGGTTTCCCAATCACACCTTTTACACCTGTTTTATGAAAGCTTCATTTTTGTCATTACAAGGTAGCCTTACTATGTTACTAACTTAACTTTGTTATCACAAAAGTTCTTGGAAAAATTTCTACAATATCACAGGGTATGAAGAGACCAGCTTCATTAGAAAAACTTATAAGACAAAGGTCAGTAAGAGAAGAGAAGGCATAAATCCTCCACCCCATTTCTCATTTCATCCAGAGAGGCAAAACCCAGACCATGGCATGCTGCTGGATGCATGTGACCCCATTATTAGTCTCCATAATTATAAGGAGACCATGGGAGCAACCTGGCAGCAAAACTGGAGAGGACCACTTGGCCCCTTGACAGTCTGGGTTTGCATAGCAGCTATTCACAGGCAGTGCCTCAGGATGCAGGCTTCCAGAACCTGGGATAGATGGAGCTCACAGGACCAGCTCCTCAGCAAAGGATTGTAACCACTATCTTCTAGTAAGTTGGCTTTAGATGCTGGTTCTCATACCAGGAGGAAGTAGAAGCTGAGTTCTTGTTGGTTCAGGGCCCAGGCAAATCAGACTGATTTTTAGGCAATCCTGCCTCTTTCACCATGATCCAGCATACAAGCCTAGTATATTTGCCTCAGATATAAAAATAATGGATTTTGTCTAATACTTAGGGATTAACTGCTCTAAGAATAAATATTTTCATTACTTATTTATTTTGTAGATTCTTTGGAGTAATTGATAGAAATGAAACACTAATGTTAGCTCAACAACAATTTTGCTCAGATTTAGTTACAACCTTCATCTCTTGGAGTAAAAATGACATTCTGTGTTTTCTACCCATGAAGATAAATTAATCCAGAAGGATTCCAGAATCATTGAGAAAGCATGATGCTATGCACATAATCTAACATAAATCAAGTTTTTATTGGACATTATGGCAGTATTAGCTTGAAGAGAGTAATGGTGATACTTCAAAGATACACACTTAATTGTAGAGAGATGATTTTTATATAATATAGTCGGAAAATGTGCCCAGGGAAATGCAAGAAGTGAGATCAGATGGCCTGGTAATATTATGAATATGTTAAATACCGATTTTAATGTATCCAAATTAGTGAAATGTCTATAGTTTATGAGAAAAATGAATTTCTACTGGTCTTCATTTACATTTACAAATTCTGCTAGTTCTTGTCCTTTTCTGTTTGAATATAATACTGGCATATGCCAAATGCATTCATAAGTTTTCATTTTGGCATTATATATACTCTTTGTCTTCTGTGTGTTTAATTTATACATTCATCTACAAGAAAACAGTACATATAATTTTATAATTACATAAGGACACTCATGTTTCCTTTAATCATGATGAGTACTCAAAAGATCAGTAATATATTTTCTGTGATAATGTAACAACTCAAAGCCTAAATTATCATTTATTTTATATAAAATTGCAATGATTCTTTTTATCTATGCATAGTTTTCCTGAAGGAATGCTTTTTTGTGCATTACAGAAAGCACTTCATCTACTTTAAATTCTCCTACAAATCATATGGACAAATATACTTCCAATCTCTGTGTCTATTTTGAAAAGTAATAAATTTTCAGTTATGGAAAGGTGCTCAGATTTCAAACCATAGTGTGTGTGTGTGTGTGTGTGTGTGTGTTTTGTACATATGTGTATGTGTATCATAATGCCTCAATTTCCCTGATCAACTAATAGATAAGCAGCATACATATGAGCCTAGGAGCACAAGAAATCTTAGTTTTATTTAGTTCAAATGAAAACTTCTGCATAAAGTCCAAGGTAGAGTATTGAGGAACATGTTACAAATGTGTGACACACTTATAAATACCATTCAGATATTTTTAAAATCATCTACTTAAAACCCAATCTATACCAAAAAGTAGAGTTTGTGTTTCACATCAGTTGCTTCCTCTCTTTGTATATGTTTCATTCTACTTTTCCTTTTTCTTTTTTTTTTTTTTAAGATTTATTTATGTATTTGAGAGATAGAGAAAGGGGGAGAAAGAGAGAGAGAAGGGGGAGGGGCAGAGGGACAGAGAGAGAAATCCTAAAGCAGACTCCCTACTGAATGCAGAGCCTGAATGGGAGGTTGTGTCTCAAAACCCTGAGATCATGACCTGAGTGGAAATCAGGAGTTGGATTCTCAGTTGATTGAGCTACCCAAGCGCCTCCTACTTTTTCTTAAATAAGAACAAAACTTGTGAAGGATGAAGAACACAGACTCTAATTCATTTATTTCCTACAAAACCTAACAGAATGGGAACCATGAAAACGAAATGGGATATTGTGCTTCTTTTATAAAAATATATACAGAAATAAGTAAAACAACTTTTTTCATAATGGAGATAGAAAGACAGAAGATAAATAAATGGACAGACAGAAACAGATATGATCGTTGAGATGTATGCATAGGATCCCTACCAATGTAAAGGATTATTGTTTATTAAATTAGTTTGATTTAAAATGATGATTAGAATAATTTTTATATTCAAATCACATCATACAACATATACTTTTTGAGTTATTTCAATATTGTAATGCTCTTATTAATACTTTTTTTATACAGTAAGCATTTAACATATATAATGAATTACTGTGAATTTCTCATTTCTACTAATTTAAAAATGTGTTGGTTCATTAATAACACTAGTAATATATGAATCACATGTTTACAGTAAAAAATATAATACACTGTTCTATTTTAATTTAGATGTATACATTTTTATTTTTATTTATTTTTAAATTTTTTTAAAGATTTTATTTATTTGACATGAAAAACTCAGAGAGAGAGAGAGAGGTAGGCAGAGGCATAGACAGAGGGAGAAGTAGGCTCGTTGCAGGGAGCCTGATGCGGGACTTGATCCCGGGATCTGGGATCGTGCCCTGAGCTGAAGGCAGACACTAAAACCGCTGAGCCACCCAGGCATCCCTAGATGTATAAATTTTTAAATCATGATTTATTTGTGTTAACATTTTTAAAAAGAAAAGTAAAATTATGTTTGCAGTTTTTTAAAAAATGATAATCATGTCTCTATACCTGTATTGTGTTCATCTGCTTTGCTAGAATTTGATCTTTATGAAGCACCTATCTAAATTCTGTGTTTTATTTGAACAGCATAGAAAGCTGTCTCCATACATGCAGTGATAAAACTTCTCAGATATCACTGATGATGAATGCACACCAAGCATAGATTCACAAAGACTATGTCACATTCAAATCCCAAAGAGTTTGTTTTCCTACTTTCCCCCAATGATGATTCCTGCTGAAAAGACTTAACTATCACCAAATTTTGAACGGTAGTCAACTAAATTTTCTCTTTATTAACTTGGAGTGATTCAGGCTTTCTGATCTCAGCCTGAACATCTCTGCTCCAGCCTTGATATTTACATCCTGTAAGTACTTGTAAACAATTACCATATCCCCTACTTAGTTGTCTGTTAGCCAAGCTAAACAGATTGAGCTCTTTTAATCTTTTCTCATAAATCAATCTCTCCATTCCCTTAATTACTCCTGATGTTCAGTTTTGAACTTACTCCAATATGCTCATCATATTTCTAATACTCGGTTTCCCAGAACCAAAGTAGTTTTTTAATGGCCTCATGTTAAAATTGTGCTTATTCAATTGAAATAACTGCATGCGAAAGATGTTTTCTACCGTGCTCAGTTCTCTGTGGCTACACGGGATGGAAACATCCCCATCAGGACACTCATCACGGAATGTATTCCTTTTGCGTTCTCTATGGCCTCGTGCCAAAGCACAGGGCTAACATATGAGATGTGAAGGGTAATGGCTTTAAGATTGTCTGGGCTGAGTGTGAAGACTGTTCCTCTTAAGAAAAGGGAAAGAGAAAGAGAGAGATACTGTTTCACGATGTAAATAGAAGAGTGAGTTCATTTCTACACATTAGCTTGGCCAGACTCTCTGTGGATATTGTAGCCAAAACTTAGCTAGCTCATCAGATCAATTCCGATGTAAACCAAGGCTCTGCTATAATTTTTGTTGTTGTTGAAATAAATCTTCTCATAGAAACTCGGAGCTATGATTTAATATTCACACTAAGATTTTCTGAGCTTACCACAAACATTCAGTGTCAATAAAGGGAAGGAGAAGAAGAAAATTTGAATGTGGCACTGGGACTGGAACACAGGGGCCAGTGTATTGGGAGAAACTATGATCTCACTTAGTCTTCTGGTGACCCCAGTAGGGTGAAGCTGGCATACAAAGACAATGATGAGGTTACAAAACAAGAAAGTCACCTGGGATGATAGCTTGCTGCTAACTGTCCTAAGCAATTAAAACATTTTCTAGAATTATCTTACAGGTATAACCACTTCATAAAGTAGTTTTTATTCTTTGTCATTAAACACTGCCCTTAAACATGTTTAAAGAGGATTAAATATATTTAAATAATTCAGTTGCCTAACTAGCCAAGCACATGATAAATGGAAAGTGGGTATGTGGCAACAATATATATACAAAAATTCACAAAACATAGGAACATCTATAGAGATGTATGTAACCCTACTAACCATTTCTATAAGCTTGAAGAGGCCATCTTTCTACTGCCTGTGGCATGCTTCTTCAATCCTCCTGCATATTCTGCATATTACAGCTTTTCAATATATTTTCAGAGATTTTTTGATCATTTATTCAATATTCAATTAGCCAATATTATAGAAATCATCTTAAATGTTGATTGTTATTCTAAGGGTTTAATATAACTAGGAATTCAAGCTGGAAAACATGTGACTATAATAGAAAGTAATTGTTTCACCAAAGTGGAAGGTGGTCACGGTAACACATCGTTGATGCTTTTTCTCTACATGAGGTTTGAAGATTCACAGGACACCGGTCTCTTACTCTGCTTCACTGGCCCTTGGTGGTTTAGTTTTGGTCTCGCCAGAAGCAGACCTTGAGACAGGGATGCAAAAGGAAGCAGCTGATTTTAGCAGTGATCCCAGGAAACACTCTGGGTAGTGAAGCCGGGAAGTGAGACAGGTAGGGAGAGGAAGCCAAAAATGGGTTTGCTTGAAACGAACTTTCCATCAAAGGAGGTAACAGGAGCCTTTAATCCTCGTGGGGAATTCAGAAATCAGCATAAAACAGGAAAACATGTACATTAGGGTTATTCCCCACCCCTCTGCTGTTCAATTCCCCATGTTGTGTTCTGTCCACGCTGTCATCTGTTCCTTAAAGTGTAGGTCTGTCACATTTAAACACAAAACAAAAGCTTGCAACAGGAAGTTGAGTGACACAGTGACAGCCTCTATCACAGTAGTTGACATCCATTATCTGTCTCCCCTGCCATCCTCTCTGGGACTCCCATCTGCATCCAGTGGTTCAGCTGGTCTAGGTCCCTTGTGGTAATTCCTTGGGAGGCTAAGAACATCACAAATGAAGCTGTCTGTTCCAAGTGACTGGAAACTGCTTGTGATTCCTCCTCATCATGGAGATTAGAAAGAATACAGTCCCCTAATCAGTGGATACCTCCGAACTGGGTTTGTGGACCCAGTCAGGTGAAGACAGGACGCCCCCCTGGTAGTTGCTATTCTGACTACTACTCTGGAATTTGCAGTTATTCCCTGGAATCTGACATCATCCATCTGGTGTCACCAGGGACCAGACCAGTGACTTAAACAGGAATGTGATGGGGGTCACTTGGGTAAATCTTTGAAGGGCTGCAGGAGGTCGCTGCCCCTGCATTGAGGATTTCGTATTGATTTGGATTTACTATGTTGGCCAGCAGCTGAATCTCTAGTTGCAGGGACTTGATTTAGCTTTTCCTGTCATTATAACTCTCATTTGACTGAAAAATGAAAACCCATGTGAATGAGGACTTTCCCAGATGCTACGAATATCCATTTTAATCAGCAGGGAGGGTTCCAGGTTACATCTCACAGGATGGATCCTGGAGACGCAGCAGACAAACTAATGTGATGTGGGTACAGTCCACTCATGCCTGCACACAGCCATGATGGAATCTTCAGGGTCACCTCGGACCTGTATCCAATAGTGTAGATAGCCACTTCTCTGCTGCACTTACTCTGGCAATAGCTGCAGGAGGAAATTGAGGATCTCCACTGTGCACACTTGGTGGGCTCTGGCTGCCTTCTCCCTCCATTAATAGGCTCTGAGCCTGAGAATTTTCTCAGGCCTGAAACTGATGAAAGAGTCAGATTTTTTTTCCATATTGCCGAGTGATATTAGCCTTCAGCCCATATGCTCTTTATTAGTTTGGGGTACACAGATCAAGTAACATCCTATTTGTCTGTGCTCCTTGCTTCTACATTCCCCATGATCCATTGGCCACTACCACAGATAACCTTGGGCCTGGGGTTCCTGTTGCCATTCTGGCTTTGATGCTCTTTTGATGGTTATGCCCACCTTGTCTTTGATGATTAAGTGCAGCCACTGGGCTGGCATCACCTGCATCCCTGGGGAGCCCAGTTCTACAGCGATGCCCCTTTACCTTCCAGCCTGGCCCACAAAGGAGAGATACTACTACACTTCTCAATAATGCCCATGCCCTTCTCTCTAAGTATTCCTTTTATTGCTTTAGTAAAGGAACTGTTCTAAGAACCCTTCCGGGAATATGCTCATCTAATGGTTCCATATCTTACCTCATAAATCTATTCTAAAATGCCTACCTGCTATAGACTGAATGTTGTATTACCTCCAAATTCATGTGTTGAAACTCTAACCCCCAAAGTGATGGTATTAGAAGGAGGAGTAGTTTAGATTTCCATGAGATCATGAGGGTAAAGCCCCCCTGACTGGGATTAGTGATTTTATAAGTTGCGAGAGGGCTGGCTTTGTCTCTCCTTCTCTCAGCTATGTGTGAATATAATATGTCGGCCATCTGTAGCCTACACAAGGGTTCTCACCTAAATTTGATCTTGCTAGCACTCTGTTCTCAGACTATCCACCCTCAGAATTGTAAGAAATAACTTTCTGTGTATAAACACCTCAGTCCATGGTGTTTTTGTTACTGCAGCCCCAAAGGACTGAGATGCCTTCACACTCCTCCTGCAACCTTCTTCCCAGACAGTTAGATCACCCACTGATCACCCACTCTCTCTTTCTCAAGCTTCAAGGAGTAGTTCTTGCAGCATATTAAGGTCAATTCCTTAAAGATAAAGTATAGGAGAGAGCCCATAGGTAGATATACTTTTTCTAATCAGCTTTACTTTCATGCTCTATCCATCTGGACCCTAAAAGTTCATCCTGAGCATATTTTCCCAGGCTTTGACTCCATGTATTAACTACATCTGACATTCTTTTGCTGAAAAATCTTTCTCCTCCTGAAGCTGTGATCACGGTTCCCTCTTGGGCCTGCTGACAGTTCACTTAAGTTATTGGTCCTGCGGCATCGGGGAAGATGGGCCAGATGCTGGAAATGGAAAACCAGTCTCCCCCGAGGCAGCTGGCTCCTACAGGGCAAGACCTGTGTCCAAGGCAACTTTTTCTTCCCTCACAAGTGGTGGTGAAGCACCTCTCAACTGGAGAGTTCGTGGGAATCTGGGGGTTCAGGATCCTCAGGCACAGGCACTCAGATGCCTTCCTTCAATGTCCAGGGTTGGAGGATGAGTGGCCCTGGAGATTCAGTCTTCTCTTTAACTCTGTTACTTTCGAGTCTGGAGCTCTGTCCTTAACACCATCTCCCCTCTGTTTGTAGGACAGAAGGTTGCTTTAAATGTTGTCAGGGAAACTTCTGGCTTTCATCTTGTGTTCCCTCTGTGTACTGATTGCACTTAACCGTAGCCAAATTACTCCACAGCCCTTGGAAGTGGGCATTGTCTCCATGGTCTTCAATGCCAAAATACCACACGACCCAGTCAATCCCCTCCTAATTAGCCACCACTGAGTTCTCAGTGGCTGTGTTTGTTGAGCACGCTGGTGAGATCACAGCCTCCTCTCAACATCAGCGAAGGGGGCCTTGTTGCCATCACTGGTGGGTAAGCATTCTAACTCTTAAATCTCATTCTGAGGATCCACTTCCTGGGGCTTTTTCTGGCACCAACTTTTTTAGATTAATAACCTCTACAGCAGAACTGGAGACAGAGATTTCAGTGCAAAGATTTTATTTTGAAGGTGATTCCAAGAAACAAACAGTAGGGCAGTGGGAACATGAGACATTTGTAGGGGAGCAGTTTAAAATATTTGTTATCAAGCACTTTGCAATTCAGGGTAACAAGTGCTTTATCCCACTGGGGAACTCTTGGATGACAGGGCACACCTGCAGAAGTATCCCCCTGGAGAGGTAGTGGATGAGGAATGCATATGACAGTTCTCACTGGTCTTTTGTTAAAGACCACACATTTGTCCCCTGGCACTTCAGGCATCAGATCAGAGAAAGTTCTCCAGCAGAGATGCGAGACTGGCCTCTGGAAGCTGGACCACGGTGCACAGAACAATATGGACAAAAGGATTTAGGTGAACACTGACAGTGCCGTCTACCTTTGGGTAAAGGACCAACTAAAAAGAAAAAGAGGCATTTTCTGAAATTATTACCTCACAACCTTTTTCTTTAAGCATATATACCCTCAGGATATATATATATATATATATATATATATATATATATATAATCTTTTCTTGTTGCTGTTACAGTTTCCTTTCAGATTCACTCTCATAAATAGTTATAAATGAGGTTCATATATTATGTTTTAATTTTCCTTGTACCTGTTATGAAAAGAATTTTGATTTAGAAAATTTCTGCCATTTGTCAGGAAGGCTAAAATGAGGTATAAGTATAATTTCAAAAATAACAAAATGGCTAATTGGTAGATAGGAAGATGTTTGAAAAGATTTATGAAGCTACATACACAAGAAGATGAAAACTGGAGAAGACCAATGATTTGCACGGACCAGTCTGCACCTGATGGGCTATAATAAACACACACACACACACACACACACACACACACACCCTCACAAACACACACCGTTGCACACATACACACCCTCACACACATATACCCTGACATATACACACACCCTCACACAATACATCTTCACACACATATACACATCCTCTCACATACACACACATACAACCTCACACACATCCTGGCATGTGTGTGCAATTACATACCCACACTGGTGGAAATTTTTTTGCATATATATGAACATATATACAATATTCTGTGGAAAGATGACAATTTATCATTGTTGGAAAAGAATTACTTTAAGTTGGTTGTAGTAGTGGAAGAAATTGATTATTATATGATGGTAAACACACAATTTCCTCAGAAAGTGTTAAATATTTAGTCCCAAACTAAAAGGAGCTTTGTTAAGATATATTCTTGAAAATTTACTTATATATCTGTATATGTAAAATTAGACAGATTATTTAGGGGAAATGGTAAGCATATGTGTTTCTGAAGGTTTTATCTAGCTACCTATTTAACCTATTCACTTACATAAATCAGATGTAAATATATTTAGTCATTTACAAAGTTTCCTTCAGCTGTGACTTTGCAGTATTGGACCAAACTATTGGGAATGCAAGATATTCCTTAGGACTTAGAGATGCTGGATCTGTGTGTGGTTGATAGGACATGGATTATTATTGGAATTACTGGAATCACTGGTCCTTCCATCCCAAAGATTTCACATTAGGTGCCTCCATTTCCCATCTCCAAAACTGTCCCCCTAGGTACTCCTGTAAACAACACTGGGATGAGTCTTTGCCCAAGTAGGATGATTAATAATAAGTCAATATACACTTGTAATAGCTTGAAATCATTAGTGACGGGGTTACATTTTTAAATACTAAATCAGATATGAAAATCCAGTTTGGATGGTCAATATATAATATATGAGCATTTGAATAAGTACAGAGAAAGTATGGAAAATTCAGCAGCTGTTCATGATAAAAGTTTTCAGAAAACTAGGAATAGTAGAAGTGATGGGGCACTTCCTCAAAACTGTGAAAGGACTTTTAAAAAAATAAATCAAACACCAAAACCTAGAGTTAGCATCATTTCTCCCTAGGATGACAACATGGCCAGGACATGTTCTCCTGCCTTTTCTATTAAACAATGTACTGATATTTATACTTATTATAATAAGGCACTAAAAATAAAAAAAGATGAGGATTTAAAAGCAAGAAGTATAATTTTGTTAATTAAAATGTGAATAAATATGTACAAAGAAAAACCTCAAGAAATCTACAGAATAGAAAAAAAAGTACCTACCAGAACTAAAAACTTTCATCAGTAATATAAGAGGATGAAAATTCCATATACAAAATTTTATTGTTACCATGCTGATAATGAACTATAGTGATATTAAACCATAAAACGCTGTGGGATAAACTGAACACGTGAATTGTAAAATTTATATCCTAAAAACTACCGAATATTCCTAAGAGAAAATAAATGAAACCTAATTTAATGGGTAGACATAACATACTCATGGATGGAAAGATGTTAAGATGACAGTTATCCCTAGATTGATTAATATGCTAAACACAAATGAAATGAAAACCTAAATTTGCCCACCAAAAATTACAGATAGTTTTGCTAAAAAGTCAGACAAAACAATCAATGAACCAGAATGGGGAGAGTTAAGAAATCCATTTTTGTCAAAGTTTTTTTTTTTCTGTTTTTCCAACTTTATTGAAATGTAATTGACAAATATAATTGTAAGATATAGGTATTTAATGTGTGCAACATGATGATTTGATAGATATTTAGGTTGTGAAAAAACTCCTCCCATCAATTTTAAATTAACACATCCATCAGTTCACATATTTACCTACTATTTTTAATTTTTTTTTTTTTTGGTGCTTGATTTCTGTTAAGTATGACAGTGAAAAGTGCAATGAAGAAAGGATATTTTTTCAACCAATATTGTTGTAACAGTTGGATAATTATCTGAAGAAAAGAAGCATAATCCACACTGCCCATCTATCCAATTTATTTTGAGGTAGATTATTGAAATAAAGCAAAAGGTAAAACTATGAAGTATCTAAAGGAAAACATGTTCACACAATACATGCTCACACAATACATCTTCACACACATATACACATCCTCTCACATACACACACATACAACCTCACACACATCCTGGCATGTGTGTGCAATTACATACCCACACTGGTGGAAATTTTTTTGCATATATATGAACATATATACAATATATATCTTCATAAAGTAGATTAAGCAAAGGACACACATGGAACTAAGTAAAAAAGAGAGTAAACATAAATTGTATTTCATCAAATCAGAAAATTCTGCTCATCAAAGATCAGTGATAAGGAACTGAATAGGCAAGCCAGACACATTAATAAAAGTTTTATATTTCACATTTTCCCAAGACATAGGAAAATCTGTGGTTATCCAGTCCAATGAATGGAAGAACAAGTAATACAAAATTTACAAAATACAAAAAAAAAAAACCAAATTATTATTCAATCATACCAAGAAATGCATGTATAAGATTAAATATTGTTTTCTTTACTGATTTTAAAATATAGCATAATTTAATACATTTCATTGCAATAATGACAAAAATGAAATATTAGCCAATCTATCACTATAATCATTACATTCAAGGAAAGCTTTTTAACCATACTTGACACAGAGTAAGTGCCTCATAAATATTTGTTGATTATATTGAAAATAAAGATTAAATGCATTATCCCTTCATGATAACCCTCTGAGAATGGAATAAAACTGATATAATTGCATAACAGTTAGCTACCAGAAACAAACAGTAATTAGCTTATTTTAGATGATTTTCCAATTAAAATTTGATATATAAAACACAAGAATGTTCACTACTGCCACTACTGGT
The DNA here is from genome assembly GCF_018345385.1 of Vulpes lagopus. Taxonomy (NCBI): domain Eukaryota; kingdom Metazoa; phylum Chordata; class Mammalia; order Carnivora; family Canidae; genus Vulpes; species Vulpes lagopus. The sequence continues at coordinate 7,885,380 of NC_054839.1, read as the reverse complement.
CTTCATTTTGCTAGAACTATTTTAATATATAAAGTAAGAGAAAAGAAGAAAATATATAAGTATTGTATAGTGTCATAACAATTATAAGGCATAAACACTAATTTTAAATTCTCTAAATTCAGTATCCTTAGAAGAAAAATTGAAATAAAAATATTATTTTGTTCAAAACTACCATATAAACCACCAATTCTTTCCAACTACAGCCAAATAGGAAATGAAATAAACAAAGCTCTGATTTGCAACAACAAGAAAAATGTAAAGAAACTGGGAATAATCCTAACAAGAAAGTTTCAAGGACAAAATAGCAAAAATCAATAAAACTTTAGTAAAGGAATTTAAGGAGGGTCCTATAGCATCAGAAGCTATACTATATTAATTGAAATTAAGACAAAATATTGTAGAGCTGAAGATTTTCCTTAAGTCAAACTATAAATTCAATGTGAAACCAAACTAAAAACTGGATTTTTTTCATAAACTTGAGATACTGATTTTATATAATAGTAATATGCAAACAAAGGATGAGTTTTAAAAATAACAAGGAAGTTAATAGGAGATATCAATACATACCACAATATGGATCATTAAAGAAGTATTGTTTTGTGTACTAGTAGGTTAATGGAAAATAATATAGATCTTACGGAAGACTCAGAAAAATACTGGAATTTTTTTATATGATAACATTCCATTTTTTAAAAAGATTTCATTTATTTTATTTTTTTAAAGATTTTATTTATTTATTCATGAGATACACACACACAGAGGCAGAGACACAGGCAGAGGGAAAAAGATTTTATTTATTTGACAGAGAGAGAGGGAGAGCGCACAGTCGTTCACAGGTAGGCGAAGAGGCAGGCAGAGGGAGAGGGAGAAGCAGGCTCCCCCTGAGCAGGAGGCCGGATGTGAATCCAGGAGGGGCTGGATTCCAGGATCCTAGGGTCATGATCTGAGCTAAAGGCAGACACTTAACTGATTGAGCCACTCAGGCGCCCCTAATAATGTTCCATTTTCAAATCAAATTAGTCAGTGGTTGCTAAAGCCATCAACCATCCACATGCATTGGATTTACTAAGAAAAATACATAATTGACTTTTAAAGAGCATTTATTTTAAATATATTCCTTATTTATAAACGTATTTAAGTTTGGTAGTGATTTTTCTTTAATTTTATTAAGCTAAAATTTTCTCACTGTTTCTTTAGCTTTGAGCACAGATTCCTCTCTTACACTAAATTTTCTTCAATCTTCTACTTATTTCAGGATTTTTAATTTAAAATAATTCTTAAGTGGTTCTGCCTGTACCAGGCTAATTAATATCTAGGGACCCACCTATTTTCCACAAACATGGAATTTGTTTTTTTTTCTTTTTAATTCCACTATTATTCTCTATAAATTTCTTAATTGCTTAGAAAATGTCTATCTTTTTTGATGCAGTATTGTCTGTATTTGTGTGGATTTTAATACAATTTTTTTCTTAGTACTTCCAAGGATAATGATTTATGGTTTTATTCCATTTGGCTTTCCATTTGAAGCTTTAGTTTATTTCCTGTGAAATTTTTAAGGCCTGAGCTTGATCTTTGTGATTTAAAAAATAAATAAAAGCTTTCTTTTATTTAAAACAGCGACATTTTTATTTAGAATGGAGGCTGAGTATAGGATAAAAGCAGCCTTCTCACCTTCTTACTACCCATTCATTCTATCTCACTGTCAAATAAAGCTGTAATTGTTACCTTTTAAGAAGGTTTTGTTGTTGTTTTTGCTTTTCAAATGCCATTTTCTCCTACAATTTATAAGCCTATTTCATCTTGTAAATAAGGGATATGGTCACTGTAAGATTTGCACATATCTGTAAGACTAATTAAGACCGATCTTGTAAAATAGCAATAACATTCATTAGCTTGCTGAAAATACTGTAGTGTTGTTTAACATACAATGAAGAATTGGAAATTCAAAGTGTGTTAATGTGACCGAATTCACCTCAATCTGAAGGCCGGTGTTTTCAAGTATGAACGATTAAGATACATTGATCCAGGTTTGCTGTATGAGAACAGCTTATTTCTTCTATGGTTACTTTTTCAAGCACTACCTAAGGTTTAAACCCTATACTATGCCACCCTGGAATAAAATATTATTCAGACAGATTTTACAGGACTGTTGTTAATGTAAAGTCACCCAAAGGACAATAAAAAGTCCATTTTTTTAATGCAAGAGAGACTTCATCTAAGATATTACCCTCTTGAGAATGATTTGAGTGTGTGTGTGTGTGTGTATGTAGTGTGTGTGTACCCACATGTAGCTGGTGATTTAAAGAGAATTCGAGGAGTTACAAAGAATTTTCAGCAGCAAGAAAGCAAGTTATTGGATAAACTTGGACCATTCCAAGGTGATGAATTTTAGCCTCGTAATCCATGGTAGAAAGAGCGCAAACTTTAGTGACTTATTTGCATGGAATTTAATTCCTGTAGCACAGGACACCTATTGTCTGACTTTAGCCATATGATCAAATCCCCTGTGTCTCCAATTTCACATTTATACAATGTAGAAATTACTAGATACGGCATGATGCATTCATGGCATAACAAAGAAGGCTCTTGGTAAATGTTGTATCATTTCCCTGCTTACTCTCAACCTTCACCCTTAACAGAATAGATAAGTGCTCATTGGTTGAAAAATCTTAGTTTCACTCATTCTTTTCACTTTATATAAATACTCAGATTCTCCCTCATGCCTAAATTAGGTAATAAAAAATAAAGGGTCACTAAACTGACATTTTTTAGCTCCTCTAAGTGTACAAACACTACAATTACAATATTATCTACAAAAAATGATATTGACTTATTGTTTATTTATTTATTCATGAGAGAGAGAGAGAAAAAAAAGAGAGAGAGAGAGGCAGAGAGAGAGATACAGACAGAGGGAGAAGCAGGCTCCCCTTAAGGATCCCGATGCGGGACTTGATCCCAGACCCGGGGATCATGTCCTGAACTGAAAGCAGATGCGCAACCGCTGAGCCACCCAGGCGTCCCGATATTCATCTACTGTAAATCAAGCTTGTAATGTGTCACTCTCAACTGTACAACATAAGGATAATAGAAGGCGTTATGAACTCTCTTCCTACATTGAGAAGGAAAGCCCCTGAGAGCTTAGGTGATACTGATGGATGTTGAAGTAGAATCCAGCTACCTTACAATTTAGTCCAAATGTGTGCCTGATGCAGGAGCTTCTGGTCCTTCTTGTTATCTTCTCCAAACTGTGGCCACCATAGCAGTGGTGCAAGCTAAACATAAGCCTTGTTTTATCAATGAATATTACAGTCTTAGCATTAGAGAGGCAGGAGAAAACTTGGAGGATAATATAGCTCTGAATTTATATGCAAAGGTCTGAAGGGTACATAAGTTAAATGACTGGCCAAGGACCAAATAGCAGAATCAGACACAAAACTCCCACACTTGAATTACTGCTTTTCTTTCTTTCTTTCTTTCTTTCTTTCTTTCTTTCTTTCTTTCTTTCTTTCTTTCTTTCTTTCTTTCTTTCTTTTTCTTCTTCTTCTTCTTCTTCTTCTTCTTCTTCTTTCTTTCTTTCTCTTTCTTTCTTTCTTCTTTCTTTCTCTTTCTTTCTTTCTTTCTTTCTTTCTTTCTTTCTTCTTTCTCTTTCCTTTTCTTTTTTTCTGTATCACATCAAATAGTTTCCATCATTCTTTTTATGTTCTTCTCTGTGCACTGGGACCTATATCAGCCCTAATGAATCTTCTTAGAGTATAGAAAAGTTGAACAGTCTTAACTTTAATCTGCGGCTTAGCTATCCCAGTTGAAATCATCATGGGCACTAGAATTCTCTCTCTTGCTCTATAAGATACATTTTATGTGATGTACATTTTATAAACACAAAGTAAATGCTTAAGAAAAATGGACAGTTGATCAATTTTGAGAGGAAGTGTAAGTCATAATTTTATGCAACGACCAAATACTTCCCCAAATTCCCCCCAATATTTCCATGTACTGGAAGTTAGTTGTATTGACTACGGTTCATACCCAAATGCCATTGGCAAGAATTTGGAAATCTTTGTTATATAGGGAGTGTTTTAATATTGGTTGTAATGGTATTTACACACAGCAATGCACTTGTAGAATATTACTAGCTTTAGGCTTTCTCTAAGACTGAACAAACTCAATTCCCAAACTCCCAAAGCAATTTTTAAGCAGAAAAGGAGGAGGTAGGCCTGAAGCCAAATGTAGTAGTGATACCATACTAGGTGGAAATCAGAATTGAATAGGGTAGGGGTCAAACATGATTTAATAGTTGTGGCACAATATACTGACCACTATTGCTTTGGCATGCTGGGGTGGAGAGCAGGCAAGACCATGGTAGTGGGAAAGGACACTGTCATTGTGATATTCTCCAGACTCAGGAATAAAATCACATCATAGTAATATTAATAAGAAGAATATATAATATTTATTAATCACTACATGCCTGTTAATGAGATAAATGTTTTACATTTATATTTTATTTACTCTTTGAAAGAGGTCTATCAGGTAAGGCTACTAATTGCTCTACTTTTGCCCAAGAAAATAATTAATGAGCAGATCTGGGACTAAAATGCAATTATTTAAAACTTCACAATCACTAGCTAATATGATATGGTGTCTTTCATATAAAGTCCTAGTAATTAGTTGTTGAGGATATAAATGTAGGGGAAATAATTAAAAACATAAACAATAAAGTCCATAAAGAACTAGTTATTAGCAAACTTTTAGACTCAGAAGTTATACAGTCTGTCACAACTGAACTGTTTTCTTTCACCTTGGGGTAGATCTTAGGAAACTCATTAATTCATTTGTTTTATGGAAATATTCTGAGTATGAGGAAAAAGTTTAGCTGATTTTTGTGTTTTTATAAACACTTGGCAGGAGCGTTTAAAATAATTCTATCTAAAATTACTTTGTGTTTTCTGATTTTGTTAATGTGGTTTTATTACATTTTAAAAGGTTATAAATGGTCAATTTAAAGCCATAGAAATTAAATTGAGTATTTAACTTCTGGAAATATATAATCTATTAGGGAGTTACATGCTGGTTCCACTGCGGTTCTAGGAGTGCTTATGTGACTAAAGTCACATCATCCTTTTATATACACATTTAAGAGTTTTGGTGGATTTGGCAGATTCATACAATTTGTTTCCCTCTAAATCTTGTAACCTTTCACTTTTTATTGTGTGGTGCAGCACACGCTCTTTTCACATAGAGGGCAGCTTTATCCCTCTGAATTGCAGATTCTCTGCAACTGGTACAGCCTTTCCCCAGACAGACAAAACTGAGCAGAGTCCAAAACATTATAATAACATTTGTCTCTGATGTTGATGAGGGCCAACACATATTAATTTGTCATTTGCTGCATATTTATCAACCAGATTGCAGACTATTTCCAGACCGAGGCAGTTAAAAGCCTTTATTAAAAATGATGCTTTTGAAATCTAACTTATTTCAGCATGCATATATTTTTATTTAATATTTTGGTTATGTCTTGCAAGCGAACAATGTTTCAAAAGTGTCAAGTGGGAATGCTGGGCTTTACAAATCTATTATTTTTTTTTAATTTATTTGCATACAATGTTATTTTAAATCCTCATTTTGCTGTTTTTAGAGGAAACTACCACTGGTACTGGTACAGGGCTGCTGGTTGTTACCATGACAATCATAATTTAAGGAATTAAGTCTCAGACCTTTATAGTGGGATATTATCAGGCAAATAGGATGCACAAATGAATCAAGGTAAGCAGTCAAATAAATATTTGAACAGATTTTTTTGTAACTACACAAAAAAGCAAAAGAGTAAGTATAAAGTTTGTTTACATATGTGGCTAGGCAAATATCTAGAATAATGTCAATTCCTGGATTATTAAAAAAAGATATATTTTTTATAAAATTACATGTGAGTTGTAAATTTAGTGTAGACTTAATCTATTCATTCACCTTCAAACAATTGTTGAGAAAAGAATATATAAAACACTCATGTATTAAAATATTCAAAGAGATGTATGTTTGACACTTTTTTTAACAACATAAATTAAAGCGTCTTTCTAGGTAGCCCAACCATGTTACCCAAGTACTTTAACTGTGACATGAGTAACTTATAACACTGGGTTTTTTATTCCCTCAATATAAGTTTTTAAACCCTACCTGCTATATTTTCAGTATAATGTTTATTGAAACCTTCTTGACTTTAAGGCATTGCTCCATATTCTATAAGAAATACAAAGATTTAGAGATTCAGTCTTTCCCTATCATGAGTTTAAAATATAGTGAGGAAATAAGACAAAAATAGTTATGGTGACATAAACATTCCAAATTAATGGCAGAAATAATAAACATTACAGGAATTCAGATGAATTTATCAAGCTATAATCTCTTAGATAAAGGTTAGGAAGAATAGAAAGGGTTTAACTGGTCTTGAGACAAGAACTGTGTTTGGTCCCTGATTCCACTACTTATTATCATTTTTCTCATTTACAGAGTTATTTATTTTTTTCCTCTAAGGTTTATTTATTTATTTGCTTGACAGCAGCTATGTTAATCTCCTAGGGCTGCCATAACAAAATAGTACTTACTAGGTGGCTTCAACAATAGAAATGTATTTTCTGACAGTTCTGGTGATTAAAAGTTCAAGATCAAAATATCAGCAGGGTTGGTTTTTCCTGAGACTTCTCTCCTTGTCTTTGAGATGACTATCTTCTCCTCCTCATGTCTTCATAGGGTTTTTCTTTTGTGTGTGTCTATGTCCAAATTTCTTCTTCTTCTAAGGACACCAGTCACATTGGATCAGAGCCCTCCCTAATGACCTCATTTTAACTTAATTACCTCTCTGAAGAGCCTGTGTGGTCATATTCTGATGTACTGAGGGCTAGGGCATCAATATACGGATTTGAAGGACACAATTCAGACCATTACAGAAACAAATATGTCATGTGACTATTATAATATTAAAATATGATGTCTGTGAAAGTATGTTGTAAACTGAAAATAAATAACACAGGTTAAATGGTACATTAGGCAGTGTCTATAAAACCAACTGTTATACCAAATAAATCTGAAGGATGTAAGACAATAAACACATACTACAAACTCATGAAAAATCTAGTGCAGATGTTTGCAGTCAGGACATGGTGAACTGAGGACACAGGCTTGTTCTATCATTTTCTGGGGTTTTGATACCCTTCATTGGAATCTGTACTTCAGCCGGGGAGTGAAGAAGAGAGTGGGAAAGGCCAGGCAAACAAATTTCTGGGGATTGGGCCAATATAGCTGCACCTGCCACTTTCACCTGCTTTCTATTGGTGAGGACTGAGGAAACGGTCCTAACAAGGTTCAAGGAAGCTTAGTGGATGTAGTTTAATGGTGAAGTGAGAAAGGGAGAACAAGAATGTTCCCTATGTTGGTGAAAAATAAAAAAAAAAATTTCACAGACTGATAAAAACTTTAGTCTCTGTCACAAAAGTTGTCAGTATATTTACTTAATTGGACTTGAAAACATAAAGAAGAATCCAATAGATGAAAACAGGATAGGAATCATATTCAGTTCAAGAGACTGGTGTGATCAGTAACTAGAAAATATGACACTGTAAATGGAAGAAATCCAATGTAGAGGTGAGATGTCTGGAGCTTGGCACCCTGAGTTTATAGCCTGGCTTTACATCCTGAGTTTATATCCGGTCATATGTTAGCTGTGAAACAATTCCTACTGAGGTATCTAACCTCGCTGAACCTCATTCTTAATGATAGCACCTTATAGGTATTATTATATAAGACCTTATAGGTACTTTTTTGTGAGAATTAAAGTAGAAAATATAGGGGCACTTGGATAGCTCAGTCGGTTCAGCCTCCCACTCTTAATTTTGGCTCCAGTCATGATCTCAGAATCCTGTGATGGAGCCCCACATGGGGCTCAGTGGTCTGCTTGATATTCTCTCTCCCTCTGCCCTCCCCCAGCACAGGCACTCATGCTCTCTCTCTACAAAATTTTTTAAATAAATAAATAAATTTAAATAAAAAAATATGGGTTGTGTATTCTACATATTGTCTGTTGCATTATAAGCACCCAATTAAGATTCAATAATTTTAAAGGATGTTAAGTAGCACCAATGGGCATAGATCTATCACCAAACAAGGGTCTGTTACTACCCAGATCTATTTTTTTTTTCATGTTTTCCTCTTTCCTGATTTGGCCCAACTTAATATATGTTCAAGCCAAATAAGTTGAAACAGAGACTGTAAAGATGAAGATGGGACAAGTAGTTTAGAATGTCTTGTTAGCTGTCCAGAAAACTAGCAGGTTTGGCAATAGCACTCAATGAGGTTTTCTGTTTTCAATAATTGAGGTAGCTTACAGTTCAGATGTGCCAGGGCAATTTTTAGGACAGATTATGCAAAATGGTTTCCTGGGGCATGTGTGGTCCCTCTGCGAGAAAACTGTCTTGGCCATATTTTCCTGCGTTATCTCACTCAGAACACCTACAGAGACTGACTGCTTAGTTAGACTCACACACACACACACAGAGAGAGAGAAAGAGAGAGAGAGAGAGAGAGAGCAAGTTAGCTTTTGTCAGTTCTAGGGTAACCTGGAAATCCAGTAGACACTGACAACATTCAAGCTCAAGATTGGTCCCTTTGCCTGAGGAAATTTTAGAATTTAACTATCATCACTTTTTGGCATTAGAGATAATGTTGAGGACTGGATCTTTAACCAAAAGACCTGGTGAAAAGTAACTAAACTTCAGAATCAGCATAGTAGAGTATCATTTGCCTGAGTGCTTACCAGAGAAGCATTCAGGACTTCCACACCATTCTGTCAAATGTCAGCACTATGAATCATATTTGCAAGTGGAGAAGCAGCCAGAGTGGCTGTAGAGCACAGCTGGTATGGGCTCCCCAAATCCCATGCCTTCAAGTATATTACCACTGCTGTTGTGTACCAGCTGGGGCTCCTGGGTGTCATTCAACATTAGTATCCCAAAGCAGATTGTTATAATTAGTTCTGAATCATTTAGGGTCCAAACTTCAGAAAAATACGAATAAACAAATCATGGCATATCTAGAGGTCATATAGTTTAATAAGACATCATTCATTACATATAAGCATATTTGAAAACGAATCTGCACAAATCTCCCAGAATCCACATTGTCATAGGCAATATCGTAATTCAGATAATTTCTACTTACTCAATTGAAAGCATCCAAATTGTCAGCTAATTTTGATAATGTTTGTAGGTCCTAAACATAACTGTGAATTTTAAAATTAAGCTTCTTGGGTTTTTCTTCCTTTACTAACAATACAAGGGAACAGTCAAATCAATTAACCCAAGTCGAAAATTTAAAAGACCACAATAAAAAGTTGCTTCGTTTCTCCTGGATAGAAGGTGCTGACTAAATTTTACTCTCAACTAGATGTCAAAAAGACATATACAAATCTAGTAATATTTGTACTGCAAAAAATATCAAAAGGCAAAAAATACTTCAAGCATACTGAACCACATCAACTGAAGTGTTTTTTTACATTGCATTCATCCATCATAACAGTCAAAACATATACTTTTAAGTCTATTTTTGTCATGTGTTGTGGAAAATATATTATGAAGTTGAAGCCTATTAAACAAAACCTACTAAAATTGGCAGATGGATACTTTATTCTGAATGCTGAGATAGCTTCCTTTTCTGGCTCAAGGGAAATTATTTTTAGGCCAAATAACTGTATGTGCTTCAAATTAATTTATTTAGGAAATACTTATTAAGTGATTAGTTCATGCCTGATCTCCATCAATGCATTAGGAATATAATAGTAAAGAAAACTCTTTCATGAAGCTTACTAGTCATAGCAGAGTGGAAATCATCATATGCATTTGAAATATGTCAGGTCATGTGGTAAACAAGCTTCCACCAAAATCTGTTCTTTTATTTCAAGTGTACCTGAGATGTGATCCCTTTTAGTGGTTATTTCTCACCAGTGCCAGGTGAGCAGAACTTACCTTAGAATTCCATCTGGATCCTCCCCTTTTCCTCCAGGTCCCTCCTTGTATTTATAGCAGAACTCCCAGAAAACACTGTCCATATTCCTTCCCTGCCTCATCATCCTCCTAGGGATGCTCTCTAGACAAACTTTTGCCCACTTCACTGAAACTGCCTATTTCAGGTGCACCAAAGGTCATTTCATGATCCTCACTCTATAGGAACAGTCAAAGGCATTTGACACATGTCTTCATTGAAATGGCTCCTTCATGTGTCTTTTAGGATGCTGTATTCACCTGGCATTGCTTTTATTTTTCTTCCTATTGTTCCTCCTTATCTCCTGTCCTTTTACTGTGGCATTGTCAGGTGCTCAGTCCTGGAGAGTCTCCTTTTTCCCATGCATCTCCAGTCCCTTGCCAACTTCATTTATGTCAGTAATGGGCATCTATCTACATGCTGATGGTTCCCCACCTGATAAAGCATACCCAGACCTTCCCCCTGAACTCCAGATTGGCGTATCCATGTCTACTAGGGAGTCCCTCAGTTCCCACAGGTCTTCTCCCATAATCTCTACTTAGTTATATGCACCCGCATCCTTGAAGGTGTTAAATCAGCCATGACTTCTCCATTTTATCATCCCCAGGCATTTATTCCAACTCTTCAGTAAATTCTGGCAGCTAACTACATGGAACTCAAGCATGTTCTGCCATCTTCTGTCACCATCATCCATCACCAAAATGCTACAGTACTTCAGCAGCCTCCAATCTGGGCTCCTGGCTCCTGCTATTGCCCCTGAAATCTCTTCTCAAAAAAGTAGCCAGAGGGATTTTACTAAAATGCCATTTCTCTGCTCAAAAGTCTTAATGCCTTCCCGATGCACCTAGAGTAAGATGAAAAATCTTGTGGCTGCAAAGCCTGCATCATCAGGTGCCTCTTTCCCTTCCCATTCCTCTTTCTTTATTATCCACATTGGCCACCATACACCAGACTCTTGGTGAGCCTCCAATGTGAATATCGCCAGGATTTACTTCTCTTGGAAACCACATGTGTCAAAATGGCGAGTGCCCTCATACTCTGTAGATTTGTGTTCAGAAGTCATCTTCCCAATGAGGCCATTCTTGGGCAACCTATCTAAGACTGAAACTCTCAACTCTGACAGTCCATGCCCCTCCCTTCCCTGATTTATTTATTCATTAGTATTGTTATTAATACATGAAACCTTTGTGTATATCACACACACACCTATTGTCTGTGCTTCTTTATAAAGGAGCTCTGTGTGAGGACAGGGCTTTTAGCTGTTTTTTTCACTACTATATCCCCAGTGCCCATAGTATATAGTACTTAGAAGATGCACAATAAATACTGATAGACTGATTGTGATCAACTGTTCTCATTAGATGATGTTATAATATATTCTCTATATTTACATATAGAGAATGTGAATGCTAGATTTATATAAGAACAAAACCCTCAGCTGTTTCCTTCTATATTGTTGTGTTACTATACACTAAAATACCGTTTTAAATGTAATATATAGTTTCAGTCCACTGTGTTGAATTTAGTTTATCAGAATACCCCAAACTTATAACGAACATTTTATATTAACTCTAGAATTTTCAGTAAGCCATTTCTAACGAAAAGAAGTAGTATTGGTCATCAGTGCTAAAATAGGAAGTTGCAAACCTATAAAAGAAAATTAACAAGATAAGTGCTTGAAAGAGAGTATCCCTTTTCATAAGCTTTAGTTCAAAACAGAATTTAGTCAAAATCAGCTTGTATATGTCTTTACACAATTTTATGCTAATTCATATCCAATTTACTATCATATAGGATTTCAAATCATTCTAGGACGGAACAATTCATTTTTCTATTCATCAACTATGATTTCTGATTATAGTGCTCCTGCCTTTCTCTGTTTCCATGACTCTTCATGGAAGAATCACAAAGTAACTTTCTACAACAGTGGAGTTGCCTTCCGGGATTTTGTTTTTTCATTTTTTTGTTTTGTTGAAGTGGACACTAAACATTGTGTTACACATGAGATTTTCTTTCCACTTATTAGGAGATGAAAGCAGCCTCTTTGTTCTATGCATCACTTTATTTTTATGCCTTAAAATGATAACCTACAATTAAAATGCTCCATAGTAAATTAGTTGGTACAAACTTTAAAAGTTCAAATATTACATCTAGGGAGGGGTTGTGAAAAAATCTTCATAGCTTATTACACAGTACTCAGTATATAGGTACAAATGCCAGACATTCAACAAGCTTCTATTTGTGTTTATTTCTGTTTGATGTAGAGGTCCAAATAGAGGTGAGAAAATCAATCTAAATGGATTTCGCTTGAAAACTGAAATGAGTTTTGTCTGAAATTTTGTTGCTACACTTTTGGAGTACTCTGAAATTTTGAAGCTACATCTCTCGGGTTTCATCAAAAAGAAAGATGGGAAAAAGGTTAGAGCATTTTCACTCAATCAGACTGTGGTAGTGGAGAGTGCAAGAAGCTTGCATCTGCGAGGGGCTGTGCTTTATTGCTCTGTGGGCCCTGCAGCCATTTGATAAAAGGCTGAGGGATGGTGTCTCTGAGCACAGGTGGCTACCACCCGTTAGCCTTCAGTAGCAGTCTGAGCATTTAGTCTGAAAAGGAGGCCAGGTGCCCTAAGGAATTATAGAAGGAAACCATGTAAAAGTCGAAATGAGAAAAACCTGGGGAATAAATACAAAAGCATGTGTTCGCAAGGGCGAGTGCGCCCGAGAATGCCACCTCAGCAGAAATCTAGTAACTAGGCCAGGCAGAGAACAGTCTTTCTAGTTTAAATGATTCTTGCAAAAATCTTCCCTATCTCTTCCTTAACCTTCAATTCTGCTGTATATTCAAATGTGCAGAAAAAAAATAAGTACAAATTTGGGAAACAGACTCAAATTCAGCAAATTTTATATTCCATATTTATAGAGCCTTTAGCTTACAAGTCCCTCATCTGGTACATATATAATGCTCAAGCTGATGTTGACAGCTGACTGAAGTTTTTATTTTCAGTTTGATAGTTCATCTTCAGTGTAATTTAGACTGTGCAGTGGTATAACTGTATTAGGGAATAGTTTTGAAATAATATTTTAATGTTTCGTATTCAGATACTGCAAGAAGCACTGGTTCAGTGCTCTATTTTAACTCACTTAGGTTTATGAATATGATATTATATGTCAGTTGATAGAAAACAACTCACCAAGCCTAACCCATGCATAAGGCCTTGTGCTAATTAATCAAGTATGGCCTACTTACTGGTCCTCTCACTGATGGCGGATGACCTCGTCAGTAGTGGGTACATTTTCAAGATGAAAAAAACAAAAGGTGCATCCTAATTATAATTTTTCAGTCTGATTTTCTCCTTCAACCAGCATGCAGACACTGCAGAGACAGATTGCCTGGGTTCTTAGCCCAGTGAGAATAACTCACATTCATAGAATAGCTGTTAATGCCAGGTAGTCCATAAAACACTTCATAAATGAATCATGCAATTATCACAACAATGCTAAGAGGTCGATGTTACTACTATCCTTATTTTATACACAGACCAAATCTTAGGAAAGCTACCTGCCTTATTCAAAGCAATACATCTAGTGAATGGCAGAGCCAGGATTCAAACCCAGATTTCTGGCTCTGGAGTCAATGCTCTGAATCAGAAAACTGGCATGTAGTTAGCCATTGATAAATGTTGGTTTCTTTCTATTTAAACAGATTTAAAAATTTTTTTAAATGTTTTTAATTTTTTTTGAAGATTTCATTTATTTATTTGAGAGAGAGAGAGAGAGCATGACTCGGGGAGGGGCAAAGCTACAAGGAGAAACAAACTCTCTGCTCAGCAGGGAGCTCCATGCAGTGCTTGCTGGATCCCAGGATACTGGGATCATGACCTGAGCCAGGGGCAAATGCTTAACCAGCTGAGCCACCCAGGCACCACTATTTTAAAATGCTTTTTAAATTAAATTATTTTTTTCCTTCAAAGCTTCTTTTTAATTAAATAAAATGTAACAGATACTGTTGGAGTTCTATTTGCTCTCTACCTGGACCTATTTCTCTCTTTCATTACAAAAGTCACATTACGCTAAATATAGTGCATTTCTTTCCAGGCCAATTTATTATATTATAATGTGCATATTCTTCAATCTCTTTTTTTCACTTATCACTACATTCTTAAGAGTTGTTCAAGTTGCTCTCTATTTCATTGTATAAATACATCAACTTTTATCCATTCTACTATTAACATAAAATTAGATTCTGTATTTTACTATAGCAGCTGATTCTGTAATGAGCCTACATGTGTTTAGAACACATGCAATTTGCATAAGTTCTAGAGCTCTGCTGAAGAACAGAGTGTCTCTGTTGAACAATATTGTACTGTGCACTTAGTTTGATAAGAGAGTAGATCTCACACTGAGTGATTTTACCACAGAAAAGGGGGAGGGGGCAGAAGGGAACTTCTGAAGGGGATGGTTTGTTTATTACCTTGCTTGAATTGATGGTTTCACATGTGTTTGCATATATCCAAACTTATTAAAATCACATATATTAAATAAGTGTGGGGTTTTTTGGTAGAGCAATTATATTTTAATTGAGATAATTAAAAGAAAGGATATGCAAGTTTTAGGCACAATGTGTATGTAGTCACTCAAGATGATCTTCTTGCTGGAACCTGTCTTTAGAGAGATGAAGGAAGTCTGATGTGTTATAGCGTATGTGGATTTTGCAGCTTGCCAACTGTCTGTCACCTGATTGCTGTCCCAGGTGTTAAAGGCCACCTTGAACTTCCTTTTCTACACATCATTACCACCTTCTGTGCCATGCCAGTTTGGTTGCTAGCTTATTTTGTTTTTGTTTTCATCACTCTAGAGGTTGTAATATTGTATATAACCAATGATTTAATTTATACCTTCCTGATTACTATGAAAGTTGGAAATCTTTCCTATTAGCTATTCGGGATTCCTTTTCCATGAAGTTATTCATTTATCTATTTGAGTTAAGATCTGAATGCAGTCGGGGATTCCTGGGTGGCTCAGTGGTTTAGTGCCAGCCTTTGGCCCAGGGCATGATCCTGGAGTCCCAGGATCGAATCCCATATCGGGCTCCCTGAATGGAGCCTGTTTCTTCCTCTGCCTGTGTCTCTGCCTCTCTCTCTCTGTGTCTCTCATGAATAAATAAATAAATAAATAAATAAATAAATAAATAAATAAATAAAATCTTTAAAAAAAACCTAAATGTGGCCAAGAGGAAATGATGAGTAAATAGTTCAATATATGAGAAATGCATTAAGGGGTGGGTTGAATCCAGAAAAATTAATGTGGGCATCATCAGCATAGAAATGAAATTTACTGTAATTTAAATAATATCACACAAGTAGCGAGAGAAAGAGCAGGGACCCAGGGATGACTGAGTCTTGGTACTTAAACATTTAGAAATCTCAGAAAAGAAGACATAACCACCAGAGAGACAGGGGGAGGAAGACAGGAAATAGGTAGCAGAAAAATGAGGAGAGAATGGTCTTCAAGAAGGCAAGACAATAATCTGGGGATGAAGGAGCCATCCTACTGAGAAGATAAGAAAGATGAAGAACAAGAATTAACCATTTGGGTTCATATTTTAAAAGTCACTGATTGAGTGCAGAAAGTTGATTGAATACAGATAATTTTCTTTTTAATCAGGCACAATTTATGCATACCTTCTGATCTACCTCGCCTTACTTGTTTCTTGGGCTCTTGGCATCTTGGTCTCAGATAACACACAGCTGCCACCACTAGTGGCCACAGTATCCTGGTTCATTTACTGGGGGTCTTCTACCACAATAAGTGTCATGTGCAGAAAGCTTTCCTTTCACTCCTAATGCAGAGGGAGCCAAAGTGATGCTGTCACCCCAACCCTACCTGAGAGAGGCACCTAAAATAATGACCTGGATTCTTGCTATTACTTGGGGATTCAGATGAAGTCTTATACTTTAGGACATGATATTTGATTCCCTAGCAGCTTCCCAAGGTCCAGGTGACACAATACAACATATGAGATTAATGCTCTGCTAACACAGTCTTACCCAGGGAGAAGGAGGAGATGTAAGGGAACCCAGAGATAAATTCCTCCCTGATTCTTCCATTAATGGATGGTTCCTTTTCTGGCCTGCTGGAGGTATACAACGCAACTGAGTAATCAGCTATATCTAATGAAACTGCTTGACATGTAATCTTATATCTGTTTTCCCTTTTTTTGCTTCATTTGCTTTTTCCTCCCCATCCTTGCCTGAGATTGTACCCTCTATGTAAGACTAGTACTTAATCTGTGCCTCAGTTTCTATGTCCTAGCAGGTTCTGACATCTTTCAAAGAGAGCAGAGAAGTGCACATTAGCTTGACGGGGGACATGGGCTCAAGCTCTTTTGTTTACTTGTGTGTTGTGATTGTGAAAAATATTAAGCCATGTATGTTAGTTCATGTATTAATCTAGTAGATATATGAGGAAATTCATTTGCAGAAGCAACCTGAGTTCTTGAGTAGGTGTAAGAGCATGGGGGCCACCGCACAAATTGGGCATTTAGCCAGAGACAGGAACAGAGAGATTCAACCACAGAGGTTGAAGTGAAGTCAGGACTCATGGAGTATGCAACTGGGAATGCTGGAACAGGGCTGTGGAAGTTCTTTCCTGATTTGTCCATAATCATATTTGAGAGTTTTAATCTCCCTAATGAAATTAGTTTTATCAAATTCCTATTCCTCGTGTTAGGTCTGAAAGTATTTTTTTAAGATTTTATTTTAATGAGAGACACAGAGAGGCAGAGACATAGACAGGGGGGAAGCAGGGTCCCTGTGGGGAGCCCGACGTGGGACTCGAACCCAGGACCCCAGGATCACAACCTGAGCCAAAGGCAGACACTCAACCACTGAGACACCCAGGTACCCCTAAATTAATTCTCTTTCCAAGAGAAGTTCATGGATGAGATTCTAAACATTCTCCAGGTATAAAAGGCAAAACTTGGAAAATTCTCTTAGATAAGAGAAAGAATTGGCCTTATTCCCAATAATTTTTGTGGGTTATGCAGATATTTCCCTTATCAACGGGAACCTGCCACTGTTTCACTGGTAAAAGTAAAGAATTGAATACTGACATTATTGCAAAAAATATATATGTTTTGATATATATTGATCATGGCTTAGTATTGGAAATGGAATTTTTTTCTTCATTTTAAGTGTCTTCCCTCCTAACCCCCACAAAAACATAAGTCCCATTGCCTAAGCTAATAGGACACCTTAGACTTTCATGGTTATTCAGGGTTAATAATGAGATTTTTTTTTTCTGATGCAGAATCAGTATTAAAATATAGAGTAAGTATTTATTTTCTGATTATGAATTGCTTATTAAAGGACTGAAAATGATTATTTTCAAAGTATTCTTCTGGCATATATATTTTTGCAAAGAAATATACCAGTGTCAATGAGTAGTCTGAGAGAGGGATACAGAAGTCCAGAGGTACCAATAATTATGTTCGTTGCTCCTAGGTATATTGGAGTCTTCATTTCTCTCTGCCAACAGCACTGACATAACCTTGCTTAATGAATGGCTACAGATACAAAGACACTATATTCTTGCAACATCAGCCCTCTGCTGACATACCTTATCATTGCAATTTGTCTCACCTTTCCTTGTGTGTACTATCTTTCTGAAGTTTTATCTAGTCTACTGCCATAAGCTGCTGTTCTCAAACACATTTTTCAAATCTAATGAGAAAGGTGATTTTGGAAAAGAAAGTTAATGGCCTCTGGTGCTATCAGTTTCTCACCCTCAAATCTGCACAGCTGTAGCATCAATTGTCTTGAGATAGATGTAGCTGATCTTAAGTTTGCTTGGGAAACTCTGAGGCTAGTTCAAAGTGTGACACAGCCCTGGAGAGGAAGACAAAAAAGTATATAATTATCCTTTGGAATTCTGGAGAGAATAAAAGACTAGGGTCAATGCTAAAAGTATACATAATTTGCACTTAGGTACTAAGCATGGAGGGTAGTGATCTTTAATGCTATTTGATGGAAGGGAGAAAATGTGACGGAGAGTCAAGTAGGAGGAAATCACAGATGCCTTTGCAAGGTGTGCATGGACAGACCAAAGGACAAGGGTGACTCGTCTCTGCCACCCCACTTCCTCACCACGGGGCAAGGGCAGAGGGTTTAAGAACAGAGACCCATTTGGGCAGCATTCAGTTCCTGGGCCTAATAAACCCTGTCACTCCTCACAATTATTTGCATCCCTGACCTTCCACTTCTCAATGCTACTAAACAGCACCAGGAAGTGCTGGGGGGACAAGGGAAGCCCTGCAGGCAGGTGACCCCACTCACCGCCCCCCACCCTGTCCCCAGCACTCAGCCTTGCACTCCCCTCTTTTGGTCTGCCTACCATGCCGAGGCACAGCCTAGTGTCCAGACTGGCATGCTCTTCATGCTGAGAATTCCTCAGTGAGATACAGTATTGGAGCCTTCGTCTCAGATGTTTCATCTCCTTGCCCTTTTCCTGTCTCTGTCACTTATTTTTAATATACTGAATAAACACAAGGAAAATTTAATGACTTTATTTGGCCTTCAGAGTGCTCCCAAGGGTCCTGTAAACATGAATGAACCATTTCACAAAGTAGCAAAGTAGATATTGGAGTGTAGTTTATTTCCTGGAAGCACAGTATTTTCCAGAAAACCCGCGGTCCCTGCTATTCATGGTTTGAGTGTCTGTCCACCATGTTTGATCTTGTTGTTATTCTTTCTGGTACATAAATATGACCTTGGTTGTAATGAGAAGTTTGGGGCATGGTTGTTTCTCTGTCTTTCAGATTAATTAATTGATTAATTGATTAAATGTTTAACTGTGCCCCTGCATGAATCCAGTAGTACAATTTAAGGAGTGTTTTTAATGCTTGACAAATGGTAATTGGCTCTAGAAGACAACCTGGACAATTACTGTAACGCACTGCTTCTGAAGACTCTGTGGGAGACGTTCTTCTCTACAGCTGGGCAGAGTCCCCAGCTACCTGAGTTTTCATCCATTCTGCCATCACCAGGCAGCAGAGTTTTCTCCCTATAAGACATAAAGGTCAACTATTTAGAAGAATATGTAAAGATGACAGATGTGCATTACATCAAATTTCAAAAGATATTTAGGTATATTTGAAGTAAAGTTAAACAGGGATCCTTGGGTGGCGCAGAGGTTTAGTGCCTGCCTTTGGCCCAGGGCGCGATCCTGGAGACCCGGGATCGAATCCCACATCGGGCTCCCTGCATGGAGCCTGCTTCTCCCTCTGCCTATGTCTCTGCCTCTCTCTCTCTCTCTCTCTCTCTCTCTGTGTGTGACTATCATAAATAAATAAAATTTAAAAAAAAAATGAAGTAAAGTTAAACATAATAAAATATAGACTCTAAAGTTTTGGAAATAACTATAACTTCAAATATATAATGTAATAAAATTGAGTATTTTACCTTGAAATAGTATTCTTTCTTTCCTTTTCTCTTTTCTCTTTTCTTTCTTTTCCTTTTCTTTTCTTTTCTTTTCTTTTCTTTTCTTTTCTTTCCTTCTCTCTCTCTCTCTCTCTCTCTCTCTCTCTCTCTTCTCTCTCTGTCTCTGTCTCTCTCCTTCCCAACCCCTCTCACCCTCTCTCCCTCCCTTCCTTTCACATGCACAAACAGCAAGATCCCCGGGACTCTGCTGGACTAGTACCTACTCTTATTTAACCTGACTTCCTAATCTATCAACTGTGTTCTTTCAACTTCAGCTTCTTGGTTCTTAATTTGGTGAGTCTGCTATCATTCCATGCATATTCATTGACATTATGCATTTTCTTAGTGATTTGATGGCTCTACATATAAGTTCAAAGAGTAATTAATCAGAGCTGCTTATTTCTTCTTGGGAAACCACATCTTGCTTTCCAAGTGCTTACTACATGTTCCATTTAAATGCCCCAAGCTCACTATGTCTCAGATCAAAAAGAAAAAAATGATATGTCTCAGATAAAAAGAAACATGTCCGATTCTTGATTTAATAGTTTTGTCAATAACAGCTCTGAGCCAGAGCTGTTCTGTGGTTTAATATTAGCATTTTGTGTACTTTTACTTTTGTTAATGATATTAATGTAGACAAACAGTAGGGAATTAGCCAGGGGCTGTGACAGGGTTAGGTGAGGCAGTGTTGAAGGTTCATCCACCCCTGCACATTCGCCACGTTGCATTATAACATGAGCTAGGAGCAAAGGTTTAGAATGAAATGACCCTGAGTTCAAGTTTGCTTCCAGTACTTTCTGACATCAAGGTCCCCAGAAGCAGGCTCTCTGTTGACAACTCTTGCGGGAGTGACTTTTTGAGGAATCTCTCCCAAATAAACTAGCAAGGGAGTGAGGGGGAAGGGAAGCAAGGAAGAGAAGAGGGCCACCATGGCTCTGAGCTCAGGTAAAATATTGACTCAGGTATTGCATTAATTTATTAATGCAAGTAAATTGCATTATGAATGCAATATAAATGCATTAAATCAAGCAAAGTATATAAATACACTTAGCACCATGCCTGGGACACAGTAAATGAGCTTTTGTTGACTGTTACCAAAGAGAGTCTTATTTCTGTCTTTTCCCTTTCTTTCTTTGCTCTACTCTTTCCCTAGCTAATTCTTTGGGAGTCTTTATAATGTTGCCAGAGTCATCTTTCCCTTCCCATTGCCAGTATCTCAGGCTGAGCTATATACTTGACCTCCTTGAAGGACTCAGGACCTGCCTACCTCATCTCTGTGTGTCCATACATGCTTCCCTAATGCATCTTGCAAGCACCATGTGTCTGCTGTCTACCTCAGTAACCATCCATCCTGGTCATTAATTCCCACATTAATTTCCCAAGTCACACAGTTCCTTACAGCCCTTGGTGTTGAAGATCAATCTTCCCCTTGGTATAGATGGATTAAAAGTGATGTGAGTATTTCAAGTTTTTGGCCCCAATTTTCCTCAGTGATAAATCTATTTTCATCTTTTGACTAGGCCCAGGATTTTTGTTGTCCAAGATTGTATCTGTTCTCTTTGGCCTCTGGGTGTGTGTTCTATTAGTCTCAGCCCTCCATTTTTGGTCTAGAAATTTTAGAATCCTCACTCTGCATCTGGAAGTCTGCTACTTGCATGACAGATTAACTGAATAACCTCTGCAGGGAGAGCAAAAAGTTGAACCTTACATATCTCATGGATGTCAGTGATTATTAGATGTGGTTCACAAACTGCCCTGCTTCACCTCTCAGTGCCATTCCTTGCTCTATTTCCTTTGCCAACCTCATTGCTCCCTCTTCTGTAGTCTGCTTATCTCACTAATTTGGCTTAAGTCATGTTTTCTCTTGACTTTTTTTAATTCAGTACATTTTCTGACTCTTCTGCCTAAAATGCATATGTGATTGATGTGGACTATTGCATCTTCCTTGATGGGAGATTCAACTAGTCTGCAGGACCCTCATGGGGGAGGCCAAGAAATAAAATGATCACCATATCCTGATTGCCTTTGTATTCCTAGAACCCACCATTGTCTCCATGCTTAGAAGACAATGAGGAAATGGGCTTTAGAAATTGTATTTTATTTTGGTGTGAAAGAATGACTGTAACTCTAATATAACTCTAATTTCTCAGCAATCCACAGCTCTACTTGCCTGCCTGTAGTCGGTTCCCAGTTCTGAGCATAGAGGCCAGACGTTACTTGGTAGGTTCTCAGTGAGTAGTCATATTCAAATTGGTTACTTTCTCTGTACTGCATGTTCCACAATCCTAATAGCTTTACTTCATGGAATGCTGGGACATCTACCTCTTAACTTTTTGAAACTCACTTAGCTCACCCATCATCTGATCAGAATGCTCCGTTTTGTTTACAGTGTTTTCAAAATATCAATTTTGCATGTTTGAGAGAGGCATCTTCATTAACTTAAACCTAAGCCAGGGTCACGTTTAGGGCTTCAGGTCCTTATGAACTCCTTAACTTATAAAGATTCTGGAAACTGGCCACTTTGGATGTATTTTGTAGATACTTACCAGTGCTCTGAACCTAATAGCTCCACCTTGGCTTTTATTTTAGGTATGTTTTTGCTTTATTGGTCACTTTTATCCAGAATGAACCTTCACTCTAGCCAAACTTGATTTGTCACAGCTACCTCCATGTGTCACATACATCCATCTCCACAATTTGGGCCTCATATTGGATCAGCATCAATAGTTTCTATGCTTTTTGTGCAATTAAATCACATCAAGTTCTTTCTTCAAGGGTCATGTAAAAATTTGCCTCCTCTGTGACAAAGTCCCCCACCCCTGAATCATACAATGATCTTGCCTGCCTCCTACTTTGCAATTTTATCTTGTTGTTTTGTAAAATTAAATTTAATCTTGGACATTTCTTCTTTATTCACTGGTTTATACATTCTTTGAGAGCAGGGCCCATGGCATTATTTATTTATTTTTTAAACACTCATTTACTTGTTCAGTACATGCTGGCAGGCCCTCAATATCACTATGGGAATGAATAAATTAATGAATTATCTCCAAATAGATTAATATACAAATATGGAAGGGTATTAAATCCTTGCGATTAGAGTTAACAATAAATATCTTGACTGAAAGGTAACATAGTTTAGAGACAAAACCTGTAATCTAGCCAAATACACCAAGATACACTTTGTTTAGCTTGTGTTGTGTTTTTTTAAATTTTGGCAGTGGGATGCCTGGGTAGTTCAATAGTTGAGCATTTGCCTTCTGCTCAGAGAGAGATCCCAGGGTCCTGGGATCGAGTCCCACACTTAGTCTCCCCCCAGGGAGCCTGCTTCTCCCTCTGCCTATGTTTCTTCCTCTCTCTGTGTGTTTCTCATGGATAAATAAATAAAATCTTTAAAAAAATAGTCTTCCTCTCTTGTGACTTTTCTATTTTCCTACTTCTTTATACGATTTAGCCTAGTTAAGATGGACTACTTCCTAACATATGTAATAGCCATTTTGCTAGTTTTAGGAAAAATTTAAATGGTCAATTTATGAGCAGTAACAGGGATATAGGTATTAATATCAGTATAAATGTAGGGACCCAAGCAATTCTGTTGGTGGTATTCTTAAACACACAGATGAACCATTTGTTTATTTGGTTTAAAAAATTATGTTTATGGACACATGTAACAGCTCAACACACGGATTTGAGGTTTTATTCAGTCTAATTTTATTACTTTAATCAATCATTTATTTAGCCATGTTATTCTAATTTTTTCTTTTTCTTATTTTGATGATTGCATGGTCCAATTATTTAAATATCTTTGTGAATTTTGTTCTCGTTTCAGATCTACCAAATTTTTTCTTTAGTTATTGATTCAAATATTAATTAGCTACTGCCACAATGATGCTGTGTAACAGCCAGTACAATTCTGAATGATTTAGGATGAAGAGTGTTTATCTCATAATCAGGGGCTGCAAGTTAGCTGTAATTTAGTTGAACTAAGCTGCAGTCTATTTATTAGCTCTGTTACAGATTATAGGTCACCTGAGCTTGCCCAGAAGCTTAAGCTGGGCTCAAATTCTGTTTATCTATCTATCTATCTATCTATCTATCTATCTATCTATCTATCTATTTATAATTTGGGGAGGGGGCTCAAATTGTATGTGTGTGTATATGGATATATAGATATCTATGACACCTATACCTATAATATGTAGAGACCTCATCAGACATTTTGCCTATCCCCAGCTCTCTCTTTATCATCATGGGCTTCAAATGGACCTGACACATGGCTTTAGTACCTTTGATGGGCTTGTTTACATAAATTAAAACAGTACATGCAATATGTAAGCCTTTAATACCTACTAGATACTAAAAGGGGAAAAAATCACAATAGCATTATGTTTATTTCCAGTGTCAAGAACAGATGTATCAACATTTCCAAGTGACCATCACAATTTTTAATGTAAATTAAATCTAATCAGTGTATCAGCAGCTTTAATTTTTTAAATCAATATTTAGGACAGACGTTTTACCTGCTTGTGAGCACTTTGATACCTGTATTAGTTTCCTAGAGCTGCCTTAACAAAACACCCCAGGGTGAGTGACTTAAGAAACAGGATTTGTTTTCTCATACTATTAAAAGCTAGAAGTCCAGAATTAAGATGCCAGTAGGGTTGGCTCCCCTGAGGCCTCTCTGTGCTTGCAGATGACTACCTCTTCCTCTATTTTTACTTAGTCTTGTTCAGTTTCTAGGATGACTGCACATTTAATCTCCAAGAGTTCCACATTTGCTACTGCTGTCTGTGAAACTTTCTTCCACCCACCCTTTGCTTAACCAGACCTTATCTTATGTATAAGACCTTTTCTTCAATAGAATCTTCCCTTGTGGCACCAATATAATTTCCTTATTACATTATCTTATAGCAACTTAACCTCTTCTACCATAGCCTTTAGGGTATTTAGCATTTACAAAAGCAGTTGTGTCATTACGTGTATAAAGTTTATTTTTTTCCACTAGATTGATAGATCTAGAGGGAAAGCAGCTCTGTATCATAGCATGTAGCATGTACAGAGCACTCAGTGGATATTGTGGAGTAATAGAAAGCATGGTAGCCCTCCCATCACTTCTTGCTGAATTAACAAATAATCTCCAAGACTCAGAGTAAATGATTCCTGCATGATGCCATTTTCTGATTTGTCAAGGCAAATTAGATGCTTCTTTCCCTGCTCTTTGACCACTTGCACCTAAGCCCTCCTTATACACATTGTGCAGAAAAGAAAAGCCTTCTGAAGAGATGGGAAAACCACATTCAGGCAAACCAGACCTTTAACCACCTCACTTTGTGGAATAAATACCCATTTCTTAGCTCAAGTATTTGGCAATTTTTCTTGCTCTTAATCCCAATGTTTGTCTCAAGAAGAGAGGAGGAAATAATCTGAGTGGGTCTTTTGGAGTAACTAAATTGCCTAAAGAGTCGATGATAGATTGCAGTGTCCTTGAACTACACTTTCTCTTCCCATCTCATTCAATATCGTTTCTGGAGCTGTTTGAGAATGTTTTCTTGGGGACAGAGATTCTTGTGAATTTGAAGGATATGGAATAATAAAATCTCTCTTTTGGAGTCTTTATGATCATCCTATTCTTACTACTAAGATAAAATGGCCTAGAAGACACATGTAATAAAGGAATTTCTTTGTTGCAAGTACTATAGAGGTGACACCCATTCAGATGCTTGGTGTTCTTTAGAATTACTGCAAAATAGGGGCTTTCATTTTTGTTTAATATCAGAAAGAAAGTCACTAAACTTTGCATTCCAAATCTTGTGGAAGCCCTGGTTCCACTCCTGCAAAAAAAAAAAAAAAAAAAAAAAAAAAATCAGAAAATTTTGAGAAGTCTCAGATACTTCCTGGTCACTCTTGGCTCTCATATCTTCCTGGTGGTGAATTATTGATCTGTTAATAAAGAATCTACCTTCTCACCATAGCATCAGTCTGCACAGAATGTCTTCCCCATATCTTTGCTCTATAAAGAATTATATATGACAGCTAGAGGGAAAATGGATAGAGGTGTGATTGCATTGTAACACCATGTTAAAGTTCCGAACTAGGTATGCTTGCTCTGAAAACCCCCTGATTACTTATTTCTTTTACCAGGAACTTCCCACAGGTTATCTCTTTCCCTCTCTCCCTATTTCCCTCTCATTCTTTCTTTCCCCTGCCTCACCCTCTCCTGAATCCCAGGAATAATCATAAACTTTTTTATTGCAATTTCTCCAAGCATATGTCCTTCTCTTTTTCTTACCTCTAATGAAAACATGTGCTTCCCTTGGTGCACTAAAATTTTATTAACACATATCGTTAAAGAAAACTCAGTTGTTTCGTGCCACAAAAGATGTGGTCACTAATCCAAACTTAGATTTTCTGTTTGTTTTAAAACAACCATATTATCAGTCAGGGCCTCAATATTAGCCAGGCTTCTTAGCTGTGAACAATGAAACATAGTCCAGGCTGGTTTAAGAAAATGACATTTGGACAGCACTTGTTTCACAAGAATAGCTGGAGAATCAGGTTCAAAAACAAATAAGAGCCTAGGGAAGCTTTGTGAGCAGGGGCACAACCAAAGTCAAGCCCCAAAATCAGTTCAGTGAGAAAACTCTTGCTTTTTCTGCCCAACTCTGGGTGTCATAGCTTAACCATCATTGTCACTGGCACAGGGATGCTGGACCTAATCTCCACATGGGGTTCATGATGTCATTTCCACTGACTGAGTCCCCACTTCTGTTATCATGGGTGCTGCCCAGCATCACTAGGTTCTGGTTTGACACCTGGGCAGAGGTGCCTGCGTGGCTGACCTGAGGTCATCTTCTAGTGCCTTTTCTAGTGGGGAGCAGTCTCTGCAACTCCCAAAACTAAAGTTCTTGGGTGGAAAAATTACTCCAAATCCAGGGAGAGAATAATAATAATAATAATAATAATAATAATTAATAATAATAATAGTAATAATACTAAACTCCTACATCCTCATTCAAACATTCTCCGTAAGTGAACACAAGCCACATGGAGGTTTCTTCTTCAACATTTATGAAACATATCAAGCTCCTTAAAAGAAAGAAGGGGCTGCTACAATGAAACTTTTGTGTCTTTGTTGGCTTTCAATAGCAAATAACCTTCATTTTCCGTACAACTGACATTATTAGACATTCTGGAGTAAATAAGAACTAATGTTTCTTGCTAATAACTTTTTAAAATGATCTTCATGCATCATTGTTTGTTTAGCTTCCATTTTGTTTTGTTTTTTTTTTGCATTAAATAGATTAAAAATGGCTACCAGTTAATAACGATTTTATTAAAAGTATCTTGATTTTTTTAGATAGAGAGAATGATGGAAGGTGAATGAAAAATAAATGTCTCCATATGTATTATTGATTTTAAAAAATAAATTTTTTAAATGATCCAATTTTCAATTTATATTATGATTCATCTCTGTTATATTACATGTAAATAGATTTGGAGACATTTTCTCTCTAGGAAATAAACAATACACATGTTATTTTGATTGTCATTAGAAAGCTTTGTAAATTACTATTTGGTTGACATTTTCTGAGGGATTATGAAATAGAAATTTTTTCTAATAATGCTAGACTAAATTACTTATGATTTTATATTACCAGTCTTAAAGAAACCAAAAATATATAAATAGTAAGTTCTATATTTAAGAAATAATTTACATCTTTTTTGTTTTTTTTTTACAATTTTATTTTTGAAAGTAATGAAAAATATTTTATTCTCTACTCTTATTTATATTTAAATTTGAACTCAACCACCTTAATCCTGAAAGCTTTGACACAAGTATAGGTTTGGTAAAATTCTAACCCCTAAATTTGCAATGAACCAAACCAAAGTCATACAAATGAAATTATGTCACTCTCTAAAATTCAAAACAAGTCACATATAGAAAAGATGAAAAAAAATATACCCTAGAAATAAACTTCTCTATGAGAAGACTTTCAGTTTCAGCTCTGACATGGAGCTTGACCTGACCTTATAACAAGGAAAAGAAACTGAACAAAGTGAAAATTGACTTTTCTTGGTCCATCAAGAAGTGAGTTCCAAGGGCAAGCCACCATCCCAGACTCTGAAGAAATGGTGAGTCCAGGGTACCAGCTGGAGTTGAAGCTGGCCCTGGAGTGATTAACTGATAAAAACAAGTATGGCACTTCTGACATGCTTCTAGAGGCTAAATATGGTCTGACATGAGTGAGAAACTCTTTGAGGGACCCGTGTATGGGTTTTACATCCTGGAATCCCACTAGGTTTTTGTGGCTAAGAGTCAAGAAAGATCTTGTCAGTGTCTGGCTTTAAAGGTAGGGAGTGAGCAGTGGGAAATATGCCCAGAGTAACCTCCATGATAAAGGACAATCCTCTAGGAGAAAGAACTTTTGGAAAGCCTCATGTCTTCAGGGAAGGATGTTCCCTCTCCTAGCCCTCTCCCCAACACCAGCATCCTCTAGCCTTCTGGGCTTGCCTAATTAGGGAAAGAAGTATAGGCAATGGCCCCAGAAAAGAGAAAATGTGTCCAAGTTATCAAAAATGAGTCCAGTTTAGAGCATGAACAATAATGATACTTAGAACTAGGTTCATAGTAATTAATATATTCCTGATTCAAGTAACCACTACATTTGATGTTAACATCTCCAAAAGATATAATTATAGTGAGAACATAAAACATCTTCCACTGTTCACTAAATAAGAGAGAGAGAAATTTTAAACAAATCTTCATTTTCTCCCCAAATTCCACTTGTATAGCTATTTGAGAGAGAGAATGGCATTTCTCGTGTAGACCCCAAAATGCATGGAGGTATTTGCAGTGAAGGTTTTTCTGTGGAGTAGAAGATGTAAATCTGTGGGAAAGTCAAGATATTTCTAATTCTAAGCTTAATGGGGTCTTGAGTATCTATAGAGTGAGCATTCTGCACTTGTTGATGGTGGTTCACCTTGCTAGAAGTGTTGATGTTGAAATGCACCATTTCTTTCTAGAAGGCTCTGGGAAAGAATTCAAATGTTCATTTCATTGTGAAAATAACAGCTTCATTTTACTGGAGCTTGCCCTGTGCTGGTCCCTTTGCTGAGTACTGAGCACATGCACAATTTCATAAAAACTTCACAAAATAGGGATGCCTGGCTCAACAGTTTCGTGCCTGCCTTTCGCCCAGGGCATGATCCTGGAGGTCCCGGATCAAGTCCTACATCTGGCTCCCTGCACGGAGCCTGCTTCTCCTTCTGCTTTTGTTTCTGCCTCTCTGTCTCTGTGTCTCTCATGAATAAATAAATAAAATCTTTAAAAAAGTCATAAAATACATATAAGGCATGTACAAGTTTTATCTCCAATTCACAGATAAGAGAATCAAGATCATTTATAGTGATTGTACCAGGATATTCTGCATTTAGGAGGAAAAGCCTGGACTCAATGGCTGTCTTTGGATTCAATCAAATTACAGTAAAAAATTATATGAGTAAAATAAAGTAATACAGAAAAGTCTATGTATTGATTTGGGGTTGGTAGAAACAATGTACATGTAAGTTTTAATCTGCCTGCTAATTAGAATTTGGACAATTTCACAAGTAGAGAGACATTTTCAGGTCCAGCATTCTCATCATGACTTGCTTACAATTCACATCCCAATGATTTTATATGCAAATAGAAGCTGTTTGTATTGACCAAATGAAAAGAACCAAGAGATGTATTTTAATTACAAAAACTGATTGTTAATATTAGAATTTTAATGGACTCCTGGACTGATGAAGAAATAATCAGAAAGATTTGCACTCTTTTATTTTAATTTTACTGAATGTGATGAGGGAAAAATCACCCTTCCTAGGTTTCAGGGTCGCCAAACCATAGTGTTTTGCAATTGATAGGAAGGTTTTAGAAACTACAAAGTAGAATAACATTCATCTGAGGAGAAGAATTGTCAGCATGTGTGTGTGTGTGCATGCATGTATTTAGAGATCCCTAATTCCAATTTATAGTATTAATGAAAGTAGAAAGAAGATACAGTTCTTCTCTTAGCAAGGAAGGGAATCTACCCCTTAATATATAATATCAAACTTTCAATATCTTAAGTATCACTCTAAAATATAATTTAAACTTGTCTCATGTTTCCAGTGACTGTAATTCATTGGCCTGTGGTAGTTTTAAGAAGAGGTGGTTACATTTCTAGATGCATGTATTTGAAAAGAGATGGACTTTGCACCTAATAGTATATCAGCAAAATCAGTATGTATTATTGCCCATTTTGTATGAATTTACAAAATATTGTAGTAAAATAAAACACCTGGACATTTTAAAATATACTTTAAATATTTACTGTTGGGGTGCCTGGGAAGCTCAGTGGGTTGAATGTCTGCCTTTGGCTCAGGTCATGATCTCAGGATCCTGGAATTGAATCCTGCGTCCTGCTTCCTGCTCAGTGGAGAGTCTGCTTCTCTCTCTCCCTCTGCCTGCTGCTCTCTCTGTCAAATAAATAAAAAATAAATAAAATCTTTTAAAAAGATATTTACTGTCATCTCCCAAAAGACCACAGGCACATCAAGAAATTTTAATAAAGAGGGATCCCTGGTTGGCGCAGCGGTTTGGCGCCTGCCTTTGGCCTGGGGCGCGATCCTGGAGACCCGGGATCGAATCCCACATCAGGCTCCCGGTGCATGGAGCCTGCTTCTCCCTCTGCCTATGTCTCTGCCTCTCTCTCTCTGTATGACTATCATAAATAAATAATAAAAAAAAATTTTAAAAAAAAGAAATTTTAATAAAGAGATTTAAAAGTCCTCTGCATTCTGTTTTACTCATAATCGTCAGCAAGGCTGTGTTCTCTTTCAAAGCCCCCACCCCTCATTGCCTCTTTAAAGCACAGAATTGCTGCCTTTTCTGTTTATCACCTGTTCCACTTTCTATATGTTTTATTTTCTAGGGGTAATTCTCTGCTTTTTTCCCAACAAAATCCATCAATTTGCATTTGGCTTCTTTAATTTCCACCTTTCCAACCCCCCTTCATCCCAATTTGGCCAATGTACACATAACACCCTGCATAAAACTGACCAAAAATAGAATTATCTTTAATGGGAAATGAAGGGGAGAGGCTATGAAACTCATATGTGAATGTTTTTCATGTCACACTAGATTTCATTTTTTAAACTCTTGTAATGCTGCCTTCTTAAATGGCTGAGTTGGTATCTGTCTGCCTTCTGTGCCAAAACACAGAGCCCTGGAAAGTCAGGACCTTACATCATGCATGAACACTGCAGGGCTCTCCCCGTCTGGACTGAGAAGGAAGCCTTCCTCTGAAGGATAAACTGTGCGCGGGCACTTTCTTAAGCCCTTATTTGGTCTTGATACACTACACCATAGAAAACTGTCCTTAGAACCTTGGGAGAGTAGGGACACACTTGGAGCCCCGTAAATATCCGACCATGCTTATTAGGGAACTCCTCTGCAGATGTTGCTCTGCCTGTCTCTCAAGAGCTCAAAGGGGCCCTGGGAAGGCGACTAGAAGGCAAAAATCATACAAGTCACATCCTCCCCTGTGTTGCTACTACTACTTCTTCTCTACTTGCCCACTTTCTGTATGGTATACGACTCAAAGTACAGGTAAATATTTGTCATAGGGTGGTAAGTAAATAATTAGTATAATATTGTGGGAATCAATAACCATTTGCTTGGCTTTTCTCAATGAGTCACAACAGCCTATGACATCTGTTCGATGATTGACATGAAATCACTCTTCAGATGCAATGGGATTAATTCAGCAATGTGTATTTTATAATAAGACTTAGAGGCTAGAGTTTGCTCATTTGAAAGTTACCTTTTTTTTATTTGTTTCCACTAACTTTGATACCTATATAAATATGGAGAAAATATGGTGTGGGCATCTTTTAAATTCAAGCACATCGGGACTAACACTGATGGTTCTACTCTTAATTGCTGTTTTATGCTATATGTGCAATCTCTGAGTGACGGGGACACTCAGAGACGTTTGAGCACAGGCATATAGACCCACTTATAAGGCTTCATATTAAATTCATTCAGTGCTTGATCTTCCATCTCTCTAAGGCTTCCCGTTTTTTTTTTCTTTTTTTGTCACCTACACAATCATGGCCTACAGTTGACTGCCTTTATTGCTTTTAATTAAAGCCTAAAATAGATAGTGTCTATTAATCAGTGTGTGAAACTAGTCAGGAGTGAGAGCTTTATACCCTCCTTGCAAGATGGATAATAGGTACATAAAGTGTCCCACCTTTGTCATCGTGGCAGGAAGACAGCCATGTAAGTTAATTATATCACGAGGTAACACCTATAATCTGGGAATTTGGAAGGCAGCACCTATTTTGACAGACCAGTGCCTTTTTTTTTAAAGGAGCAAAAGATATATTTAAAAATTCATCATTTTATGATCATTGTATTCTTTTCACAGCACAGTTGGAGAGAGAATAGGGAATGATATTTTTGCATGTGTGCTTCTTAAATCAGAGTACAGTCAGCTAATCACTGACAATGAATTGAATGTGTTGACTGTGCTCTCCTTCTCCTTCTCCTAATATATTTTAAAATGGCTTGATTTTTTTTTCACATTTCCCAATTCAGATTTACAGAATAGGAACTTCGGATGATAAAACTCTCAGCAACCTGCACCCTTCAGATTCTGAGATGGAGAGAAATGAGGCATTTTCCCTGGTCTTTCTTTTTATGTGCTGGAAAGTCTTTTCAAATTCAATTTAAATGTAATTCAGGGAAGATACATCACAGTTCGTTGGGATGATGAGAATGCCCAATCTCACCAATATACATAGTTGTGCAGATTGAAGTAAAAATATTGAATTACAATTCAGTGAAATTTATCTGAAGCCCTTGAGGGGCTCCACAGAACTCAACTCATTTTCACTTGTTCAAGTGAAATAGGGGGATTTGGGCAGGTGGTGGATTAGTTTTCCACGTTGCATACTTCCAATAAGAGCAGACACAACTGCGTCTCAGAGACAGAAGCATGTGTCATTCTTTAGTGAAAATCACTACTATTTAGAAATGTGGAAAGCAAGAATCTTTGGTCATATTCTGTGTGTAGAGCTGAGTTGGTGGGTGTTTGTTGTTCAAAAGAACACAGGAATCCAAAAACCTGGCATCAAAATGTGAAACTACCACTGTCTGTAAAACCTATCAGTGTCTGTACCTGTCATCCCTGTTTTGTTTTGATTTGCTCATCTTACAAAGGAAAAGGTTGAAATAAATTATCCCAAATTCTGTTCTGCCTCTAAAATACACTAAATAATTGTGATTACTGTTTTCACTAATTCTTCTTCTTACTTCTTTCTCTTACTGGACCCCATCCCCAGCATCCCTCTGCTGTCAACAGTTGCAGGAAGTAGGCATCCGATGGTAAAGAAGTAGGAAGACTATGTATGAAACACAATGTTTAGGAATACCCTTTGGGTTCACAGTGGGAGCCTGGATATCACCTCCAGATTACTTGTCAGTACCTTGCACTCCCTCTGCAGTCACAGCATATCCTTCTGTGCCCAGCACTCCCGGGGCTCCCCACAGTTAGAATTTACTCTCTGTCCTTTGTCAGCCATAGTCCCACAAACTCGTTTTGCCCAGTGGAATGTGATGATATCACATATGCAAGGATGTTAATGGAATTTGTTGGTTTTGTTATTATCCTCTGCCATGGGAGTTAATACCCAGGATGGGGCTCCTTTTTTAACTGGGTCAATGAAAGAGAAGACAACAGGGAACAGAATCAGAGCTTGAAGCACCACAGTCAACCCACAGCTACACATAGGGTTAGAGAGAGAGGAAGGCTGCTTTTCATAAAACTCATGGATTTGGGGGCTCTCCATTGTCACTTAAGCTGACTATTATGAGTCTGTGTCTTCCACGGGATTTTCCTTAAATTAAATTTGTCATGTCTCTATTCCATGGTCTTGATAGTGGCCAAAGGATATCAATGACCCAGGAAATGATCAGGAGATGGGATCTTCTTTTGCCCATTGCTCAAGCCATCTAAATCCACCCGTATTCACTGGAAATGTGTAGTCAAAATATGAAGTCATCAGTCTCACGGCAGCTTATGACAGTAAGTCAAGACGGTCACAGCACACAGTGCCCTAGAGCTGGGACATGTGTGGTTAGTTCTTATTTCAAGGAAATTGGTCATTAGACAATGGGTTCCTTTTTGAAGTTGGGCTGAACTCCTACTTGCTCTAATTTTTGTTACTTCTTACTCATAAAATTTTGAAACATTTGAAAAGAAAGGGATAAAAAAGGAGTCATAGAGATCACCTATCTAGTACCCAAACATCCACACATGTACCCTCCCCAACTCTCAGCTCCTTGGTTAATAAGGAAACTGGCAGCCTCGCAAGTTATAGTAGACCGAGTTATACACAGAATTAATAGCAGCAGCAAGATTAAGATCAGGTGTTACCATATCCTATGTAAATCAAACTTTTCTTCCACTATAGTTCTTGGTCTTTAAAACAGTTTAAATATTAATATCACCTGCACAGTTCTTTGAAAAATATGCTTGAGAATTGAGATTTTTTTGTTGTTGTTGTTATTCATTACTCACATAACCACTGACCAGGCTCTAGATCTATACCAACGATTTGGATTCTTCCACTTCCTACATGATGTAATTTCAGGAAAATTAGGTCCACAAAACTGGCATCAAACCATCATGCCCCCAAAACTTGTAATTATATGTAAAATTTCAAGTATCTAATTTATGTTTCCTGCTTAAATTGCTTATGTGCACTCTATTAGTCAATTAATTCAATTCAATAAAATTTTAAGGACCTGCCACATGCCAGTTTCTTTTCTAGATATTGCCTATGTGTGCCTATAGATGAGTAAGTCTACTGCCTTCCCTCAAGGAGCAGGAAAACACATAAACTACTCTGTAAGTGGTGTTTAGTCCACTCCCTGATACCCAGAGTGTCTTTCCATGCAGAAGTCATGGCAGCCAGGACAGATGGAGTGAAGAAAGCCTACAGAACATGTACTTTCTCACAGTCATTCAGTCAATGTTAGTAGGTTAAATCCATCACAGTTAATTACCTGAGAAGTTCCCAAACATGCATCCTCAATGTATATGTCAGTCGAGCCCAGCAATGCAAGCCTTTTCTACTTCCTCTGGTCTCAGTTTTTACTCCTATGTAAACCTCTGTCTACCCAAATTTTGCTACTCTCCAGAAAGATCTATTTTGACAACCAGGTACCTCTTTGATGCTATTTTATCTCATCTGTGGGCTTCTCTACCTTTGATACCATCCTCATGAGGACAAAGACTCTTATCTACCAGGAGCAGGACATGTGCATTTCATGTTAACTGTAGTCACTGCTGTATTTGAGCACACTAGCCATGTGTTTGTTCACTTGGAGTTGTTATTAACAACAATTTAGATTTTGTAGTCTCTGCTGTTCTTTACTTTTTCGGACATCTTACATTTTGATGACTTGTACAAGTGTTTACGGATGTCGTCGTTTCACATATTCTAGTTTCACTCAAACAGGGAATGGGAAGGAAAAGTAACCCTGATGTATTTTAGTTTTTTAAGGTAATATATTAGCCTTTTAATCATTATTACCCACATGCTCCCAAAAAAAACACATCTTTCAAAAATTTTTAAGGAGAAAAACCCACCACTGGTGTACGAAATATTCTTCTGGCTCTGATCATGAGGAAGAAAAAGTAATCAAAGGATCCCCATCTGATTAAATCAGATAAAGCAGGTCAATCAATGCCTAGCACGACTCCAAGACAATGGAGTGCAATAAAGGTTAGAAACTAGGGATATGGAATAACATTAGGAGAATGATAAGTTTATGGTGGGAAGGGGTGGAGTGATGACTGATCATTCTCATAGTCTCCTCGGTATTGGTCAGAATGAACCAGAATGAACAGGCATAGACAATAGATTTTCACAGAACAATTATTTTCCCTGTCTAATTGAAACACCATGTAGAATTGTCAACTTTTTATTGTATCCTGATAAAGGGACACAAAAATATGGATATGAACATAATGTTTTTTTTTTTTTTCCTTTTGCTGAAGAATACTGACAATCTGTCATGGGTAATCTATGGACTAGCATTGAGGGAACTGTTTATGCAGACTACTCAGAATGGGGCAGTAAGAAGTTATTCAAATAAAACATGTAAACATAAATATCTAGACAAAGGGCAGCCTGGGTGGCTCAGTGGTTTAGTGCGCCTTCAG
Organism: Vulpes lagopus; assembly: GCF_018345385.1. Lineage (NCBI taxonomy): Eukaryota > Metazoa > Chordata > Mammalia > Carnivora > Canidae > Vulpes > Vulpes lagopus. Next base: position 7,849,619 of record NC_054839.1, on the reverse strand, counting down.
CCCAGGGCCTGATCCTGGAGACCAGGGATCAAGTCCCACATTGGGCTCTCTGCATGTAGCCTGCTTCGCCCTCTGCTTGTGTCTCTGCCTCTCTCTCTGTGTCTCTCATGAATAAATAAAATCTTTAAAAATATATCTAGACAAAATCACAATAACAATTTCGTTTCTCATGAAAATATTTAGCACATTCAGAAAAAAACAAACAAACAATTTCTAAATTAAGTCTTGCCAACATAAATCTCTCTTAAAGGAAACACTCCAGTCAATCATTTCTAAAGTCTTTAAGTAAGTCTGTTGGTTAGGAAATTAAGCCCAATTTAGTCACACCAGTATATCTATCTAAAAGGCTTCATTTTTACTAGCTAAATACAGGTTATGCCCCTCAAATCAAAGCTATTTCCTTTTCAAACAATGGCAGAGAAGAGTTACTCTTTTCTTATTATAACAAACACTCAGAAGACTCAAGTGGTCACTCATTTGTCAGTAAGACCACAGTTCTTGAAGGGATTTTTTTTTTCGAAGAAAAAAACTTGAAGTCTATGTCCATATGTGTTGGGTCTGACTTTTTTTTTTTTTTTACACCATGTTCCTCTTCCAAATATCTTTCACTTATATTTTCGAAGAGACCATTATGGCCTTAATAAATAAACCAAGAAATAGAATGAGCAATATAATCCATCTGGTGAATGAATCTGATATATCATTATATATGGGTGTTTTAGGTATAGTTGCACTAGTCATTACTCATTCATTAACCATCAACAGAATTGACTTACTAAGTGCTAGTTACTGTTCTAGGCACTGGGGATATTAATTAAAGAAAAAAAACCCTGTCTCTATGTTACCAGTCTAAGCTATGACATCCTAAAAGGATCAAGATTTAGGACATCCCACATTGTGCTAAAGCCCTGGAAGAGTATGCTATATATCATTAATAAATAATTTGACATTTGTTAAAGAATCATAATGTGCCAATCCCAGTGCTAAATGCTACAAGGATGAACACATTAAGGTCTTATTCTCAACAGGGCTTATTACCTATTCAATTTAGCAAATTATAGTCATAGTTCAGTGTAATGAGTGCAACTATTGATGTATGTGTGTTCTCAGTCCGGAGACAGTATAAAATGAGGAAGAAACACAAAGGATGTTGGGAGTAGAGTATGCTCAGGGATGGCTTTTCAGAAATCAACTTTTAAAAATTTTCAGGATTGCTCTCCTTTTAAAAAAAATTTAATTATGGGAAATATCTTCATAGCTGCAACATCAAAAGTTAATAACAATTCAGAAAAATATAACTTCCATCCTACCACTCACCTCCATGCATAGAATTCAATTTCTAAACCAAATGTGAGGGGCACCTTGGTAGCTCAGGAGTTGAGTATCTGCCTTTGGCTCAGGTCATGATCCCGGGGTCCTAGGATCGAGTTCCATATCCAGGTCTCTGCAGGGAGCCTGCTTCTCCCTCTGCCTATGTCTCTGTCTCTGTATATATCTGTGTGCCTCTCATGAATAGATAAATAAAATATTTTAAAAAATAAAATAAACCAAATCTGAGGAAAATATAATACACTTCTTCAGAAACATTCTGATGTGTTGTTAAATTCAGATTTCTGAGTCCAGCATAGACATGTTGAATTTGAATATCTGGGTGTGGGATATTGGAGTCTGCACTTCAAACAAGTATCCTATTCTTAAGAATAGTGGAGTCTAAAATCTCTGGTCTTTTGGGTTTTGGTAAGATGATGTGGGCAACGGAGTTATGTAGTTGCACTGGGGTACAGAGTGGTTAGAAAGACAGGCATTCCTTGAGCTCACTACAAACCTTGGTATTTGGAATGTTGGACAGGCTTTGGGGAGGCATGCGAGGTAGGTTAAGAAGGAGAATGAGGCACACTTGCATTTGACATTTTAGAAAACTACATCTGGACTCTTTATGGAGCACAAATGAAATGATTATTTAAGTTTGGAAGAAAAGGGATCAGTAAAAGAACACATCCAGTAGTCCAGGGGAGAGAGATGAAGGTCTGACTCAGGGCAATGTATGTTTCCAATACACTATCTCCTTGACTTACCAGACCACAAAATTTTCCTCAACTGGAAATCTGTTACTAGACATCCCAACTTAAATAAAAGTATCAGCATCCATTTAAAATTTTGATATTGGGACACCTGGGTGGCTCACCAGTTGAGTGCTGCCTTTGGCTCAGCATGTGATTCCAGTCTGCAGATCAAGTCCTGCATTGGGCTCCCTCTGATGAGCCTGCTTCTCCCTCTGCCTATGTCTCTGCCTCTCTCTGTGTGTCTTTCATGAATAAATAAATAAAATCTTTAAAAAAATAAAATTTGATATTAAGACTATTTTTGCAAATTTTCTCTTCATCTACCTTTTTAAAGATTAATTCATTGTTCCAAAAGGCATTTCTAAAAGCTAGAAAATCAATTATCAGTCAGTAAATCTTAAATGAACTTTTTCTTAGAAATAAGCAACTAACATAGAGTTCCTTTTACTTGATATTTCTTCAGCCTTGTAGAGAGAAATGCTATAGTTGTAATTAGGTGTCTAGAGAATGCATTTAATAATTATAACACATGAATATGTATCTATAATTTGATTTTTGAAAATACTGTATTATCTGGTAATATTTTGAAGCTCTTTGGACATGGGAACATGTTGAATTCTAATTGGTAGAAACCAAGCCAATATTACTTTCCCATACATAAATATATGAATGTGCATGTTTAACAAAATATATAAATATTGACCAAGGTCGGCTTATCCTTCTTGTTAGCCTGACTAAACTTTAGACAGATTTCTTTATGACTGTAGTTCCCCGACTTCCCTTTTCTTCAAGCATTTACTTTAGAAAACTTGCCATTGCACATACTTTCTCTGTCCCTTTGGGATGTATATCTTCTATAGCCCAAGGATGTCTTTCTCTAGGACTCCAGAAATGCCATCATAAAGGATGATGGTGCCCCATCTCCCAGTCTCTGTGGGAGGGTAGGATCCTAACTCCCAGTAAGTGCCAGTTAGCAAACACAGCTGCCTTCACCAAATCAACCAACCTCCCCTAATATCTTCCAGGAGCTCACCTCTGAGCTTAAAATTCTCTCATCTTTTGTTTCAATGCAACTGAGTTCCATCTTTTTCTTCTATTTAAATAGTATTGAATAAATCTTCCTTCCCTATTTAATTGCTCTGGGGAACTTTTCTCTTACAATTATGCATGAACGTGTAACAACATGTAATGTAGCTAACTCACACATACTGCATACCTCATGAAAAGAAAAACAGGTCACTAGTTCAGCTGTTTTAGAAAGGAGAAGAAATGGTATCTAACGATCATATTATTCATGCCCTTTAGAATTGCAGCTCATTTATTCACTCATCATCCATTCGACAAACATTTATAGGAAATGCAATCAGGGGAAGCTCAGTATATCATACACAAGTGGAAATCAGTAATAAGATTTGCTCCATCTACAACATTCTTAGCCTTCCTTCCATCATTTTGAGTGGGGATGAGCAGAACTGCTGTGTTATTGCCCTTTTACTAGTCTAGTTCTGGATGGAGAGGTAAAAGAAGAGCTGATTCCTTTAAATATTTTCTTCTCTTTATATACAGATATCTGGGACATGTTTTGTTTTTTTTTTTTGCGTGTGTGTGTGTGTGTGTGTGTGTGTGTGTGTGTTTTGTGCATGTGATTTCATTTCTTGATTTTAGGTCTTCAGATACCATGTTTAACAGTAAAACAACAACAACAAAATCTCCAAGACATTTTAGTAGGGCATGTTTATTTTGAAGTTGCACTTATGGATTTTCCCCCCAAAATGAGTTGGGGATACATTTTTTTCCTCAGCAATTTAGGGCCTGTTCAAAACTGAGTACAAAATTGTGCACAGACCCTGACACCTTCATCTTGAGGATGTTGACCCTATGGTAATCTAACCCCTGATAAAAGTGAGAATTTTTATTTTGGTTTCTAATTCTGCATGGTTTAAAAACAAGTCCAAGGTAGGTAGTTAAGCTGTAATGGCTTCTAATGACTGAGACTTCTAAGAACAATGACCCTCTGAGATGAAACTCTTTGGTCATTCATAGGTTAGTTAACCTTTTGGAAGCTCAAAGCCTCAATTATTTCTAGCAGAGAAGGAACTTCAGAGGACAAACATGTCTGCGCCTTTAGTGATAAATGACACAGGATAATTTAACCAGTGACTTTCCGAAGGAAGAATATTTACTCAGGTGTGGAGTGAATATTGTATCAATAAACAAGGGAAATGAGCATTGGTAATTAATTAAGGATATTGGGACCTAGCTAATTTTTTATCAAAAAAAATTAAGAATGAACATATCAAGGGGATTTATTTAAATGGCTAAATAGATCGGTCTATCAGAAGTCTAACCATTATTTACCTAAGGAAATAATTTTGGTTTTTTATGTGTGTTCTTTAGTAAAAGAGAAATATCTGCTTTCAGGTAAATGTCTGGTGAGTTTGAGCTGATCACTTAATTTGTTTATATTTTATAGGTAGATGCCTAAGCTTTAGTGCTTTATATAGAATAGTTTTTATTTCAGCATTTCTTGTGTGTGTGTGTGTGTTGTTTTTATTAGACATGTATAGCCCTAGAATGTGATCATTTAAGTATTTCTAATGACTGAATATCTTCACCATTCATTACTTTTAATTTTTCATGGACTACCCATTATGAAGAAAAAATGCATTGGATCATATTATTCTTAATATTCAAGGTAGATAGGCCAAGAAAGACCTATGAATTATAACATCAGGGGAGAGACTACCTTTTCTACGCTGATCATTAATTTAGTCTATGTCTTAAATGGACATCAAAGATTGGTTGATTTTAAAATTTTATGTTATCAGGGGTGCCTGGGTCACCCAGTTGGTTAAGCATCTGACTTCAGCTCAGGTCATGATCTCAGAGTCCTGGGATCAAGCCCTGTCCAATATGAGGCTCTGTGCTAATGCTCAACAGGGAGTTGGCTTGTCTTTCTCTCTCTTCCTCTACCCCTCACCCCACTCACGCTCTCTCTTTCTCAAATAAATAAAATCTTTAAAAAATTTTTATGCTATCAGCATATATTAATTCCCTATATTATGTGGAGCACAGCACTTGCCACAATAGAGAAAAAAGGCTTCAAGCCATTTAAGTGCTTTTTCTTTTCTATCAGATGCTGCCTTCCAAGTGATTATGGCTATCCTTGATTTCATGAAAAACTTGATCATGCTAATTAAATTATGCCACTCCTTTGTCTCAAAGTATGTTTGATATTTACAGTTTTTTATATCTGCATTTCCTCTTCAACTGTCATTATTGTAAGCTGCTATATTGGTAGGTCAAGTGTTGCTTCTTTATGCCAGTGTTGTTTCTTTGCTGCTTTGTTAAAATCATTCATCAGGCAGCGATTGTTTTTATATAAGCAATGAGGTATGTGTAGGATGCAGAGCAGTACCACTGGGAGTAGTCTCTATATAATTGCTCAGAATATGCTACTTAAATTCCATTTGTCTTCCCCACGTTGGCGATAAGAGAGACAGTTGTTTATGCATCATTCACCTAGATCATATTGCAAGAACTAGGAACTGTATTTGCAAGTACAATTGCATAGTGCCTGGCAAGACTCACCATAGACCTAGAATGACAAGGATGTTTTCAGGATGCATGGATAATGTGTGTTATACACCTTGTTATAAAATGTTGGCAAGTGTGTTGTATTATCTTTGATGTAGAAAATCACTCCTCCCCTCCTTTGCCTCCTCTGTCTGTCTTTGTCAGACCTCTGCTGGATTATCTGTGAGGCCCATATAAGGTGCCACTGGCAGAAATTGGGAGACATGGCAAACTTCCTTGGGAACCTCTGAGAGAGAAGAGCTGCAAATAAAGGTCGTAAAAAAGTTCATGGAGAGGGAATGTCCCCTAAATGGGATCCACATTAGCATCTGAATGGCACAATATTTTCACTAGTTACTGAAATCATATTAACCTTTTGCAAATTGCAACATGATACATAGAATTGTATAATATGGTTCAGGTTTCATCTTATGAGCACTTTGACCATCAAGGTTAACAAGACAATATGGTATAAACGACAAAGGACCCAGACAATTCTACTATTATTTTTGGATATCCAGCTAGACATAAAGGCAATAATGACTTGAGATGTCCAGAGTTAATTTTAAGGTAAAACATATATGATTTAGAAACCTAGCAATACAGGACCACTCTAGAGGAAGCTCAGTTTTTGATGTAGGCTCAAAAAAAATAGCAATCTAGTTGAGTTTGTCTAAAAAGACAATGGGATAGGTCAAGAGAAAAAGTGAGAATAAAATACCCTAGTTAGAGAAACAAGATGTTAGATTTAATCAATGGTGTTGCCATAAGTCATTTAATTCATAGTACGTAATGTAAGTGGATGTGTTGGTAAAAATCATATAAATAGATAAAAGGTGACAAAGTAAGTTGATATTTGTGGAAACAAGTAAGGTGGCTTATTTACAGTGCCAGGTAGAAAATATTCAGTGTGCACCTGAGGCTATAGAAACAAGCATAGAGACAAATTAATGGGCAGAAATATATTATGATGAAAAATAGGGTTTGTGATTGTGCATATGGACTTCCCATGGACCATGACTAAAAAATGTCATTTTGAAAAGTATTCATAATAAGCATACTTTAGCATTACTAGTAGTGTTTTTTCATTTTAAATGTCCTTTGAAATATACTACATTTTGAGTCTAAAATACATGATATATTTTAATATGTTCATATAAAAAATTGAAACTGGGTCACTGAGGGAACATGACTTGCTTTGGTCTTGTTTATACATCACTCACCTAGCTCGTCTGGCAGGAACTAGGGCTGATATTTGTAAATATACAATCCCTGTATTGTGAAACATAAGAAAAAAAAGTTAAATATCCAAGTGAACGCCTTGGAAAACAGAGTGAGAGTTTCCTTAGTTGTTTAGTTAGAAGTGAGGGTTTCCACCATAATTTTGAAGTGAAAAATTAGATTTTTAAAGTGGGAATCTGGAGTAGTGTCCTTAAGTACTCTGTGTCCTTACCCAAGTTCCTCCATAAATAGAACCAGGAAAAGAACTTCAAATTTTGTTGGAAGTGATTTACTGGAATTTCCCAAAGCAGATACTTACTGTAGGAGCATCTGAAAAACAGAAGGAGGTCTTAGACACATTTGTAGATTTAACTCACTGTCACTCTCCGTCTCTTCACCCCCCCTGGCCTATTCATCTCTCCCTCTCTCCCTTTCTTTCCTCAGACACAACTACTTACTTACTAGGAAATGTTGGCAAGTAACCACTTTGTGCATCAATTTCTATGAAAAAGAGACATAAAAACCCTACCTACATGGCAGGGTTGCCTCCAGAATTAAATATGTTAACACATTTACTGCAGATGCTACTGGTTCAGGTCCAAGTGCCCTGGATCCTTGGCTGGCTTGGTGGTCTGCATTTCTTCTTGATGAAGCTGGAGCTTCTGCACTTCCCTGTCATTTATTTCCCTCTGCGGCTTGTCCTTGGGGTGATGGAAGCCTCCTTATAAGGGGAGACCTAAAAGTTTCCTCGAAGCCCTACAAAACCCAAATCCTTTGTATTTTTTTTAAGAATGTATTTTTTTTTTAATTTGAGAGATTGAGAAAGAGGGAGAGAGAGAGAGAGAGAGAGAGAGAGAGAGAGAGAAAGTACAAGTTGGGGAAGGGGCAGAGGTAGAGGGAGAAGCAGACTCCCCACTTGAGCAGGGACCCAGATACAGGGTTCAACCCCAGGACCCTGGGATCATGATCTGAGGTGAAGGCAGTCGCTTAATCAACTAAGCCACCTAGGTGGTCCCCCCACCCAAGTACCTTGTATTAAGACAGCTCTGAGGAGCCTCTGCTGGGGTTTGGCTACACACTGGACCCTGCCTGACACCACATTTTTGAGTAAACCATTTTCTCCTCCCTAGCCTGCTTTTCTGTCATCATGGGTCTTTTGTGAGACTTTCCATTGAGGTATAGCATGAATGCTCTGCTTCTAGGCAACCCAACCTAAGGCTGCACGCAGTTGATCCTTGAACAACTCAGGGGTTGGGTCGCTGACTCCCCTCACAGGCAGAAATCTGTGTATAATTTTTAACTCCCCCCAAAGTTAACAACAGAGAGCCGACTATTGACCGGAAGCCTTATTGATAACATAGTCAAATAACACATAGTTTGTAGATATATTATATACTGTATTCTTACAATCAAGTTAGCCAGAGAAGCGAAGTCATTAAGAAAATCAAACGGAAGAGAAAATACATTTACAGTACTGTATTTATCAACAAAAATCTGCCTATAAGTGGACCCATGTTGTTCAAACCTGTATTGTTCAAGGGTTGCCTGTACGTGGAAAACACTGAATGTTCTGGGGCACTGTCAGTGCTCAGTAAAAAAAGTGCCTCATGCTATTATTTCCTTCCCCAAGTATGCAGGGAACACTACTATTTAATAGGCATTCTTCTGGCGTGGGTCTCTTCCCCAGACAGTAGGTAGTAACAAAGCCCAGGGCATTGAGAAGAAGCCTGCAGTGGCTACACAGCGGGTGGGATTGGAGATTCAGTGGGGAATAGAGTAAATCAGTAGCCTGAGGAAGCACATCAATCAGGAAAATTGCTGTTCACTGAATTTTTCTTTTATTTTGTGAAATACCTGGTGAGAAAGGCAGCGATTGTTTGCAAGTCATTTTCATATTACATTTGATAATAAATGTACTTCTCCCAGTTTGTGTATTTTCTTTCCCTATCAAAATATGGGAGTATTTGTATTTATTCCAGTTCTGCCTTATTTAAGTGGCATTTTCAAGTCAGCTTCTTATCACAAACTGTGGCCTTCCTAAATGACTTACTCAATTAACCAGTTGGCAGGATTAATTTTTTGTTTCAATGGTTATGGTTTTTGGTTCTGGCTTTGTCAACACGTTGTCTTTTACAAAAAGCACCACAATAAATCAAATGATAGGTTCAGCATCCCAATACAATGCTCTTTACTAGCTTCCTTCCTTCCTACTCAGAACAACTCCATAAGGATCATGGATTTTCTGAAATCTAGATTATTTGCATTATCAAGATTTCAAAGATATGAATGAAGCCTATTTAAACTCCATGCACTGTGATTCACATTAGTAGAGATGTTTGCATAATATATATAGTATTCCCTCAAGCAGAGGGCAAGATAAAAGTGCTTACCGAGTGGAGCTCCAGGAAAGTGCATAAGGACTTATCTAAAGGTCACTGAATGTTATAAGAAATGCTGTTCATAACTAAAAATAGTTACTATAATGAAGTTAAAGGTTTATACCTAAAAAAACTCAGATTTGAAAAATACTCTGTTGCCCTGTAATATCTTATTTTGTTCTTGACTTCCTCCTCTGCCAGAAAACATGAGGGGAGGTGAGCACAGGTGGGAAGGTTTTGAAACCTAAACTCACCAATTTTATAGATATCTTTCTTTCTTCTATCTCCAGGCTGTCCACATGCTCTCATGTATCTTAGGGACCTAGAGACTCAACTATACCTAGGAGTGAACTGGCCGAATCAATGTATGATTAAGATTTGAAGAGGGGATCCCTGGGTGGCGCAGCGGTTTGGCGCCTGCCTTTGGCCCAGGGCGCGATCCTGGAGACCCGGGATCGAGTCCCACGTCGGGATTCCGGTGCATGGAGCCTGCTTCTCCCTCTGCCTGTGTCTCTGCCTCTCTCTCTCTCTCTCTCTCTCTCTCTCTCTCTCTCTCTGTGTGTGTGTGACTGTCATAAATAAATAAAAATTAAAAAAAAAAAAGATTTGAAGAAATGGTGCAACTGATTTTCAAAATGTCCTTACCATTTGCAGCCTCCAGGCATTTTGCTTGAGTGATCCAGGTGCCTCACATCCTCATCAGTATCCCCTGTGGTGTGACTTTTTCATTCTAACAGGTGTGAAGTGGTATTCCATTTTAGTTTGAATTTGCAGGTCCCTAATGACAAATAATACTGAGCATCTTTTTTTATACGCTTATATATTATCTTATATATCTATTTTGGTGAAGTATTTCAATCAGTTTTAAACTAAGCCCTTTGTTTTCTGATCGGTGTGGTCTGGAAGTTCTTCATCCCTCCTGGACCCAAGTTCTTTATCAGGTATATGATCTGCGAATATTTTTCTTTGGCTTTTCTTTTCATTTCCTTAACAATATTTTTCAAAGAGCAGACTTTTTTTTAGTGGTGATAAAGAACAATGTATTGATTTCTCATTATACAGCTAGTACTTTTGGTGTCATATCTAGAAATAGCTCTGCCTAACTGAAGAACTGAAAAAGATGCCTCTGTGTTTCTTCTGGAAGATGTATTGTTTTAGATTTTATATTTATGTCTCTCATCCATTTTGAGTACATTTTGATATATGGTCTGAGGTGTGGATTGAAGTTCGGCTTTTCTGCCTATGAATATTCAATTGTTCTAGTGCTGCTGTAAACAGTTCCCTTTCTCCATTCAATTGTCTTTGCATCTTTGTCAAAAATCATATGTACATTGCCCGTGTAGATACATGTCCATTTCTGAACCGTATTCCCTTCCAATGCTCCATTTGTTTGCCTTTGCACCAATACCACACTGCCTTGATCACAATTCCTCCAGCTGTTGACTCAGACAGTGGCTGCAATTCTACCTTCCTCACCACAAGGTGATCTCTCCTATGTGTGCCGTCTCCTGAGCGCTATTCCACAGCCCTGGTGGACCTTGTAGAGTTCTCTCTCCCTGTTTTCACTCGCTGCCCTACGGTTGTTTTATATTATGTAAATTTTATTATATAAAATCACTTATATTAAAACCCTCATTACTTTGTGGTTTCTGTCTCCAGATTGGATTACAGGCTGATCCAATCTTTTCCCATCCTTTTACTTTTAACTTATTTTTGTCCTTATATTTGAAGTACAGTACTTGCATTCATCAACTCAGGTTTTGCATTTTTATATAATCAACAGGTTTTGGGGTGTTTAGACCACTTACACTTAATAAAACTATTGATATAATGAGGTTTAAATCTGCTGTCTTGCTATTTAATATCAGTTATTGCTGTTCTTTGTTCTCCTGTTTTGTTTTATTTTTTCTTTTTTGACTACTTTTTAATGAACCGAGCATTATTTAAATCATCCTACATGGGGGCACCTGGATAGCTCAGTTAGTTTGAGCCTCTGAATCTTGATTTTGGCTCAGTCCATGATCTCAGAGTTGTGAGATTGAGCCTACTGTTGCTCTGAGATGTGAGCTGTGTGTGAAGCCTGCTTAAGATCCTCTCTGTCTCTCTCTCCCCTTCTGTCTCTCCCCTCCCCCACTTGCCCTCTCTCTCTCTCTCTCTAAAAATAAAATAAAATATCCCACATTATTTTGTTTGTTGGTTTATTAACTAGCTATAGCTTTTTTTTTAGTTTAGTTTAGTTTTGTTTTGTTTTAGTGGTTGCTTTAGGTTTTAGAGAATGCACATTTAATCCATCACAGTCTATCATTATACAATTTTTGCATAGGACAATAAGCTTAAATAGTATTCCATTCCTGTCTTAACCAGCTTTGTGCTATTTTGTGATAAATTTTACTACTTTACATATATTACAAACCTTACTCTATCTACATTGTTAGTATGTTTGCTTAAATAGTAAATCACCTTTCAGAAGTTTAAACAAAAAGGAATATCTCATACTTTTCTATATCTAGTTATACTTCATTCCTCTGTGTAGATCCAGATTTCCATGAGATATGATTTTTCTTCTTCCTGAAGATCTAGCTTTTACTTTTCTTATAGTACAGATCTATTGGAAATGAAGTTTCCTGGATTTTGTCTGTCTGAAAAGTTTATTTTGCTTTTGATCTTTGAGAGATTTTTCACTGAGTATGGAATTCTATACTATTGAATTCATCGAGTATAGAAATTGAAAGAGGGATCCCTGGGTGGCGCAGCGGTTTGGCGCCTGCCTTTGGCCCAGGGCGCGATCCTGGAGACTCGGGATCGAATCCCACATCAGGCTCCCGGTGCATGGAGCCTGCTTCTCCCTCTGCCTGTGTCTCTGCCTCTCTCTCTCTCTCTCACTGTGTGCCTATCATAAATAAATAAATAAATAAAGAAAGAAATAAATAAATAAATAAAAAAAGAAATTGAAAGAGATGATTTCACTGTCTCCTCATTCACATTCTCCCTGATAAAATATCTGCTGTCAACCTTATTTTGTTCTTGGGGTTTTGCTTTGTTTTGTTTTGTTTTTGTTTTTGTTTTTGTTTACACTGCTTCTTTTTAGGATTTTCTCTTAAACTTTGGTTTTAACCGATTCAGTTATGTAGATGTATATAGTATTCCTCATGTTTATGAAGTTTGGCTCCATTGAGCTTCTGGGATCTCTGAATTTATAATTCAATCCAATTTGGAAAAATTAAGCCTTTTTTTTCAATTTTTTTTTTTTTTCTGGCCACGTCTCCTCCTTTGAGGACTCCAACTACAAGTGTGTTAGGCTTCTTGAAGTTAATCTCATGATTAATTGATATTCAGTTCATATATTCTTTCCTCCCTCTGTTAATCATTTAAGATAATATATATTGCTATATCTGTAAATTCCTTAACCTTTTTCTACAATATCTAGTCCACCATTTATCTCATCCAGTATATTGTCCATCTTAGGCACTGTAGTTTTCCTCATTGGAAATTCCATTTGGGTCTCTTTTATATTTTTCTACGTCTATATATTTTTTGAGCATGTGGGATATAGATATGATCATTGTTGATGTCTTTGCATTGTTATTCTAACAGGTGTCAGTTCTGGGTTGGTTTTCATTGATTGGTTATTCCTCTTGTCAAGTCATGTTTTCTTGCTTCTGTACATACATATCTCACCTATTTGGATGCAAGATGGTGAACTTTAGTCTCTTAGGGACTAAATATTTTTGAATTCTTCTTATTAAGTGTAGTTCAGAGGTGTCATTTAGTTGGAAATAGCTTGATACTTTCATGTTTTCTTTTGAGATTTGTTATGAGGACTAGAGCAGTGTTTAGCTTAGAGTGAATTGTTTCTCACTAGTGTGTCAGGACTCTTCTCTATGGATGCCCTGTGAATAAGAGTTTTCTGATCTCCCTAGTAGAAGCAGGTATTACTGCTAGCCTTGTGTGAGCTCCTAATCCTGTTCTCTTTAATCATTTTGAATCAAACAAACTTAGAGACTTAACAAACTTAGAGACTTACAAACTTAGAGACTTAAAACAATACCTGCTTATTTTCTACAGTTTTGTAGGTCAGAAGTCTAGACATAAGCATGGCCTAGCTGATTCTCTGCCTTTAGTTTCATTAGGCTCAAATAAAGATTCTAACAACACTGCATTCCCTTCTAGAGGCTCTGAAGCATAATATGTTACTTGGCCTGTTCTGGTTTTTGGCAGAGTACATTTTGGTGTGGCTGTAGGACACAGATGTTTCTCAGTTTCTAGAGGCTGGCCAGTAGCCAGCTTCAAATCCAAGTTAGGTTTGTCAGGTCCTTTCAGACTTCTACTTACTCTCTGTGACCTTTCCTACTGTCTCATCTCCTGTCTTTTGGTCTCTTCTTCTCCAGCATTGCTTTTACTGACTCTTGTGCCTCTTTTTTTCTATGTGAATTTGGGATCCTCTTGATGGTCCAGGAGGACCTCTCTATCTGTAAGTCAGCTGATTAGTAATCCTAATCCTATCCACAGAGTTTCTTCTTGACAGTGCTTGATTGTATCATCTGAATAGACAACCAGAGGATGGTAATCTCAGAGTGTCATATTTAGAATTCTGGTTATTATGTTCACCAATCACTGACTCTTTTTGGTTTTATACTCAGTGCCTTTAAAATCAGTGTTTCTTATAATTGATCTGGAGTTCTGTTTGTTAAAGATGGCATTATAAATCTGTTTCCTGCTATTCCATTTTGGACAGAAGGTGATGTCAATGTTCAAACTTTTAGTATTTCTCTTCTGTCTGCCTAAGATGATGTCTGTGTGTTACCATAAGAAGTGGAGAGGGGGCTTTTGGCATGACAGAGGGACCTGGTTTTATTCTTGAACTTGTGCTTCTATCTAATATGCAGTGTCTGAGTGAGTCTGATCCTTGCTACCTTGGTGCCTGTGAATACACAGCTGGTCTTATGGATTGTGTTGTCATCATAACATCCACTGTGGAAATCCATGGTCTTAGACCTTCAGCTCTATGGAGAATTAGTCACACTGTTTTCTTTGTCCTAACCCTGGTTTTCTGTTGGAAAACTGAAACTCAGAACAGACACAATCCCTATTCCCCTCTCCACCCCACATTCTACATCTCCACTTGGAAGAAGAAACTTCTGACCCATCTTGAAAGCCACGCAATGACTGTGGGTAATCAGGATTGCCATCTTAGATAAGTCTATACTTTGATTTCACTTTCCAAGTTCTGAGGTTGGCTCCTACATTATTTGTCTAGAACTTCAGATTGTAGGGTTTCTCCTGATTGCTCACAACCTAACCCAGGCAGCATCTGCAGAAGACAGACACACCAAGGTCCTGGGTTTGTGGTGTCATGTTCCTGGTCTGTGGGTGCTGTCTTCCGAATTCTCCACCTTCCTCCTACCTGTCCTAAAATCTTCCCTTGCTCCTCACCTGGACAGAGAAAGAAGACTTTCTACTTTTCCTGAGTAGGTTCCCTGGAAAAAATCTTTTAACTTTTTTACCTCCTAATGATAATTTAGGCTTTCTAGGCTTTTCTTTTGTTATGAAAAGAGAAACATACAAACAAATGAAAATGTTGATTAATGTAAAATGCATTTAATAGAATATCACAAAATAAAATCTACAAAATCATAGAGTCACATGTCAGCAGATTAATGCCTTTCTGTCCTCTCAAAAAATATCTAAGGCATTTCTGCACATAGATCAAGTCTTTGTAAAATAAATACAGACAATGGATAAAATGTCAGAAAAGTTGTGTAAAGAAAGGGCATAGAGGGTAAGCTGACCTGTTCAATACTGAATTACTGAATTGAAACAGCAATGGAGAGGAAAGAAAATAAGGAGCCACTGGGGGCAGGTTTCTGGCAGACAGTTTTCAGAGAAAATATAGAGATCAGAAGAGTAGACTCCAAAGTAGCCATTATGGTCACTTAGAAGAAAAATGAATGAAAACAATTATTTTCTTTACATCAAACAATGTATGCTATCATTGTATCCTGGACAAAATCTACTAAATGTTCCTATACTTTTGACACTTCTTGGGAATATAACCTTATCACAGATGAGCCCCAGCATAGTTATCTTAGTTCCATATTTATAGCTATAGCTGGTTGATAATATTAACATAAAGTCAGATACCTTCCCTCAAAAGAAACTTCAGTGGACCTCATATGACTTTTTAAAATTCCTCTTATTCAAAATAATTAATGTGAATTTAGCAAAATCTAAAAATATTAATATATATACATGCACAAATGTGTATATGTATACACACACAAATATATATATATATATATATATATATATATAAAATTTCAGATCACATATAAAAAGACAAGTTTACAATAGCAGTAAATTAATGGAGAAAAAGTCCTAGCACACAGCACAGCAATAGCATGGTGCTTTATTCCTACTGAATGGAGTAAGGTGAACAATCTGAAGAATGGTGTCATGACCAAATTGATCCACATCAAAGAAAAGAGAAATTTATTAGTGCTCAGAGAGGTAGATACCAGACCTTATATTCTTCTCTCTTTTTAAATACTAAAGCCAGAAAAGGGGGGATTTAGGAGTAAGCATCTTGAAGACTTTTTCTCTCCTATTATCACTGGAGTATGGTTAATCCCTTGGAACAACCAAAATAAGTTTGAGAGAGTTACTTGTTTTTCTAACTCCTTCTGAAAGTGGTTTCCCTACTTCTATTGTCTATTGGCAAAGTCTTTAATAACATTTATCTTTTGACCTTTTATCCATTTGCCCTTTGAGTTTATTTGCACCAGCCCTGTGAATCCATGTGATAAGAAACCATCTAGTAGGTATTTGCCCTGTAAATCAAAACCACCTCAAAGCAGCTTTTGCAACTCTACAGGACTGCACTTTTTTTTCTCTGTCTGCAGACAACAGGCAAACACAATGAAGAGATTCAAGTGTGAATTACAGATTCAAGCTATTTGCTCTGTTATTTCCTGTTTTCCACTCATATTTGAAAAAAATCCACATCACCTATCTCAAAACACAGAGATGAGTATCAAATCACTAGGATACACACACACAAACACACACACACACACACACACACACACACACACACATATATATATGCAATTTACATTTATGGTCAAGAAGGTGGGCAAAATTTACTTTTCCATTTAACTAACAAGCAGATTTGAAGGGGACTGTTAAGTGGAATAAGCATAAACTATTAATATGTTCCTCTTTTTCATTTTATTATTCTGTCAAAAGGACAGAAAAACCCCAGATGTAGTACTGGCTTATTTCCAAACTCTGTCATCAGATTAGTATTCAACTTAATGTTCAGGGGTTTAGCCATTATAATTAATCATCCCCTAAGTGCAGAAAGATACTTAATACTCTGTCCCTACTCATTATTTAGATTTTTAGTTCTGTAGTGAAGGACCTCAGAAAAAGATTAATTAAGTCAAACACTTTGGGGTTATTCTCCCATCATTGTACAGAGGATTTACATACATAACTGGCATTAGGGTTGGTGAATATTCCTCCCATAATTCCTAGAATATCAATAAAACCAATGACTGCCTAAGTGAGTTTGTCTAGCAACAAAATACAGACCAGAATTATCCTAATGAGTGTTTCTGATTATTTGTTTTTATTATTTATCTTTTTTCCTACTGAAGTAATAATCAGTTTTCACAATTAAAGCAGAATATACTCTTTTAGGAAAACAGGAGTTGTTTTACTTTGGAAAATTACTAGCTGTATAACCAAGATACTTCTATATATCACCGAATCTCAGTTCGCTTAGCTAAAAAATCAATGCATTAAAATTACAGAATCTAAAATTGCTTGTAATTTAAAAATACTATATTTTGCTATGTAATATATTTAGATCTAGAATGAACCATATGTATTAGAAATACAGAAATCTGAAATTTGCTACTTGAAGTGAAACAAAGAGATTACGAATTTTAGTTTTGTGAGTTCTGGTTTAAAGTGCTTAAAATCTGTCCTACATGAAAAAGTAATGTTTTCAATATTTCATTTTCCATTTATGAAATACACAGTCTTATGTTGAAATGACAGAGATTGTCTGTCAAGTAGTGAAGAACCCATGCTAAGACTTGAGACCCCAAATAGTCAAAGGAAACTTGAGAAAGGAGAAAAAGTTGGGAATATTACACTTTCTGATTTCAAATATATTAACAAGCTATAATAATGAAAAAATATTGTACTGAGACATAATAACAGATATATAGATCAATAAACCAGAATATATATATATATATATATGATTATTCTCAACTAAAGTGCCAAGAATACACGATTGGAAAAGGATAATCTCTTCAACAAATGATGTTGGGGAAACTGGATAGCCAGAGACAAAAGAATGAAACTAGTCCTTTATCTTACACCATACACAAAAATAAAGTTGAATTGGATTAAAGACTTTAGCATAAGATCTTAAACTATAAAACTAATAGAAGGAAACATAGGTGAAAATCTTCACCACA
Organism: Vulpes lagopus; assembly: GCF_018345385.1. Taxonomy (NCBI): domain Eukaryota; kingdom Metazoa; phylum Chordata; class Mammalia; order Carnivora; family Canidae; genus Vulpes; species Vulpes lagopus. Next base: position 7,831,889 of record NC_054839.1, on the reverse strand, counting down.
GTGGTCTTGGCAAGGATTTCTTTGATATGGCACCAAAGGAAAAGCAAAAATAGGCAAGTAGCACTACAACAAATGAAAAAACAAAGCAAAACAAAACAAAACAATAAAAACTGCATAGCAAAGGAAATAATCAATAAGTGAAAAAAAAAACACCCTATAGGGTTGGAAAGATATTTCTAAACCGTTTAGGTGATAAAAAGTTAATTTCCAAAAATATATAAGGGACTCCTACAATTCAATAGCAAATAAACAACCTAATTGGGATGCCTGGGTGGCTCAGCGGTTGAGTGTCTGCCTTTGGCTCAGGGCATGATCTCAGGGTTCCGGATTGAGTCTCATATCGAGCTCCCTGCGAGGATCCTGCGTCTCTCTCTGCCTATGGCCAAATCCTCTCAAATATCACAAGTATTTTAACTGATAATCTTAAACAGATTAGCCCAAACATGTTATTATTGTGGGTTTTATTTATATCACCTACTTTTCATGGATTGGAAATTTATTTATCCTTTTAAAGGAAGAAGATTTTATCTTCCCAAAGTCAGGCTACTATCTCAAACCAAGTTGTTAACATAAGTGAGTTGAGGTTATTGATGGACAATTTTTTGACCCTTTGGGTTAGTTCTCATTAGTCTCTGCCTCTCTCAGTGTGTCTCTCATGAATAAATAAAGTCTTTAAAAATAAATAAATAACCAGTTAAAATGAGAGGAAGGCTTGAGTAGACATATCTCTAACAAAAACATACACATGGCTGACAGATATGAAAAGATGCTCAGCATCACTAATCCACAGGAAAATGCTCAACAAGGTATCACTTCACAACTATTAGGATGGCATGTTCCAAAAACCAAAAAAAAATATCAAGTATGGAGGAGGATATAGAGAAATGGGAACATTTGGTCATGAACCATTGGTGGGAGGGCACAATGGTGCAGCTGCTGTGGAATACAGTGTAGAGATCACTCAAAAATTAAAAATAGAACTCACATATGATCCAGTAATCCTACTTTTGGGTATACATACAATATAATTGAAATCAATTTCAAACAGATATCTACACTCCCATGCTTATTACTCCCATGTGAATAATGCTGTAATAAACATAGAAATGCAGATAAATCTCTGAGATTCTCATTTGAATTCTTATATATGTATGCATATACACATATATATGTAGATAATTACCTTTGTACACACACACACACATATGTACACACACACTGTAAGATTATTCAGCCTTAAAATACCCCCAAAATATCTTGTCATATCAATAGCATGAATGAATCTGGAAGATGTTATGTTAAGTGAAATAAACCAATTACAAAAAGATAAGTATTATGTGATTCCACTTACCTGAGGTATCTAAAACAGTCGAAGTCATAGAAAGAGAGTAAAATTGTGGTTGTCGGGGAAGGGAAATGGGAAGTTGGTCAATGTATATACAGTTTCCATTATGCAAGATGAATAAATTCTGTTGATCTTCTCTATGATAATGTGCTTATAGTTAACAACATTGTATTGTGCTTTGAAAGATGTGTTAGGAGGGTATATCTCATGGTAACTATTCTTACCCCAATAGAAAACATAAATTAAAGAGGTTTGAACTACTTAGCTAATATTCTAACATTCTAGTTCTATGTTTTCTAATATTTCCCCATTATCATAATATTTTTTTCAAATGGAATTCATCATCCAGAACATTAATTCTCTATGTACCCCAAGACTCAAGTCAATCAATTAAACAAATCAGTCTGCAAAATTCGTACCATAGGAGAATCTTGTATTCTCAGCATTTTTTTTTCTCCTGTGGCTTTAATTACCTCTATGGAGGTCATTTATCAAAGTATAAAGCATACGTGGGGTTGAAGTGCTTAGATTTTATATATTTGTCCATATTTTTAACCAGATACATGACCTTTTTTAACTTCTAAAGGAAATTCCAGGTATAATTTACTTAAGTTGGTAAATCAAAGAACAAAATATTAACCAACATTATATTAAATATGTTAATTTCTAAAAATATAAATTGATGGAATAGAATTTGTTATTTTTATTTGCTTTCAACTCAAAATTTTAAATTATTGGTTCTTAATTCACCCTAGTCTATCCAGAAAAATCACTTTGCCCATACCACCAAAGATAATGAATGATTATCTCAAAATGAATTTTTTCCAAGTAGCAACCATAGTTGGGAAACTTATTAGAACACCTGTAGTTCCTGGTGGTTATGTATTTAAAGTGCATATTTTTCTACCTAAATAGATTGTAAGCTTTTGGCTGTCATGACCAAATGTATTTCTTCAATATCCTACTGCAGGAATTGGCAAATATTTTTCAGTAAAGGAGTAAGTAATAAATATCTCCAGCTTTGTGGGCTTCCACAATTGCTAAATTCTGCCATTTTAGTGCAAAAGCACTGTAGACAATATGTTAACAAATGAATGTGGCCATGTTCCAATAAAGTTTTATCTACAAAAGAAGGAAGTCAGTTTAGCTTGTGGACAAGTTTGCTGATTCTTTCACGTGGGCATACAGTACTGCATGATAAAGATGGACTAAACTGCAAAATCAGCATAAAGTCATATTTGCATTTTAACATTTTTTTCCACTTGTTCTGATTTTCAGCACTCCTGTAACACCATTTGAAGATATTTAGGGTAAAGTTAGCCTTGTCTTGTTACTATAAGCCAAAGCACAGGCTACTGGGTCATGACTTCCTAGACTTGGGATATAGTTTTATTGTTTTTATTATGTAAAGGAATCACTATGGAATGCTGAATTAGTCTTGATTTATGAATTATTTGGTTAGATCAATCAGAACTCAGAAAATTATATCAGAAAGTATTCTTATAAAATAATATTAACAAGAAGCTAAAATATACTTTAAAATGTTCTAAAATTAACAACACAAGAAGCAGTAGGTGTCAGTGAGGATGTAGAGAAAGGGTAACACTAGGGTACTGTTAGTGGTAATGCAAACTGGTGCAGCCACTTTGGAGAATAGTTTGGAGGTTCCTCAAAAAGTTAAAAATAGAGCTACCCTATGACCCAGAAATTGCACTAATAGCTATTTACCCAAAGGAAACAAAAATACTGATTGGAAGGGATACATTCACCCTGATGTTTATGGCAACATTATCAACAATAGCCAAAGTATGGAGACAGCTCAAGTGTCCATTTACTGTTGAATGTATAAAGAATATGTGGTATATATGCACAATGGAATATTACTCAGCCATCAAAAATTAAATCTTGCAGTTTGCAACTATATGGATGGAGCTAGCGTGTATTATGCTAAGTGAAATAAGCCAGAGAAAGAAATGCAATACGATTTCACTGATTTGTGGAACTTAAGAAAGAAAACAGACGAAAATATAAGAAGGGGGAAAGAAAAAAGGAGAAAAGGAAACAAGCCATAAGCTACTCTTAATGACAGAGAACAAACTGAGGGTTGATGGAAGGAGGTGGTTGGGGGATGGGCTCGATGGGTGATAGGGATTCAGGTGGGCACTTGTGATGAACTCTGGTTTATATATAAATGTGATAAACCACTGAATTCTACTTCTGGAACCAATATTGCACAATATTTTAACTAACAAAATTTAAATTAAAAAAGTATTCTTCTACACCATTATAATTTTCAGTGTATTAGAGATATAATTATGTTGTGAGGAGTCTAAACTTTGAAAATAAATATATCCACTGTTCTTATTTTTATTTTGGGGTATTTACTCTTATCTTTACACCATCATTTCAAAATATTTGTACTGGATATTGGTTACTTGTTTGGAATTCAAATTGTTAGAAAGGATGCTGGAAAGAAATTTCTTGATTCTAGCATGCCTGAGTAGTGACTCAGTAGTTAAGCATTGGACTCTTGGTTTCAGCTCAGGTAATGATCTCAGGGCAGTGAGATTGAGTCCCATGCTGGGCTCCGGGCTCAGGGAGAGTCTGCTTGAAATTCTCTCTGCCCCTCTTCTTCTGCCTCTCCCCATGCTCTATCTCACATACATAAATAAATCTTTTTTAAAAAAAAGAGAAGAAACCTTGATTCTAAGAAAAACAGTTTTTCTTTAATAGAATCTGGGTGGATCTCTTTCTCATTGTCTAATATTTCTTTCCTCAGGACTCTAGAAAATAAATATGGGAATTAACTATTATTTATGATCATTTGAGTTTCAAATAATGATTTAACTTGTGGTGGATTTCAAAAACAAAAGGAATTTGTTATAAGAGTATAGGTGTCAGAATTTGCCTTGAATAAAAGGATTGAAATATTAGTAAGATTCTGGATGTTTCTCTCACTTTACCTCTTGCCTCTGTGTCTCTTCCTGCGTGTCTCTTTATCCACTGCATTCACCTTGTTCCCTCACAGTCTGATTTTTCTTTGTTTGATGTTTATATGACAAACTGTTTACCAAGAGGGATGGTATTTACATGTCTTCAGTTTCATCCACCCAGAAAGATATCAATCCAGAATCCAAGGTACACATTCAGATTATCTGAGTTCAGCTCATATCACTTGTCCTCATCAGCTGTAGAGGACTTGGGACCATGACAAAGGCTATCTGTTTCTTTTTTTTTTTTTAATTTTATTTATTTATGATAGTCATACAGAGAGAAAGAGAGAGGCAGAGACACAGGCAGAGGGAGAAGCAGGCTCCATGCGCCGGGAGCCTGATGTGGGATTCGATCCCGGGTCTCCAGGATCGCGCCCTGGGCCAAAGGCAGGCACCAAACCGCTGCGCCACCCAGGGATCCCAAAGGCTATCTGTTTCTGATACAAACATGGATGAAACAGGTCAGCAGTCCCCAGATATGGTGACAAAAGGATAGTTTGTGCAAATAAATCAAAATCAAAACAAAATAATACATGTTGCCTCAAATAGCATGCATTCTTAAAAAAGAAAGAAAGCAAGACCTTCTAAATCTTTGAAAACTCCAACACAAAAATATGAGTTACAAACCACGATTGCCTCCTGTAAGTACATCCATATATATTATTTATTAGGTGAAGTAATAGCTTATTTTTCTGTATAGTTTACTGAAGAATTTCATGAGTGTCTTTGCACATTCCTTCAAAATGATGGTCCAGCTTTCCTCACCTGACTTATTAATATAATGGATAATGTTGCTGCATTTCTGAGCGTGCAAACCTTTTTTGTATTTCTGTGCCAAATCTCACTTGTCAATAAAATGTATTTATTTTAATAAAATATGTACTTTTGTTACTGTTTCACTCAGATTTCTGTAATAATGTGTCTAAGTAAGGTTTCTGTTTCTTGATCTCAAACAAGGGAGATGATTGTATTTTCGGAAGGATTTCACTGGAATATTGGACTCCTCATGTCCAAGGTTGGCCTTAGTTGTCACCTTAGGTAATAGCATTTGTCTTCATTAGATAGCTCCTTTTTTGCCACACTTTTTTCACTGTGCTTTAAAGGTACCATTGTCACCTACTTTTGCTTCTGTTTAACAGACCACTGGACCTCCATCTCTTGTAAACCCACATTAGACACAGGATTTGGTCCCTGGGTTCTCATGTGTCTTTCCACCCTTCTTTGGTAAACTCAACCAGATCTTTGGTTTCAACTAATTTAGATATTGAAAATTCCAGAATTTGTGTCCAGCATGGTGTTTCCTCATGAATTGTCCATTGCATCTAAGACATCCACTAGTATCTGAAGACCATACGTGTTTTCTGTGTTCTTTAAGGCATCTGCATTTCCCTGATGATCAGTGATGCTGAGTATCTTTTCAAATACCTGTTGGGCATTTACGTGTCTTTGTGGGGAAAAGGGTCTATTCAAATGCTTTGCCCTTTTTAAAATTGAGTATTTTTTTTCTTTGCTCTTGAGTTGTAGGAGTTCCTTACATGATTTGAATATTAATCCCTTATTAGATGGATGGTTTGGAGTATTTTCTCTCTCATTCTGCTTGTTGTCTCTTCACTCTGTTAATTGTTTCCTATGTTGTGCACATGCTTTTCAGTTTGATGCAATCCCATTAGTCTATTTTTGCTTTTATTGCCTGTAGTTTGGTGTCATAGCCAAAAAAAAAAAAAAATTCAATTGTCTTTACCGATGTCAAGGAGCTTTTTCCTGGGACACCTAGGTGGCTCAGTCGGTTAAGTGTCTGATTCTTGATCTCAGGTCGGGTGTTAAACTCAGGGTCATGAGTTTGAGCCCCACATTGCCCAGCATGGAGCCTACTTTTAAAAAAGGAAGTTTTTTTCCTATGTTGTCTTCTAGTAGCTCCATAGTTTCATCCAACAGGAAAATCTCATATATCTGTTTCTTGTGTTATTCCTTTGATTAGAACTTGAAGACAATCATAAGTAACAATGAAAATAATGAGGAATATTGACTTCCTCCTAGCATGTCATAGACAAGGAAACTGAGGTACAGACAAGTGAATTATGTTTTGATGATCACACTGCCAGTTTGTCATAAGCCAAGAATGAACTCTTGCTTGCTTATTTAGCTCCAAACTATACTAACTGTAATGCACTCTTTTTTTCTTTTTTATAATACACTTCTTATAAGGGATCACAGACTATGAAAATCACACAAATGCCTGTTTCAGTTTCAAGAAACAGTACAGAGATCTTAGTAAAATTATATGACAGTTTTGCATTTTTATGATCATTAATTTCTAGGCAAGTATAATTCCTCTCATAGTTGACTTATACATTATCTCTATTTATTTGGTTTGAACTATTGTTTTAGGATGAGAGAAATGGTATCAAACATCTATCACTAATGCAAATAAATGTTATAATCTTTTTTAAATTCTACCTTTGAAATTTTACATCAGATAAAAAATAGATTATTATTATCACATGAATGGCTTCTCAGTCCCCAGTGAGTCTGCCTTACAGCATTTAAGGAGGAAAATGAAAAAACTAACCATTTGGGCAAGCAAGGCTTGTATACAAATAACATACCTACTGATGATTTAGTTGTGGTTTTGATCTCATTGTTTTTTCACATGTCCACTAAGATGATAAAACCTAATTTATTTTTGAGACATTAAAATATTACTAAGACTCTAAAATCTATTTTATCTATGACTCTATAATCTATTTTCCCTATATTTTAAAAGTTTAAATAAAAGTAACTAAATTAAATAGAAGCCAATGAAACTAAGTACAAGTACTGGCACAGGGGCTGGCAAATATTAGACCTCCAATAAATTGTATATCCTTTGCTTCCCTTCTTTTGAAATTTACCCAAAATTTTCAAAAGAATAGGTTTTTAGTCATTCTGTATCCTGAAAGGTAATAGATATTTAAGATTTCCATTTGCATGGAAGTTTCTGAAGGTAAAGAATTTAACAAACTTTATATTTTCAGTTTGATTCTATAGATATAAGTAGTTTGGGAAGATTTGATTTTTTAAAAGTTTTTAATCTCTGATTGAGGAATACAAATCATAATGAATGAGTACAGGGTAACTGACCTTTACCATATTTCAAATCCCTTAAGCTTTGAATAATTACTGTTCTCAGGGAAAAAATTATCCACTGTAATTATTCAAGTGAAAATTGATTTGGTAACACCTGTGTGAAACTTTATTGTAACAATCTAGGAGTCATATTTGAAAATGTAAGTTATGCTATTCAGCTCCTGGAAAAATGTTTATGTTTCCTTACTTTTTTATTGAAATATAGATGACATACGATTTTATATTAATTTCTGGTTTATAACTTAGTGATTTGACAGTTCTGTGCATTACACATTGCTCACCATTGTATATATAGTTACTATCTGTCATCTTACAAAGTTATTGTGATATTACTGGCTATATTCCCTATGCTGTACTCTTCATCCCCATGACTTATTTATTTTATCACTAGAAGTTTGTATCTTAATCTTCTTCACCTCTTTTTGCCATCAGTGCAAACACTCTAGAAAACAACATGGAGGTTCCTCAAAAAATTAAAAATAGAAATACCATATGATCCAGTAGTTTTACTGCTGGGTATTTACCCAAAGAAAATAAAAGTGTTAATTCAAAAAGATATATTAACTCTGAGGTTCATTTTAACATTATTTACAATAGTCAAGATATGGAAGCAAGCTGCAAGTTCATAAATGAATGGTTAAAGATGTGTATGTATGTATGTATGTATGTATGTATGTATGTGTGCATCTGTGTATAATGGAATTTTATTCAGGAAAAATGTTTTAAACAACTCTAGGAAAATAGCCCAAAAGCATGTTACATTTATTGCTAGAACTTATATTGAATGCTACATGAATGACTTAGACTATATCTTGGTAGGAATATATGAGTAAAGAGAAACCATAAATGAGTTTGAAACTTGCCATACTCTGCCAGAAATTATGGAGTGTAAAAATTGCTGTAGTAAAACCAAAATTACTTTTCATAAAATTATAAATATTTTTAAATAGATTCTATTAATTAGTTAAACCATACAAACACTTAGCTAGATACAGGGAGCTGTTTTTCAAATTTTAATCATATATTCTATTTGACTAAATTAGCTATCAAATTAAGTTAAAAATGGGTAGTTAGGAATTCTATGGAAATGCTGAAATCTCTTGATAATTTGTTTACAATAGTATGAGCTATATGGTTGTGTGCCGTGGGGTACCTTTGAAAAGACTCAGATGAAGACCCTAGCAGGATATGAATCTCACTAATGGTTTGGCTTCAATAGATGCCTAGTATAACTATATAGAAAACACGACATTATTTTTACGTTGATATTTTAAAAAGTGCTTCCAACATATAAAGATTTCCCTGACAGAGTACTTAGGTTAGTATTTACTGCCACTCAAAGACAATTAACTGTTTATTTCTCAGTTCTTCACCAGTAAAGAAACATAGAAATGGTTTCCTTTTTTTTTTTTTTTTTTCCTTTGGTACCTTTAATGAGGACAGCCTCTCAGCAGTTTGGCTGTTTTTTTTTTTTTTTTACCCTCTCAGATATTCTATCTCTAGGCCTTGCCTTTCTTTTTTTTTTTTATAATAAATTTATTTTTATTGATGTTCAATTTACCAACATACAGAATAACACCCAGTGCTCATCCTGTCAAGGGCCCCCCTCAGTCCCCGTCACGCAGTCACCCCCACCCCCACCCTCCTCCCCCTCCAACACCCCTAGTTCGTTTCCCAGAGTTAAGAGTCTTCATGTTCTGTCTCCCTTCCTGATATTTCCCACACACTTCTTCTCCCTTCCCTTATATTCCCTTTCACTATTATTTATATTCCCCAAATGAATGAGAACCTATAATGTTTGTCCTTCTCCGATTGACTTACTTCACTGGAGGGTATTATGCTGAGTGAAGTAGAAATGGTTTCCAAATATTTGACATCTACTAACTTTCTAAATGAAATCAATACGTAAACTTGAATGTTCAAGGGGAAAAAAAAAATATTTCTTTGAAATTGCAAAAATATCCCTATCAAATCATTACAAATGTTTGTTTTCAGTTTGCTAAGACATTTTCTTTTTACTCTTTGTGTCTGGTATAGGAGGGGCGATTTGGAGCTAAGACAATGGGCACCATTCTGCAGTATGTATGATCCAACCAATGGGACAGATCTGTGATTCACTTCAGTAATGAGGAAGGACAAGTCAACCTGATAAAAATAATAAAGTGGAAAAGAGAATATTTGAGATAATTTGGCTATAAATAACATTCTGTATCATTTAGAACATTTTGTAAAAATCAAAACTAGTTTTGAATTATGAAAGTTACTGTGGGTGTTTGAGGATGTGTACACAGCTTTACAGAAGGATATGAAGATTTTAAGTTTTGGAAAATAAGGCATCCACAAATGCAAATGTTATTTTATTCTGTTACATTAAGAAATATGTATTTCTGAGGCATTGGACTCCACAACCCAAGGAGAAGCAATTATGCCAGTTGAAGCTGAAGACTGAGCTTTATGCTTCTACCTTGAGGACAAGGACACGAAAATGGCGGCTGTGGCAGAGTAACGCTGGAATCGTTAGAATTGCTCCTCAAAAACTAAAATAGCAAAACCACACACCCATGATGACACCCACTGCAAGAAGTCAAGAAGCAAGAGCAAGAGGCACAAACCCCTGGCAGCTCAAGACTTGGATGCTATGAGCATCCCTTCAGGAAGAAAGAGAGGGGGCAAGGTGTTACATTGTGGACATGAGAATTAGAGAACCTCAGAATTGCCATCAGGCATTCCCTGGAACATAGGCAGGACAACTTGAGAAAAATCTACTGAAACTCTAAGTATTTTTTTCATATGGTAAATTGTAGATAATTAGCATGAGTCCATGATTTCAGACAATATGGCTGGAGCAATCTGATGTCTATGAAATCTGCAATATCCTTCTACAGCACTGCCCCATAATGAGGGGAGACTATTTGAAAAGAGAACCTAAATTTATCACAAGAGGAATGACTGGGGCAAAAACAAGAGTTAGGCATGTTTAAAATGAACAAAGAAAACTGCTAGGAGATTTCAGATGGAAAGGGACCATAATTTAAAGGATTGATGGAAATTACAGGGAGTGCATTAGAGCTGTGAGTCTAGGAAAATTCTTTGAACCCACTCCTCCTTCCTCAAATGCCACAAAATTAATTAAATGTAGAGAAACAAAAAATAGCACAACACAAATTATCACAGCTGAATCCCATACTCTTATTATTATTTTTTTAAGGATACATTGAAATAGAATATTGACCCTGTGGAAAAATGGAAGCACTCCAAAAATGAGATGGCAAAGAATAGATGGAAACAAGCCACGTGTTTCCAAACATGCAAAAATGAATTTAAAAATGATAAAAGGTTTAAAACAATAGCATACATCTAAAATAGAAAAACTCCACCCGAAATGAGGTAATAGTACGTAGAAAAATATGTGAAATAAATGAATAACAATGTTCACCTAGGCATACAAAGTATTTCTTTAGACAAACAGAAAAATCAAAGGGAGAAAAGCTTTTAAAATAAAGAAGAAATAAAGAGCTAAAAGAGAACCAAGAAAAAGTGACTGGTATAGAATGTGTGTAAAGACTGTCCAATTTATCTATAACAAATGACTTCAAAAGCCAAAGTAATGAAACAAAAGTTGAGAAATAATTAAAATTTCTTAAAAGCAGTATATACTGTCAGGAAAACCCCTCTCAATTATAAGTACTGTACCTCACCAACATTCTACCCACATCTAAGACATTATTATAAAAGATGTACCATAAAATTTAAAAAAAAGAATATTCATTGTTTAATTATTTTGTTTTTTTCAGATATTTTAGTTTGTTATAGTTGACATGTAGGAACTTTTCTTCAAGAGGAATCCTGTGGAATCCTTCTTTTTTGCTTTCCAATATCTTTAACTCTTCCATGAAATTTGTTGACAAATACTGGCCCTTCGTTTTCCATAATTCTGGCATGTATAGTTTTATTTTATTTTATTTTTTTTCAAAACAAACCTGACTCCTCCCAGCACACTCCAGCCTCTGGGGAACCATTCACTCACTAAGTGTAACACTGAATTTCCCTCTATACTGGTCACACTGCAGGGAAGAAACAGTGTCCCAACCCTTGCGAGTTTCTTGACTATGGTTGACATGCTCTTATTTTTAACTCACTCTACAATCATTTGTGTCTTTCCAGACATTATGATTTCCTCTGATGTGTCTGAGATAGCCAGCTACTGGCAGCCAAAGATACTTCTACTTGGGACATTTTGCACAAAGAGAAAGAAGCCAGGTTCTGGCTTCAAAAACACTTGGGCTTAAACTTCATCTCTGGCTCATACTAAACATAGAACTTAAGTAAAGAACTTAATCTTTCTAAGCCTTATTTCCTCAGCTGTAAGAGGGCTTTAATGATATTTTACTCCATGGTTTATTGTGGGGATTAATGGCCAGTATATGAAAGTGCTTTGTAAACTCCAAGTGCCCTGCAGGTTTAAGGCTACAGGACCACTGAAAACATCAAATTCAGTGTGTCTGGTATGGAATTCAACTAGCAGTCACTCAGAAAGCATTTATGAGATGCCTGTGAGCCACTGGGCCAGGGCCGGCTGTTGCCTTTCCTCCTAACTATACCAGCATCTCCTATCCTGAGGCTCAGAGTTTGTCAGAGTGCTTCCTCTGCCTACCTTCTGCATTTGCAAAATTTCAGTGTCACTTGAACTCATTTTTTTTTTTTTCCTAATCGTCGATAGCCAGTCAGTGTCCTTCTGGCTTTCTGCTGTTTTCTTTCTAAAGTTTCTGAATCTCTTTCATCATTTCCTTTCTTACACCTATATCTATTTAAGAAAACAAAAAATATACGACTTGAGCATTGTACAAGTATTTGTGAAAATTGACCCATTGTGTTTAAAATTAAAGAAACATAGTTTAAGTACACATTTCCAGCAAAAAGGTGCTAGCAACTGTAGAGTGACTTCAACAAATTTATGGGAAGTAGGCAGTAGAACAAGTGTACAGTGCTTTTAGTGTCAAAGGTCTATGACACAATGAGATAGGAAATTTATACATAGAATTATTGATATATACATGTATTTACATATATAAATCTATATATTTTATAAATATTAATTTATATAAATATTATGTATTTGTATATGTAAATATATATAGTGCCTACATATTTGTATACATATTAGATATATATAAATTATATATAGATATATAATTAGTATATATTATATATAAATATATATGTGTTTATATATTTATATATGCTAGATATATAAATAAATAAGATAAATATAATAAGTAATAAATTTACTATATTTATATATATACTAAGTACATGTGAATATATCTAATTTGTATATATTTACATTTTATATTTTCACATGCCCAGTCTTTTATCTATCTATCTCTATATATATTTATATATTTATATATTTTGGAAAAGAGTCCCCAAAGAACTTTCCAAAGATGGAGTCCTGCTAGAATGGTTCCCAGGGCATCTTCATTTAATCTGTATATCAGAGTCTGGAGTTAATAAGAGTGACAGAATTAGAATAATAATAAAAATAATTTAAAAAACAGTAGCAGCAGGATTAGTCTACAGTTGTTTTGTTGTTGTTGTTGTTGTTTTTAAGACAACAAAGATGTCTGAGTTCCTTCTGACTGAAATGTGGAAGTTAGCTTGGCTCAAGCCACCTTGAAAAGGTCATAGTGTAGGAAAAGATAAATTAACAAGACTGTCCCCTGGGAGAAACAGAGAAAATGGTCAAGAACTATACACAGATAAGTATCAGGCCTAAATAATTTCACAGGATGTTCTATCAATTATTTAAGAAATACAGTAAAATAAAATTCACTTACTATAGCAAATGAAAAATCTAGGAATAAACATAACATGCAATGTGCAATATTTACATAAAGAAACTTTAAAATATACTTTTCCTGTCAGGGAGCATGAGAACAGAGAGAGATTTTAAAAAAGATATTTCAGTTTTTATTTATATTTATTTATTTATTTTTTAAGATTTTATTTACTTATTCATGAGAGACACAGAGAGAAAGAGAGAGGAAAAGACACAGGCAAAGGGAGAAGAAGCAAGCTCCATGCAGAGAGCCCGACATGGGACTCGATCCTTGGTCTCTAGGATCACACCCTGGGCTGAAGGTGGCAATAAACCGCTAAGCCACCCAGGCTGCCTGGGGTTTCAGGTTTTAAAAATGAGGTTATGATTATGTTGATACCAAAAATAGCTCAAAATCGTACTGAATGGGTTAATATCATTTTCTGAAGCCATCTCTTCCCATTCTCCAGGTGATGGAAGGCATTTTAGATCATTGCAGAGGGCAATGGAAATAATCTCTTCCATGGTTCAGTGAGTTCAAATCGCTTCACACGGAAAAACAGCAGCAGAATGGAGAGAGAACCATTACTTCAGATCTCAAAACAACAAGACCTTTGGAAAAGTCAACAAAATACACACATATGAAACCCTCAGACAGCTCTCTGTCAGGAAAGTGAAAGACACTGGAGTCCTCTCCAGAGGCAACCAATGGAACTATCACAGTGACTACAGTCCTTCTGACCTTAGCAAGAAACCTTCTGAAACTCATGCTCCATTTGATTCTAAAGCCAAAGAAAATTTCCTTTCAGGGGAAGATGTTGACTTCCTTGACTTGGAAAATCTTTTTTCTCAAACCAATGTGGAATGGACAAAAGAGACACCTCAGAAGAGTACTTTTCTCTCAACCCAGAAGAGTTAAGGAAAGCTAAGTCATAGACAGTAGTTATGCTAAAGAAACAGATGTGCAATCATCCCTGAAATTTTCAGAGATAGTGCTGAACTGAAGGGAGCCTTAGATTTAGAAATTTGTGAGAAGCAAGACATGGGCAAGCAGTCTAGTTCCCCAGGAAGCCACATAGAAAACATATGGAAGGTATGTGAAGATCTAGATAAGGTTAAACTCATTGAGTGTTACCTTACTAAGAACAAAGAAGGGTCACAGTTATCTTAAAAGTTAAATGCTGGCAAAAATATTGAGCAGTGGGAATACATGTCACCCTTAGTTATTCTCTTCCTCAGGTAGACAATCCCTCAACTGAAGGCAGTAAAGAGCCAGATAAACCTGAGTGAGAGAGTGCCCTCCCACTGCAACAGGCCTTTTCTACAGAAGCAAATAGGAATAAAGCTTTTCAAGACAGCTCTTCAGAATCTTCTCTGGACAAAAATACAAAGGCGCACAAATGGATAATAAGTCTGAAATTCAATGAAGTCTACTAAAGAGAATTCAAGTATCCATCGAAAATATCTTTCTTCAAAAGGAGAAAAAAAGCAAGATTCCACCCATGTCCCTGTGCAGTACAGCAAGAATATCAATGAGAAAATTCTTTGCCACTCACACTGCAGCCATAGTCCAGCAGTATGGCCAATGAAGAAAGCAGCCAGAGTACTAGTTGGCTGTTCCTCTGGAGATCTCATGTCAGCCGCTATCTGATATATAAGAAGATATCCTGTGCCATGCCCCCGGAAAAGATGCATAGTCTTGGCCTGTCCTGCTCTTGTCAGTGGCATAACGAGACACAGAATCAAGCAGAGATGAATGAGAATTCCTAAAAATAGTGTGCCCTGGACTGAGATTCTTTATTCATTTGAAACATAATTTCTTAACTTGAAAAATGGGTCAGTGTGAGTGTTAAGTGATTGTATTATGCATGAACAAACACTTAATGAATGCATATATCCTGGCATGTACTGGGCTAGTTCTATATAAATAAGACTGGAACTCTAGATTGAGAAGGTTATGAAATCTCATGAAACAGTTTCTTTTTTTATATATAAAAATTATTTATTTATTCATAAGAGACACATAGAGAGAGAGGCAGAGACACAGGTGGGGAGAAGCAGGCCCCATGCAGAGACCCCGACGTGGGACTCAATCCCAGATCTCCAGGTTCACACCCCGGGCTGAAGGCGGTGCTAAACTGCTAAGCCACCAGGGCTGCTCCATGAAACAGTTTCTAGCACCTTCTAGAGATTAATATGATTGTATTCTATAGATTTGGATACTGTTCTGTGTAAAACATACAATCATCTTTTTCTAAATACTAAGAGATTATTTCCTTGTTTAGAAAACACCAGTACTTCCTGTTCAAATGAAAGCTTTTTTTTCTAATGCAAAAAATAGCTCAAAAACAGCATAAAAAATCACAGATGAAGCTTTCTTATGAATATCAATTAAATATATCTCAAATAAAATATCAGGAAGCAAAATCCCAACTTCAACATAGCATGGCTACATCATGACCTAGTAGTATTTAAGGTATAATGTCAAGATACTTTGGTGTTAGAATATTTTATTCATTATATTAATAAATGAAAGTTAAAAAAAAGCTCATGATCTTTTCTTTGTATATTCAATAGGCAGTTTAAAATGCATAATCCATTCTTTATAAAAATCCTTAATTAAATGAGGATAGATAATTACTTTCATAACAGATAAAATGAATTCCTATCTCTTTAATGGATAAAATAAAAGGTCCTATATTAACATTCTCTTAATGTTCTGAAAGCATATGAAACCTTAGAGGAAGCATTATCTTTAAAGTAAGAATTATAACAAGAGTACTTTCTTCTTCTTCTCTTCTTCTCCTTATTATTAAACATTGTTCTAAAATACAGTTTAATCCAGTTAGATAAGAATACAAATGAAAGGTAAAAATCTTAATGGAGACTCTGGCTTTCAGGAAGGTGGAGTAAATGTACCTTTTCTAATTCCTTCTGCTAAGTACAACAAAAAACCTTGGACACTACACACAAACATAAAGAGACTTTGAAAGGTGAGGAGAAAGAGGGAGACCAGCTAGACATGTTGACACTCAAGGAAAGATGTAGTGGTGAATTTGGGGGATTTTCTTTTTGCCTGTTTGGAGCTGAAGATGCTGTCAACCTGGAAACACAGCATCTCCAAACACAGAAGCAAAATGTGAAGAGGATCCCAGAGTTCTCCACTTTGCAAGGCCCCAATAACCTGACCAGGGGGTGAGACAGACAGCAGGTCACGTTAATGGTAAAATTTACTATACAGCTACAGTTTACAGTAGGGTGGTACTGGCTAGAAGATAGACACATAGATCCAGAACTAAAATAGTAAAAAAATGAATAGACTCACACTCTTCTTCCCACTCAATTTTTTACAAAGGTGTAAAATCAACTCAATGGGGGCAAAATAACCTTTCCAATCTATGGTGTTGGAGTGATTGGACATCTGTGGGGGAAAAAAAAAAGTGAGCCTCCACCTGAGTCTTGCACCTTACACAAAAACTAACTCACACTGGATCACGGAATTAAATGCAAAATTAAAACTTGTCTTATAAAATAGGAGAGAATCTCTGTGATATGAGGCTAGGTAAAGCCTTCTTAGACTTGGCAGCTGGGTCAAAACACAAGGTAGAGAGTGTGAGAAATATTTGTAGACCAGACCGCTTACCTAGCAAAGAACAAGCACAGAATATATAACAATGAACTCTCAAAACTCAACAGCAAAAAGGCAAACAACCCAATTAGAACAAGGCGAAAGTCATGAAGAGACATTTCACTGAAGAAGATGCATAGATTGCAAATGAGTGCATGGGGAGAGATGGTCAACATCATTTGCTATTAAGGGACTATGAATTAGAGGCACAATGAGATATCACCTGTGGTGATATTTGAATGGCTAAAGAAAAAAAAGAAAGAAAGAAAGAAATATGACATTGCCAAATGCTGATGTGGATGAAGAAGAAGTGAAACTCTCATACCTTGCAAATGAAAATGGAAAATGATACAGTCACTCTGGAAAATAGTATGTCAGCTACTTAAAATGGTAAATATACAACCTTGCAGTTGTACTTCTAGGCATTTATCCCAGAGAAACGAAAGTAAAGACCTGTACATAATTTTTTGTAGAAGTTTTATCCATAATTATTATAAACCACAATCAATCCAGATATCCTGCAATGGGTGAATAATTAAACAAACTGGGACATCCATATCATGGAATCCTACTCAACATTATAAGGCAAATAATAGACTATTGGTACACACAACTTGGATGAATCTCCAGAGAATTATGCTGAATGAAAAAGCCAATTGCAAAAGGTTTTTACTCTTTTATTCTATTTATATAATATTCCCAAAATGACAGAAGTACAGAAATGGAAAAAGATTAGTGTCTCAGTGGGGTTAAGGAGAGCGTAGAGGTAAGAGGCAAGTGGCAGGTCTATAAAAGGGGACCTCTGATTTTAGGGGGATCCTGGTATAATGGAAATCTTGTGTGGTTTGACTGTATCAATGTCCATATCCTGGTTGTGATATTGTGTTTTGTTTTTGCAAGATATCTCCATGTGGAGAAACTAGGTAAAGGCTACAAAGGATCTCTGTCTCTCTGTATTCTTTGTTTTCTTTATATATCTACAAGTGAATCGAGAATTATTTGCCTAAAAAGGATTTTTAAAAGTCGTTAAAAAACAATTTCTGATTCTTTTAATATATTATATTTTACCTAAAAAACTGTGATAAACAAGAAAAGATAAAAACAAAACTCAGATTAAAATACAATTATTTAAAAATACAATTATTTTAATTGACTGGATAAAATTTTATGTATCTTCTATGTAGACAAACAACAGGAAAATGAAGTTGATGTAATTAAGTAATAGTCATCAAATCCAGTAAAAAACAACAACAAAAACAAACAAACAAACAAAAAAAAACCACTTGAGGAACACAAGAGTAATAAGTAAAAAGTATATACCTGAAAATGAAGACTCAGTAGATCTTAAAAACTATTGCTTTCCCCTAAATCGATCTTTATGTTTTATGATATGTTCAATGAAACGTCATTTGAAATCATTTATGATATGCTAATACTATTTTGGAGTCTTAGGAAGAAATACATAAGGATACTTCTCAAAATGAAGACAAAAGAAGAAAATGAATCTAATATTAAAGTGATGAGTTAAGAGTGTCAGTGATATTTATTTATTTATTTATTTATTTATTTATTTATTTATTTTTCATTTATTTGTTTTAAAATATTTGCTTATTTTTAATCTCCAGTATAGTTAGCATACAATGTTATATTAGTTTCAGGTGTACAACATAGTGATTCAACAATTCTGTACAGTACTCAGTGCTCATCACAATAAGTGTATTATTGATCCCCTTCACCTACATTGACCATTTCCCCTACCCCCAGCTCCTCTCTGGTAACCACCAACCAGTTTGTTCTCCATATTTGAGTCTGTTTTTGGTGGAGTTTTTTTTTTTTTTTTTTTTTTTTTGGTCTTTGTCTTTTTTCTTTTTTTTTGTTTTATTTTTTTATTTTTTTTTGTCTCTTAAATTCTACATATGAGTAAAATTGTAAGTTATTTGTGTCTGACTGACTTATTTCACTTAGCGTTATATTCTCTAGATTGATCCAATCTATTGTAAAAAGGAAGATTTCATTGTTTCCTATGACTGAATGACATCATTGTGTGTATCTGTATCTATATCTATATTTATATATCTCACATCTTTTTTATCCATTTATCTAAAAATGGACACAGGTTAATTTCTTATCTTGTCTATTGTAAATAGTGTGACAGTAAACATAGAGGTGTATATATATTTTTGAATTAGTGTTTTTATTTTTGGAGAGGGTACCTAGTAGTGCAATTACTAGGTCCTATGGTAATTCTATTTTTATTTTTATTTTTGAGGAACCTCAATAGTGTTTTCCACAATGGTTGCACCACGTTGTATCCTCATCAATAGTGCACAAAGATTCTCTTGGCTCCACATCCTTACCAACACTTTTTCATATCTTTCATTTTTTTATTTGTAACTATTCTGATAGGTATGAGGTGATATATCATTATGGTTTTGATTTGCATTTTCCTGATGACGAGTAATGTTGGACATCTTTTCCTGTGTCTGTGGCTGTCTGTATGTCTTCCTTGGAAGAATGTCTGTTCATATCTTCTGCCCATGTTTTCTATTGGATTGTTTATTCATTGTGGGTTTTTTATTTTTCTTTTTTCTTTTCTTTTCTTTTCTTTTCTTTTCTTTTCTTTTCTTTTCTTTTCTTTCTTTTCTTTTCTTTCTTTTCTTTTCTTTTCTTTTCTTTTTTCCTTTCTTCTTTTTTTTGGTGTTGAGTTGTATAAGTTCTTTATATATTTTGGATTCAATGGACATATCATCTGCAAATATATTTTCTTACTCAGTGGTTTGTCTTTTGTTTTGTTAGTGGTTTCACTTACTATGGAAAAACTTTCTATTTTGGTGTAGTCCTGATAGTTTAATTTTGCTTTTGTCTCCCTTATCAAAGGGTATATATATCTAGGAAATGTTTTTAAGGCTGATGTCAAAGAAATTATTGCATGTTTTCAAGTCTCATATATAGTTCTTTAATGCATTTTGGGTTTATATTTGTGCATGGTTTAAGAACGTGGCCTGGTTTCATTCTTTTTCAGGTAGCTGTCCAGTTTTTCAAACACTGTTGAAGAAATTGTCTTTTTTCCATTGTTTATCTTTGCCTCCTTTGTCAAAGATTAATTGACCACGCAACTGTGGGTTTCTTTCCGGGCTCTCTATTCTGTTGCATTGATCTTTGTGTCTATTTTTATACCAGTACCATACTGCTTTGAGTACTACAGATTTGTATTATATCTTGAAATCTGGGATGGTGATATCTCTTGTTTTGATCTTTTTCAAGATTGCTTTGGCTATGCAGAATCTTTTATGGTTCCATACAAATTTTACAATTATTTTGTTCTAGGTCTATGAAAAATGCTGTTGACAGTTTGATAGAGATTGTATTAAATCTATAGATTGCTTTGGGTATTATGGGAATTTTAACACTATGATTCTTCTAATCCATGAGCATGGATTATCCTTCCATTTTTTTGCATAATCTCCAATTTCTTTCATTAATATTTTATAGTTTTCAGAGTATAAGTTTTTCACCTTCTTGGTTAAGTTTATTTTTAATGTCTTTTATTATTTTTGGTGCAATTGTAAATGGGATTGGTCTCTACATTTCTTTTTCTGCTACTTCAGTATTAGTGCATAGAAATGCAGATTTCTGTGTATTGATTTTGTATAATGTGATTGAATTAATTTGTCAGTTCTAGTTGTTTTTTGGTGGAGTCTTTTTTTTTTAAGATTTTGTTTATTTGTTCACAAGAGATACAGAAAGAGAGGCAGAGACAAAGGCAGAGGGAGATGCAGGTTCCATGCAGGAAGCCCAATGAGGGACTCAATCCTGAGACAGATGCTCAACCACTGAGCCACCCAGGCATCCCTTTTGATGGAGTCTTTAGGGTTTTCCATATATATAATATCATGTCATCTGCAAATAGTGAAAGTTTTATTTCACCTTACCAATTTGAATGCTTTCTATTTCTTTTTCTTGTGTGACTACTGTGAGTAGGACTGTTTTTAGTAGTTAGGCCTTTCTCAATAGCATATAAATCTTAGAAGTAGACATGAAAATGATTAATAAGTTCATGGCTCAGGTCATGATCTCAGGGTCCTAGGATCACCCCTCATCAGTCTCTGTGCTCAGCAGGGAGTCTGCTTTTCCCTCTTCCTCTGCCCCTCCCTGCCACTTCAGCTCTATGTCTCTCTCCCTCTCTTTCTCAAATAAATAATCTTTAAAAAAAATCATGACAAGTGACCACTTAATGTTTGTGTCAATTGCTGTTTGTCATATAACAAACTACTCCCAAATCTCAGAGTCTATTGCAATATGGACATGCAGCCCCAGGTTGCATTTGCATCTGGATAAGCAATTTTGACTAGGTTGCTGGGGCCCTCTGTGGCACTCATCTTGCGGCACCAGCTGGGCTTGGATGCTGATTATGGTTGGACTCAGGTCTTTGCATGTGTTTTCTGTGGTGACCAGTCTAAAAGGACAGTGGTAACTGGAGGGAACCTTCTTTAGTTGTGAATCACAAAATGCCAGAATTTAAGACAGATCTTGTAAGTAAATTTAAATTCTCTATTCCTGTCACATCTATGAACTCATCCTTGGCCAAAACAAGTCACATTGACAAGAACAAAGTCAAGGGGTGGAGAAATACACTGTCTCATAAATGCAGTGAAGGCCAGGATTTTGATGTATAATACTATCAAAAATAAGTGAAAAGTTAGGACTAATAATTCAGTTTTTGACAGTGAGGTTGATATTTGCAATTCATATTACATACAAAGGGAAATTTTCTTGTACATAAGAAGCTTCTACAGATCCATTAGAATTAAACTGAAATGCAAAAGAAAAATTAACAAAGGATAGGAATAGACAATTTTCAGAAAATAAACAGATATGCTTTGGTTATGTGGAAAGATAGTCGACCTCATTCATAATAAGATAAATGTAAATTAAATTTGGCAAAAGATTAGCAACAATTAAAACAAAATCACAATGTCTCATGTTAGTGGGGCTTTCTTATACATTACTAATGCTGTGGAAAGGGCACATCTACAGAGAGCTATTTATATATATATATATATTTAAATGCAAATTTTAACTAAATATTGTACACATTTATGTTTAAAAAGCACACAATCCTTGACCTAACATTTCTACTTCTTTATATATATTTGTCCTACAATTTAATTGTGCTCAAGGTCATTCATGGCAATGTTTTAAAAACAATGGAAGATTGAGAAATCTTAAGACTGTCAATTTTGGACTAGTGTATAAGTCATGTTACATCTATACACCCATACTTAGCCTTTAGAAGGAATAGGCCAGCTTTATATGTACTGATGTGGAATGATCTCCATGACATAGTAAGAGTGAAAGAAGCAAGATGGAGAAGAGTTTTCGATATCCTCGCATTTGTGTAGGAAAAAAAATGAATAAAAAGGATTCTATATTGTGAAAAAGTTGACAAATATGCAGCATATACTGAAGAATAAATGAGAAATGAGAATTGTCTCAGGAAAGAGAAACTTGGGTGCAATTAGCAGCTGTCATTGAGTTGAAAGCTGAAGAATTCAGCATTGCTTCAGTAACCATCCAGACAGCAAAGATACTATTTGTAAACATTCAGGGGAAATGCGTCAGTATATTTATAACTCAAGATTTAACTCTAGAAATCAGTAGATTTCTGCGGTAGCTTTCTGTTTCCTACCTGCTTAAGTTTGATAGCATAGAGATACCTTTCATTCACTTCCCAACATATGTATTCAATAATGAGAATATGAATTGTTAGTATGCAGATTCTGCAAGACAATCATCATCCTCTTTCATTTTTTTGAAATTACCCAGAACTATTCCACTGATGTTTTTGATAATGATGACAATCCAGATTATAATAATTTCCTTGTTATCTTTCAGCTTTAGAAAATTATCTGTTCAAAAATTTTGTAATACTCTAATTCCTTCATTATAAATGTTATCTTCTAAGATGTCAAATAGAGCAGTTGAAAGGAAACTATTATAAGGATAATTTTTTTTCTTGTTGGGGAATTTCCCTTCAGATCTTTTGACCAATTTTCCTGAAGGGGGGGCATGATAAACTAAATTATCTGGTATCTTAAAACTATAGTTTTACATTGGTATGCTAAAATATAAATACATTTCACCCAAGCACTTGCTTTCTCTTAAGAAGTAATGTTTTTGTACAGAATTTTGTCCTTGTAACCTGATATGGGCTTAATCTGTGGGGCTTCTATTTTATAAAATCTAAGGAAAGTTAAAGCAATTTTATCTGGTTGCCTCTGTTGCAGTCTCTTACAGAAAATCTTGAGGAACCCTCAATTCATTGAGAAATAAATAACGACAATTGAATGGTCCAAATTTTCCTGTGGACTAAATGATAAATCAACAGCCATGTGACCTTGAGAAATTTATTGAAGTTTTTTTATGCTTTCGTTTCCTCATCTATAGAATGTGAATAGCAATAACTACTCTGTAGGCTTATGAGGGAAAAATGAAAACCACTGCAACAGGTTCTGAGGTGGAAATAGTCATTAGCTATTTTAATTATTTTTACTAAAATATTTATTGAATGTTACCAGGAAACTAGAGATCTGCCATGTCATACTTATTCAGGTGAAAGGTTTGTAAATTTTGACATATTGAGTCATTGTAAGTAGTGCTTGTTACTTAGTAACAGTTGAAAAATGGATTCTGCTTTCACAAAATCTTAGTTTGGATGGATGGATCCATGGATAGAAAGATAGATACACCATTCAGCTAGTAAACTAGTGAACTATAAATGCTTCTATTTCATCTCTCCAGCTATTACCTCAGATATTTTCTATTCTGCTAATACTTTAGTCAATTCTTTGAATTAAACCTCTACTGGATGTGAAGAAGTGTAAGAATAGTGATTTCTACAGCTTCACACACACACACACACACACACACGTTTATCTTCTTTCACGTTCTTCAAAAATGATTAGAATTTGAGTTTCAGTAAACTTATGATTTTGAGCAACAATCTTACAAGCAATTTCATCAAATGGCTGAATGTGCTTGAAGGAGAATTCTGGCTTTAAAAAGAGGCAAGGTGTCTTAAAAAGAGCACTGACATGAAGGGATATCAATAAGAATGTCAACACTGCACTAGCAATGATTATCTGCCAGTAGCAGAAATCCATGGATGCAAAGGGAAATATTTCTGTTCCAAAAATTCCATAATTCATCTAACTGTAAGAATATATCCAAAGCAGAACAATGATTTTCAACTTTGTGATGTGCATTCCTTTTTATGTATGTTATTATATTTAAGTCTTATTAAAAAGTTAGTGGGAATTATTATGCACATTATAAATGAGAAACTGAATTTGAGGGAATTTCATGATTAAAAATATACTCAGTATCTTGGAAGTAAGGTAAAAACTGAACAGAATATAGAGTTTTTGATTTACATCCTAAATAAATGAATGATGAAAATTAGAGGGGGTATAAAGAAAAAATTAATAAGTAGGAGAAAAATAGTTTTATCTTAAACTATATTCAACACCACCTTGGATAATAATCATAATAATGTCAGATCTTTGGTAATGATCTAAATTCTATGGGCACGATAACAAGAGAAAAAGCATTTTACTTATTCCAAAGCTAACTAGTAAATGCAAAAAGCTATTATAATGTCATTTTAATCTTTATTCTGTATGATTCAGAGCAGATGACATTTATCTTATATGATCTTAAGATAGAACTGATAATGGAGATAAATGAGTGTATGTTCAGGTATAAACATTTATTAATAAGATCTTATATTTATAAACAGAGATACAGAATAATTGTGTCTTTCAGCTGAAATATTAATTACTTTGCTTACTTCTCAGGAAGAGAATATTCCCCTTAGTATTTTTCAAAAGCCTCACTTTTTTTTCCTATCGGGACTACTACAGCATTAGGAGCTCATCGTCACTAAGTACCCAGATTGAGTGTTAATTTATCTTACAGAACACAAGGTGGCCGCTGCAGGATCACTTTAAATGAGAGGAATCAGAATCTTTGGATCACCACAGATGCCCCACAGGAAGCCCAGGATCTCTGTATCATAAAGAATTCAGAATTGACAGTTTACAGTCTACAGAGAAGAGTGAATATTGTTACAAAGTTGGAACCATGCACCAAATGCTAACATTAGCCTTGAAACTCAGTGTCAAAAGAACAAGACAACAACAAAATTCAAACAAAGCTGATTAGGAATTTGACTAAGCAGTTTCAAATTAAATAGAGGAAGCAGAAGTGGAGAAAATGGTCCTATTTACGAGAAAGTTGATTAGAAACTAAATATGGAACGCAGATTAAAGTAGTCACTAACAAATTTAGCAGTGGATTCTAAATACAGGCTCACAGTCTCAGAGGGAAACTGAAAAGCTATTAAATTAACTTAAGGCAAGTTTTATGGTGTAAATTATTGAGTTTATACAACAAATAAACAACTAGTTTATTTCATAAGGTCTGGTCCAATAATGCAGCAGCAATTGCCTAAAAACAATAGTTCTGACAGAAAAAAACAACAAAACAAACATTTTTTTTTAATTAACAAATCTTTAAAATAAAGCAGTTCACACATTGGACTGAAAGCTGATCTATTTCCCAGAGTCTCCACCACCAATTACTGTCAACAGTCAGTTCACTTCCTCCCTCCCAAGCCTGGAGTGCCCCTCACGACCCTAAGCAGAGAGCTAATTAGATAACACTGTGGGGCTATGATTTGGGATAAATGGGTTGTCACAGTGGCTGTGAATTAATGAATCTGGTGTCTTTTTTTGGAGCAAACTTCAGGACATTAACCAAAGGAGTTGTGGGCTTAGTCTTAAGAAGCCTACCTATACTACCCATTTATCCTCATCTTAAAAGATAACCTTGTTCCTTTAAGAATTGACTCTTTTAGAAACTACTTTTTCCCAGATCAAAAAGGTGTCCTTCCTTTTTTTTCTTGGAATCTCATTTTATCTGCTCATCTCATCTTCCAACAAAGGACAATGATCTTTCATTTGATAACAAACATACTTACTTTCTACCTCCCCTCTAAATTGTCAATGCATGAGAAAATGATACAGTATCGAATCTTTGGCCAGCCCATTAAAATTCACTTAGTTGTTTCTTGGAAAGTATTAATAGACACTTACAGGAGCTCAACACTTGGGAGACAAACTATTGCAAACCAGGTATAGATTCTTATGAGTCGCTACGGAAGCGTCATTCTACCTGCTTCCAGGAGGCTGGGAATCTCACAGCACCATGGAAGCTTCAGGGCACAGTCCAGGAGACTTCAGAACTCAGATGGTCTCCCGGTGCTCTAGGGTTTCATAGGCTTTGGTCAAAAGAAGAAATTAGCAGTCTACCTCTCATCCTTCTTTTTCCCACAACAATCTCTATATCAAATTGTACAGGACTCTTGAAGCAATTTTTGATGAATCCATGCTGGCCTCTGACACATGGATGAATATGATTCAACATTAGTACAGTTGAACTTGGAATCTAATTCGTGTTGACAAAGAGAGATGGAGGAAGTATGAGAGAGTGCCCCTGCTTTTAGCTATAAACTAAACTTCTCTTTTAGTGTCTGACTTCCAAACTAGTCTGGAGAAAGAAGAATTTCACCTAAAACATATTTATTATCAAATCCAATAGCTTGTGGAAATGTAGCTATGCAAGTCACATTTGTGAGTTTGTGTGTGTGTGTGAGAGAGAGAGAGGAGGAAGAGATGCCAAGTTTTAAAAATTAAACCTAGGCACAACAAATATCCATATCCCTTTCCAATTCAATACTGGGAACATTTGTTAATATTTAACTTCTAATCACACAGTTCAAATAATTGACAAATATTTTTCTCTTGGAGATCATTCTATTGAAAATCCCTGTTTTAACATTTACATTTATTTTCACTGTTTTCTGGCTTAAGCAAGATGGAGCAGAGAAAGTTTAAATAAGGAAATTAGGCTCTGATGATTTAATTCCTAGATGTAGATGTTAACATTTATTTACTTATTTAGGCAACAGAGATTATTTTTAAAAAGCATTACATTTATATCAGACACATATGCTAAAGCAGTGGTGTAGAGTCTCTGAATAATGCTCTTTTTTCCTAGTATTTTAGAACTTCTGAGTTGTTCATATTCCATTTTGTGGTTGGTGAGATGAGGAATATATTTTAAATTAAATTATTAAAATGCAATTTAAAGAGGGTCATCTTTACGAACCAGAAATAGATTTCATTTACATGAACACAGTGAATTAAATCCATTGTTACATATTTATTTGGGTGCAGTTTACTTGCACCTCAGAAACAGAACTTTAATTTGGTATTTTACTCTATTTATACATAGGGCTAATGTGGCGAATTCAATTGACCATATGTAGTCTGATATATGTAGACTCACTAAAAATGTACCAAATTACACTTCCCTTTGTGGGGGAAAAGAATTGTGCTTTGGGAAAAAAATTACCTATCATAGCACTGCAATGATGGGAACTGTGGACTTTTGAAGTTAATAATATAGAATTAGAGTTATTTATTTAATTGGTTCCAGTCTACTGCAGTGTTTAACAAGCTCAGATAAATGGACTAATCTTTCACAATTAGTCTATTAAAGTCTGGTTATTTTTAAAACTTATATCAGTTTCAATCAGAGGGTTTCCTAAGGCATAAATTGTCTAGCACCTTTATACTTCGAGGACATTTAACTTGCTGTTGGGCTATTTGCTCTATGAACTTTGTTTGTTTTAGCATAAGGAAATCCAGAATCATAACAGACATCTGAAAAACCCCAGATGGCTTCAGTTAATAAAATACATTAATCAGTTATTAGTGACTAAAAGGGATCCCCAATTCCTCTTTAATAAATGATTCTTATTTTTGAGTGTGTAAGTGGAGACAGTGTAAAACTTAGTGCAATGGTAACTTGAATAATCGGCATTGATTATGCAGGTATCTCTTCTTGCATCAGGGTGCTGCATCATACTAAATTCATCCTAAATATGGGAGGCATTTATTTAATCTCCAGAGGAATCAATTTTAACCTTTTATAACCTCGTAGAACTTCTTGAAGGACTAAAGAACATTTATTACTCTTCATAGTTGAAAATATAACATTTTCCTATTATATAGTCAATCACAACGAGTTTTATAAAATGAACGGATGGAAATAATTGGCACATTGTAACCTCAGGGTCAGGAGTAATAACCAAATATGTTTTTCAGTAAAGATGAAAAACTCAAAGCATAGATTTAATGACTTGTGATCTCCTAATTGATCCCTTGCCCTTTCCTTTACCTACCAAGGCTCTTTGACCTCTGACCAGCACAGTTTCTTACTCAGTTCAGTTTTAGGTGGCCTCTGAAGTTATGCCCACTTGTTTGGGTTTCTTCCTCTGCCCATGTGTGAACACTTTTTTAACATGTGTGCTTGTAATATTGTTCACTAAGTTTTGCTGAAGGTTCAAAATAAACCTATCCTTTTTCTGATGACCTAGCAAACAAACATTCAATATTTACATCAACTGATTTTATAATGTGATCATATTAACTCTGTTGGTTAAAAACTATATTGATGCCCCTACCTAGAGTCTCTTGAAAATGGAAATGTGTTAACATATAAAAGAAATATTCAAAACCTCTGCTAATTCTCTGATTGATTTCAGTGATGACAATTTTAAAGTAAGAAATGCATTGTTGGGCAGCCCTGGTGGCTCCCCGGTTTAGCGCTACCTTCAGCCCAAGGCGTGATCCTGGAGACCCGGGATGGAGTCTCACATCGGGCTCCCTGCATGGAGCCTGCTTCTCCCTCTGCCTCTCTCATGAATAAAAAAATAAAATCTTTTAAAAAAGAGAAAGAAATGCATTGTCTCCTAGCAATCTAAGAGCAAGAATAATTCAGAGTTTGTGTGCACTTAAATTTATTTAAAGGAAAATAATAATTGAAATCCTAAGAGAAATAATAGAAGTCTAGAAAAAGAGAATAGTATATATCAAATTTCCTATTATGACACATTTAACATTTTTTATTAAAATGTTTGATATTTTTTATTAAATGTTTGACATTTAAATTTAAGTTGGCATTCAAATGGAAGACTTCTGATGCAGCATAATGAAGTAAATTACGTCTAAATGAAAAAAATAATTAAATAACAGTAATAATAACTGTAGTGATAAAGCTACATAACCAAATAAAATGAAATATTTTTTACATTTTTCTTTATTAAATAAATAAGAGAGACAGTGAAAACAGGGGGAGGAGCAGAAGGAAAACGACAAGCAGACTCTGAGCTGAGGGCAGAGCCCATTGAGCTTGATGCAGGGCTCAATCCCACGGCCCTGATCTCAGGGCCTGAGCCGAAACCAAGAGTTGGAGGCTTAACTGACTGAGCCACGATAGTGCCGCAAAATGAAATAAAATTTAAATGAAATGAAAATAATCTCTGTAGGCTATGATGTATGCTGCCATGTCTGGTGTCTCTTTCAGCACTGTGCATGGTGGGTCTGGAACTTAATCTCCAGTGTACCTGCAGGGGTTCAACCAAATGGCCCCCGCAAGGTGAGGCTTAGGAACTCCAGTACGTGGGGAAAAACTATATGAGTCAAGTTTCTATAAAGACAGTGAGGATGATTCCTTAGGACCACTCTTTAATGTCCTTGTTAAATCCCCAAAATTAGCTGAATAAAGTTCCCTGAGGGAAATAACAGACATTATAAACCACATAAGGAAGGCCAACAAGTGGAAATGTGAGGAGGAATTTCAACAAACAGAGGATAAAGTGCTAAGAATTACCAGGCAACAGACATTGTACTAGAAGGGAAAAGAACAAATACATGGTAGTTGAAGAGGGAGAAGTATTTGGAACAGGATTATCAGTCAAAGGAGGTGGGAACATTATATGCAGTGTTCTAATATGCCACAAAAAATATCCATATTTGAGAACAGAAGTGCACACATATGAAGTTATTGGAAGCCAATGTATCAAAATGTGAGGAGTAATTGATACTAGATGGTGGTTGCTTCAATGATTATTCTTTCTTTATTCCTAATTAATCTCAATAAATATGCAGTTAATGAGATAGAGATTTAAATGTTAGTCGTCTCCTATTTTATTTAGAGAACAAACACGAAACATATTTTATTTATGATAGCAGACTGGGATAAGTATGAAGACTATTTTATAATATACCAACATGTATTAAATATATAATACTTCACATTCTACTTCCCTTTTAAGAAAATGAGTAGTGACTATTTATTTTTGGCATTGCTTTACCATTAGAGAAAGAAACTTCTATATTTTTCTTTTAAGCTAAGCACTACGAAGATAGCCCAGTTCATAATTTGTACATGTGGCAAGGACATGTTATAACTTCCTCAGAAACAGAGTTAGTAACTGCAGCGTCTAGTTTGTGTTTGGCAATTTACCACTTATAAATTAAAATGGTGTAATCTTTTAAAGTAATTAATCATATGCCTTTCTATATTTTCTCTGTGATAAATTGTTGACTTTTTCTGCTTTAAAGTATAGATAACATCACTGTTACAACTATGAAGTTTGTTCATTTGTTTGTCTGATAAAAGAGACTTGGATAAAAGGTTGCAGAGGTGCATATTAACTTCCCAAGTACCTCTCCTCTCTCAGGAAAGAGGATCTTAGGGAACAGACCTTCTGCTTCACTGGGGACTATCAAATTCTTTCATCTAATTCTTTCCTCTTTGGAGAAAAACTGTATTAGAAATATAGACTGTCTACAGAGTTTTCAATGTGACTTTTATCATTATGTTAAAAATGCTATTATTCCTATAGGAATATTTCAGGGCTTTCAAATTAGTAACTCGATGTAACTTTATAGAATTTTTTTACCATTATTTTATAAAGTGGACCTATACAAGGCAGATAGGCAATTAGCTGTTTTACTCTGTTGTGACAGTCAAGTAAACCAGAGACTAGGTAGTTTACATGGTCTTGTTCACAAGGCTAAACATTTTTAAGTATCAGAGCTATAACTATATTATCCCACTGTGCAGTCTAGTGGGTATGCCACTGTACCACTTTGCCTTCCTTGCCTCTCAGAGCCAGAAGAACACAGTTCTCAAAGTGTAGTCCTAAAACAACCTGGAGAAGATTATAATATTCTGATTAATTATGGTATTGAAATCACATGGAACACTATTTCAGATTGTTCACTTCCTAGTGCACATCCCTGGAAAGCCACAACAATAAAAACACACATCTACACTCACACAATCTTTTCAACTTAATTTAGCCTAGCATTTTAAAAATTTACTTATCAAGGAAGTCATTTTTGATGAGAATCTTGGAATTAATGTACCAAGCCAGTGTAAGAAAACAAGTCAGAACTAAATTGTGAATCCTTATAATCAAATCTATTAGTATTAGTATTTATGTTGTTTCAGCAAGATATGCACAATTAAGTACTAAGTTCTCCCAACTAGCAAATTGTAAAGCATAAATTTATGCCTGAAAGATGAAAAATGAATCTAATCAAATTGGGTAATAATTTAAGATATAACAGAATGATATGTCACGACTATTACCAAATACTGATTATAGGGACATACCATATTGTCTTAGAAAATGAGTATAAAAACATATTGTAATACATACTTACAAAGAATGGCATATATTCTGTGCATGTAAAAATAACAAACATTTACAGTAGAAATCTTTAAAAATAAATACAATTTAAATATCACAACTACCATTATTACTTCTTTGGAATGTTCCCTTGTTATCTAAACACACATAAGCACACACACACAGTTGTGTACCTACACACATTTCATCATTTACTTAGTATAATAAATAGATGGTGTCATTCTCTCTCTCTCTCTTTTTTTTTTTTTTTACAGATTTTATTTATTCATGAGAGACACAGAGAGAGAGTCAGAGATACAGGCAGAGGGAGAAGCAGGCTCCATGCAGGGAGCTCAATGCAGGACTCGATCCCAGGTCTCCAGAATCAGGCCCTGAGCTGAAGGCGGCGTGAAACCTTTGAGCCACCTGGGCTGCCCATATGGTGTCATTCTCATTGCCTAAGTAATTCATTCATTCAGTTCGTATCTGTAATATGGCCATTTGGTCCAAAGTGTGTGTGTGTGCGTGTGTGTGTGTGTGTGTGTGTGTGTGTATGTGTGTAGTACATATATATACAAACTACATGGTATATATTCTATCAAAGGTTAGTATTTCCTTCAACTTATTTTTTGAAAGGTTACTTGGTGAAAATGAAATATATAGGTACTTCATCTTCTACTCTGCCGTTTACTATATATTATAAATATTTTCTGAAGTCAGTATGTCTCTGTCATATTCCATTACTAGGATAGATCAACATTACTACTCTCTGAAAGTTGGGCACATTTACAGTATTTGCAACTTCAGCTATAAGTAACTGAATAAAAGAATGTCTCCCAAAGTCTTGCCTCCTCTCTACTACTCTTTCAAATATTTCAGTACCTTTCCATTTCTCCAGAGTCAGGGTCTCACATCTCCTATGACCCCAAAATTCACATGCAACCAGATCCTGACTATCCTCAACATTGCTCCTTGGTTTTCATTCAGATTGTCAAAAACACTAAATCTTCACTCCCTTGGGGTCTTTAAATCAACTTTCTCTCTGCATGGAATGACCTCGCCACAATTCTCTATGTAGCCATCTCCTTTTCTGTTTTGATCTTCAGTTTAAATGTACTGAAACACAGAGGACATAGAGTGTAGAAAAGTGGGTAAGCACTTGATGAGCTGCTCCTGTGCTAAACTGATGTGGTTCAGCCACCCCCAGAGTCTCACTCTTCCTACTGAATGACGAACACTTGAAATGTATGGCTAAGTTTCCTCCTCTGTCTCTCAGATAATAAGTTATGGAAGGCTTACAACACAGGCTTCAGGGAGGAATGAGTGTTTGAATGAATGGGTTAATGAGTGAGTGAATCCTGAAGTATTAATAGAAGGAAATTGTTTTCTTACAAGCTGCAAATATATGATAGAAAGTGAATCTAGTCATGGAAAAGAGAAACCACATATCACTGTAATCATGAAAATAAAAAACAGTGGTAATTTTTTAGGGAACAAGGCCTTTTAGTGGTCTGTCTTCTTCAACACATGGATTTTTCTTTTATATTTTTATGAGCAATGTGCAACAATATTTTAATGTTAAAATATTTACTTCTTAGAATATCTTAATGATCAGAATATTTTAATAGAAGAAAATACAGTTAAGAAAATATTACAAAAATAATTAAGAAACCCTCCTGGTTAAGGGACAATGTGCTAAACAAAATTTAGTTTCCATTGATCTTTTGGTTCCATTACATTTCTTTAAATCTTTCTGAAAGAAATCAATAGCATTCAAGTATGGGATAGTTGATAGTTTAATTTCAGAAGAACCACAAATCAATAATTTTAATGTTTTATAGACTTAAAAATTTCAATAAAAATAATGGCTTGTGCATAATATCTTCTTAAAGTATCATCAGTGGTTTCACAGTGTCGAAACAATCTCACTATTTTTTGTTCATGATATAGAAAACTCTCTGTGTGTCTTCTTCTGGCTTTATCCATATATATGTGTGCGCGTGTGTGTGTGCACGCGTGCGCACAAGGCAGAATAATGACTGAGAGAAATAGAATTTATAAACTGCTCTAGGGTATGATTTAGACGTAACCTGATTTTTAAAATAGGCCAAGATCAGTTTTCTATATTTGAAAAACATGAAGCATTAAGTTTTTTTGTTTGATTTTACTTAAATCAAATAGTATTTCTTTTACAATCCAGTTTTCTTCATGGGCATAGAAGGTATGAGAACATGTCAAAACAAGATTGCCATTAATATACTTAGTGGAAAGTATGAACTCAAATATTTATTAATAACTTTAACTCAAAAAAAATCAGCTGTACTTAAAGGCCCATTTAATTTTTTTAAAAAAAATTATACCACATGTTTGTAATTAGAATTTTAAAAATTATGTCTTTGATAATGTCCTGTTTTCATTCTAAGTTTCTCAAGAACATCCATGAAAATAGAGAAGAAATCAGAGCACAGAACAGAAGAATAATGTATAGAAATGACAGATAATGTGAGGCCAGAATTTAAGTGCGAATTTCCCAAACCACAATGCAATGGGACTAAGGTTGGCAGTGTTGCATGTGCTTTGCTTTATAACCAGATGGTCCTTCGTGAAATAAAATAAAGGGTAAAGTAGGACAGAGGCGAAGAGGGAGAGACCTAAGAAGGAATATGAGGAGGGAAGGAAACAGGGAAATGAAACGTATTTCCCATCTTCATTAGGAAACTGGAGAATGGGGCATAGGCCTCTTGGGGCAGAAGAAATATATTTTTAGGAATGAAGAGTGGACTCTTAGAAGAACAGATAGGAGCCTTGATAGTTTGTGACAAGGCTTTTCTGGAGGTGAGGTTGCCGTCTAGGTTCCTCACCTGCAACAAGTTTCAATCTTCCTGGAGATGAAACTCCGAGTGAAAACTGATGACAATTGAATTCCTTTCAGAGGATCCGTCTTTAGGCAGGTAAGAGAGGTTCAGAGAAAGCCGTCTCCCTGCATTTGCAGTTTCAAGCGTGCATAGCTCAAATTAATCAATAAACTAAAGCAACATATTTGGGGGAGGCATATGCTACCCCTCATATGCATCCTGATTTTCATAGAGATTGCCAAACTGCATTCCATGGGGTCATAATGTAGGCACGTGCTTGCTTCAAGGCTGTGATATTACACTTTTAGATTTTTGATAATCTGATGAGAAAATTCTATGTCAGTGTGGTTTTAATTTGTTATTCTTATGAGTAAGTCAGATCATCTTTTTCAGTACTTTTAACTGATTTGTATTATTTTTGTGTTTGGGAACCTGCAGCACATGCTACTTAATTCTATTGGGTAGCTCATCTTTTTTTTATACATTAATAGTAACTGTACATATCTCAGGGAGTTTGGCCTTCTGATGTTGATATCAGATGAAAATAGATTTTCCCAATTTGTTACTTGCCTTTTTACTTTGCTTTCGGTGAGTTTCCCCACCCCCCCCCCCCACTCCGTATAAGGTTTTTTTTTTTTCTTTCCCTTTAAAATTTGCGAGTAGCTGCATTTTTTTTCAATCTTTTTATTTCATGATTTCTCAGGTGAATCACAGGAGAAAAGTCTTTTCTCCCACATATTTAGTACTTCAATGAGTTTAATTTTTTGACATTTGCATTTTTGATCCATTAACAACTGTCCAAACAATTTGTTTAAGTAGGAAGTAGGGATTAAAGTTTACTTCCTGTTTCCACCAGAAGGCTGTACAGTAGTGTGTGGACCATGTATGAAATTCTCCAGCTCTCCTCATTTAACATGACAACTAACATTGAACCCCCGTATTTATTTATCTCTGGACTACTGGTATGCTCCATTGTTCTAGTTTCCTATATCTATAGCAGAATCATGAAATTGTATGTTTTTAAGTCTATGCAATATCTTTCCATCTCTACTAGCCGTAGCGACTACTCACTATTATTCGTTTTTCTAGAGTTTCATATATATTTTTTATTTGTTCATATTCTTACATATAAACTTTAAATTAGTTTGGCTAAAAAGAGTTCCTATTAATATTTTATCAGTCTTATTAAATTTATAACTTAACTAAGTGAGAAAGTGTTTCATGATGTTGAGAGTCTTCCTATCTGCATCACAATGAGACACTTCTCTTATTTAATGGATCTTCTAGCATTAATAAAAGCATTTAAAATTTTTATTTCATCTAGTTGACATTTCTCAGCTTCATTCCTATTTTATATCAGTATGTGTAAGTATTTTGTTCTTTGGTTGCATATATATGCATTTGTCTGTATGTATATATATAGTTATAGTATATAAATGTATACTATTATATATATAGTTATATATATATATATAACTACAATATATACCCTTAGTTCAATATAAAATACAACATATGTACTTAATATTATATAAAACATTAATGGACAGTTAAATGCATTGTTAAATTGTGAACATCTAGGTAATAGCCACCCAAATGAAGAAATTATAGCTATAGATGGAGTCCCATAACTGTAGTTAATTTATTTGAATTGCTGTATACTATGCATTTTGTGAATTGACCACAATTTTGAGGATGACCACTCAAAGAGTTTCCAATATTTAGCTACTAGGAGCTGGGATTCTTTTTAAACTTTTTTAAAAATTTATGTATTATTTGATAGAGAGAGCATGGAAGCACAAGCAGGTGGGAGGGCAGAGAGAGAAGGAGAAGTAGGCCCCCCACTGAGCAGAGAGCCCGATGTGGGGCTCAATCCCAGGAACCTACGATCATGACCTGAGCTGAAGGCAGATGCTCAACCAGGTGAGCCACCCAAGCACCCCATGAGGTGGACTTCTATCAATATTTATATGTAACACTCTAGTACACATGTGCACAAACTTTTCTAATGTAGATACATGGGAATTCCAGGTACTACTGCATTGTAGGATATGAGCAGCTTCACTTTTACTGAGTAAGACTAGACTATTTTATGAAATTTCCATCACTATGTGAGATCTCAAATTTGAACTGTCTATCCAGGTGCTCATTTGTAGGTAATCTAGAGCTCAAAACACTTCAACTCTGATAAATCCCACATTGACTCATTCCCTTTTCTCTCAAACATAAACCTTCTATATTGCTTCCTCTCTCAATGATCAAAGCCAGTAGCCTTAGAATGAATACCAACTCTGCCTTCTACCTCACAGTCTTCATCAGCACTCTTGATTTCCCTTCTCTTCTTCTTTTCCTTATATCTCTCAAATGTAATCATTTATTTCCACATCTGTGACCAAGACCTTGAGTTTTTGTCATTAAATGACTAATCCCATCAAATGAGACCTCTGGTGGTCTCCAAAGAGTTCCTACTGTATCCTTTCCTACTAACCCTCCTGTCTTCTTCACAAGGGATCTATTACTAACCCAAGTTTAATTGTGTCATACTTCACATCTTTTATGATTGCTCAGAGGAAAAAAACAAATACTTAGCCTGGCTTTCAAGGACAGCACGATCTAGTTTCTGGCAACCCCTCCATCTTCCCCTCATAAACTTTCTTCTTCCATCTCTGCCGTTATGTCTCCCTAGTTTAATTTTAATGCTTCAGACTTGTAGTACTTCCCCATTCTCAAGACATCTCATGTTCTCTTTCTTTGTCCCAGAATGTTTTTCCACTTTTTATCTATTTAGCTCTCATCCATCCTTCTTCATCACCTCAACCATCACTTCCCCAAGTAAGTTCTCCCTGACTCCTCCCCCAGGACTAGATCTGGGTCCGCTTATATCTATGCTTACTCTATACTTTGTACTTAAACACTTTTATATGTGTACTTGCTTTGTATTTGTATCTGTAATTGCTCGAGATTATATTAAAAATCAGATACATACAGGTTTCAAATATGTATTTTCCTGACACATATTTTATACTTAATGAAGGAGCTCTATTAGAATATATAGATTTCATCATATCACTTCTATGCGTACAAACAGAAGACATTAAGTGAAATAAATTTGTCTGATATTAACTTCATATTCAGAGTCCAGGTCTTCTGAGTCACTTTCCAACTCAGAATTATTAATGTCATATTTTTTTACACAGTAGTGTGCCAGTTGCCGTCTAGAGCACTAGTGATGCAGCAGTTCTTAAAAGTGCTCCATTATTGTCTTTTCTTCAATGTCAGCAGGAAATTCCTGACAAATTGATGTTTGACACCTTAACAATAGTCCTGTTTGACACATAAATCTGTCATACTGCATCCATGTTGCTTTGATTTTTTTTCATCTATTCCTAGCTATTTGGCAATTTATCCTGACATCAAATCCATTGCTTGTTGGGCTACATTCGATCCTAACTCAAGCAAAATGCAGTATAGCTTCAAACTTCTGGATATCTTAACTTCCTTAGGTCTCATAAAGCACATTCTTATTACTTTGCAAGAAAA
Source organism: Vulpes lagopus (assembly GCF_018345385.1). Taxonomy (NCBI): domain Eukaryota; kingdom Metazoa; phylum Chordata; class Mammalia; order Carnivora; family Canidae; genus Vulpes; species Vulpes lagopus. The sequence goes on along the minus strand of NC_054839.1, from coordinate 7,793,976 downwards.
TATGAAATCATAAACATTCTTCCAATGACAAATGTGTTGTTCACTGATACTGAATCTACTTTCTGTGTCTGAGTTCCACTCTTTTCTGTGACATGATACCTTTTTGTTTTATTGCTGATTCATGATATAATCTTCTAAAATACATTTTAATTGACAAATCCCCCCACGTGGAACCAAAACTACACAACTAAATTAAAAGTGAGGAAACTCTAACAAACTGTAACCCACCTATATCCCTGCAAAAATTAACTTCTGTCTGTGTCCTGGTTGATGACAATTTTAAGTCAGATTTAGAGTCAAGGTAACTCAATGTGAAAATGTATACACCTCATATTTGATCACATTTGGCATTGTTTAATCTATAAAGTTTGTCAGACTTACATTGGCACTAGAAAATAAATCTAAAGGATTAAGGAATGAATAGGTAAGGAAAATTGAGGAGGTAAAGCAAAAGATTAAGATGAAGCACAAAATGATTCAGCTTGTTTCTAATTCTCTTGATTTTTATGTGGCTTATATGAAAATCTCTTTTAAATGAATGCTTACTGATTTATAATCCAAATATAAATGTGTTTAGTGGTTGTAAGTAAATTTCAAAACCCCCAAATCATTCCAAAGAGTATCAGCTACCTTCTATCATCCACTAATGAAAGACTGGGAGCCATATAACTTTCTTCCCCGACCTGTGTCTTTCTGTGGTGAGCAATGGCTGGAGGAGATGAAGTTTCTCTTTTCAGATTTGCAGAGCTCATGATTTCTCTCCTGAGACCCTATGTCTTGCCAAAACTGCCAATTAAAAAAAAAGAAAGAGAGAAAGAAAGAAAATAGGAAAAAAAAAAGGTTAGACAATTCACACAAAATACTTCAATGCTCATTCCAAAAAAAAAAAAAAAATCTCTCCCTTTAGCAATCATGTCAAAAATTCAGAAATTGGGACGCTTGGGTACCTCAGCAGTTAAAGCGCCTGCCTTTAAAAATAAATAAGTAAATAAAGCGCCTGCTTTTTAGCTCAGGGCATGATTCTGGAGTCCTCGGATGGAGTCCAGCACCGGGCTCCCTGCATGGAGCCTGCTTCTTTCTCTGCCTGTGTCTCTGCCTCTGTGTGTGTGTGTGTGTGTGTGTGTGTGTGTGTGTGTGTGTCTCATGAATAAATAAATAAATAAAATCTTTTAAAATTTTTTCAGAAATGAAGAAATCAAGTTCATAATGATGAAATCTCTCAGTTGATTCACAATTATGCAAATAGTGGTCATCCATCAGCAGCAGCAAGAGAAAGAATAGCAGCAATAGACAGCCCCCATTAAGCCTCAGTTTGGGACCATGAAGGTGGTTGAAGACACAAGAGAAAACAGATGCAGAGAAAGATGCTCCCAGTGGCGCTAAAAGATGGAGAATGTGGAGGTAAGCAGCTGTTGTGTGTCCCCTAACTTCAGGCAAAGGCTCCTGTGGGCCCCTGAGAAGCACCAGAGAACATTCTGGCGGTGATCATAGCTTTCTCTAAATACTTTTGCTCACTTTTAACTACATCTATCAAAATGTTCAGTACAGTGTCAGTGCAATTCCATGTTGGGTGATTTTCAAGACTGGTGGAGATAATATTTAAGAAAATTTTAAATAAGTAACTTCATGTCCAATTACATATTGAAGCATCTTAGAAAACTAAAATATTTAAAATAATTTGCACTTATGAAAACTTTTATAGGTAGATGCATGGAATATAAGCAAAAAAAAATAAAAAATAAAAAGGCCCTGGCCTATATTTGAACTTGAAATTTGGAAAAGAAAAACATCTAGCAATGAGGAAAGAAAACTGAAAAAAAAATGGACAAGCTGGGGAAAAATAATCCAGTTAGGGCTTTACAGCACTATTTGTGCCAAATGATTTTGCAAATAATATAGTAAAGTGCAAAAAGATTTAAAAATAAATATTGTAGCAGTAAGGGAAAAATAATTATATCTTCACAACATGACCTATCCTTTTTTTAACCAAGACAAATTTATTTAGATAAACTTGAAGCTACATTTATTTTTTTAAAGACTATATTTATTTATTTGACAGAGAAAGCAAGGGAGCATGAGCAGAGGGAGGAGCAGAAGGTGAGAGAGAAGCAGACTCCTCGCTAAGCATGGAGCTCTACATGGGGCTCAATCCCAGGACCCTAAAATCATGATTTGAGCCGAAGGCAGATACTTAAACGACTGAACCAACCAGCTGCCCCTCAAGCTACTTCTCTAATTATCTTTTTAAATGACCGCCTTTCTGAGATATGAAACACAAACTGTAAAATTCAAAAAGGATATAATTCAGTGACTTTTCAGTATAATCACCAGTTGCACAAGCATCATCACTAACTGTGCAATATTTTCATCAACCATTAGCAGACACTCTCCATAAGCTCTCTCCCCATACCGTGGTAATCATTAATTTACTTTCTATCTCCATGGATTTGTCTATTTTGAACATTTCACATAAATGGAATCATATAAGATGTGGCTTTTTATGTCTCCCTTCTTTCACTTAGCATGAAATTTGCAAGATTCATCCACATGTCAATGTTTAAAAGTACATCATTCCTTTTTATGGTTGAACACTGTTCTGTTATATGTATATATTCCACTTCTGTGCCCATTCTTCAATTAATGGGCAGTGGAGTTATTTCTATTTTTGCCTATTACGAGTGAGGTTGCTATAAACATTTGTGTACAAGTTTCTGCATAGACACATATTTTGAATTTTCTTGGCTATATACTTATGAGTAGTATTGCTGGGTCATACGATATCTCTGTTTAATTTTTTGAAGAAGTGCCAAATTGTTTGACAAAGCAGGTTCTGCACCATTCTAAATTCTTACAAGCAAGGCAGTGGATTATAATTTTTCCTTATCCTCACTACTATTTATAATTGTTTATTTTTTACTGTAACCATCCTGGTGGGAGTGAAGTGATATTTCTTGGGGGCTTTGATTTGCATTTCCCTACTGACTAATGAATGAGATTGAGCATCTTTTTAGGTGATTAGTAGCCATCTATGTCTTCTTAGGAGGAATATCTATTTCAAGAATAATTTGCCCATTTTTAAATGGAATACTTGTCTTTTTTATTTTTGAGTTGTAAGAGCTCTTTGTAAATTTTTATATTAGTCCATTATCAGATGTGATTTTTAAGTATTTTCTTCCATTCCCTGGTTCATTTTTCAGTTTTTTGAGAGTGCCCTCTGAAACACTAAGTTTTAAGCTTCAATCTTGGTTTAAATGAAATTAAAATACTTGAAAAAAATGTATAGATCTTTGATAGAAAAATTGTAGTCTACAAAACAATATGTACTATATTAATTACTTTTGGTAATAAAAATACATAAGTGGGGGATCCCTGGGTGGCTCGATGGTTTAGCACCCACCTTTAGCCCAGGGCGCGATCCTGGAGTCCCGGGATCGAGTCCCACGTCGGGCTCCCGGCATGGAGCCTGCTTCTCCCTCCTCCTGTGTCTCTGCCTCTCTCTCTCTCTCTCTCTCTCTCTCTCTCTATGTCTATCATAAATAAATAAAATAAATAAATCTTTAAAAAAATACATAAGTGTAAAAACGTAAAATGATCCATGAATCCTTGAATGTTAACTGAGAGTATTTCAATTGATGAAGAAAAAAATTGTCATTTTTGCCTCTTTATATATTCTAATTTTCTGTGATGCTAATGTGGTTGTTTCTGTAATAATAAATGTTTTAAGTAATGAGAAAAATGATAAATATATCATCATAAATATATATATATCTTTATATAAATATTTTACTTATAAAATAAAAATATATCTACATTCTAATGAATTCCAAAGCTGAGATATGGAGAAATATACAGAAACAATTCTAGGAAAAAATAATACTTATTACATAAAAGCAAAAAGTAAACATTTGATGGGGTGAAATGTGAAAAAATTAGTCATAGAAAGAATAATTTTTGGTACTTACCATCAAGTTTAATATATTCCCTCAAATTAAAATATGTGTTGGCAAAAAGCACAAAAGAAAGGAGAAAACGTGGAGTGAATTGAAGCCTAGAAGACTAGATGTGGCCTCTGGAATGCTGGTGCTATTTAGATGAACAGAATAAAAACAAAACCAAACCATTATGGGAGCCTAAAGAAGAGGGATTGGTGTTGGTTAATAATGATTCTTCCAGAAACAACAAGCCTTTATTTGAGCTTATTGTTTAAAAGATCCAAGTGAGAAATGCTAAAAGGCACTAAGTTCTCAAAATTAAAAAAAGGTTCTGCACAGATTGCAGTTATATCATTGTGCTATGAAAAAATAGGAATCTTATGTATAAAATATGTACAAAGAATACATGTTCCACAAATGCCCACGAAATCCTAGCTGCCTAAAAGAATAAGTAGATAAGTAGACCACATAAACTTTGGAATTCATTCTACTGTTATAAACACCCTGCTTTTTTCCAAATATAGGCACCTAATACCATATAGAGGTTAGAAACACTTTATATACAGGGTCAGATAAATACTTTCTGCTTTGGGATCCACAGGATCTCTTTCATAAATATTCAACTGTGCTATTCTAAAATGAACACAGTCAGTGAATGCCTAAATGAATGGGCATAGCTGTTCCAATAATGCCTTATTTACAAAAACAGGTAGTAGGCCAGATTACACTTATGAGAAGGAATTTGCAGACCCCTGCTCTAAGATCCTCTGTCATTCCTACTGTGTATTTCTAAAGATTAATTTTCCTCATCACTATGTCACTATTTCTAATATGATTTGGAGAACATAGATTTATCCTGAGTAGGAATAAAATTTAGGAGAAACACACACGCGCACGCACACACACACACACACACACACACACTAATAAACGGTCTAATATGTTACTGTACCTTAGTTATAAAACAAAATCTACATACTTAAAGGTAAAAATTCTTAGGAAAAAAAAGAAAGAAAGAAAAAGCTCAAAATTCTACTTTTGAAATAATTAAATCATTACCCATTTAGACATTTTTATTTTGTTGCACTCCATTAAAATTGCTGTTTTGTTGACCAATATCTAAATGATTAAAAATAATATGTTTTATCACTTTACATAGCCAATTTTTAAAGTAACTGAAAACACAGTTTTACACATAGAGTATATGATTAATGGTGATTGAGGAAATAATTAAGATCATAAGAATCCACTTAGCCAATGATGAATTACAATTACATTAAATTAGTATTGTTACAAATATGTATATCCTACTTTTACGACTTTCTTTGTTTTTTTCTTAAAGATTTTATTTATTTATTCATGAGACACACACAGAGAAAGGCAGAGACATAGGCAGAGGGAGAAGAGGGTTCCCTACAGGGAGCCTGATGCTGGACTCAATCCCAGGACCCCAGGATCACGACCTGATCCAAAAGCAGACTTTCAACCACTGTGCCACCCAGGTGCCCCCAGTGACAATTTTCCATTTATCTCTATTTACACAACATTTTCTATGAGGATTATGTAAGATGCCCATATGCATCCACCACTGACCTTAATCCAGCCATCACAGCTGACTAATTCAGGAAAAAAACAAAACAAAACAAAAACAAAACATCATCTTAGAAGCAAAAATTGATGGGGCACCTAGATAGCTCAGTCATTGAAGTTGCCAGCTCTTGATTTTGGCTCAGGTCATGATCTTAGAGTCGTGAGATTGAGCCCCACATTGGGTTCCATGTTTGGCAGGGAGTCTGCTCGAGATTCTCCCTTCCGTTCCATTTCTCTCTCTCTCTCTCACTCTCTCTTTCTCTAATAAATAAAAATTTTAAAAAAAATTAAAAGAATTTAAAATGAAGTTTGGACATTATTTCTTTATGTTATCCATATTGTTGCATTTTCCATGGAAATTTTCTATTGGGCTATATTGGAAAAGTATTGGTATCATGAAGATACATGATACCCACTTTAATGTTTTGCATGAATTTGGTTACAGCTTTTTTCATTTAAAAAATCGTGATAATCAAATCTTTGATAGCTACCACACACTGAGTACCTATATATGCCAGGTATTGTGCTGCTAGCATTCCACATACAATCTTTTATATAGTCTCTCAATAAATCTAAGGGATAATGAATATTATTTAACCTAAAAAATTCCATTTTGGGAAAATTTAGTAACATCAGCAGGTTCACTGTGACACAGTGCAAATTCAAATGAGAATATGTCTAAGTGTTGTAATTCTTTTTGGCATATCTTATACCTTCATAAGCATCCTCTCATATTTAGCATTTGCATTTGTTATTCTGTGACTTTGGTTTAAATTATAGTATATTTTTTTCTTGTGAATCAAAATGGAAATTTTCTGGAGTGAAAATCATATCCACCACTTTTCTTCTACCTATTATTTTGAAATAAAAAATTTCTTATTAAAAATATGATTCAAACTAGAAAAGTCATAACAAGTGCAATGAAAATGAAACAAAAGGATGATTTCAATATGTTTCTTATAACCTTTAATTGCTATCAGTGATGATATTATTGGTTTAACGTAAGATTAATATAATATAATTAATATAATATCTGAGTGCATTCAATCATGAATACTAGTGATTTCAGGATGAAGCTAGCTTTTGATGTTTGCTTATATCTCAGTGAATTGCCTTATGTGTTATTAAAGATAGTATTGGAATAAATCACTTGATTTCCTGACACATTTGAGAATATGACTTGAAAAAAACAGTGAGTAGATATAAAAGTTCTTCCCATACTCATTACTCTTGGGATTCCACAACCTTACACTTTCCTGATTAGTATTTCTGGTGACCTCCAAACTCAGTGAATGCAGTAGCTAAAAGTCATCATCATCATCATAATTTTTAAAAATAAATAATAGAAGACACTAATATATTTGCAGAATGAGATATTTTGAGAAAAGCCAAGAGCAACCTTCTGAGAGGCCATGATCAATTATCTAAGGACCAGAGCCCAGGTTGAGTTGGAAAAAGGAAAAGAGTAAAAGAGAAAAGAGAGAGAGGCTCATCAAGTCACAGAGAAATGATTCCTGTTTATGTCAACCTTCTCCAGTTTCATTGTTGTCATGGTTATTACCATTATTATGTTTGTAATTTGGCTCTTGGGTGCACCAAATTGGATTACTCATAAACTTTGGTTCAAAGTTATCATTATTAATGGTCCATTATGTTCTAATAAATCTTCATTGTATAATAGTATTGGAGAGTTATGGATTTTTTTTGAAAGAAGCTAAAAAACAAAACAGGTCTCAGGGATAGCACTTGGAGGGAAGGTGACTTCAAAGACTACAAATCACAATTACTACCTTAATTAAAAACAAGGTTTTGATTCTCCTCTAGCACCCACCGGTTACTGAGAGTTCACAGAAATATTGCCAACCGAAATTTAATTAATAGGCAACAAAGAGATATTCACTAAGGGGTAGCATTGTGATAAAGTCAGACCCATTTATCAGCATTCAATAGGCATTGCTCATTGCCTATTAATGTTCTTTGACTTGCCATCTACTTCTAAAGAAGGCTTAGGGTGCTTTTCCCTAACATATAGGTATATTACTATGTTGAAGAGTGTTTCTTTATTTCCTCTTGTAAGGAATTTTACCAGTGATGCAGCAACGACTGTTTTTTTCTGATATATTCCCTAAGTAATTTAGTTAGTGCTCCATTTCTGTGAATCACAGCCAAGTAATTAATCTTTTACCTAGGAGACAGCGCTGGTGATGTTAATAAAACACAGGAACAAGAATACATTTATATAAGAGAAAGGACAGGAAAGATATGTTTTAGGGTATTATTAAAAGAGGATGTTTTGGCAGGCATGAAGAGAAATAGAAGGCTCATATCAGTGTATGGAATATCTCATTACTGGTTAATAGTAGTGTACAGAAGTCACACAGGGAGCAGCGTTTGGCTTAGCAGAAATATACTGATATTTTTTAACACAGCAAAAATAAGACCACAAAAGCATGTATTACTTTATACACGCCATGCAATACCTTCATTCAAATGGCTTTTCAAGAGGTTGAAGGTGTATTCCATGGACAGGATAGCACCCTTTTTTCCCCAAGATACACATTATTCTAAACAACTTCTGGTTAAGATGAAGTGATGCTGGTGTGCTCATTTCGATCAGAATGACTGGTGCAATGGGGAGAAAACTTCAGCAACCCCTGAGGTTTCAGCAGTCTGAAGTGGAGTGACTATGAAAGTATTTAATTTGCATATACTGAAATGATGAAAATGAAATATAAATTTTGGCATAATTCTTAGCCAACTTGTATGTATTTTAAAAACCTTTCATTAGTCACAAAATGATGACCTTGGATGCATGTAAACCATTATCATGATAGGAACAGAGGCAGCAGTATATCACATAGTTCCCTTACCAGCTTATTTCCTTCTATAAATCAATGCCAATACCATCTTGAGAGTGGAACAAAAACACAGAATTTATAAAATTGATCACAGAACATATACTTTACTAACATGTATAAGCGATGCAATAAGATGCCAAAAGAAGCGGATAAGGAGAAAAAGCTTTATTTAGTTATCAAGATACTTGCCAAACCCAATTTTGCTCATTCATATATCATGAGGCTTCCCAAGAAAGTACTGGAAACAGTTGTCTTATCTGCTATGTTTCTCCTTTTCAAATGTATCCTAACTGGGAAACACTGATATATTTCCTACTAGAAATGTGTTGTCTTTTTTCCTCACTCCATTAAAATTTGTAATGCTCAAGATCTGCTGATTTTTTTTCCTGGTATTCTTTAAGCCTTAAAATGGAGGCTCTGCACTGAGCTTTTCATAAAGTTGTTCTGTAATTATTTTTGCCTATAAAATGTCCTTGCTCTTGATCTTGAGGTTATACGTTGGGATTTTACTTTTAACTCCCCTGATGGTCTTGCACTGAGTGAGCATTAGACCGAGATGGGCAGAGTAACTGGGGGCAGCTGTGATAGGACCTACTGATGTTGCCTGCCTTCTGGGTTTCAGTTCCTTATTCTAAGAAATACAACATGGAACTAGGTGTTTTCCAAGGTACCTGTAAGACTGAAAATTATAATATTCAATGCATCTAATTTGAAAAGTAAAACAAAATCTATCCAGTGTAATATTTTCCAAGACATCATTTTTATGTTTAAAGTCCTGAGGTTCCAAAAGGAAATATAAACTTGAAATATTACTTTTTTAATATAATGGTCAAAATCTCAGTAGTTTATTTTAAGTCCCTTCTGCATAGCTAATGTTTATGAGGAAAAAAAGTGCTTTTTCATTGCTTTCACAGTGAAACAAATCTACACTAAAAATAATTCTTTCATGATAACCATAAAATATAATGTCAGATACGAGAGACTTAGGCCATGTATTTGTCCAAGCTAATTTGAAAGAAATAAGATCAGCTGCAATGATGAATTTGGTAGGCAGATTGTTACTTGATAAAAGCAAATCCATAACCTTCTTCCTCCTGGTTGTTCTAGTAAATGAGTTGTTTTCAAAGCATCTAGTGATTCAATTTAATTTAGTTCTACTTTGTGGTCTTTTAAAAATAAAATCTCATCTTGTGAATAAACCCAGAATCAATTAATTTTAACTTAAAAATGTAAATGCTTATGATCAAATTTCTTCATTTTCTATCAGGGATGAGTATCTGCTAAATCACACAGAAGAGATATTTACATCCCTTGTCAGAGATCTGGGAAAATGGTACCTTTGCTGTAATAGGAAATGTTAGCGAACAGGGGGCCAGAGAAAACACCGGGAGACCTTGTGACAAGGGACACAGTTCTTAGAGGCTGCCAAAATCTTTATTTAGATCCAAATGACACTATAATCTTGATTGCAGTCTCAGCTACTGTTTCAGTACAAGAAATGTGTCTCATTGATGGAAAAATGGCTGCATATCTGAAGGTATTCAGACACCTCGTTTTCAGAGATACTCACAATTTTCCAAACTAGCTTGTTCTTTTTCTAGTTAATTGTCCATATTCAAAGTTCACCAATTCTCCAAGCTACAATTCTTAGTCATTCTCTGTCAATTAGACCCAGATGGCAAAATTAAAGGCCCTTCACATTATGGCACAACAGTAATTTTAGTTCATCAAAGATCCTTACCCCATGCCGTTTTTTTCACAATTAATATTTAAGTTCCTGTTGGGTGAGTGCTTCATGAACAATGACATGTACTCTGTAACGAGAGGATCCATCTTCTTGTCAAAGCTGATGGAGAAAAGAAAAGTAGTCTGTGGACACGATAATTACATAGTGCCTGAAAAGGTGGAAGGTGAGACACACTACAGATGGGAGAGAAGATGAAAGAAGCTCTCATTGCCAGAGAATTCTGAGAACAAGGGAGAACTGGCATCCCAACTACGGTGCCTGCCGTGTGTCAAAGAAAGGAAGAAAGCTGTAGGGTTTGATTTGATTTTTAAATAAAATTCATAGCAAATACAGATGCAATTTGGAGATTGGAAGCCATTGAAGAACCAGAAATTCTTGAAAGCTCCAGGTCTCTCTCTTTGTTCATTCACACATACCATCCACCAGCTTAGATTTTTGGAAGCAGTGGCTTTGATCGTAGACATTTCACGTGACCATTCTGAATCAGTTATTGTTTTTGGAGCAGAGGAAAAGAAAGCTTCCAATTGCTAGAAAATATATTCTTTCATTAGATTGACCAAGAATCACTTTTCTTAAACTAAAATTATAACAACCTGTATATTAATTAGTAATAGCATGTTGGATTTGTAGATGAGACAGCAGCCCAGCAAAATATTTATCTCAACCATTCTTGCAACAAAAACAAATGCTTGGTTTTATCATCTCAATTTTAAATCAGGAAAAGGAGCTCCAAAGAAATTCAGTGATTGATTGAAGATGCTGCAGTGTGTAGAGACAGATTTGGGGTTTAAATATGTCTTCCAGCACTCAGTTCAACATTTTTCTCCCAAATCCTTATGGAAACACCTTATTCTGTGTGCCTACATCTAATATTCTGTTTCAGGGATATTAAAAAAAAAAAAGGCCTGATGGTCTTTGTGAGGCTAGGCAAGTGAGATGCTATCTTATATATTCTTCCCTGATTTTAATCCTATAGATAATGAGGCATCAATCACAACTTACAGAAAATATTGATCATCTTCATTCAAGATGACTATTTAGTAGGATTAATGTAGCCAACTTTAAAATGAGTTATTTACTTGTAAAATAAAAAGATATATGTCCATTTTTCACACAAGTTTGAAAAAAGCCAAAAAGAAAATTAAAAAAACACAAGGAAAGACACATATTTTGAATGAAACTTTCATGCGAAAATACAATTTGAAAAGAATTAAAACATAAAGCCAAAAGTTTCCTATTCTTTCATGACTGATTTCTTTAGCAAATAAAAGATCAAGTTGGCTTCACTGCTTTTCTCAATTAAGTTTTTCTTGCTTAATGCATTAATATTAGCATAATAGTTTCTTTCTTAATAGATTACCATTAAGATAGTGATAGCGGTGGTGGTGGTGATGATGATGATGATGATGAAGGTAATGACGATAATAAAGCTAATAATGGTAATTGACAATATCAGCCAAGAATTGTGCACAGAAATTCACAAAAACTGGGCATTATCACTATTACTATCTCCACTTTATAATGAGCAGGCACATTCTCTAAAAAAAATATGTGATTTCCATAAATGGTAGCATTTTCTCATCTCAACCAAAGAGCAAACAATTGAGTTATTAGGTGTGTAACACACTCCTCAGAAAGCAATTTGATATTCTCTGTAGCTTTTTATTTACTCATGAAAAACATGCTTAACCTCTTAACATTTGGGGGAGATGTTGACTGCAATGAAGTTCTTCATTTCAGTTGGATCAATGATGTGTCCATAGGACATGATTTTTTTTAAGATTTTATTTATTTATTCATGAGAGACGTACAGAGAGAGAGAGGCAGAGACACAGGCAGAGGGAGAACCAGGCTCCGTGCAGGAAGCCCGACATGGGACTCCACCCGGGGTCTCCAGGATCACATCCTGGTCTGAAGGTGGTACTAAACCGCTGAGCCACAGGGCTGCCCATAGAACATGAATTTGAGACCCAGTGTACTCAGAAGGCTATTTATGCAATTCAAAGTTCAAAATGCTAGGGTAATAGATCAATCACTGTGAAAAAATACAAAATAAATGACTAATGCCTATTCTTAGGTTAATGTAAGATTAACACAGCAAGAGGCCCTGGGTGGCTCAGTCAGTTAAATGGCTGCCCTCAGCTCAGCTCATGATCCCAGGGTTAGAGCCCTGTGTTGGGCTCCCTGCTCAGTGGGGACCTCTCTTTTCCCTCTTCCCCCTGGTTGTGCTATCTCTCTCACTATCTTTCTCCCTGTCTCTATCAAATAAATAAATAAAATCATTTTTTAAAGATTGTTAACACAGCAAGATGATGAAAATGTCCAGTTATGTTGACATCCTCAGTTCCATTAAAATCTAAAGAAAGCACCTATATTTGTAGTTCAATAAGTATGCAAAAAACACCCAAAAACAAACAAACAAACAAAAAAAAAAAACAAAAAAAGCAAAATCCCTAAACACTAAAACAATAAATTTAAAAATCTGTTAAATACTTAACAATATAGAAAAGCCACTTGTGATGATTACTCTAAAGTTACTTGATTCCATTCGTAGGAAGAAGCTTAAAATAAAGGAGAAAATTTAACTTGCATTTAAATCTTCAGGGTCTTCTAGGAAGTTAGGGAAAGCATGGCAAGCAAATCAGTTTTCCTTGCAGACTAGAATACTCTAGACAGGCATTTTACAAAGCAAATAAAGGACTGCAGGTAAAGTGCATCCCAGAAATGTCAAAACGGATTCAAAAACACCCAAACTGGAGTCCACAAATGGGGCCAAGTCCCCTCAATTTCTTCCAACTGTGCCAAGATTTTACAGACCAGTGTGCATCTAAAGAGGAATCAATCAATGCACGGTCTTTCACCTCAACCCACTGGGAGAGATGACATCACCATCAGTAAAATTATGAGAAACACTAAGTAAGAGAGAAAAAGATTTGAAAAAAATCACTCCGGGATTTTATGATCACATTTTAATCCATTAGCCTTAAATTTGGATAGCCTGGAAAAGCAGCAGTGTTATATATAACAACATTATTTACCCCTGGCCATTTTCATTATTATTTAGAAGGCTGTTTCCATCCACTGCTGGATTTTCAGAGTCCAGTGCACTTTCTGCACATAGAATGTGTCCTTAGTTATATCCATATATACATCCAAAGACATACATGAGATATATAAAGATACTATACAATATATTATATATTAAATAAAAATATTACATTATTACACATAGCTATACCAACATAATAACATCTATGGAATAATAAATATATGGATTAGTATATTTAAATATACAGATCTATATCAAGATATATACACACGTATATATTGGTAAGTACAAAAATAGAAATGAAGTATTATAGATAAGATTTTATGTTATTTTATGAAAACATTCATTAATAAGTTTAACAAAACACAAATCAATCAATAATTTAGTATCTGGGGGGTCTAACATTTTAGCGGAAATGGAATGGTACCAAGTAAATAAATGAAAATGGCTTTTAGAGTCACTGGTAAAGCACTGCAGAAACACCTAGGCAACAATTATACACAATGTTTGCAGGATCACGTACCCTTCTATTCACTAATTTTTCTAACAGGTTCTAAGAAAATATGATCAGAAGAGAAGCTTTATGTGCAGAAATTCTGTCAAATCATTGTTCATCTTGCCAAGACGTAGAAACATTCTAAATAGTTGATTATGTTATAAGCTGTTGGTAAACTCCAGCATACAAGCCCAATGAATTAGTACAGTCATTAAAATAATAAACATTAAAGTTGTTAGTGATATGAGAACATTGTAAATAAAATGTTACATGAATTACAGTCAGAAAAATGTGGAAGTCATATGATATATAACTTAAATGACAAAACAGTGGGGAAAAGGTAAAAAAGATATGGTTGTTTCTGGATAAAGATTGATGAGTAATTTTTTTATTTATTTTTTGTTTTGTTTGGTTGTGGTTTTGTTTTGTTTTTCCTTTCAATCTACTCCAATTGCCCATATTTTCTATAATGGTATGAATTACTTTTTTTTTGGTAGCATGATATAATTTGAATTAGATTGTTGTTAAAAGAAGATATATTTCTCCAACAATTATTTATAATGTACTGTGTGCCAGCAAGATGAAGAAAAACTCTGTATGGGTTCTTGGCCTTCTGTACTTTATAGAGTTGGTAGAATTCAAAGGTTCATTCAATAATCGTGCTGGCAGGAGAATGGCATTCCAGAAACTCCCATTGATGTCAGGTACGGAGAGTGCTGTGTGAATGGTCCTCAAGTGTGAGCAGAGAGCCGGGGGCGGGGGGTAGATGGGAACAGTGGGTTGCGGGTCCATGGAGTTGGGGAGGGGAGAAAGGAGGTCAAACAGCAACTGGTAGGTTTCTGATCAGAACTTGGCCTTTCACCCAGACACCAGAGAAACTATGCAGAAGGTCTAAATAGAGAAATGATGGAGACTATTTTAAAAGGAATGAACTCCAATGAGTATTATCTTTGCAACTAGGTGGTGGCAGTGGAAATGTAGAGAAGTATATAAACATAAAAAAACTGGGGGAGATAAAGTCAAACTGGCATAATAAGTAAACCTGAGAGGATGAGGGCAACAAAGTGCTCAGAACTATTCAGCTCAGCTCATAGAACTGGGAAGATTATGGTGATACCCCTTGAAAAATGATGCACAGGATGAGAACCAGCTTGGGCAAGACTGTGAGCTTGATTTTTTAATTTGTGGAACTTAAGGTACCTCTATGACCCCCATGTGTGTACTAGGGAACCAGTGGCACATGCATTTATGGGGGAGGTTCCTTCCCACCTAGAGACTTAAGCAGGGAACTGTTAGAGTGTGCAGTCTGGGGTAGGTCAGATCACCTACAGACACCCCTGGCGTGAGAAGAAATGCATTAGGTTCTGGCAAGGTGACGTACAAGCCTGCACACAGTGGCATCGGTGACATTGTTAACTGGGTTGATAGTAATCTACTTGGTTTGATAAAGATGAAAGCACAGTAAGAATGGGGTGAAGATGAGCTGGGGAAGAGAAGAGGCAATTACACAATCATTTACAGTTTGGAGAAATTTGTCTGTGATGAGAAGGAAAAACAGGATGGAGGATAGAAGGAAAATGTGGGTAATAGAATAGAAGTCCTCAGTTCAGTGGCCCAAATACTAGTAGCTAGATGGATTACTGAACTCAGAAATGTTTGGTTTTATGAAAGCAATACAGAGCATCTGGTATAGCATGGATCACCCCTGCAGGTATCCCCAAAAGGTAAAGCTGAACCTCAGCCAATCTCAGTCACACCTGGCCCCAGTGTAATTAAAATAAATATGCTCTCTTTGGCTTCATTGCTAACATCTCTAATTAAAGTGCCTGCATGGGTGTGGAGGTGTGTGTTATCACCTAGTGGGCCTGTTACCCACTAGGTGATGGGTAGTCTTGCTGCTGACTGCCCACTGCCCACTGATGCCCAGCAAAGGCACTGCCATGACACCAGACCGGCAGACTCTGGTGAGTGCCAAATCTGCCAACACCCCCAGCTAAGAGCTACTACTCCCTACAGTCTTACCTTCCATTGAGACAGCTTCTCTGTTGCACCCTCTCCTCAGAACTGTGCTGTGGCCTTACTAGGACTCCGAGCTACTGACACCTCTATTTCTTTTTTTTTTTTTTAATGTTAATGTTGAGTTAGGGAATTTAGGCAAATAATTATGACACAATAAGTTACTCTTTGTTGTAGAAAAATATAATTCTTATCTCAAAAAAGATACAGACGGATGATTTTTTATACCAAGATTACCATATAGATCAGAAAATAAAAAAGACATCAGAAAAAAAAAGGTGGGGGTGCACCTGGGTGGCTCAGTGTTGAATATCTGCCTTTGACTCAGGTCATGATCCCAGGGTCCTGGGATCCAATCCCATATCGGGCTTCCCGCAGGGAGCCTGCTTCTCCCTTTGCCTATGTCTCTGCCTCTCTCTGTGTGTCTTTCACGAGTAAATAAATAAAATCTTAAAAAAAAAAACAAAAGGTCTATAGTCCTTAAAAGTGACCTTAAGAATGTGTGTCCTTTAATGAGCTGTGCTTGGGAACCCGGTCAAAATGAGACTTGGCAAACCAGCTAGCCCCTGGGGGTGTGCAGACATGTCAGTCTGTGAGGTCTGAGATTCAGAGGTCACACTGGAATCGAATTATAGATAGCCGTAATCAAACACCATGATGTTTGGTCTAGTTGGACACCATAAAATGGACCAAGTATTGGTGTGTGTGGCTCCTATAGGCAGAGAATCCACTCAGACACGATCCAGACTAACCACATTAGCAAGTGAGAACACCTAGAATGGAAAAGCTGTCCTTGTTGGGAGGTTGGCTTCACCAGTCATGCATGTTTGTGTTTGCATTTATTTATTTATTATGGAACTTGACCTTACTCACTAATTAGCACCTAGTGGCAATTTCAATTGGGACCATACACAGATCATTGGAGGAAGTAATTTTAAAAGTATTAATTAAGCTCTAGAGAGAGATTCTCAAAAAATGCAAATGAACAAAATTTTTAAATTTCTCTGTGTGTACTTGGCCACCTGCCTTCTTGTTTTGCCGCCTATTTTCACAGCCCTGACATATAGCAGTGAATATATTAACATAAAAGAGCATGTCTGTAACTCTGATATAGTGTATATTTTTTCTCCTGTAAAGCTTTTCTGTTTTTTTTCTTTTCAGTTCAGATGATTATATCTTTTTTTTTTCTTTTCAAACTCAGCGTTTCTTTTAAAGTGTAAGGTTTATTTTCACACTTCTGATTGCCAGAGGAAGAGGAAAGAGAGGATCGCACATCAGGCATTCAAATCCAGACATTATGCAATCACAATGACAGGGATTAATAAAGATTAATTTGGTTCCCACTTAAAAAGTCCTAGCACTTCAGCAGTACTATTGCTGGGCATGCGAGCAAAAGAATAATTATCATCTGCTTTTGAAATGTGCTTTTTTTGTTGTATAGCACGTTGCTGTCCATGTTGGCAGCTTGTTTTTATCAAAGCATTCTCAAGCTACTACTTTCCAGGAAGCTACAGCTAGGTAATAGGATTTATGTGGCAACGTTTTACATGTATCAGTGGGAAAATATCTTCATTCTTCAAATAGTCACTTTGCTGGGTTTCCATTAATTATTCATCTTTGGTATTATTACTTGTATTTTAAAACTAAACACACAATTTATTTTAAGAAAGGCTTCATAATGTGATTTCAGGCTTTGTTTTTATTAAGAATCTTATCCAATAAGTTGAGTCTTCACAAGACTACATTATCGGTTTTTATTTTTATTTTTTTCAATACTCTGAAGAACACTCTAGTCAAACAACTTCTCATTCCTTGCTTCCAAAGCGGCCATTAGCATCAACTGTCCAACTACCTGTTTTGGTTGGGTAAACACAAGGCAGGTTCTTTTGAAAGCTCTAGTGTAAAGGGACTGATCATAATGTACTCCAAACAAGGAAGCATAAAAAGGCCAACAGATACAATTTTTTGGACTTCTCTACAAAGAGATAGCTCAATTCAGCACATAATTGTTGAGATTCCGTGACCCTCATTTGCCTGAATCAAAGAATTATCATTCAGCATTTCACAATGCGGCGGAAAAGAATTATCAGTATGTTTCAGATGATATGTGCATTAGCTTCTTAGAGCAGTAACAAAGTACCACAAACTGGCGGGCTTAAATAACAGAAAGATATCGTCTCACAGTTCTGGATGTTAGCAGTCCAAGGTCAAGAATGTTAGAGGCTTGGCTTCTTCTGAGGCTTGTGAGGAAAAATTGGCTCCATGCCTCTCCCTAGCTTCTGGTAGCCTCAGCCATTCCTTGGCTTGTCCCTATCGTTTTCTCCTGTATTTTCATGTCTTACCTCTGTGCACATGTGTCTTTGTGTCCAAATTTCTCCTTCAATAACGATACCAGTCATGCTGAATTAGGGTCCACCCTGGTGACCTCACTTTAATTTCACTACCTCTGTAAAAACCCTTATTCTTAATAATGTTACATTCTGATGTCCTGGGGTTAAGACTTCAACATATCTGGTTGGAGGGAGGTGGGATGGCAAAATTCAACCCATAACGATATGTTGTCTTTGACATTGTTAGGTGGATTTATGAATTACAGTCCCAGAATTAGTACCATCTTTCTCTTTCTTTTCCTAGACTTTATTAATTTTCCTGCAGTTATTTAACCTTGATACGGAGTATTGGCAGAGGCTAAGAATGTCTGTGTATAGAAACTGGGGATGTCACAGTGAGGATGAGAGACAGAGGATCTTCCTACTAGTGGGCAAAGAGGGATGGGCTCATAGGGAGTATTCTCTAGGGTCAGACCATGATGCCCAGAATTTGCCCCTCCCAGTTGTATATCTGAGTAAGTGACTTGGTTTCTTTGATTTGGTTTAACAATAATTCTGAAGGCTGCTGAATTAATGGATTCACTATACTTGTTTGATAACTGGAAACTTCCTCATGGAACATAAGCTTCAATGGTTTTCAAGGGATGTGTTACCTTAAGTAAAAGTAAATACCTGATAGAGTATTTTTGTTCCTGTTACAGACTATTAGAAAGTACTGTTTTTCTGCTATCTAAACATCAACCAGACAGAAGCTAATATTCACCTCATCTGACACATAGTGAGTAACATTAAAGTGGCAGAGAGACTATAAGTGATGTTCCACCAATTATTTAATCCTGCTATGAAGGATTGTCACAGTCTGACAATGCTTTTTTAAAGAAATCTTTATTGCTGTGACCTTTTCATCATAGAGCAACAAGGAAAGAAATTGTCTATAGTCAGGCAACAGATGTTAATTATTTTTTTTATTCATGAGAGACACAGAGAGAGAGGCAGAGACATAGGCAGAGGGAGAAGCAGGCTCCCCAGGAGGTGCCTGATGTGGCACTCGATCCTGGATCCCAGGATCACATCCTGAGCCAAAGGCAGGTGCTCAACCACTGAGCCACCCAGGCATCCCAACAAATGTTAATTAAATACTCATTTTCATTCTATGATCTGAAGTAGGAGATACCACAGTGAACAAGATAGAGATGACTGTTTGTCTTTTGGATCTTATATTGTAGAAGAGCTTGCCTGGAGACAGCCTTTGCTATACTAGTTATGTACGTCTGTTTGTATGTACGTATGTATGAATGGATTCATCAAATCAGACAACTGTAATAAAGTTTTCTTATGGAAAAAAAAATCTTTAATAAAGTATGCCAGTGGCCCCGGTCACTATATTTGACCACTTCTGTCGTGGTGTCATTCTTGCCTTCTTCCCAGTGGCCTCTGCTTTCAATACAATTATTCTCTCCTCCTGTAGCTTAACTTACCTGGTTTAGATGTCTTTTATTTTTTTTTTCCTCAGTACCTTTCAAGATGAAATATCTTAAAAACATCTAATAAAATAAAGTCATGTGATATTCACAAACGAATTTGTTATTCCTTCCAAAGGCAATTGCATTAAATAACAAAAATGACTATGGGAGCTGATGTACCTCTACCCCTAAGACTGAATACCTACTGGACAGCAGTTTGCCTATCACGGTTTGCCCTTCGGAGTTCCTGTCACATCGGGCTTTCCATGACTCTGTGATTGATAGTAAATATTTGGTTCAAGTTGTTGTATATATGGATATCAATCAATTAACTGGAAGAAAACACTATATTTGGAAGAATTTTTTTACTAAGCAAATAGATTCAGGCAAAACCTGATTTTTATGAGTTTTTAACATTCTGTTCTTTCCAATATTAGCAGGGACTGGATGATTACTCTTCCTAAGAAGATTGGAATTGGCTGTATTTCTAGCAATTTTTTCCTGCTAAAATAAAAGCTACTTAATGAATTGTTACACATTGCACTTCACAGGGCCCATACTTACACCCTTTCACAGACTTCCGAAGACTTAACAATGCCTTCAGAGAGAAGATCAATGCTAATTGACACTCCTAGCATAAAAAGCAGTATAATTATCCAGGATGTAAGAAGCTCTTTGGATACAGAGCTTATATTGTCGTTTGGTTAACAGATTGACAAAAGTATGTTTCAGATTTTTCTAAACCTTTGAAATTAACACTCTCCACTATCAGTGAATTACATTGTTATTGATAAACCATTTTCAAAGCTATGCCCAAACTATGTGCCCAGACCAACTTTATATAAGTCAGTTCCCCAAAAGCTTCTTTTCACCTAGGCTCCACTATGGTTACTGAAATATGTGATTTTTTTTACTCCTCCTGGATTTATGTTGAATACTTGGCGAATGGTTTGCTATGAGACTCTAGATTGTGAAATTGGAAAACTAATTCATTGTATTTGCTGGAGTCAAGATGATATGTGTAGTCATTTTAAGGACATATTTTAAGTAAAGGCTTTCTGTGAATCATTTCTGAGTGGTCTCAAACCCTAATGATAACTAAGATACCATAGTGACTAAGAATCTGGTTTTTGGTGTCGAGATGCCTAATTTGCACAACTGACTCCAATTTACTGGCTATGTGACTTTAGGGAAGTTACATAAGTGTCCTGCTTCTCAGCTGCCTCCTTTGTAATCTATTTGTGGTAATAAAAGAACTCATCCCATAAACAAATTAAATCTGTTAATTCCTAAGAAGTATACCTGGTGATATAAAAACATAATATTGTCTCTATAATATTATTATTGTATTAGAACCAAAAATGCATTAAAAATAATCCATGTGACTAAGTGCTATTGATTGAATATTTGTGTCCCCTTAAAATTTATATGTAGAAATCCTAACCGCAAGGTGATGATGCTCCTGCCATGGGACTGCTGTTTGCTTGTACCTCTTTCTGGGATGCTGTTGCCAATTTAACCACATGATCTTTCCCATTTGATTTTGGTTTCTACTCAAATGATTCTTTACCACATGGGTTTCCTAAACCACCAGACCTGAAATGGTATTTCCTTTGAGGCACAATTTTCCTTAATCTGATTTCTTTTCTCTCCCTGACAATTTCCCCCATTCTACTGTAAAGCTCAGGAAGTGACAGTCTGTCTATTTTATTCCTTGCTTTAACCCATTGCCTGGAATGGGCCTTATATTTATTACTAGTCACTGAATCATTAATTAAATGAGTGAAATATATACATGAATTCTGAATCTATCACATGAAAAGATTAACTAAATGGTAGAATTAGGTACTGATATGATATGATAGGGTTTCTAGAATAAGAGAAACCCCATAATAAGTAGAATTTAAGCACTCAAGTGACCTAGATTTCAATAACTAGATACAATGAATAAGATTAACTTTAACTCTGATAATTTTGATTAGCAATAGAGTCCTAGGAGAAAAGTTTATGGACTTGAAATTTTTATCTTTTACATTGATGTTACTTTATGATAAAATAACTGTTATCAGTTTCAACTCTTTTTTTTTTAATTTTGTTTTGGGGGCAGCCCTGGTGGCACAGCAGTTTAGTGCCGCCTGCAGCCTGGGGTGTGATCCTGGACCCTGGATCGAGTCCCACATCGGGCTCCCTGCACGGAGCCTGCTTCTCCCTCTGCCTGTTCCTCTGCCCCTCTCTCTCTGTGTCTCTATGAATAAATAAATAAAAAATTAAAAAAAATTTTTCTTTTGGTTATTTAGGTTGTAAGTCACAAAAACTAAACCATAACAGGCTATTAATTGCAATTTTAATTTTTAATTTTAATTGCAATTACAATTTTATTTTATTTTTTTAAAGATTTTAATTTTTTTTATTCATGAGAATATACAGAGAGGAGAGAGAGAGGCAGAGACACAGGCAGAGGGAGAAGCAGGCCCCATGCAGGGAGCCCAACGGGGGACTCGAACCCGGGTCCCCAGGATCAGGCCCCAGGCTGAAGGCAGCGCTAAACTGCTGAACCACCCAGGCTGCCCTACAATTTTATTTTTAATCACACTTATTGCTTAATAGACCAACTGTTTATGGCAGGTTTTGCAAGATTTTACCAAATCCATATATTGATGGCCATGTATATGATAATAGGCTCAACAAGCAATCAGTGACTTCAACCAAATTAGGTGATAATTATGAGCATCCGTGACTCCATAGTTGGCATAGGCTCCCTTCTCCCTCCACTAGGATATATTTCAGAAACTCCTTTGTTTCAGGGAGGAGATGTAACTGGTTCAGCTCTCCTTCTCATTCTTTAAGTCTCTAACCTTGGCTTCAGGCTTTTTGGGATATTAGTACTCCAGGAAGATAGAAAACAATAGGGACATAGTAAGTTCTTTCTTGGTGGTTTTGTGTGTGAACTTCACGGTCTCCAGACCTAGCAGGTGCTAAGCTGGTCCCTTCTCTGGCAGGTGTCTTTGTGAATTCTCATTATTCCGGGCTTCTCACATAGTTACATTAAGCTCGAGTGTCTGGGCAAATCCACTCTCAGTGGAGACTTGCCACCTTCCCCTCTCCTTATGTATTCATCATCAACTTGTGGCTTCTTCCTTATTGTGGCTCCTCCTGCTCCAGATGGTCATATTAACAGAACCCAATATGACTTGATACCATTTCTGATTTGGGGGGAGCACAATGGATCCTTTATCCTGATGAATTCTAAGAGTTCAGCCCAATTTCAACATAGGAGTGAGTCTTGGTTCTGCCACCAAAACAATTGTTCAGCTGTCTTTCCCCCTTTTTCTGTTGCTTTGGGGGAAATCCAATCCTTTTCTACCTACCTTGACCACACTTAATCTCTTCAAGTAGCCATATGAAGTGCTTTCTTCTGAATAGGGGTTGGGACTCACAGCAAAGAATTGTACAAACATTGTATCTCTCTAAAATGTTCTCCGTTTTCCATGTTGTGATCCATTTGTATATCTTTCATCAGATTGAGCCAGCAGTTCAAATGCTATGGAACTGGTTCAATTGTACTTCCTTTGTGAATTCTGCGTTTTGGTTCACTATTGTTCTTTATTTTATAGCATTTGTTGCTGATTCTTTGTCTTTATGGACATTTCATTTTTTAAAATTATTTTAAGTTTTATTTTGGTTTGTTATTGGTAATAACTACTTACTGAAAGGGTCGATTTTTTTACCTGAAATATAAGTAGGCATAGTTTTAAATCCTGTGTTTCAGTACTTACTGAGTAGCAACTCGCTACTTAATCTTTTAAGTAAGAATTTGAAGAAATAAATAATATGGTAAATTATTAAAATATAGTATCATTTCAATATCCTATAAATTACCATATCTATATTAAACTATATAATATAATCATGTAAATTATTAATGTGCCTACTTTTCTCCTGCATCTATTTTTGTATTCTATCAAGCAATTTCATATTCAGAAAATATTCAAGATAAAAGCTTTCTGGTACAGATATGAAAAAATGTCAAAGTACTCACATAATTATTTTCCTCTTGAAATGCAATTTTAATTTTGTAGCCGAGAAAATGTTGGTTGTTATGTTTTTCTCTAGTTTCCTTCCATTCATTTAGTTTACCCCACAGCAACATGAAAAATCAATATTTTTAGATATTTTATACCTTGATGCAAGCTTCCCTGCTGTCTTATTCTTTTCAGCATATGTAGTTACTACTGCCACCATTCTTTAAGATTTAGGGACCAATTGGATGAAATGCTCTTTATCCCTAAATATTAGGGATAAATAAATGGAAATATAAATATTTATAAAAATATATATAAATAAATACAAATGTTCTTTATCCCTAAATATTAGGTTATCTGAAGCTACCCACTATCCCCTCTCCTCTTAAGATTAGGTTAATGTATCCCGATTTATGTTTCGCTAAGTACCACTCTGAAAGCTAAGTCACTTTCAAGAGCTTATAACTTTCTTCTCAGTCTCCCATTGTCAACACCCTCAAGAAACTTTAAAATATTTTTGTGAATATCTAATTAGAATCCTTATCTCCATCTCTCTTTGTTCCAAAACATCTTTAATTCCATATCTATAATATTATTTCTTAGCACTTCTTTTAATATCACCCCAAATCCCAGATACACATAGACACATTCCAGCCTGTCAAGGGCCATGATTTCAGTCTTTATAGGCAAAGATGCTTAAGTTGTGTCTCCTGAAAGAAGAGAGGAGGAGCTGAGAAGTCACGGGACTCACTCAGGTGATCTCACTGCTGCTTCCAAATAAAGTCACTCTGCTTTTATTTACTTCACATGCAGGGCTCCCAGATACACTGTTAGATAAAATTCATCAACACCCAATCCCTCTAGGGAAAAGTAGAAGTCTGTGTAATATTGGTATTTAAAGTGAAGTCAAAACATGTAATTCATTATTTAATGCTGTGATGCTGTGTGTACTTCTACTTTCCCCAAAACTGTTTTTATCCAAGACCATAGCACACTACTAACATTGTATATTTAACTCCATTCCTCAACCCTCAACCCTCCAAATGTTGCCACATTCTTCTTTATTTGTTTAGTTATTATAGTAATAACTATGTTATTTAAATTCTATCTTCTTGCATGGCCATTCAACCATTCCTAAATGGCATTTCTGGAATTCCTTATCACTGCTGCCATTTTTCATTTAATATCATTGCTATTATATATGATACAGCTATTTACCATTTGATATACTGTTAAGCAAATCAAGATAGTTTTCATGTCTCATTGGAGTGATATTACATTCTCTATCCCATTGCTTACCACCTTACTTTTGTCATAGGGAAGAATGGATAGATGGTTGTGGTTCATAAGTATTTTGAAATAATTGGATTAAGATGGGAGAAAAACCTCCAATGAATAGACTGTAACTAGAATTCACTTCAGAAACTAAATTTAATCAAATAGCAGAACCTAACAAGTACTGTGATCATTTACTAACAAGAGACACACCATGCTCAAGTATATATTTAAATTATTTATTCATATTACTTTCTCAGGGAAAATTAGCCTGAGTCCTATTGACTGGATTCTTGTAATGCTTCTTATAAAACCCTATGTATAAATCCATCAAAAAATGTATCACTCAAAAAAAAAAAAGTATCACTCAGTATTCAAATTAACTTGTTTACTACTAGACCTTGGGCTCCTTGAGCAAGAAACCTGACTTTTTACCCAATGGTCCTCAGTACATAATCAGTGCTGATAGAAGGCATCCTGAATAAATATTTGCTAAATGAATGAATATGAATTATATTGGAGCTTTAAACTAGCAGTTTTTATAACAACATTTTACAAATTATAAAGCATCTTCACTCCTAAGGAGACAAAAATCCCTAAAATAAATAAATAAATTTCTAGTTTTTGTTTATATTATACAATTTTTATGTTTTCTCTACCCTTACACTTTATCATGTTATATAATCATTGTGTTAACGTATGAGGGATTTTAACAAACTATTAAGAATCGTGTGGGGGATCCCTGGGTGGCGCAGCGGTTTGGCGCCTGCCTTTGGCCCAGGGCGCGATCCTGGAGACCCGGGATCGAATCCCACGTCGGACTCCCGGTGCATGGAGCCTGCTTCTCCCTCTGCCTGTGTCTCTGCCTCTCTCTCTCTCTCTGTGACTATCATAAATAAATAAATAAAATAAAATAAAAAAAAGAATCGTGTGCACTCATCTGGAACACTCTAATCTGATAACTTCACTTTCATTTTTGTTTTTCATAGTATAACAAGATGTTAATATTTAAAATATTAAAGACAAACCCAATTGGCTTGATTTTCTCTCAAATGGATTTTCTAATAATGCTTTTAACATTTGCCTAACATTAGACTATTTTGATTAGAGTGCAATGACAATCTCTGTATTTGGTATATGCCTCTTGTCATCTTTCAGATTCCTTATTTATTAGTGAAAGTCATAAACATTTTACATTCATTGGAATAGTTTCTTTTCACAGGGTTAAATATTTCTATTATCAATAATAAAGAAATGTACATACCTTTTCGTCAAAATTGGACATGAAGTTTTCTTTATTATTTATTCTTATTTAAAACACATTTTCAAAACACTTCTCCAAACAATTATACTAGACTGAGCTACTTGATAATAAAGATAGGTCTCATTTCTCTTGTGATCTTTTCCTTCTGAAAAACAAGAGTTCACAAATATTTAAAGAAATATAAACTGAATTAACCCGCTCATGTCATTTTGGGAAGCAACTTGAGAAGATGGCTGTGCATCTTTGGAAGCACATGCTTTGGGGGCTTTTGGTGTCTCCTATTCACTGTTCAGCCTTTCTTTGGCATGAAAATATCTGTAATCAATATTGTTGACAGTTTTCTCCTAGCAGTAGATAGAGGTAATGTGTTCTTGATGGCCAAACTGAAACTGTCAACAATTTGTGGCAACATATGATCAAGTGGCAGCTTTGAAATAATGTTCCCAGAAGAAAACGGGTTTTCCTTCTTTTATTTTCTATTAGCAGATTGGTTTATAAGAATAAACTCTTTACTGTTATCTCAAAAAGTAAGTACCTGTATGTCTTAGTCTGGGAGCTTGCCTTCCAGTGGACACCGTAATAGTCCTGAGTAATAAAATATCCAATCCAATTTCATGTAGATTACCAAGAGCACAGAGTATAACTATTTGTGAACCAAAAGTGGAATGAATCAGACTAATTTGCTGAAACTTGAATTTAAATATTATATCAAATCAGCTATGGAACTCTGAACCAAACCAATTTTTTAAGAAATAAAACAAAAATGTGGCCAACAAATAAATCTTGTAAATGATATCAAATCAACATACATTCCAAAATATATCTATCTTCAATTAGAATATTAGAATCATGGAAAGGTCATCTTTCCAAAGGATGCTTACCTATATGGACTACTGGTTTTGAAGTGAGTAATTAGACCATTCTGTTTTGTTATTTTCTGATCATATATTTTAAATGTGATTTAAAAAACACTTTGTCCTTTCTGCCATTTGAGTGCTATTGAATTAAGTGACATTTTCCTCTACACATCATTCCAATTTTTCATAAACAAAAGCAGTAACAGGCTGGAGTCATAGAGGAAAGGACAGTGGGAATGGCTTGGAAGATGATCCCTTCAAGCATATCTTCTATAACTTTCTTTTCAAATCCCAGGTATTATGTAACTGAATTATTACAAAAATAAATTATACATGTGTTTTAAGTAACAAAAATCAATGCAACAATTAGTCAAATCCATGAAAGTGTCTGCTATTCCAATAGAACCTTCATTACAGAGATGAAATGTTTTTTCTCCCCTCTTGCTGGAAAAATAGGAAGACTTCTTCTAAAGTTTGTATTTGGAGACAGAGAAATTAAAAACTGCATAGGTTAAAGCCCCTTCTGTTGATCTTCTTGCTGCATATGCTGTACTCCACCTGTCAGTACTTGATGAGGAAACTTGTGTTTGAGGAACAAAAACACTTGCAATGGTAGTGCCATGTGTTAGTAGGCTCAGGCTGGCTGCTCTAACACAGTACCGCAAACTGGTGCTTAAACAACAGAAACTTACTATCTCACAGTTCTAGATGTCAGGAGTCAAGGTGTTGGCAGGGCTGGTTCCTTCTGAGGGTTGAGAGAGAGAATCTGCTCCACCTCTCTTTCAGCTTCTGGCAGCTTGTCCACAATCTTCCCTGTTTCTTGGCTTCAGCTGCATCATCCTATTTCCACCTGTATCTCCACACTGCATGCCCACTGAGTGTACATGACTATCTCCAAATTTCTCCTCATGTAAGGACACCAGTCACATTGCCTTGTAGGCCCAGTTTGCTCTGGTGTGACTTTGTATTAACTAATCACATCTCCAGGGCCCAACTTCCAAATAAGGTCACACTCCTCAGAGTGTAGAAGTCAGGACATCAACATATAAATTTGGAGCACAACTCAACCCATAATGAGGATGATTTCCTTAATCCATAGATTAGGGAATCAAAGCTAGAAGAGTAAAGCCACTCATCCAAGTGACTGCATTTAAAGTGGGCTACTGGTTACATTAGAACTTGTGGTATTTACTCCTCTCAACAGAGTGGGTGACTTCTACCATTTAAAAGTGGGCCTAACAACCATCTCCATTTTCACTAAAAGCATGTTGGTGGCTGAATGAGTAAATCAAAGTAAACTTTAATTGCCAAGTTTGCAAGTACAAATTAATAGGTAATGTTGGGACTGTTTTCTTCAATATTTTCCCAGTAGAGAATACATTAAAGTAGACATGGTAAGTCATTGTGGCAAATGCAATCTAAAACATATAATGCGGGGGAGGGGCAAGATGGCGGAGGAGCAGGGTCTCCAGGTCACCTGTCCTCAGCAAATTACCTAGAAAACCATCCAATCATCCTGAAAACCTACGAATTCGGCCTGAGATTTAAAGAGAGACCAGCTGGAACGCTACAGTGAGAAGAGTTCGCGCTTCTATCAAGGTAGGAAGACGGGGAAAAAGAGATAAAGACACAAAAGGCCTCCGAGGGGGAGGGGCCCCGCGAGGAGCCGGGCTGAGGCCGGGGCGAGTGTCCCCAGGACAGGAGAGCCCCGTCCCGGAGGAGCAGGAGCTGCACCGACCTTCCCCGCGGAAAGGGGCTCCCCGGGAATTGGAGCAGGATCCCCAGAAAGGCGGGGATGCCCTCGGGCTCCCTGGGACAGTAACAGAGGAACTGCGCCCCGGGAGATGCGCCGAGCTCCCTAAGGGCTGCAGCGCTCGGCGGGACCGGAGCAGCTCGGAGGGGCTCGGGCGGCGGCTCCGCGGAGGGGGCTGCGGGGCTCCGGGAACAGCTCGGCGGCGGCGGCTCGGGCGGAGGAAGAAGCTCCGCGGAGGGGGCGGCGCGGCTCCGGGAACAGCTCGGAGAGGCTCGGGCGGCGGCTCCGCGGAGGGGGCTGCGCGGCTCCGGGAACAGCTCAGCGGCGGCGGCTCGGGCGGAGGAAGAAGCTCCGCGCGGAGGGGGCTGCGCGGCTCCGGGAACAGCTCGGAGAGGCTCGGGCGGCGGCTCCGCGGAGGGGGCTGCGCGGCTCCGGGAACAGCTCAGCGGCGGCGGCTCGGGCGGAGGAAGAAGCTCCGCGCGGAGGGGGCTGCGCGGCTCCGGGAACAGCTCGGAGGGGCTCGGGCGGCGGCTCCGCGGAGGGGGCTGCGCGGCTCCGGGAACAGCTCGGCGGCGGCGGCTCGGGCGGAGGAAGAAGCTCCGCGCGGAGGGGGCTGCGCGGCTCCGGGAACAGCTCGGAGGGGCTCGGGCGGCGGCTCCGCGGAGGGGGCTGCGCGGCTCCGGGAACAGCTCAGCGGCGGCGGCTCGCGCAGAGGAAGAAGCTCCGCGCGGAGGGGGCTGCGCGGCTCCGGGAACAGCTCGGAGGGGCTCGGGCGGCGGCTCCGCGGAGGGGGCTGCACCGCCGGGAGCGCGAATCCAACAGCGCAGGCCCCGGAGCACAGGGCGCCGGGACACAGCCCAGGATCCGGCCTCCCCCGGGACAGGCAGAGGCCGGGAGGGCCCAGGACAGCAAGGACGCTCCTGCCTGGAACTGAGCAGATCAGCGGCCCCGCCCCGGAGCCCCCAGGCCCTGCAGAAGGAGAGCCCTGGAGCTACTGCGGGGGCTGAATCCAGGGTCCCAGAGCTGCCCCCGCCACTGTGGCTTCCTCCCGGGGCCTCACGGGGTGAACAACCCCCACCGAGCCCTGCACCAGGCAGGGGCAGAGCAGCTCCCCCAAGTGCTAACACCTGAGAATCAGCACAGCAGGCCCCTCCCCCAGAAGACCAGCGAGACGGACCAGTTCCAAGGGAAATCAAGGGACTTAAACTACACAGAATCGGAAGATACTCCCCCGTGGGTTTTTTTTGTTTTTTGTTTTTTTGTTTTTGTTTTTTTTTTTTTGTTTTGTTTTGTTTTGTGCTTTTTTTTTTCTCTCTTTCTTCTTGATTTCTGATTGCTTCCCCCACCCCCCCTTTTTTCTTTTTTCTCCTTTCTTTCTTTTTCTTTCTTTTTCTTCTCTTTTTCCCCTATTTTTTTCTTCTTTCTCTTTTTTCTTTTTCTCTTTTCTTTCCTTCTCTCTCTTTTTCTCCTTTTCCCAATACAACTTGTTTTTGGCCACTCTGCACTAAGCAAAATGACTAGAAGGAAAACCCCTCAAAAAAAAGAATCAGAAACAGCCCACTCTCCCACAGAGTTACAAAATATGGATTACAATTCAATGTCAGAAAGCCAATTCAGAAGCACTATTTTACAGCTACTGGTGGCTCTAGAAAAAACCATAAAGGACTCAAGAGACTTCATGACTGCAGAATTTAGATCTAATCAGGCAGAAATTAAAAATCAATTAAATGAGATGCAATCCAAGCTAGAAGTCCTAACGACGAGGCTTGACGAGGTGGAAGAACGAGTGAGTGACATAGAAGACAAGTTGATGGCAAAGAGGGAAACTGAGGAAAAAAGAGACAGGCAATTAAAAGACCATGAGGATAGATTAAGGGAAATAAATGATAGCCTGAGGAAGAAAAACCTACGTTTAATTGGGGTTCCCGAGGGCGTGGAAAGGGACAGAGGGCCAGAATATGTATTTGAACAAATCCTAGCTGAAAACTTTCCGAATCTGGGAAGGGAAACAGGCATTCAGATCCAGGAAATAGAGAGATCCCCCCCTAAAATCAACAAAAACCGTTCAACACCTCGACATTTAATAGTGAAGCTTGCAAATTCCAAAGATAAGGAGAAGATCCTTAAAGCAGCAAGAGAAAAAAAGTCCCTGACTTTTATGGGGAGGAATATTAGGGTAACAGCAGACCTCTCCACAGAGACCTGGCAGGCCAGAAAGGGCTGGCAGGATATATTCAGGGTCCTAAATGAAAAGAACATGCAACCAAGAATACTTTACCCCGCAAGGCTTTCATTCAAAATGGAAGGAGAGATAAAGAGCTTCCAAGACAGGCAGGAACTGAAAGAATATGTAACCTCCAAACCAGCTCTGCAAGAAATTTTAAGGGGGACTCTTAAAATTCCCCTTTAAGAAGAAGTTCAGTGGAACAATCCACAAAAACAAGGACTGAATAGATATGATGACACTAAACTCATATCTATCAATAGTAACTCTGAATGTGAACGGGCTTAATGACCCCATCAAAAGGCGCAGGGTTTCAGACTGGATAAAAAAGCAGGACCCATCTATTTGCTGTCTACAAGAGACTCATTTTAGACAGAAGGACACCTACAACCTGAAAATAAAAGGTTGGAGAACCATTTACCATTCAAATGGTCCTCAAAAGAAAGCAGGGGTTGCCATCCTTATATCAGATAAATTAAAATTTACCCCGAAGACTATAGTGAGAGATGAAGAGGGACACTATCTCATACTCAAAGGATCTATCCAACAAGAGGACTTAACAATCCTCAATATATATGCCCCGAATGTGGGAGCTGCCAAATATTTAAACCAATTAATAACCAAACTCAAGAAATACCTTGATAATAATACACTTATACTTGGTGACTTCAATCTAGCTCTTTCTACCCTGGATAGGTCTTCTAAGCACAACATCTCCAAAGAAACGAGAGCTTTAAATGATACACTGGACCAGATGGATTTCACAGATATCTACAGAACTTTACATCCAAACTCAACTGAATACACATTCTTCTCAAGTGCACATGGAACTTTCTCCAGAATAGACCACATACTGGGTCACAAATCAGGTCTGAACCGATACCAAAAGATTGGGATAGTCCCCTGTATATTCTCAGACCATAATGCCTTGAAATTAGAACTTAATCACAACAAGAAATATGGAAGGACCACAAACACGTGGAGGTTAAGGACCATCCTGCTAAAAGATGAAAAGGTCAACCAGGAAATTAAGGAAGAATTAAAAAGATTCATGGAAACTAATGAAAATGAAGATACAACCGTTCAAAATCTTTGGGATGCAGCAAAAGCAGTCCTGAGGGGGAAATACATCGCAATACAAGCATCCATTCAAAGACTGGAAAGATCTCAAATTCAAAAGCTCACCTTACACATAAAGGAACTAGAGAAAAAGCAACAAATAGACCCCACCCCCAGCAGAAGAAGAGAGTTAATTAAAATTCGAGCAGAACTCAATGATATCGAGACCAAAAGAACTGTGGAACAGATCAACAGAACCAGGAGTTGGTTCTTTGAAAGAATTAATAAGATAGATAAACCATTAGCCAACCTTATTAAAAAGAAGAGAGAGAAGACTCAAATTAATAAAATCATGAATGAGAAAGGGGACATCACTACCAACACCAAGGAAATACAAACGATTTTAAAAACATATTATGAACAGCTGTACGCCAATAAATTAGGAAATCTAGAAGAAATGGACGCATTCCTGGAAAGCCACAAACTACCAAAACTGGAGCAGGAAGAAATAGAAAACCTGAACAGGCCAATAACCAGGGAGGAAATCGAAGCAGTCATCAAAAACCTCCCAAGACACAAGAGTCCAGGGCCAGATGGCTTCCCAGGGGAATTCTATCAAACGTTTAAAGAAGAAATCATACCTATTCTACTAAAGCTGTTTGGAAAGATAGAAAGAGATGGAGTACTTCCAAATTCGTTCTATGAGGCCAGCATCACCTTAATTCCGAAACCAGACAAAGACCCCACCAAAAAGGAGAATTACAGACCAATATCCCTGATGAACATGGATGCAAAAATTCTCAACAAGATACTAGCCAATAGGATCCAACAACACATTAAGAAAATTATTCACCATGACCAAGTAGGATTTATCCCTGGGACACAAGGCTGGTTCAACACTCGTAAAACCATCAATGTGATTCATCATATCAGCAAGAGAAAAACCAAGAACCATATGATACTCTCATTAGATGCAGAGAAAGCATTTGACAAAATACAGCATCCATTCCTGATCAAAACCCTTCAGAGTGTTGGGATAGAGGGAACTTTCCTCGACATCTTAAAAGCCATCTACGAAAAGCCCACAGCAAATATCATTCTCAATGGGGAAGCACTGGGAGCCTTTCCCCTAAGATCAGGAACAAGACAGGGATGTCCACTCTCACCACTGCTGTTCAACATAGTTCTGGAAGTCCTCGCCTCAGCAATCAGACAACAAAAAGACATTAAAGGCATTCAAATTGGCAAAGAAGAAGTCAAACTCTCCCTCTTCGCCGATGACATGATACTCTACATAGAAAACCCAAAAGCCTCCACCCCCAGATTGCTAGAACTCATACAGCAATTTGGTAGCGTGGCAGGATACAAAATCAATGCCCAGAAATCAATGGCATTTCTATACACTAACAATGAGACTGAAGAAAGAGAAATTAAGGAGTCAATCCCATTTACAATTGCACCCAAAAGCATAAGATACCTAGGAATAAACCTAACCAAAGAGGTAAAAGATCTATACCCTAAAAACTATAGAACACTTCTGAAAGAAATTGAGGAAGACACAAAGAGATGGAAAAATATTCCATGCTCATGGATTGGCAGAATTAATATTGTAAAAATGTCAATGTTACCCAGGGCAATTTATACGTTTAATGCAATCCCTATCAAAATACCATGGACTTTCTTCAGAGAGTTAGAACAAATTATTTTAAGATTTGTGTGGAATCAGAAAAGACCCCGAATAGCCAGGGGAATATTAAAAAAGAAAACCTTAGCTGGGGGCATCACAATGCCAGATTTCAGGTTGTATTACAAAGCTGTGGTCATCAAGACAGTGTGGTACTGGCACAAAAACAGACACATAGATCAATGGAACAGAATAGAGAACCCAGAAGTGGACCCTGAAATGTACGGCCATCTAATATTCGATAAAGGAGGAAAGACTATCCATTGGAAGAAAGACAGTCTCTTCAATAAATGGTGCTGGGAAAATTGGACATCCACATGCAGAAGAATGAAACTGGACCACTCTCTTTCACCATACACAAAGATAAACTCAAAATGGATGAGAGATCTAAATGTGAGACAAGATTCCATCAAAATCCTAGAGGAGAACACAGGCAACACCCTTTTTGAACTTGGCCACAGTAACTTCTTGCAAGATACATCCACGAAGGCAAAAGAAACAAAAGCAAAAATGAACTATTGGGACTTCATCAAGATAAGAAGCTTTTGCACAGCAAAGGATACAGTCAACAAAACTAAAAGACAACCTACAGAATGGGAGAAGATATTTGCAAATGACATATCAGATAAAGGGCTAGTTTCCAAAATCTATAAAGAACTTATTAAACTCAACACCAAAGAAACAAACAATCCAATCATGAAATGGGCAAAAGACATGAAGAGAAATCTCACAGAGGAAGACATGGACATGGCCAGCATGCACATGAGAAAATGCTCTGCATCACTTGCCATCAGGGAAATACAAATCAAAACCACAATGAGATACCACCTCACACCAGTGAGAATGGGGAAAATTAACAAGGCAGGAAACAACAAATGTTGGAGAGGATGCGGAGAAAAGGGAACCCTCTTACACTGTTGGTGGGAATGTGAACTGGTGCAGCCACTCTGGAAAACTGTGTGGAGGTTCCTCAAAGAGTTAAAAATAGACCTGCCCTACGACCCAGCAATTGCACTGTTGGGGATTCACCCCAAAGATTCAGATGCAATGAAACGTCGGGACACCTGCACCCCGATGTTTCTATCAGCAATGGCCACAATAGCCAAACTGTGGAAGGAGCCTCGGTGTCCATCGAAAGATGAATGGATAAAGAAGATGTGGTTTATGTATACAATGGAATATTACTCAGCAATTAGAAACGACAAATACCCACCATTTGCTTCAACGTGGATGGAACTGGAGGGTATTATGCTGAGTGAAATAAGTCAATCGGAGAAGGACAAACAGTGTATGTTCTCATTCATTTGGGGAATATGAATAATAGTGAAAGGGAATATAAAGGAAGGGAAAAGAAATGTTGGGAAATATCAGGAAGGGAGACAGAACATAAAGACTCCTAACTCGGGGAAACGAACTAGGGGTGGTGGAAGGGGAGGAGGGCGGGTGTTGGAGGGGAATGGGTGACGGGCACTGAGGTGGACACTTGACGGGATGAGCACTGGGTGTTTTTCTGTATGTTGGTAAATTAAACACCAATAAAAGTTAATTAATAAAAAAAAAAAAAACATATAATGCACTTCAAAATAATTTTCTTTTAGAAAAAAACATTGATTTATTTATTTGAGAAAGAGAGGGACATGTAGAAGAAGCAGAGGGAGAAGGACAAGCAGACTTCCTCTGCCCTGAGTGTAGAGTCTGGCTCGGGGCTTGATCTCATGACCCTGAGATCATGACCTGAGCTGAAAGCAAGAATCAGGTGCTCAACTGACTAAACCACCCAGCCCCTCAGAAACTCATTGCAATCACCATAGCACAGCCATCTTTTCTTCATTCCTCTCTCCTTATTTGTTTTTAAAATTTATTTTTCCTTTTTTTTTTTGAGATATATCTCTGACAAATCTCTTCTTTAACTGCAATTCTTCTTTAAACTGCTTTTATTCCCTAGATTCTAAATATTATGCCCCAAAATACTTAGAAAAAATGATGGTAAGAGATGCAAAGAGAAGTAGAATTATACTCAATGTCAAAACAGGGTCTGAAATTTATGCTTTTTATGGAGTCACACTTATCTTTTGAAAATTAATCTAAGTCAATTACATATGTCAATTATTTTGAGTGACTACTCTCTGAAAATAGTAAAATATTTGTAAATTAAGCTTGGATTGTTTCTGTTATTCCTGTATTACTCCATGTTACTGCATGTTTTTCTACTTGGACCAATGTATATGATACTACTAATTTATATTTTCAAAAATAACCTTGCCTAATTGCGTCTGCATAATGCTGCTTCACCAGATGAAAATGGATGTTTGAGAAACACTCTTTTAACTAAAAGTTACCTGTAGACTTCCTCAGGAAATAATACAACAGGTAAAGTGAATTAATTATGCAGGTATAAATTAAGTACATTAATTGTTAATTTTGTCTGATACATGACTTTAGAGGATATTTCTAGAAATATTTTCCAAAAAATCTATATGATAGAAACTGAAAATTTCTATCATACAGATTTTTCAAGCTTATTTTGTGTGTGTGTGTGTGTGTGTGTTTAAAGATTTTGTTTATTTATTCATGAGAGACAGAGAAAGAGAGGCAGAGACACAGGCAGAGGGAGAAGCAGGCTCCATGCAGGGAGCCCGATGTGGGACTCGATCCTGGGTCTCCAGGATCAGGCCCTGGGCTGAAGGCAGCGCTAAACCGCTGAGCCACCCAGGCTGCCCTTCAAGCACATTTTGAAGGTATAATGATATGTACTTGAGATCTAAAACACGTATATGGACATTGAATTTATTTTTGAGAGAAAAAATTAGCAGCCAATAATTACTGCTGCAGTTGGATAATTGTGCAGGCAATCGAGGAGTTCCAGTTGCAATTGGACACTCTCTATTTATCTCTGAGTTGTAATTAACCAATTTTAGGTCTAATTATTTGTACCTGGGCTTTTAGGCTCCTAAAATGATACTACTTCATGCTTCAAAAACATGTTGCTACGTTTATGATTTCTTATTTGGTCTACCACTGATTTTTCTGAATATAAAGCAATACCATCAGAGAGAATTCTAGTAATGTTAGTTACTTCAAACAGGAAATGTAATCCCTTAGCCAACTAAAGCTGTTACCACACACATAAAATTGCTTTAAAAGCATTGACTAAATTGAAAAATTAACTTCGTCTAACAACAAGCCATTTCAGTCAAAATAAGTTCTTGACAGAATTGACTTCTTGACCAATTATTTAGCTGAATTGATAGTTTGCTTTGCTGAATTTGCTTGTCCATTTAATGAGAACTCTTTGATAATCTAAGTAAGTTACTGCCAAAATCATGTTTGTAGGCAGGTAAAATAAATTATAAGTACAGACCACAACATTATGCCATGTGAAATACATAAATGACATAACTTTTAAATATTGTGAAATATCTATACTTGATATTTTGACCAATGTCAGTTTTCGTAACAAGAGGTTTTATAGATGTTTACTCAATTTTCTATGCCAAACATCTTCATCACCACTACTGTGTGCCAATTATTTGATTATACTTATCTGCATGTGTGAGTTTCCTAGACAATATGCCGTCTTTTTTACTCAACCTTCCCAAGTGTTTTGTATACTTCCCAGCACATATTAGGTGCTTAATAAATAAATATTTATTGATAATAATTATACAAAACTAGGGTTAACTGAACTAGAGTTAGCTATTTGTATAAACTAAATAAGGTTTATATGCCTTTACTTCAAAAATAGTATTTGTTTGTTTCACTTATCTGTTTTTAACTAGAACTATGGCCTTTAAGATTAGAATAGATCCATGGGTAATTAATAGAAAGACATCAAATAATATCAGATGCCAGAGGTAATAGTGTTAGTAAGTCTTCAGAGCTTAGGCTCCCAGTGAGGAATAAATTGCATGTTGTTGCAGGGAACCTTTAGATGGTCCAAGGATGAGTTAGCAGCCAGTGCTGGAGAGGACACCTGAGGCAGAGGGGACGAAGTGAAGTGCACTTCTGGCTTCTCATTTGTCCTAACC
Source organism: Vulpes lagopus (assembly GCF_018345385.1). Taxonomy (NCBI): domain Eukaryota; kingdom Metazoa; phylum Chordata; class Mammalia; order Carnivora; family Canidae; genus Vulpes; species Vulpes lagopus. The sequence goes on along the minus strand of NC_054839.1, from coordinate 7,756,329 downwards.
CTACTCTCCAGTGCTCCTTCCTTTTGGCTGAATCCAGCTCAAAGCCAGCTGACAGGAAAGCCTAAGAAATTAATCCTCCAAGAACCTGAGCATTACAATGTAAGCCAAAGCAAAGCAAAAGGTAGAAATCAATCTGAGATTTAAATAGAAAATAAAGTTACCATTATGACTTTATGTAGTGTAGATTTTTCTCCAAGATTTATTAACTTTAGACTCACTTCCACACTGTGAAGGATGAGGTCATTAATTAATGCACTACCTTATTTGCCCATCAACCTTTCACATTTGTTGATTGTTTTATGAATTTGTTCTTGCTTCTAGAGCAGCCTTTAATACCTTCAATTTTGTATGTATGCCTCTATATCTTGATTTAATAGTTTTAGATAGAACAAATTACTTTAGGCCATGAAAAATAAGGAAATAATAACAGTTTTATTAATTTACCCTTTCTTCTGCCCTACAAAGATTAAATATCTTTTTTGTGACAATATCATCTTACACTTGAAAAATACTTTCTATTATGTAATAACTTTAATTATGTTTAATAATATGTTCTATTTTCTGTTGATGATCTAATAAGCAAAATCAAACTCTCAGCATTTATACAATTTTGATAATTTATTATTTTTATAGGCCAATTGATGTAGGGAGAGTCATATGGAAAAGAAATGCAATCCCAAAGCACTTTAACACCACTATTTCAATATATTTCTAAGCAACAAAGTTGCTGGGATCTTTTGTTTGTTTGTTTTACTTGGTTTTTGTACTTTCTGGATTGTATGCTACCAGGTTCCCTAAAGATGTCCCTGTCCTTACCTCTGGAACCTGTGACTATTCCCTTCTGTGGCAATAGGGACTTTTCAAACATGATTCAGTTAAGGATCTTAAGGTGGAGAGGTTGTTTTGGATTACCTGGTGTGGCTTAAATGCAATCACAGGGGTTGACAGGGAAGGGGTCCAGGACAGGCTTCCCCAGAATATCCTACTTGAGGATGTAGATTGTTTCAAGTGGAAGACATTCAAGGCCCAACAGATCCAGGAAGAATATTTTGCCTCCCCCTTAACTGCCTAAAAGAATTTAGACAGAGGGCCTCTACCAGGATAGAGCTAACACCAAAGATAACTTTTTATATCAGAAAGACTTAGCTGCATGGAGTGGGAAACAATTATTTACCAAACATCTGCTCTTCCCATCTTTCTGGAATGTTCCTTCCCTTTCTTTGAGGCTGCATTCCCCTATCCAACTCTCCTTAGCTCAGACTGGTATGTGAGTCTCAATTACCTGATTACCCGGGAGCCTCTCATAGCTTTGTGGGGCTCCTGTATGTAGGAAGTTAAATTTGTTTTTCTTCTGTTAATCTTTCTTATGTCAGTTTAGATATTAAGCCAAGCAAGGAATCTAGAAGGAAAGAAGAGACACGGTTTTCTTCCTAACAAAGGTCAAGGACAGCGAGAGAAGGCATTATAAGGATAAAAGCAGAGATAGCAGTGAAGTGATCAGGTGTGAGGGATACAGCAGTCTCCAGAAGCTAGAAGAGAAAGGCATACATTAACTTTGGGAAGTATTCAGATGAAACACGTTTCAAAAAGAACAGTAAGCTTGAATGCTTTATCAATTTTTAATTTTAATAAGTAAGATAATAAAACAATAATGTGGGTTTCCAATGAATCCAAGCCTTGCAAATGGTTCATTTTAAGTGATGGAAGATTCCAAATTCACAAGGGATTCTGAAGATCTAATTATAACCTTGATATGCCTCCAAATCAAAAGATGAGGTACAGCCTTCAAGAGAATGTTTGCTACCACTTGGTTCATACCAGTCTCACCTTAACACTAATATGAAAACAGATTTTAGAGAAGGCAGGCATAGTGAGGAGGATAAGAGTAAGAAGCCCTGCTTAACAAAAGCATTTACCATGGAAATTAGTTATCTGTACATATTGTACTTCTTATATGCTAACCTCTCTGACCGTTTCATTTATTTTATTTTATTTTTTTTTTTAATTTTTTTTTATTTTATTTTATTTATGATAGTCAGTCACAGAGAGAGAGAGAGAGGCAGAGATACAGGCGGAGGAAGAAGCAGGCTCCATGCACCCGGAGCCTGATGTGGGATTCGATCCCGGGTCTCCAGGATCGCGCCCTGGGCCAAAGGCAGGCGCCAAACCGCTGCGCCACCCAGGGATCCCCGTTTCATTTATTTTAAACTGTAAAAGTACACTTTCTAATGGTTCAGCATTAGGTTTGTCTGTATTATTTAAACAAAACCTGCCTGGAAAATGTCTGATGTCTATCCACATAGAATTTTGATGGGACAAGTGAAGACTGACATTGAGTGCATATTAGTAAAATCAGAAACTGTCCAACATGACCTTTAATAGAAAGCCAAGTGATTGGATTTGAAACGAACTGTTTTGTTGGTCCAAACCAAGATGGCACAGAAAAAAGATGTGGTTTAATATGTAAACACCACCGTTTTTCTTCTCACTACTTCTTTTGACAAAAGAATATATTTGCATATAATAAGCATGCAGAAAAATATTTTCAAAATGACTTCCTATATAAAATTAATATATAGTACTTATGTTTCTATAAATCTATATGGAGAGCTTCAGTCTGCAGATTTTCAAAATGCTAAAAAGCTATTGGATACCACAGCTTATGACTTATTTTCCTAAAATATAACCTTATATCGTGTTAAATCAATTATTGTGACACAATGTTCTACCACATTCTCATGAACTCTAAATCTTATAAGATAAACACTTGACATTTAATGAAGATGTGTTATTCTGTTCCTGTAGAAGGATAAAAATAATAATATATTTTGTGTTGATGTACAGCTCAAAGACACATCTCTTCCTGACAGGGATAAGGTCACTTGTCATAAAATTGTATTTGCTGTCTGAAAATTGATATGTAACCAGTGAAAAAGTAAAACCATTTAAAATTTTAGATGTGTTATAGAGATATTGACCTCTTCTTCTACCACATTATATATATACAAGTTACTTCCTATTTTCTCAAATTATGAGTATGTTTGAAAAGGCAATCTCTGTCACAATTGGTACATCTTGTATTATCTTGCTATCCGTGTATTTTAACATTCAATTCTAATACTTGAAATATTAAATAAACTTCCTTAAAGCAAAGAAATTTTCATATGTAAGATATTTCTGAAAAAGAAATGTACCTTCAGTAATGGACGAAATATAAGTTTAGGGATCTTTACTTCTTGTGAAATTATGCAAAGCAAAATATCTAGAATAAAGTAAAACTTACAAAAATGGGTAATAAAAATATAGGTTAAAAGGCAGACCAAAAAGCAATATGTATGGAATAATAGTATTTTTAAATGAATTGTTATATTTATTTTTATATTTATTTACATATACCTAGACATTCCAAATCATATCTAGGAATATGAAAATTGGAAACAAATGATGCTTACAATTATCCAAGTTATGATATCATTTAGTATTTATTTTCCACTGTGTTTTACCATGTGTTGTAAGTTTTCTGCAGTAAGCAAGTGTCATGTTTAAAATTATAAAACAGTATGCCAATATAAATTTTAATTCAGCCTATTTTAAGATTACAAACTGTTGTTTTCAATTTTTAATAATTTTTCAGGACTTATCCCTTCAATTGTCTTTCATTTATCTCTATCTCCTTGAGTTCTGTATCAGGCAAGGTTAAGATAATTGAGATGGGAATTAGATATTCCCAGTTGGTATCTTAAATCAGTTATATTTTGGGTGGCCTTAGATGCTTCCTAAATTTATAGAGATTGGGCTAAAGCCAAAGAAATCTCTTTCCAAATTCTCAATGCTTCTGTAATAGTTTAGTACTTTTTAGAGGCATTTTAAAATATCAATGTAAATAATAAAGGTTTATTGTGATCCTTTAAAATATAAAAATGTGAAGAAGGAAACAATCTCACTACTTTTGGGTAACTACTGGTAGTGATCCTTTGAACGTCCTTTCTTACTATAAATATCTACTTTAAAAATAAAGTGGGATTATGAGGGCAGGTTTTTTTCCTCTGTTATATTTCCGGGCATATATCCAGCACCTACAAGGGCATCTGACCCATATTGATGGCTGTCAATATTTGATGAATCAATGAAATGAAGTTTTGCATATTCCTCGTTTCTCTCACATTATATTCTATA